>NC_138999.1:17547807-18261807 GCF_964374135.1 Grampus griseus
GGAGGAAAAGCTAATTGAGGTGGCATGACTTCCAATGTGCCTGAGGGTCCTAAGTTCTTTCATCTCCCCTCTCCCTCTGAACATTTCAAATATGCGTAATAACAAACACCAAGACTGCAATCCTGACAGGGCTGGGCTGAGCATTTTCTGCTGAAAATATGTGCTTTCTAGACTCTGGGGCCTGGGGGGTTTTGTGACCGGAGACTGAGGACTTTGGCTGCCTTTCTCTCTTCCAGATGAAAAGGTGGCTGCCTTTGGAATTTCTGTGTTTGTGGTTTGACAGACATGAAGGTGGAAATACCTGTGATTGAGAAAGCAAATGAGAGGCTGATTTCTCCTAAAAGAGATGGGAATTGCACTCTCTGAGGTCTGCAGTGTGACGTGGGAGTGTGTGAACTAGTCCCCAGAAGGTTCTAATGGGATTCTCTCCTTCAATAACTTTTTGAAGCCCTGGGGCTCTGTCATACAAGGCTCCATTCTGCTAACTGAGTGTGCTCCTGAGGCGGTTAACAAGTAGCTCTGCTCTTAGCTCTTAGCTGCCAGGAGTTCTCAGTTGTTCTAGCCCTGACTCATGCCTTAGCCTCTCTTAACGACGTTTGGATTCTTGGTTGCATTTTGTTTTGTTTTTGATAGTTTATGTGGCAAATGGATGGGGTGGTCTTTGAAAAAGACCTCCCAAGCTTCCAGTTTCCTCATTATGTTGGGAAACTAGTCAAAAGAGGAGCCATTAGCTCTACCAAGTAAGCACTTGTGGTGCTTTGTAATGGCCTTCACTGCGAATAATTAGCCTTGACCTCTTCACCCAAGACTGGATCTGCGCCATACTGTTTGCAAGGTACTTCTTTTTCAAGCCCTAATTTCCCTGTACTTTGAAACCTGGCATCTGGACAAATGCTGCAGTAAGTAGGGGGTCATTCTCACCTCCTCCAGCACCAGTTTTCTCTGTGGAGCTTCCAAGAGGGGTGGGTTATCTTCCAAATGCCTTTTACATTTGCCTGGCTATTTTCTCTCTAATTTTACATTTTATTTTCATTATTTTTCAAATGAGTACTAAATTCACATGGCACAGAATGGAAAAGGTACAAGAGTATTTGGTGGAAAGTCTTGCTCTTACTCCTGTCCCCTAGCCTACCTGTCCTCCCCTCTGGAGGCAACCAATGTTACTGGCTTTTTTGAATCCTCCCAAAGATATTCCATACTCAACACAAGCAACTATGTATATAGGCTATTTTTATTCCTTTATAAACCCAAATGGTAGCATACTATCCACAGCTGGCCCCTTGCTTGACTGACTTATGTCTTTTCTTTTATCATTATTATTTTTTTGGCTGCGTTGGGTCTTCATTGCTGCACGTGGGCTTTCTCTAGTTGCGGAGAGCGGGGGCTACTCTTCGTTGCGCTGCATGGGCTTCTCATTGTGGTGGCTTCTCTTGTTGCAGAGCATGGGCTCTCGGCGCATGGACTTCAGCAGTTGTGGTGCGCGGGCTCCAGTAGCTGTGGCTCGCGGGCTCTAGAGTGCAGGCTCAGTAGTTGTGGTGCATGGGCTTAGTTGCTCCACAACATGTGGGATCTTCCCGGACGAGGGCTTGAACCTGTGTCCCATGCATTGGAAGGCAGATTCTTAACCACTGCACCACCAGGGAAGCCCGACTTATGTGACTTGAAGCTTTTTCCATCATCAGTCCATATACATCTACCTAACTCTTTCTTTTATGGCTACACAGTATTACACGGCATGGACGTGCCATTGTGTTACTTAACTGACTCTGAGACCATTTTTATCTTTTACACATATGTGTACAGAAGATATTGCTATAGGGAACAGCATCATCACACAGTTTCCTCCTCCCTATTACAGTAAGTTATATGGTGTCTGTGCCTCCTCCCAGGAGCACTAAGTTTGATGATGAACTTCCCCATAGCCTGCAGTATGCACAGCCCCTCACCTCTCTGCCACCCGACCTCTGATACATGGGAATCATTTTCTTTGCTCCAGTGAGAAAGCTGGATTTCTACGCTCTAAACCTATATGATTTTATTAGCAATACTACTTTTATATACTTTCTATTATTATGCTCTGGGCATGGGAAGGATTGGTTTCACATTTCCAGGCCACTTAAGACTGTGACATGTCACTGGGATGTCACAGCAACTAAGTGCCATGTTACCCTATTCCCTAGTGTCATACACGTGTCATCAGGCAACTCTAGACACACATCACAGGTTGCAGAGAAATCACTAGAGCACCCAGGTTTGTTCTAAGAGTTGGATAATAGCATTCTTTGTATTTAACAGTGCTACTGTTAACTGAGCTACTTTACATAGCTCAGCAACATATTTGGGGACCAGACTGAGCCTCCCAGGGCAGGAATCAACTATCTTATTCATCTTGTTTCCTTTAGTGCCTACCAAAGTACATGGCATCTAGTAAGTATTTACTATAGGCTAAAGGATTTAGGTATTTGGAAAAAAGATTAGAAAAGATAAATCATGTTGAGTTTTACATAAGGTCCTTGTATTTGTCAGGGTTGGATCAGAGAAGCAAAACCATAAGCAATTATATTAAATAAGGGATTTATTACAGATATTTGACCTTACATAATCAAGGAAGCTGATTAAATAGTTTTTCTATGGTTGTTGCTTCTGCACCAGGCACAAGGTCTAAAGTCAGCAGGACGGGCAGCCAGGAAGGAAACTGGACATTGAGGACAAACTAGAACTTGTGTGAGTCTCTAACTGCCCCCAAGCCTCTAGTCAGTGATGTGCTGACATGAAGGAGAACCTGACACCCTTTATCACGAAGCTGAACATGGACTTGATGCAGGAATCAGAGGAGCTGAAGAGGTAGTTAGAGCTAGAGGAATCAGACCTTACTGTTGTTCCAGAAGCTGCATACACTGTCCCATGACTGAAGAAGCTATAGAGGGTCTGGCAGGAGCTGGAGGAGCTGTGAATCCAGCTGCTGCCCCACACCAACAGGGTGAGCTAGCAGATCAGTGACAACATGTGGGCATTGCAAGAGCACCTGTAACCCTGCACTATCCTTCAAAGTATAAAAAATAATATGTATGTTGCTTCACTTCCACCATCCAAATCTTACCTAAAATGTCTCTTGTGACCCATATTAACAAAAACTAATGCAGAGAAGGGAATTCTGGGAAATGTAGTTATAGGTTAGCTAAGTTGACAGTACAAATATACCACAGTTCCATCAATAGTGTTTGATTTCTTCTGATATCATCCAAAATCAGATTCTCTAAAAAGAAACAGTCACGTCCCACCATTCAGAAGGGCCATCATCAAAAAGTCTACAAACAATAAATGCTGGAGAGGGTGTGGAGAAAAGGGAACCCTCTTGCACTGCTGGTGGGAATGTAAATTGGTACAGTCACTATGGAGAACAGTATGGAAGTTCCTTAAAAAACTAAAAATAGAATTACCATATGACCCTGCAATCCCACTCCTGGGCATATATCTAGGGAAAACCATAATCTGAAAAGATACATGCACCCCAATGTGCATTGCACACTATTTACAATAACCAACACATGGAAACAACCTAAATGTCCACTGACAGAGGAATAAGTAAAGAAGATGCGGTACACATATACAATGGAATATTACTCAGCCATGAAAAAGAACAAAATAATGCCATTTGCAGCAACATGGATGGACCTAGAGATTATCATACTTAGTGAAGTAAGTCAGAGAAAGACAAATATCATATGATATCATTTATATGTAGAATCTGAAAAAATGATACAAATAAACTTATTTACAAAACAGAAACACACTCACAGACTTCAAAAACAAACTTATGGTTACCAAAGGGAAAAGGAGCAGAGGAAGGATAAATTAGGAGTTTGGGATTAACATAAACACACTACTATATATAAAATAGATAATCAATAAGGACCTACTGTATAGCACAGGTAACTCTACTCAATATTCTGTAATAACCTACATGGGAAAAGAGTCTGAAAAAGAATGGATATATGTATAACTGAATCAGTTTGCTGTACACCTGAAACTGACACAGCAATGTAAATCAACTATACTCCAAAAAAAAAATTAAATTAAAAAAAAGAAGGGCTTCCCTGGTGGTACAGTGGTTAAGAATCCGCCTGCCATAAAGACAAAGAAAACTTATAAAAAGCAGCAAGGGAAAAATGACAAATAACATACAAGGGAATTCCCATAAGGTTAGCAGCTGATTTCTCAGCAGAAATTCCACAAGTCAGAAGGGAGTGGCATGATATACTTAAAGTGATGAAAGGGAAGAAACTACAACCAAGATTACTCTACCCAGCAAGGATCTCATTCAGATTCCATGGAGAAATCAAAAGCTTTACAGACAAGCAAAAGCTAAGAGAATTCAGCACCACCAAACCAGCTCTACAACAAACGCTAAAGGAACTTTTCTAAGTGGGAAACACAAAAGAAAAGGACCTACAAAAACAAACCCAAAACAATTAAGAAAATGGTATTAGGAACATGCATATCGATAATTACCTTAAACGTGAATGGATTAAACGCTCCAACCAAAAGACAGGCTTGCTGAATGGATACAAAAACAAGACCCATATATATGCTGTCTACAAGAGACCCACTTCAGACGTAGTGACTCATAAAGACTGAAAGTGAAGGGGTGGAAAAAGATATTCCATGCAAATGGAAATCAAAAGAAAGCTGGAGTAGCAATACTCATATCAGATAAAATAGACGTTAAAATAAAGAATGTTACAACAGACAAGGAAGGACATTACGTAATGATCAAGGGATCAATCCAAGAAGAAGATATAACAATTATAAATATATATGCACCCAACATAGGAGCATGTCAATACATAAGGCAACTGCTAATAGCTCTAAAATGGGAAATGGACAGTAACACAATAACAGTGGGGGACTTTAACACCTCACTTACACCAATGGACAGATCATCCAAAATGAAAATTAATAAGGAAACACAAGCTTTAAATGACACAATAGACCAGATAGATTTAATTGATATTTATAGAACATTCCATCCAAAAACAGCAGATTACATTTTCTTCTCAAGTGTGCATGGAACATTCTCCAGGATGGATCACGTCTTGGGTCACAAATCAAGCCTCAGTAAATTTAAGAAAATTGAAATCATATCAAGCATCTTTTCTGACCACAACGCTATGAGATTAGAAATCAATTACAGGGAAAAAAAACATAAAAAACACAAACACATGGAGGCTAAACAATACGTCACTAAATAACCAAGAGATCACTGAAAAAATCAAAGAGGAAATCAAAAAATACCTAGAGACAAATGACGATGAAAACACGACGATCGAGAACCTACGGGATGCAGCAAAAGCAGATCTAAGAGGGAAGTTTATAGCTATAGAAGCCTACCTCAAGAAACAAGAAAAATCTCAAATAAACAATCTAAACTTACACCTAAAGGAACTAGAGAAAGAAGAACAAACAAAACCTAAAGTTAGCAGAAGGAAAGAAATCATAAAGATCAGAGCAGAAATAAATGAAATAGAAACAAAGAAAACAATAGCAAAGATCAATAAAACTAAAAGCTGGTCCTTTGAGAAGATAAACAACATTGATAAACCATTAACCAGACTCATCAAGAAAAAGAGGGAGAGGACTCAAATCAATAAAATTAGAAATGAAAAAGGAGAACTTACAACATACACGGCAGAAAAACAAAGCATCCTAAGCGACTACTACAGCAACTCTATGCCAATAAAATGGACAACTGGAAGAAATGGACAAATTCTTACAAAGGTATAATCTTCCAAGATTGAACTAGGAAGAAATAGAAAATATGAACAGACCAATCACAAGTAATGAAATAGAAACTTTGATTAAAAATCTTCCAACAAACAAAAGCCCAGGACCAGATGGCTTCACAGGTGAATTTTATCAAACATTTAGAGAAGAGCTAACACCCATCCTTCTCAGACTCTTCCAAAAAATTGCAGAGGAAGGAACACTCCCAAACTCATTCTATGAGGCCACCATCACCCTGATACCAAAACCAAACAAAGATACTACAAAAAAAGACAATTACAGACCAATATCACTGATGAATATAGATGCAAAAATCCTCAACAAAATACTAGCAAACAGAATCCAACAACACATTAAAAGGATCATACACCATGATCAAGTGGGAATTATCCCAGGGATGCAAGGATTCTTCAATATATGCAAATCTATCAATGCGATACACCAAATTAAAGAATAAAAACCATATGATCACCTCAATGAATGCAGAAAGAGCTCCTGAAAAAATTCAACACCCATTTATGATAAAAACTCTCCAGAAAATGGGCAGAGAGGGAACCTACTTCAATGTAATAAAGGCCATATACTACAAACCCACAGCAAACATCATTCTCAATGGTGAAAAACTGAAAGCATTTCCTCTAAGATCAGGAACAAGACAAGGATGTCCACTCTCACGACTATTATTCAACATAGTTTTGGAAGTCCTAGCCACCGCAATCAGAGAAGAAAAAGAAATAAAAGGAATCCAAATTGGAAAAGAAGAAGTAAAACTGTCCTGTCTGCAGATGACATGATACTATACATAGAGGATCCTAAAACTGCTACCAGAAAACTACTAGAGCGAATCAATGAATTTGGTAAAGTTGCAGGATACAAAATTAATGCACAGAAATCTCTTGCATTCCTATACACTAAGGATGAAAAATCTGAAAGAGAAATTAAGGAAACACTCCCAGTTACCACTGCAATAAAAAGAACAAAATACCTATGAATAAACCTCCCTAGGGAGACAAAGGACCTGTATGCAGAAAACTATAAGACACTGATGAAAGAAATTAAAGGTGATACCAACAGATGGAGAGATATACCATGTTCTTGGATTGGAAGAATCAATATTGTGAAAATGACTGTACAACCCAAAGCATTCTACAGATTCAATGCAATCCTTATCAAATTCCCAGTGGCATTTTTTACAGAACTATAACAAAAAATCTTAAAATTTGTATGGAGATACAAAAGACCCTGAATAGTCAAAGCAGTCTTGAGGGAAAAAAACAGAGCTGGAGGAATCAGACTCCGTGACTTCAGACTATACTACAAAGCTACAGTAATCAAGACAATATGGTACTGGCACAAAAACAGAAATATAGATCAATGGAATAGGATAGAAAGCCCAGAGATAAACCCACGCACCTATGGTCAACTAATCTATGACAAAGGAGGGAAGGATATATACAATGGAGAAAAGACAGTCTGTTCAATAAGTGGTGCTGGGAAAACTGGACAGCTACATGTAAAAGAATGAAATTAGAACACTCCCTAACACCATACATAAAAATAAACTCAAAATGGATTAGAGACCTAAATGTAAGACCAGGCACTATAAAACTCTTAGAGGAAAAACATAGGAAGAACACTCTTTGACATAAATCACAGCAAGGTGTTTTTTGATACACCTCCTAGAGTAATGGAAATAAAAACAAAAATAAACAAATGGGACCTAATGAAACTTCAAAGCTTTTGCACAGCAAAGTTAACCATAAACAAGATGAAAGGACAACCCTCAGAATGGGAGAAAATATTTGCAAATGAATCATCAGACAAAGGATTAATCTCCAAAATATATAAACAGGTCATGCAGCTCAATATTAAAAAAACAAACAACCCAATCCAAAAATGGGCAGAAGACCTAATAGACATTTCTCCATAGAAGACATACAGATGGCCAAGAAGCACATGAAAAGCTGCGGAATATCACTAATTATTAGAGAAATGCAAATCAAAACTACAATGAGCTATCATCTCACACCAGTTAGAATGGGCAGCATCAGAAAATCTATAAACAACAAATGCTGGAGAGGGTATGGAGAAAAGGAACCCCCTTGCACTGTTGGTGGGAATGTAAGTTGATACAGCCACTATGGAGAACAGTATGGAGGTTCCTTAAAGAACTAAAAATAGAATTACCATATGACCCAGCAATCCCACCACTGAGCATATACCCAGAGAAAACCATAATTCAAAAGGACACATGCACCCCAATGTTCATTGCAGCACTATTTACAAGAGCCAGGACATGGAAGCAACCTAAATGCCCACTGACAGACAAATGGATAAAGAAGATGTGGTACATATATACAGTGGAATATTACTGAGTCATAAAAAGGAACGAAATTGGGCCATTTGTAGAGATGTGGATGAATCTAGAGACTGTCATACAGAGTGAAGTAAGTCAGAAAGAGAAAAACAAATATTGTATATTAATGCATATATGTGGAACCTAGAAAATGGTACAGATGAACCGGTTTGCAGAGCAGAAATTGAGACACAGATGTAGAGTACAAACGTATGGACACCAAGGGGGGAAAGCGGTGTGGGGGGGTGGTGGTGTGATGAATTGGGAGATTGGGATTGACATGTATACACTGATGTGTATAAAAATGGATAACTAATAAGAAAAATAAATAAATAATTTTTAAAAAATCCACCTGCCAGTGCAGGGGACATGGGTTTGAGCTCTTGTCCTGAAAGATCCCACATGCCACAGAGCAACTAAGCCCGTGCACCACAACTACTGAGCCTGCGCTCTAGAGCCCGCGAGCCACATCCACTGAGCCCGCGTGCCACAACTACTGAAGCCAGCGCGCCTAGAGCCCGTGCTCTGCAATGAGAGGAGCCACCACAATGAGACGCCCGCACACCGCAACAAAGAGTAGGCCCCGCTCGCCGCAACTAGAGAAAGCCCGCACGCAGCAACAAAGACCCAACGCAGCCAAAAATAAACTAATTAATTTTTTAAAAAAGAAACATTCACAGACTATAAATTAGCCTCCAATTTAATCTTCAATAGCTATAGAGAGGCAAAGAGGAGTACTATATCTTTCTGCTGCTCCCCAAAGATAGTATTTTTATCCTCATGGGAAACCCATGATTTTACTGGGAATACAATAAACACTTCCCTTGAAAGAATCTGCTTTACAAAGGCAAAAAGTATTCATTTCCAGATTATATCATTCAGTGCAGTTCAGGCAGGAAAAAAAGACAATTGTGTTTTTCTAGTAGCTGTTTCTTCTTAGTTAAGTATTTTTCTCAGCCCGCTCAAGGTTAAAAAAAAAAATGTTGTACATATGAACTCTTTTTTTCCTTCTTGAATTTAATTTTATTCTTAAATTTTCTAAAATTGGTAAAACATTCTGATAGTAGATCTCAGAGAATCTATTAATGCTTTAAAAAGAGATATTTTCAGCCAGTTCAACGTTGCTCAGTACTATTCACTGTGGTAAATTGCACAATTGGTCCCATTTTTTCACCCCTTCTTGTTTCCCACCTTTGTTGTGTGACTTCGCAGCTCCTCTGATTACAGGGACAAAGTATATTTCCTCACTGTTTGCCTTTGGGCTTGGCCATCTGACTTGCTTTGGCCAATGGTATGTTGGCAGTAGCAACAGTGGCCAGTCCTGAGCCTGGGCCTTGTTTCTTTCCCTTCCCTGTTGGACCTCTGCCATCCCATGAGAAGAATTTGTCCCAGGGAGTGCAACTGCTCAGATTGGTCCCCAAAATGAGGGAACATGGAGTAGAGCTGCTGTAGGTGACCTGAAGATCTGCGAGAATAAATGACTGCTATTTAAAGCCAATGAGTTGCGGGTGGTTTGTTATATGGCATTTTTGTAGAGATACCTGTTCCAGTTATCTTTTGCTATTTAATCCCCCTACCACTACCAAAAAACAAAACAAAACAAAATTTAGTGTCCTGCAGCAGCAATAACCATTTATTTGCCCACAGATCAGCAATTTGGGCAGAGCTCTGCAGGGAAGGCTTATCTCTCTTCCACATGGGGCAGCTTGAATCGACATGGAAGACCCACTTCCAAGAGGCTCACTCATGTGACTGGCAAGTTGGTGCTGGCTGCCGGCTGCAGGTCACTGAGGCCTCTCCTTGGGTTGCCGGCTTTCTCACACATGGTAGCTGTGTTTCAAGGATGACCATCTCAAGGGACAGAAAATGAAAGCTACCCATTTCTTAATGCCTGGGCCCAGAAATTGGCCCAGCCTCACCTCTGCCATAATCTAGCAGTCAGGCATTCACAGAGCTCATATTCAAGGGTAGGGGATATAGACTTTGCTTCTTGAGGAGTATTAAAGAATTTCGGGACCATGTTCTAAAGCTGTCGCAATATATAACTGATAGACACCCTCAGGCATAAACCCCTTCTACCAGCATAGGAAAACGTATCTTTGAGGGTAAGAAATGAAAAGGAAGGAGTAAGGGAAAACACAGAAGAGGTACGTGAGAAATATCACCCATCTCTTACCCTTCTTCTTAGAAGTTTCCTAGTTTCTAATCTAGCAACCTAACAAAAAAGAAGAGACCAATATTTGTGTGGCCCACTTGGCAATCAGAAACATTAAAAGAACTCTGAACTTGAGGAGTCAGAGAGGGAATTTGACAAAACAAAATTTGGGCCACGGTAATGTTAAGGATAGAAAAAGAACTTTAATCAGGTGATCTGGCTCTGTCTCTATTCTGTACTACTTGAGTGTGACCTCTGGAACATTACTTAACAGCTCTGGGTCTCAGGTCTTGTATGTGTAAAATGAAGTGAACAGGGTGGGTTTTGAGATTTCTTCCTGTTCTGACACTCTGTGAATCATCGTCATTTTCTTTATGACTCTGACATCTAGATGATGGCCTGGACTTTCTATATTTAACTCGTCAGAATCTATTTTTGATACACGCCCTCAATAATGAATGGGATTCCTCAGTAAAACCAAACCTTACAAGGTCTGAGCAATAATGAGCTTCAGAATAATGACGGCTGAGCTGAGTGGGACAGCCACACTAGTGGCTGAGCACTCACTTCTCCCTGTAATTGGAATAAAATGAAAACATCTTTTCTTCTTCCACTTCAGCATAGAAGAGGCAGACTAATATTTTCGAAGGGAAGTTTACTAAAAAACTAGGGAAACAAAATAGAAACAACTGTCCCCCAAATAAAAGTAGTACAAAAACATTCATTTCTAAATACAGGAAATAAAAGCAATAGAGTTTTTCTGAACTGAAATCTTATGCTAAATAGCGACCTCCTATCTCTGTGGTGCTATGGATTAATCCTGTTAAGACCTGGGTTCAAATCCTAGAGCTGCTGTTTAAATCTTTTACCTGCGCTAACTTACCAAAGCATATTGATCCTTAATTTCTTCATCTCTAAAATGAGAATAATCACACCTGCTGTGGTCTGAATGTTTGTGTCCCCCAAAATTCATATGCTGACATCCTAACCCCTAAGGTAATGATATTTGGAGGTAGGGCCTTTGGGAGGTGCTTAGGTCATGAGGGCAGAGCACTCATGAATGGTATTAGTGCTCTTATAAAAACGATCCCTCAGAGCTCCCTGGTCCTTTTCACCATGTGAGGACAGAATGAGAAGCTGGAAGTCTGCAACCCAGAAGAGGGCTTTCACCAGAACCAGACCATACTGGCACTCTGGTCTCAGATCTGTCCTCTAGAACTGTGAGGAAAAAAATTTCTATCATTTATAAGTCACCCAGTCTGTGGTATTTTGTCACAGCAGCTTGAACTGACTAAGACGATAACTATTGCTCTCAGTTGTTGCTAGGATTAAGCTTGATAATATAGGCAAGGCAACAGGCTCATAGATGGCTGACTTGGCTTGGGGTATCTAAAAAGCAGACCCAAAGACAAGGATTCTGGTGTACATGGCTTATTATTGGAGAGATGTGGGAAATACAGCCAGGGAAGTGGGGAAGTGAGAGAGGAAAAGGAAGCCAACAAAGGGCACCAGAGTGACTGACCAAATCCCTCTGGGGAAATGCTAGGAACTGGTATAAAACACATGCTTCAGATAACCCCTCTCAGGAATCAAGGCGGCCAGGGCATTTATACACCCACTTCTGTCAGTCATTGGTTGAGGGCTGCTCCTGGGGTTGAGAATTCCCCAGCACTAAGGGCTTCCTGTGAGAGGGTAGAGTGGTCCTCTGGAGAAAGCCCTCAGGTGGAGATGGAAATACTGGCACATGAAAGTTGTCCAGAGCACACTGATATGTAAAGTCCAATGAGCATGGACAGTGTGTGAACAGCATCTGCTGCAGAAGTCCTCACCGACTGTTCGTTCCTCTTTTTCCCCAGTCCCTAATACACATTGGTGCACCAAGCTCAATTTCCCTTCCTCTAGATTCTTAGTTTTACTTTCTGATCAGAGAGATATTCCTGTCTCACAACCTAAAAGACAACAGTGACAAACATCAATTCACTGAACTTGGGTGTAGAAGCTACCATCATAGAGTCCTTTCCCCTCTTTCCCACTTCCCCAGTCCCAGAACTATAAGCCAGAAGCAACTGAACTTCCATCTGAAGACTGACACCTATAACTTCCCACAGAGCACTGTTAAGGGAGAGTCCTGAGGAATGTCATTTACTTGGCCCCAAAGCTCCATTTTCAATGCCAAGGCTATGAAGTCCACCATGCCTCTTCTACTGTCCACCTTAGCACCCAAATGCAAATCTCTCTGGCCCTCCATTCTCATTGTACTCCCTTAGGCACACTGTCCTGCTCTTCCCCTCCTACTCTAGCTGCAACTCTCCTTCCAAATCACTTAGCTGTATCCTGTAGAGGCGCCCAGTAGCCTCTAACTTGTCACCAGATATTCTCTCTACCTCCTTGCTTTACTAGAAACTTCACTCTTCTTGTCCTATAATTGGGAACATTGCAAAATTCCATTTCTGAATCTCTTCCTCAGAATCCTTTAAGCCTGAACTGCATCACTGAACTTTTCTTGAAACCATGCAGATTGGCACCACTATAAATTCCCAGCCATCAATATTAAAATATCAAATAGACTCTTAGCTCAGGACTTCCACCTTGCTGGGTTTTCCTGGTCCATGGCAACTATTTCCAACATTGTCCATTCTGCTCATACTCCTGACTTTCTCCTGGGCCATCATTCTCAACAAATGATTTTGTTTCCTACTTCACAGAGAAATTAGAGGCCATTAGTCAAGATGAACTTTTATGCCCTGTCATCAAATCAGTCCTCATCCTTTCATCTTTCCCTGCTGTTACATGGGAGGAGGTTAATCACTTTGTTCCCTGGTTGTCTGAATCCATCCCTTCCTACCTTCTCAAGAATCTTGCTGCCTTAACTCTGCGCTCTATCTCTAATCTTGAAGCTCTCAATTACTAACCTGCATTTAAACATGCCCAAGCCTAATTCATTTAAGCAAGACTAAATAAATACAAACCCCAAAATCCTTACTCAATTCCACTGTATAGCAAAGACTTTGGCCTTCTCAAAAAGAAGTATGGTCTTCATCCCTGGCTCCTGGGAAGAAAACTCTGAACTCTTGGAATTTCCCAAGTGATAAGAGTGTCTTTGCCATTCAAAGTGGGCCCCTAGGACCATGTGAAATCAGCTCAATATCCTGGGAGTGAGGAGCTGAAGACAGAGTTCAGCCACACGGACAACCAATCAATCAGTCGTATCTACGGAGTGAAGCTCCAATAAAAATTCTGGGCACCACTGCTGGGTGAGCTTCACAGGTTGGCAATACTCTGTGCCTATTTTCACACATTAATACTGGGAAGGTAATGCATCCTAAGAACAACGGAAGCTTCACCTTTGACACTCCCAAACTCTGTCCTGTATATCACTTACTTTATTTAGCTGGTTCTAATTTGTATCTTTTCCCTGTAATAAACCATAACTGTGAGTATAATAGGTTTCAATGAGTTCTGTGCATCCTTCTGGTAAATTATTGAAACCTACGGTTATCTGGGGAAACCCCCAAAGTTATAGTTGGTGTCAGAAGTGAGGGTGATCTTGTGTGGACTCTACCCTCTAACTTTGTAGTTGAACCCCAACTCCTTGTAGTTGGGATCAGACGTCTTAGACAGACTTGAGAGTCTAAAGGACTGTGTCCCCCCAAAAAAAATGTTAAAAAGGGACTTCCATGGTGGTCCAGTGGTTAAGACTCCACACTTCCACCGCAGGGGGTGTGGGTTCAATCCCTGGCTGGGGAACTAAGATCCCACATGTCGAGTGGTGTGGCCAAAAAAAGGTTAAAGGACTGTGTCCTCAACATTGCAGTTTGCCGAACTCTGGGCACCCACTTTCCTCTTCCAGCTATTATTGATGTTACTTTCCCCTTTTATAGCTAAAATTTTTGAAAAAATTCTCTACAAAGCCCATCTCCATTTCCTTTCCTATTCATTCCTAAATGCACAGCAATTGGTTTCTGCCCATACCATTCCAATGATATTCCCACATAGCTCACCAATGAGCACCTTGTCGCTAAATCTAATGGACAGTGACTTTCTCCTCTGAGCTGTCAGAAACATTCACCACTCCATCCTTGAATGACTTTTATCTCTTGGCTACTGTGATACCACATTTCCTGATTTCCCTCCTATCTCTGGCCACTACTTCTCAGCTTTCTTTTTGGTAACTCTTCCTCAACCTGCCCCATATATTGACATTTTCTAGAGATTCCCCATATGATTTCAGGCACTGGTGATTCCCAATCCTATAACTTAGCTTTAAACTCTGTCCTTAGCTTCATTCAAATATCGACATGTCTACTTGAATTTAAGCTAGACTGTATTAATTGCTCTAGTCCCAGAACAAAGTATAGTGCCTGGCATGTAGTAGGTACTCAGCAAATATTTGTTGAGTGAATGAATAAATGAATTAGTGTACTATGCCTCACAGGAACTCAAGATCAATTTGTCCATAATTAAACCCATCAATAGAGCCCAAACATATTCATCTCATGGAGTTTCCTGTCTCAAATAAATGATACCACCATCCTCTCAGTTGCCTAAGCTAGAAACCTTGGGAGTTATTCTTTAATTTTCTCTCTCCTTCACCTCCACATCCCATCCATCAACAAGCCCTCTCAATTCTTACCTCCTAAAAATCTTTCAAATCCATCTACTTCTCTCCATCTCACAGGCAATACATTAATCCAGTCACTATCAACCATTACTAGGACTACTCCAGCAGCCTCCACATTTTTCTCCCTGTCTTAGGTCTAACCTCTCCTACCCATTCTTCATACTTTAGCCAGAGTGATGCTTCCAAACAAAATGCTTATCATGACGTTTCCTAAGCCCTTACAAATTTCCTTCTATCCTTGAAACAAAGCCGAAAGCCATTAATGTAGCTTACAAGGGACCACCCAGCTACCACCATGGCCTTATTTTTAACCCTTCCTCTTACCTCTCCCCTCAATTTATGTTCCAGCCCTACTGAAGTTATTCAAACCCATCACACTCTCTCCACTTCTCACTCCAGGTCTTTGCATAAACTGTTCTCTCCCTGGAACACTCTGCATTTTTAGGAATGAACATCTTTATCTTCCTGACCCCACTGACAGACTTACGTCTGATACATCTTTCCTTCTTCCCATCCAATTTTTGGTGATGAGAGTCTCCCTTTCCATTCCAAGTCAGTGTCTCCATACCCACTCTTGATTTTACTTCTTCTATTTACTTCAATATCTTGTTTAATCAGTTATTTCTTTTGTCCTATATCTTCAATTTCTCCCTCTCTAGTAGCTCTTTCTCTCCTACCTATATAGAAGCTTGGGTTCCTCCTAACCTAAAATATTCCATTGACCCTAGCTTCCCTCTCTTACAACGGTGTTAGTTCTTTCTGTCCTTTTGAGCTAAGCTTCTTTTTTTTTTTTCGCAGTACACGGGCCTCTCACTGTTGTGGCCTCTCCCGTTGCGGAGCACAGGCTCCGGACGTGCAGGCTCAGCGGCCATGGCTCACGGGCCCAGCCACTCCGCGGCATGTGGGATCTTCCCGGACTGGGATACGAACCCGTGTCCCCTGCATCGGCAGGCAGACTCTCAATCACTGCGCCACCAGGGAAGCCCCTGAGCTAAGCTTCTTGAAAGATCATTATACACTCACTGTGTACATTTCTTCACCTTCAACTAACTCCTTAACCTACTGCTTCTTCACTGCTTCTCTGAAATGCTCATGCAAAAGCCATCAGTGACACCCATGTTGCCAAAATCAATAGACATTCCTCTACTGTGTTCCCCTGGACCTCTCTTCTACAGTTAACCTGTTGAGTACTGATTCTTTGCAATTCTTATTATCTTGATTTTTATGCAGTATTTTCTCTCCATTAGCCCCCACATTCAATCATTTATCAACTCCTGCCAAATTGACATCCAGCATAATTTTGAGCCTTTCCTTTCCCCTCCATTCTTCCGTACTGCCACTGCCCTGATTTAAGCTTTTACCATTCCTCAGTTGGATATCACAAAAGCCTCCTAACAGATCTCTTTGCTTCTGGCTTGCCTCATTAAAAATTTATCCATTCTTCCACCACAGTCAGAAATGTTATTTATCATGACATCTGACTGCATCACTCTCTCTAAAACCTCAAACATTTCTCCATTGCTTATAAAATAAAGTTTAAGCTTCTCAGTATGGCATATAAAGCCCTCTGTGACCTAGCTTCTGACTATCCTACAAGCTTACACCATCTCCCACTTAATACTTTATCCTTTAACAAAACTTAATGGCTTGTAGACACACACACACATAGAGCATATAATCCATGTTTTTCGTTTCATACCTTTGATAATGGTGTTTCCTTTGTCTACAATGTTTTTCCCACCTTTCTTTGCTTAAGGGCTGCTCTTCTGAGATTCCATAATACCCTGGAAATGTCTCAGGTATTATCATTTACCATTATATTGAAATTAACTATTTAATATCTATCACTCCACTAGACTATAAGCTCTTTAAGGACAGGGACCGTATCCTCGGCAGCTAGCGCTGTGCCTTAAGTGAGCTGAGATTCCAGTGACTCTTGTAGTTGGCAGGTACCTTTTGGGTCATTCAGTCCCACCTCCCCTCATAGGAGACTCCTGTACAATAGGGGTCAAGATAATTCAGTTAAATGTGATGGAGCATTTCAATCTCAGACAGCTCTTATTTCTATAATATGGTCCCTTCCGGTGAAAGTGAAAATTGATAACACTTTCTTAGGAAGCAATTAGTAGCATATATGAATGCTTATGTGTTTATATTTTTGTTATATGTTTGTTTATATTTTTATTCCTTAAATTTTTATATCTTTATTCCTAGTGTTGTCTCTTTCAGAAATCTCTTCTCAGAAAATTATCCAAAAATATGGAGAAAATTTATCACATAATAATGTTCATTGTGGATGAATGAATAAAGAAGATGTGGTGTAGATACACACACACACACACACACACACACACACACACACACTGGAATATTACTTGGCCATTAAAAAGAATGAAATTTTGCCATTTGCAACAACATGGATGGACCTGGAGGGTATTATGCTAAGTGAAGTAAGTCAGACAGAGAAAGACAATACTGTATGTTTTCAGTTATATGTAGAATAAAGAAATAAAATAAACAAATGAATATAACAAAACAGAAACAGACTCACAGATACAGAGAAAAAGCTAGTGGTTACCAGTAGGGAGAGGGTAGGAGGAGAGGCAAGATTGGGGAAGGGGATTAAGAGGTACAAACTGCTAGATATAAAATAAATAAGATACAAGAATGTAATGTACAGCACAGGGAATATAGCAAATATTTTATAATAATTTTAAAGGGAGTATAATCTATAAAAAATATCGAATGTCTATGTTGTACACCTAAACATAATATAATATAAATCAACTATACTTCAATAAAATAATTAATAATAACATTCATCATGGAAATACTCATAATAGAGAGAAATTATAAATAGGGGAATTGTTAAGTAAATTATAGCAGGGGTCCCCAACCCCCAAGCTGTGGACCGGTGCTGGTCCATGGCCTGTTAGGAACCAGGTCGCACAGCAGGAGCTGAGTGGCGGGTGAGCAAGCAAAGCTTCATCTACCACTCCCCATCGCTCCCGTTACTGCTTGAATTACCCCCTGAACCATACCCCCGCCACCCCCCGCCCGTGGAAAAACTGTCTTCCACGAAACTGGTCCCTGGTGCCGAAAAGGCTGGAGACTGCTGAATTATGGTATATTCATAAAGTAGAATTTAAATTATGTCATTTTAAGTGAAAAGTCAAGATATAAAATTGCTTACTCAATATAATATTAGGTATACAAAAGGATGTTCAGAAAAAAACACTGAAAAGAAATGGTTGTTTACTATAGTTGATAGTCTCCTCATTTTACCTCCCAAATTTTCTACAGTAAGCATGGATTATTTTTATAATAAAAAAAACTGCAGGTTTTGTTTTGTTTTGGTTTTCGTTTTAGGTTTTGTTGTTATTATTGTTTTAAGGAACTATTACTCGTCTCTTAAGAAACAAGTCTCTGATCTCTAAATTCTCTGACTTCTGCTGACTCACCTCCCCCGTGCTACTGTGTTTCCACAATTTATCTCCTAAACACAGCCCAGCACACCCAAAACAGTAGAGTACTTATTTGTGTTCCCTTCCTTATTCCTTTTTCGCTCATGCCCTTGTTGCTCTTGCCTCACAGCAATTCAGAGTACACCAGCCTCATCCCTTCTTCCATAAACACGGCTGTGGTTTTATGCTCTCACTATGTCCCCAACAGAGCTGAGTAAATTACAGTTCCTGACTGGAAGGGTCTCATATCCTTGGTAAGAAAGCCATGCATGATAAATAGAGAAATAAGGGTATGCACAAGATTTTTTAAAAAGGAAGAGATTGGTGCTCTCTGAAGGTATCAGAAAGGCTTCTCTGTATAAATGGATGCAGGAAGTCTCTGGGATAAGATTTTCTCCCTTAGAATCACAGCTTTCCAGCTAAAACAGAGCTATTGAGAATTTAAGAGAATACTCTCCAGCCCAACATCTTATTTTACAGATGGGAATGCCCCGATGTACTCTGAATTCAAATTCAAGTGATGTGGTCAAGGTTTCATAATGAATTAGTAACAGACCCAGGACTGGAACTCAGGCTTTATGACTACCATGACCATGCTTTCCAGTGTTCTACAACTCAGCTTGCGAAAGGGAGGACAGCTGCTTTCTCAAGCTTTTCAGGATAAGAGCCCATAACCCAAAGCAAAACAAAAAAACAAAACAAACAAACACAGCAACAAAAACAAAGTAGGATCTGTGGAAACTAATGAAAACAGAAACACACTAGTTTCTGTTTTGGGGAAAGATTAGGGACTCTGACAGCTACTTTGACCCTGAGGTTATTCCCAGAGGGCATATTAGAAAAACAAACAAGACTCAATTACTATTTTGACTCCAATTATCTGGGAAAAAATTTTGAAACCATTGCCTCTTTTCATCTCTTGAATGCTGTTGACTAAAGGAGTTGCTGATTAAAGCTGTTAGTCTGGAATGCTGAGCAGCTCTGGGCAAGGACCCTGCATTCCAGGAGGACCCTGCCCAACCAGGAACAACAGGGTGAAAAGCGGCACTGAGCACACATTCCCAACTCTTTGCTACCCTCTGGCAAACAGACTGTGTTTACTAAGATTGCTATAAAAGGTATTTATCTAATTAGAGAGTGTTTCCCCCCCTTTTATTAGTAAGCAATTAGACCACACTTTATTACATTAAGGAGGTTTTGTAAATCCAACTGCAAGCATATAAATTCTGTAATTGTGTAATTGTATATTGGGCACAAAACCACGGATTTTCTTCTATTTTGGCTTGACCATTTTTTAAAGCAATTTAGGGTTTTCTAAGCTAATGCTTATGTGGTGAGTGTTTTTTAAAACCTAGGCTAATACATGTAATTTAGCCATTCTTTGGTCTTAAACCCAAACCAGAAAATGACACAAATTCCACACAAACTTATATCAACTATTTGTCGTCCTTCTTTTCCATCTTAAAGCTTGGGGATAATTGTTTTGCAATGTTCTAAAGTACAATGGTAGCATAGTATCGTTCTTTAGCAACAAAACCATAAAATTCTTATAGCCAAATCATTCCATGAATTCTCATTTAAACAACCTCTGTAGCTAATATGTATGTGATTGAATTTATCTTAATTAGATTATGTTTGTAAGCCAGGAGTGGGAAAGAAAAGTAAATATCACATCAATTTGAATATTTGCTTTGCTGGTTAAATATATTAGGTTGAATTATATAATATTGCTAATACTTAGCCATTCTTCATTTACAACAATGGTAATTTTCTGTTTCAACTTCTATTATATATGTTGTCCCCAGTTTCCACAAGGACATTGTAAATACCGAAAGTGAAAACCATCACTGGTTCATACCTTTAATAAACAACTCATCCACTTATGAAAGGTGTCAAAAGACTTTATAAGAAACATAGATAACATATACTACTACCATTTTACTACCAGAGGCCTGTGGGATCTTGGGAAAAATAGTAGGCTTTTGGGACCCTCTGTTTCCTTCTCTGGCAAATGAATGGATTATACTAGAACTCAAAAAGCTTTTTTAAATTTCCATAAAAGGCATATCACTAATCAAAATTAGGACAAGCTGTAGATAAGGCTATTATGTTAATCAAGTTGAGATCTATGTCATTATGGAAACAGATCATAGTACTGAATTTTTATATGCTCTAAGAAATCTTGTAGTGCATTGAATTAGACAATAATCAACTGATTCACTGATTGACTGAATGATAACAGTACTAATGAGAAAACTATCATTTATTAAGTACATCTTATGAGCCACATACTTAAGCACCTTTTATATATTATTTCATATTTATTCTTATATCACATACATGAGCAGTGGTGTGCAGGGAAATGCTTAACAGACAACTATCCCAGGGGACAAGAAGCCTTGATTTGTAGTGTTTGCTGATTTCCATGGTTTAAATATTTCCACCTGGTTGATTTCCAGCTACCAAGCTGACTCCATTAAACATGGGCTGGTTTTGTGACCACCTAGAGGGGTGGGATAGGGAGGGTGGGAGGGAGGGAGACGCAAGAGGGAAGAGATATGGGAACATATGTATATGTATAACTGATTCACTTTGTTATAAAGCAGAAACTAACACACCACTGTAAAGCAATTATACTCCAATAAAGATGTAAAAAAAAAATAAACATGGGCTGGTGCAGGAAGAGATGTGCAGTAGCACACTATTTATATAGTACTTACACTATACTGATACAGTAGACAACTTGAAAAGCACAGATAATGATAAAATGTAGTAAGATAATTAGGAAGTGATGAGTTTTGAGTATTTATTATTTTTGCCTTAATATAACTTTGAAGCATAAATTTATATAATTTAAGTTTTAACAATAACTGGGTTTAATAACCAGCGCACAAAATTCTTGAACATTTAGCAGTTTTTGTGAACCAAGGGCACCACTGTATGTGAGGTTGATTTTACTACCCAATTTCATTGAGAATAGGAAACAGTAATATATAAAGGATTAAGTGCTAAGGTTATCCACTAGTAAGTTCAAATCCTGATTTGCCAGACTATAAACCTTAATTTCTTAATTCTGAGGAAGCTTATACAATGGATTTTAAGAATGTAACTTTTATATAATCCAAGAAACGTGGTTTTGATAACAGATGAAGAGGCACTAAGCAAGGTAAAAGTGAAAGGAGAAAGCAAGATGAGAATTTAAAGGAAAGTCTTCTAGAAGAGGGTCTGTAAAGAGAAAAGATGCAGGTTACTGGCGACAAGTTTCTTTTTCATGACATTCTCTAAGGTTAGTCAGAAAGAAGTAGTAATTGAAAAAAGGGAAGTCAGGACAGTGAACAAGCCAATCTATTCTAAGACATCACTAAGGGGTACTGAGGTGTGAAGTCTCCGTGGGAGGGGCTCACCAGTCTGAAATGCTTCAAAGACGGCTGTCTCCTTTATTTGCCTGTACTGCAGTCCCTATAGACTATGACAGACACTGCCACACTTTTCCCCAATTATCTGAGCCTATTTTCTCCAGATAAGAAAAGGAAAACGCTACATTCCTGTTGATAACTTTTCGATCCCTAAGTAATTTCCAGTATAGTTTATAAAATAAACAAATTGTGTTGCATATAGCATTCCATCTATTCAGAAGTTTTAAGTATTTTGATTAGGCAGTGCTTTGATGGTAGCATTGGCTAAGTACTCTGTGCTAAGTGTGAATGGGTCAAACTTTCATGCCTTTTTTGATGGCTCAGGCTTATTCTAACACCAGACACTAAGATCAATGTCTGGCCCATAGTAAGTGCTATATAATCATTAGCTGTTATTATTACTATTTAGAATTGCTAGGTTTTTGGTGAATCCCAGGCTGTGGACAGGGTTTTCTCAGAATGTTGTCACCCAGCTTGTAGAATTCTCTCTATAAGCAATATATTAGCCACGGATTTGCTCTTTCCTAGGGCTGGTGTGGTCAATGTTTTACAGTTGGTCTTTGGTGCACTTGGATGTTTGGTGCTAGAAACATTTTATTTAATCACTTTTGGGGGCCTTTTGTAAAAGCAACTTTTTCTCCCAAAAAGAGGTTGAGCTCTGGTTGTCTTATGATGTGGGGTCATAAGGTGTTTGGGTTGATGTTGGCTGATATGCACTGATGTGAAAACTGTGCTCTTGATAGTGCAGCCAGTGTGTCTTTTTGCCAGGGCTGAGATCAGAGTAACTTCTTCATGAGAGCTAGGAACTGATTTCTTTGAGGATCAACTCCTGCTTTTCAGTGGGTTTCTAAAACTTATTAAAGGGCTATGTGAACAAATTCAAAGTCATACATCTTTTAGTGTTTACAGCAAATTGTAGGTTAAATTTATGGGCTTCATTAGAATCAATAAATGGAAATTGTTTTTTGTATAATGGACAGTGAGAACAGTGAGCAGTCTAAGAAAATTCTCCTTCTTAGACTTTCTGCCTCAAAGCATGACCCTTCAGATTTATCTTTACTATTGTGTCTTACTATTGTTCCCTGTGATAATACTGAATTCATGTTTATTACTAAATTTGTAACACCCTTATCAGAAATGTCAGCCATCTTCATAACTTTATTTCTTTGAACATACGTAATTTTTTCACCATCATAGCAGCTATTTCAAATCACATTCTTTGAGAGCTAGTAAAGGGCTTCAGGTTCATTTAGTATAAACACCTTATTTTACAGTTGAAGAATCAAAGGTCCAGGGAGGTTAAATGCCTTGCCCCAAACCGAGCACATCAGTATCTCACTAGTTTTGAACTTACATTTTTAAAATAAATTAGAAGTGATGTGTGGAATATCATCCATTTGTAAGATGAATAAACTTTTCTTTAGCAATTTGAACTTCCTGGAAGGAATTTTTCAAGAGGCCATAATTTGATATCATCAAAATCAATACATGGTTTTGATAGATAATAAAACCTTGGGTGGCGACCATTGAAAACACAGGATGAGAGAGACTGGGGGGGAGGAGGTGCCTAAATTGTGCTGTCCAACTCAGTAGCCACTAGCCACATGTGGATATGTTAAATTTTAAATTCATTAAAACTACGTAAAATTAAAAATTTATTTCCTCATTCCTGCTAGTCACAGTTCAAGTGTTTAAGAGCCACATGCAGCTATGGTATTGGACAGCACAGAATAGAACTTTTCTATCATCCCAGAAAGTCCTGTTGGACAGCACTGGAAGGTTGGTTTGGACCTCCACCGAGCTTTTAATTTTGTTGGGGTCTTCCCAACTGGGAAGGTCCTTCCTTCTTGAGGTAGATGTCCAACCCAGCTCCAGATCAAACTCTCAGGAAGCAGACAAAGGCTTTCTGGAGTGACAATCTACTCAGCTCCTAAACTGCACCACCACTCTCTAACAAAAGAATGAGATTCCATATGCCACACTCCTGGCCCATCTCAGCCTTGCCCTGTGTTGGGAATGAGGGTGCAGGGAAGAGCATGAAGAAGAGAGGTGTGACGTTTAGCATTTTGGAGGGATATCCCAAACTTTCTGAACCTTGTTTAATTTTAAACTTCCCTATCCTCTTTTTACCACTAATACCCAATTCCTCCATCCTCAGTAGATGACAGAAGTGTGGCTTTGATGAGATCCAGCTACTTTCTTCCCCTTCAGGCTAGAGGAGGTGCTTAAAGAGATTCGGGGGAAAGAGATAAGTGAAGGCAGGAGCTTCAATCAATCCCTCACTGAGTTTGCTGAGGCCCTCAGCATGCTCAGCGCAGTCAGCTCCACTGAGGATACAAAGATGGCAAAAATCACTTTATAAGGACTCCTTTTCCCAGCTTTTCATTTTCAGCTCCCCCAGCCTGAAGGCCTGAGACTGGGCTTCACTGTCAAGATAACTCCCTGCCCACCTTGGCAGTGCCTTGGTCCACAACAGACAGTAGATCCTTCCCCTACCCTATACCGGAAAGACCAGAGTAGTTAACAATAAGGGGTTAAGGACTAATAGGTCTGCCTACTCAGAAGAATTTACATTTCAGAATCCACCCCCACACTCTTCCTCCTCCCCTCCTGGCACTCCCTACTTACTGCCCAATAAAATGGGGAGTTAGAACTAATTGATTTCTAAATCCTTTCTAAGCAGGGAAGTCGTCAGAGCTGCTGTTTCTGGGGATTCTCAGCCTTGGCCCAAATAACACTGGCCCCTGGGGCAAGACATACTTCCTGGCAATGAAAGTGCCTTCTAACCTCCATCCACATTTTCCCTCAAACTGCACTTTTATTTATTCTCTCTTCCTCCATGTTAAGGTAGATTCCTAAGTCAGCAGAGGAAAAAGCCCCCCAAATACTCTCATGTTTTGGGTTGTTAAAACTAGGATGGTTAAAGCACGTGACAGACAGAAGTCATAAAAGATAGAGAGGTTGTCTCCTTGGCCATCACCACGCCCAAAGTAAACCATAGTGTTGAACAACGCAATTCTGCAGAAACCCCCAGCACAAAGCTCCTTGGGGGGAGCAGAGGAGCAACAGTGCAAACTTAAGTGCTTCCCCTAGATAATAACAGTAGCTGCCATTTACTGAGCAACTATTATATGCCAGGCATGCCGACTACCTCTTTATAAGTAATATCTTGTTTACCCCAATTCTAGTTTCATCTCCATTCCACAGATGCAAAAAAAGTTCAGAGAGTTCTGGTAATTTGCACTGATTCATACAGCTTATATTTTGGAGCCAGAATTAGAATAAGACTTCACCAATTGCTTCAGTCCATCTGTTTTACACTCTGCCATTAATTTTCAAATTATGTTCCAAGAAATCCTGAGTATCCTCTCAATATGTTCAAGACTGTCGAGGGGCTTGGGGATTGGTGGGGGAAGAGAAGAGAGAGAGGCCACAAGGTCACCTCTATCCCTGTCCATGTCTTCTCTGTCCCACTCATAACCCCCCTTACTCCCCACCCCCCCTGCCCCCAGCCCGAATATAACCCAGACACTCTTAACTGTTTTACCTACTGGGATTCCACATACTATTTCTTGGCTTTATAAAAAAAAGTTCAAAAACCATTGTGCTAGGGTCTGCTTTTTCCTCTGACACCATCCCAGCAATAGCCTTTGTCCATTTATAACTAATTGACTTTACATGTAATTTATCCCACAATTGAATGATTAATTTAAAAAAATCATTGTACATCTTTAACTACATTGCCTTAATTACAGATTCAGAAATGCTATGGCAGAAATGGATTATTCATAGGCATGTGAGGTCAATTCATCAGAAAGTGAAAGAAGGTGTCTGGGCCACTGCTGCTTACTTTCTCACAAAAAAATGGATTAGGTTTTGACAAGATGATCATTTGATGATTTGATGATCATTTGATGGCCCTTGGCCAAACAAAATATATTCACTTTCACTTTCTTCCAAAAGGATCATTTTCTTAATCAGAGGTAATAGGAATGACTTTCAAAGAAGGGTTTGTTCACTCTTTTTTCTAATTTTTTAACCACCCAGAGGATTTATAGCCTCATATTTTTTCTATTAGGTATAACTGCTTGGAAGCCTGAACAGAGATAAGTTTCAATTCATTTTTTACTTCCCATAGTGTTCTTTTTTTTTTTTTTTTTTCTTTCGGTACGCAGGCCTCTCACTGTTGTGGCCTCTCCTGTTGCGGAGCACAGGCTCCGGACGCACAGGCTCAGTGGCCATGGCTCACGGGCCCAGCCGCTCTGTGGCATGTGGGATCTTCCTGGACCGGGGCACGAACCCGTGTCCCCTGCATCGGCAGGAGGACTCTCAACCACTGCGCCACCAGAGAAGCCCCACCCCGTAGTGTTCTTTTATATATATATATATATATATATATATATATATATATATATATATATATATATATAAAGTGGGAAGATGTTCCCCCAAAGATTTCTTGTTTTACTCATGGTATTCTTCGAGGTTCACCTTTGTTTGTTTGTTTCTATACGCATGCATACTCACACACAGGCCAAGAGGTTCCTGTGCGTAAGGGGGTCACAGGGATAGTATTCTCCAGGTATCACAGACTATAATACAGCGGAACAAAGAACAGTACAAGTCATTTGGTACAAGAGGAAGCTGCCCTTGGACAACATATTAGTTCAGTCAGTCCACTCACCAAACAGCTATCGACAATATTAATCAAATGTCTCTTATGAGTAACCAGAGAAGGGAATAAGAGATGTTCAAATAGGGGTTGAATAATCGCTTGGCAAAGACATTACTGTGACTTATAGATCTGGATTCAAAGGAAAGATGAGGCATTTAGCTCACAGTGACGATTGGATGTCTCTGTTTGCCAGGAATGACTCTGGTTCTTGTATAGAGGAACACATCTTTATCTAGAGTAAAACGTTGCCATAGGGGTTGAGGGGGACTGTGAGATGCTTGGTCATAAAATGAAACTGAGAAAACACACTCCGGGGGAGACAAGGGTATAATTTTATTTTCCTGGAAAGTGGCATGTTTGTTCACAGTGAAGTGGGTATATCTTTTTCTTGGTTATTTTCATTGATCTTCAGGGGAAAGAGGAAAGGAAAATGGTGACGCCCTGTGAAGGAAAGGAAGGTTCACTGGGGAAGGGCACCTCGAACGCCTGGAAGAATCATAACAGGGATCCCTCTAAGAGGCAGCCCAGCAGTACCTATGCTAGTGAGCAGAGAGCAGTACCTATGTTAGTAGCAGAGAGCAGTACCTATGTTAGTGAGCAGAGCACCTACGTTAGGAAGCAGCAAGCACAGCATCCAGAAGAGGGTGATACCAAAGAACTGAGAGACAATGAAGATGGGAAAAGATATTGTCTTCTGTGAATTGCACTTCTATATATGATATATTTTCTACTATGTGTCAAATCTGTTTGCAAGTGTGGAGCAACTGGCCAACTAAAGGCTACGCTTTTCCACATGCAGGGGTAGGAAGCACTCAACACCAAGAGAAGGATGACAGTCCCCCAAAATAACCAGGGAATGCCCTGTCACTTATCTCTTCACTAAAAGCCTTATTCCATAATTAAAATATCATTAGTTACCAATACCCATGAATGAATTCACACTAATGAGGTATCTAGGGAGCACAGCACACAGATTCTCTCCTTTCACCATGGACAGTCATAACGTCTCGTTTGAGCCTTAATACAACCTCATGAGGAAGACGACATTAAGGTTCCTAGGGGTACAGTAACTTGCCCAAGGCCACACAGGTGGTGGTGCTACAACTGAACCCATATATGTCTGGGTTCAAACCTAATCCTCTTCGAATGTTTTCTCATTACCTCTCTGATAGGAAGTTAGGAGGATGTAGGAAAGTTTATGGTGATAACCAAATTCATGGTGGAAACAAAACTATGTTACAGAATTTCCTTCCCTTTGCTATTACAAAGATTTTTTTTCTAAGTTCTAAGAAAGCATTCTCTCATTTAGCTTGGGGAAAGGAAAATAGGTCATGTTCTTTGATAATTTATTTAATTTATTTTAAAATTTATTTAAAAATAAGATCAATAAGCACAATTTATAATGAATATTTGACTATCAGATAATTTTTCTTTGCTTAACCCTGGACAAAGAATCAATTTTTTCCTAGAGAAAAGGTGAAAAAAGCCAAATTAATCAAGAACCAACAGCAACTTAATTTAGTGTGGCTTCCCTTAGAGTACAAAACAAATTGCCCACATTTAAATTCAAGTGCAGAGAACAGAACATTTTTTCATAAGAACAAATAATATTAAACACTTCAGTTCCTTATGAAGGCTGGACAAGTATATAATTTGAAGGAAAAATATGTAAAGAAGGGCAGAGCTGTCTAAGAGACTGTCTTTGACGAGCTCTCAGTGGGCCGTGCTCTAATCTCAGTTCTCAATTGTTTAGCTGCATGAACCTGGGCAAACTATAGAGAGTTAGAAACCACAGAAAATAGAGGTTTTCTAATCTGAGAGCATCATATTATAGATGAGGACATGAAGTTTCATCCATAGTAAATGACTTGCCAATGATCAAACAAATAATGGAGAACTAGGACTGTAATGTGCTTCATTCATTTAACTTCTAGGTGCCTCAGTTTCCGACTTGGTAAAATAAAGGAATAGGAAGCAACTTGATATCACAGAAGAGATGCTTCACTTGGAGATGACAGCCTGGGTTTGAGCTTCCATCTCTAATGCCCACCCATTGATCTCAGGCAAGTGCATAACTCTTGTTCAGTTTTCACAAATTCTAAATTTAAATTTAAAATTCCTGCCCAAGCTATATCACAGAGGTGTTGAAAGAAACTAAGATGATAATGTATAGGCAAGTACTTTGAAAACAGTGAAGCACTCCAGAGAAGCAAAGGAATTACAATAATGGTAATGATGATTAAGTCCTCTTGCTCTCAATTCTAGTTGGAAGGGAGAGCTTGCATTTGGAAAGAATGAATTCTCTTGGTGGAATGGGGGCCAAATTATGGAGACTCATAAATGACAAGATGTGAGTTTAGATGGCTTTTTAAAAACAGAGTAAAATTGGTAGAATTTTCAAATAAAATACAGGATGTCCAGTCGAATTTGAATTTCAGATAAACAACAGATAATTTCTTAGTATAAATATGTCCCAAATATTGCACAAGACATACTTAAGCTAACAAATTATCTGTTGTTTATGTGAAATTTAAATTTTATTGGGTATTTTTGTTTTTTTTCTTTTACTAAATCAGGCAGCCCTAATAATTGAGAGATTTCTGTGTAGGGTAGCAAGTGACGTCTGAAAGTAATGGTTCAAGACTATTGTGCATATATGGGGATCATGAAGTAGTGGAAGCAAGGAGACCACTCTGGTTTGGGTTCCCCTAAAAAGAGAGCCTAAAAGGAGATTTAAGGGCAGTAATTTATATGGGAGGTGAGGCCAGGAAATTTGGTGAGGAATAGAGGAAAGTGAGAGCCACTCTAAGGGTGCATAAGTCATTGTTGTAGGCAGTGGGGTCTGGATTTCACTGGTTTCAATGAAAAGCCTATACAATTCCTCTTAGGAGGGAGGCTAGGGTATTCACTCACTAGCTCCCAGACCCCTATTGATTAAGGGTTTCCCCTGGAGGATGAGAGGGATCAGAATATATCACCCCAAAATATTCCACTTTGGCATAAGGATTATTTTCAGTAAAGGCAACTGAAAATCAGCAGACACAGAAAAAAGCTCTCTACCCTAAAAGAAGGGCATAAATTTCCCTTTGTGAAGGAGTTCCCCCCACTTCTCTCGTAACAAGAGGGGCAGAACTACTCTTAATCACTGGAGATGACTCGAGACTCTTATAATCTCAGAAACAACACCAAGAGGAATCTGTATAATAAACCTTACTAAATAACCCTTACCTTCCATTAGTTTCCCCCATATATTTATCTTCCCACAATTTACTACCCCTAGAAGTTCACACACACCCTTTTTTTTGTCTTACCACTTTTTCAAAAATAGGTTGCCCTTTGCTAAAATGGTATATAAGCCTCCAGGACCGAGTGTCTCTTTGGGGTTTTTACTTCATTTTCTGAGACCCCCATACTATGTAAAAATATTAACATCAAATAAAATTTATATGTCTTTTCTCCTATCAATCTGTCTTTTTCAATTTAGTTTGCAGGCCCCAGACACTAAACTAAGAGGGTAGAGGAAAAAGTTTTTTCTACCCCTACTGAGGTCTTAACTCCCCTACACATCTGGAATGCATACCCCCTTGGGATGAGCAGTTTCCAAAAGCTTCAGAGAAAGTTGGATGTAGTAAGGCTTGGAGCAGTTTAGGGCACCTGTGGTGGGCTGTGTCGGCAGTAGTCTGATCCTACACTAACTGTCTAGAACAGCTGCACCTGAAATAAGAGGAGAATGGAGGGGATGTGATGTCAGACACCCAAAATATCTACAGAGACTACAAAGAGGTCACTAATGCAGAAATGATGAAGTCTTGGATGAGTTATACATTTGTTCCAAAAACACTTATTTAGTACCTATTATATGGTATAAACCAAGAAGAAAAAAGAGCATTGTTCACCACCCAATTCTACAAGGATTAAGTCATTAGCCACTGCAGTTGTTGACCAACAGGATGAAATTCAGGATGAAAAACAGGATGAGGCACTCTGTGCTTTAGAAAAACAGGCCCTTTAGTGAGTTAAATATATATATATCTCAAGAAGAATTTTAATGACCCCAGATTCTTGCATCTTCCAATGCACAGAAAACACTAAAATCATTAACTTGAGATACCTGTTCTTCGTGACTAGCAGTACTCTTTTACTGAGATGTATGCCTGACTGAACATATTCTGTGGCCAAATATCATTTATAAGCAGGTTTTGCCCCTACTTCTTTGGAGGAGTTCTCTCAGAGCAACTGAGAGGCTGTCTCCCAGACTATAGTCCTCAGTTAGGCCCCTGAATAAAACCTAAACTCACAACTCTTACATTGTGCATTTTTATTTATATCAACAATGGTAAGCATGTACTAAACATGGGGAATTCAAAGAATGATACAGTTCCTGCTTTCAAGGAACTTTCAATCTATTAGAAAAAGAAAGTAAAAAATAAATACAGTAATTAAAATGCAGTTTGCTAACTATTATCACAGAGGTAATATTTAGAATGTTATCAAAATAAAAGCAAGTGCCCAGAAAAAGAGAGCAAAAAACAAAAGCGATTCTAAAGACTAACCAGTCAAATTAGGTGAATTAATATCTCTCCCATCCCTCACATTCAGCATCCAAATGTGACTAAAATTTTGAATGAGGGTGACTGAGAAATGATAGAATTTATAGACCCAGGAAGTTGGGAAGATGAGCTTGTTTCACAATGAATGAAAACTAGTTATTTCTAGATTATATTAAGTTGGAAGTGGTTAGGACCTGCAAATGTGTCTAGGAGGTCTGTGAAGACAAAGGGCTGGTGTTTGGTCTGAAGACCAGGGCTGGAACTCATCTGAGAATTTGGGAGCCTTGGAGGAGAATGAGAGTCAGGAGCAGGGCATGTTCAGTAAGTAAAATATTGATGAAAGAATCAAGTTGGTGCCAAGAATGATGCTTCAGAGAGCATCTGTGACTAAAAATCAAGAGGAGAAAAAGATGACATAGTAAGAATAAACCTACCTAAGGAGGCAAAAGACCTGTACTCCAAAAACTATAAGATGCTAATGAAAGAAACTGAAGATGACACAAATAGATGGAGAGATATACTGTGTTCTTGGGTTGGAAAAATCAATTTTGTTAAAATGATTATACTACTCAAATCAATCTACAGATTCAATGCAATCCCTTTCATATTACCAATGGCATTTTCCACAGAACTAGAGCAAAAAAATTTTTAATTTGTATGGAAACACAAAAGACCCAGAATAGCCAAAACAAGCTTGAGAAAGAAAAATGGAGCTGGAGGAATCATGCTCCCTGACTCTGGACTATACTACAAAGCTACAGTAATCAAGACAGTACGGTACTGGCACAAAAACAGATACATAGATCAATGGAACAGGATAGAAAGCCCAGAGATAAAGCCACGCACATATGGTCACCTTATCTTTGATAAAGGATGCAAGAATATACAATGGAGAAAAGACAATCTCTTCAAATAAGTGGTGCTAGGAAAACTGCACAACTACATGTAAAAGAATGAAATTAGAACGTTCTCTAACATCATATACAAAAATAAACTCAAAGTGGATTAAAGACCTATATGTAAGACCAGACACTACAAAACTCCTAGAGTAAAACATAGGCAGAACACTCTTTGACATAAATTGCTGCAATATCTTTTTGGATCCATCTCCTAGAATAATGGAAACAAAAGTAAAAATAAACAAATGGGACCTAATCAAACTTACAAGCTTTTTCCCAGCAAAGGAACCCATAAACAAAATGAAATGGGAGAAAATATTTGTAAATGATGAAACTGACAAGGGATTAATCTCCAAAACATACAAACAGCTCACACAGCTCAATATCAAAAAAACAAACAACCCAATTAAAAAATGGGCAGAAGATTCAAAAAGCCATTTCTCCAAAGAAAACATACAGATGGCCAACAGTAACATAAAAAGATGCTCAACGTCGCTAATTATTAGAGAAATGCAAAGCAAAACTACAATGAGGTACCACCTCACACTGGTCAGAATGGCAATCATTAAAAAGTCTACAAATAAGAAATGTTGGAGAGGGTGTGGAGAAAAGGGAACCCTCCTACACTGTTGGTGGGAATGTAAATTGGTACAACCATTATGGAGAACAGTATGGAGGTTCCTTAAAAAACTCAAAATAAAGTTACCGTATGATCCAGCAATCCCACTCCTGGGCGTATATCCAAGAGAGACGAAAACTCTAATTCGAAAAGATACATGTACCCCAGTGTTCACTGCAGCACTATTTACAATAGTGAAGCCATGGAAGCAACCTAAACGTCCATCGACAGATGAATGGATAAACATGTGGCGCGTATACATATATATATACATATATATACACACATATATATGTGTATATATATGTATATATATGTGTGTGTGTATATATATATATATATATATATATATATATATATATATAGAGAGAGAGAGAGAGAGAGAGAGAGAGAGAGAGAGAGAGAATGTTACTCAGCCAAAAAATAAAGGAATGAAATAATGCCATTTGCAGCAACATGGATGGACCTAGAGATTATCATTCTTCAATGAAGAATTTGTTGCCCCAGACGGTGAGAGTGCAATACGCTTTCAATTGCCCCCTCAGGGATTGCCTTAGTTGCTGAAAGCCTCTAGGTCCCAGCTCACGGCCTTCTGAGGAGGGATGCATTTCAATGACTAATGGAGATAGGGGTATAACGCCTGGCTATCTAAGCCCAAGTAGAACCTCTCGATGAGGTCACCCATGGCTGTCATTGCCTACCTCACAGCTTCACGTTGCCTGCCTAGTTCTGCTTTTTTGCACTCCCTTCCATAAGACACTGCTTAAGAAATCCCCTGCAAAGTAAACTCCATCTCAGAATCTGCTTCCAAGGGAAACCACTCTGTGGCATCATGTGATCTATCTTTATCAGTAAAGTGTCTGCAAGTAATATACAAGTCCATCTCAACTGGCTTAAAGGATAAGGAAATAATGCTTTCTCACATTACCTGAAGTCCTGAGGTGGGGTTGTTCCAGGGTTAGTTAATCCAGTGGCTCACAAAAACCATACAGTCCCCTAGGTTTCTTTCTTTCTGTTCTGCCATCCTCAGCATGGTAGCTTGGTACCTCAGCCTTGCATTCTTCACACTTACAAAATGGATCACATACAGGTGTGAAAATGTCCTGCAAAAGGAAAAGAACTGCTACTTCCTGGGTGAATCTTTTTTAAGAGCAAGATACCCTTTCCTAGAAGCCCTCTGGCTGACCTCTCTTCAGTCACTGGCCAGAACTTCGGCTCACACCTCCCTCCAAACCAATCACTGGCAGGGGAATGAGATGGCCTCAATTTGTAGAAAACACTCAAAATTTGCTCATGAATCTTTTGCAGGATGGACCTACCCCTGAAAAAAAACAGGGTAACAATATTGCCACACCCTAGAATGAGTTTATTCAGCTTTTTTCTTCCAAGTAACTAATTTTACATAATTTAAAATCTAGGTTAGGTAGCTGGAGGGAACTGTTATTTTTATATAAATCACCTGGATGGGCCTTCTGTGAATCTTCTTGCAAGGACAATGAAATGACTTTTTTTTTTTGCCAGGAGGTGAAATATGTGGTGTTGTTTTCTAGCCATCAGTGAGCCTTCTATGCATTAGATATACATGTACTTTCACCAGAGCTTGAGTTCAGCGGAAAGCAGCAGCACCTGACACCCTGCACCAATTTTACTGAATTCAGAAGGAAAAGTTAAGAAGTACATTTTCAAATAAGCCAGTCACAAAAGGACAAACAGTGTATGATTCTAGTATATGAGGTACCTAGAATAGTCAAGCTCATAGAGACAGAAAGGAGAATGGTAGTTGCCAGGGGCTGGGGGAGGGTGATGGGCAGTTACTGTTTAAGGGGTACAGAGTTTCTGTTTTGCAAGATAGAAAGAGTTCTTTGGATGGATGGTGTTGATGGCTGCAAAACAGTGTGAATGTACTTAATGTCACTGAAGTATACACTTAAAAATGGTAAATATGGTAAATTTTATCTTATGTATGTTTTACCATAATTTTTTTTCACTTTCTATTCTATTTTTTTTTAACATCCCTATTGGAGTATAATTGCTTTACAATGGTGTGTTAGTTTATGCTTTATAACAAAGTGAATCAGTTATACATATACATGTGTCCCCATATCTCTTTCCTCTTGTGTCTCCCTCCCTCCAACCCTCCCTATCCCACCCCTCTAGATGGTAACAGAGCAATGAGCTGATCTCCCTGTGCTACGCGGCTGCTTCCCACTAGCTATCTATTTTATGTTTGGTAGTGTATATATGTCCATGCCACTCACTTTGTCCCAGCTTACCCTTTCCCCTCCCCATATCCTCAAGTCCATTCTCTAGTAGGTCTGTGTCTTTATTCCCGTCTTACCCCTAGGTTCACCATGACTTTTTTTTTTTTTTTTAGATTCCATATATATGGGTTAACATACAGTATTTGTTTTTCTCTTTCTGACTTACTTCACTCTGTATGACAGACTCTAGGTCAATACACCTCACTTCAAATAACTCATTTTCATTTCTTTTTATGGCTGAGTAATATTCCATTGTATATATGTGCCACATCTTCTTTATCCATTCATCTGTTGATGGACACTTAGGTTGCTTCCATGTCCTGGCTATTGTATATAGAGCTGCAATGAACATTTTGGTACATGACTCTTTTTGAATTATGGTTTTCTCAGGGTATATGCCTAGTAGTGGGATTGCTGGGTCATATGGCAGCTCTATTTTTAGTTTTTAAGGAACCTCCATACTGTTCTCCATAGTGGCTGTATCAATTTACATTCCCACCAACAGTGCAAGAGGGTTCCCTTTTCTCCACATGCTCTCCAGCATTTACTGTTTGTAGATTTATTGATGATGGCCATTCTGAACAGTGTGAGATGATATCTCATTGTAGTTCTGATTTTCATTTCTCCAATGATAAATGATGTTGAGCATTCTTTCATGTGTTTGTTGGCAACCTGTATATCTTCTTTGGAGAAATGTCTACTTAGGGCTTCTGCCCATTTTTGGATTGGGTTGTTTGGTTTTTTGATATTGAGCTGCATGAGCTGCTTACAAACTTTGGAGATTAATCCTTTGTCAGTTGCTTCATTTGCAAATATTTTCCCCCAAACTGAGGGTTGCTTTTCATCTTGTTTATGGTTTCCTTTGCTGTGCAAAAAGTTTTAAGTTTCATTAGGTCCCATTTGTTTATTTTTGTTTTTATTTCCATTTCTCTAGGAGGTGGGTCAAAAAGGATCTTGCTGTGATTTATGTCATAGAGTGTTCTGCCCATGTCTTCCTCTAAGAATTTGATAGTGTTTGGCCTTACATCTAGGTCTTTAATCCATTTTGAGTTTATTTTTGTGTATTGTGTTCTAAATTCATTCTTTTACATGTAGCTGTCCAGTTTTCCCAGCACCACTTATTGAAGAGGCTGTCTTTTCTCCACTGTATATTCTTGCCTCCTTTATCAAAGGTAAGGTGACTATATGTGTGTGGGTTTATCTCTGGGCTTTCTATCCTGTTCCATTGATCTGTATTTCTGTTTTCGTGCCAGTACCATACTGTCTTGGTTACTGTATGTTTGTAATATAGTCTGAAGTCAGGGAGCCTGATTCCTCCAGCTCCGTTTTTCTTCTTCAAGATTGCTTTGGCTATTCGGGGTCTTTTGTGTTTCCATACAAATTGCAAAATTTTTTATTCTAGTTCTGTGAAAAATGCCATTGGTAGTTTGATAGGGATTGCATTGAATCTGTAGATCACTTTGGGTAGTAGAGTCATTTTCACAATGTGGGTTCTTCCAATCCAAGAACATGGTATATCTCTCCATCTATTTGTATCATCTTTAATTTCTTTCATCAGTGTCTTATAATTTTCTGCATACAGGTCTTTGGGCTCCTTAGGTGGGTTTATTCCTTTTGTTGCAGTGGTAAATGGGAGCGTTTCCTAAATTTCTCTTTCAGATTTTTCATCATTAGAGTACAGGAATGCAAGAGATTTCTGTGCATTAATTTTGTATCCTGCTACTTTACCAAATTCATTGATTAGCTCTAGTAGTTTTCTGGTAGCATCTTTAGGATTCTCTATGTATAGTATCATTTCATCTGCAAACAGTGACAGCTTTACTCTTCCTTTCCAGTTTGGATTCCTTTTAGTTCTTTTTCTTCTCTGATTGCTGTGTCTAAAACTTCCAAAACTATAATAATAATAGCGGTGAGAGTGTGCAACCTTGTCTTGTTCCTGATCTTAGTGGAAACGGTTTCAGTTTTTCACCATTGACGATGATGTTGGCTGTGGGTTTGTCATATATGGCCTTTATTATGTGGAGGAAAGTTCCCTCTATGTCTACTTTCTGGAGAGTTTTTATCGTAAATGGGTGTTGAATTTTTTTGAAACCTTTCTCTGCATCTATTGAGATGATCATATGGTTTTTCTCTTTAAATTTCTTAATATGGTGTATCACATTGATTGATTTGCGTATATTGAAGAATCCTTGCATTCCTGGGATAAACCCCACTTGATCATGGTGTGTGATGCTTTTAATGTTCTGCTGGATTCTGTTTGCTAGTATTTTGTTGAGGATTTTTGCATCTATGTTCATCAGTGTTATTGGCCTGTAGTTTTCTTTCTTTGTGACATCTGGGTCTGGTTTTGGTATCAGGGGGATGGTGGCCTCATAGAATAAGTTTGGGAGTGTCCCTCCCTCTGCTATATTTTGGAAGAGTTTGAGAAGGATAGGTGTTAGCTCTTCTCTAAATGTTTGATAGAATTCACCTGTGAAGCCATCTGGTCCTAGGCTTTTGTTTGTTGGAAGATTTTTAATCACAGTTTCAATTTCAGTGCCTGTGATTGGTCTATTCATATTTTCTATTTCTTCCTGGTTCAGTCTCAGAAGGTTGTGTATTTCTAAAGATTTGTCCATTTCTTCCAGGTTGTCCATTTTATTGGCATAGAGTTGCTTGTAGTAATCTCTCATGATCCTTTGTATTTCTGCAGTGTCAGTTGTTACTTCTCCTTTTTCATTTCTAATTCTATTGATTTGAGTCTTCTCCCTTTTTTCTTGATGAGTCTGGCTAATGGTTTACCAATTTAGTTTATCTTTTCAAAGAACCAGCTTTTAGTTTTATTGGTCTGTGCTATCATTTCCTTCATTTCTTTTTCATTTATTTCTGATGTGATCTTTATGATTTCTTTCCTTCTGCTAACTTCGGGTTTTTTTTTGTTCTTCTTTCTCTAATTGCTTTAGGTGCAAGATTAGGTTGTTTATTTGAGATGTTTCCTGTTTCTTAAGGTAGGATTGTATTGCTATAAACTTCCCTCTTAGAACTGCTTCCGCTGAATCCCATAGGTTTTGGATGATTGTGTTTTCATTGTCCTTTGTTTCTGGGTATTTTTTGATTTCCTCTTTGATTTCTTCAGTGATTTCTTGGTTATTAAGTAGTGTATTGTTTAGCCTCCATAAGTTTGTATTTTAAACAGATTTTTTCCTGTAATTGATATCTAGTCTCACAGCATTGTGGTCGGAAAAGATACTTGATATGATTTCAATTTTCTTAAACTTACCAAGGCTTGATTTGTGACCCAAGATATGATCTATCCTGGAGAATGTTCCATGAGCACTTGAAAAGAATGTGTATTCTGTTCTTTTTGGATGGAATGTCCTATAAATATCAATTAAGTCCATCTTGTTTAATGTATCATTTAAAGCTTGTGTTTCCTTATTTATTTTCATTTTGGATCATCTGTCCGTTGGTGAAAGTGGGGTGTTAAATTCCCCTACTATGATTGTGTTACTGTCGATTTCCCCTTTAATGGCTGTATTTGCCTTATGTATTGAGGTGCCCCTCTGTTGGGTGCATAAATATTTACAACTGTTATATCTTCTTCTTGGATTGATCCCTTGATCATTATGTAGTGTCCTTCTTTGTATCTTGTAATAGTCTTTGTTTTAAAGTCTATTTTGTCTGATATGAGAATTGCTACTCCAGCTTTCTTCTGCTTTCCATTTGCATGGAATATTGGTGCGAATGTTGGTGCATTTAATGTTGTCCCAGAGGTCTCTGAGACTGTCCTCAATTCTTTTCATTATTTTTTCTTTATTATGCTCTGCAGTAGTTTTTCCCATATTTTATCTTCCAGGTCACTTATTCATTCTTCTGCCTCAGTTATTCTGCTATTGATACCTTCTAGAGAATTTTTAATTTGATTTATTGTGTTGTTCATCATTGCCTGTTTTCTCTTTAGTTCTTCTAGGTCCTTGTTAAACGTTTCTTGTATTTTCTCCATTCTATTTCCAAGATTTTGGATCACCTTTACTCTCATTATTCTGAATTCTTTTTCAGGTAGACTGCCTATTTCCTCTTCATTTGTTAGGTCTGGTGGGTTTTTGCCTTGCTCCTTCATCTGCTGTGTGTTTCTCTGTCTTCTCATTTTGTTTAACTTACTGTGTTTGGGTTCTCCTTTTTGCAGGCTGCAGGTTTGTAGTTCCTGTTGTTTTTGGTGTCTGTCCCCAGTGGCTAAGGTTGGTTCAGTGGGTTGTGTAGGCTTCCTGGTGGAGGGTACTAGTACCTGTGTTCTGGTGGATGTGGCTGGATCTTGCCTTTCTGGTGGGCAAGTCCACGTCTGCTGGTGAGTTTTGGGGTGTCTGTGGCCTTATTATGATTTTAGGCAGCCTCTCTGCTAATGGACAGGGCTGTGTTCCCATCTTGCTAGTTTTTTGGCATAGGGTGTCCAGCACTGTAGCTTGCTGGTCGTTGAGTGCAGCTGGGTCTTGGTGTTGAGATGGAGATCTCTGGGAGAATTTCACTGTTTGATATCACGTGGAGCTGGAAGGTCTCTTGTGGACCAGTGTCCTGAACTTGTCTCACCCACCTCAGAGGCACAGCCCTGACACCTGGCTGGAGCACCAAGAGCCTGTCCTCCACACGGCTCAGAATAAAAGGGAGAAATAAAGAAAGAAAAAAGAAGATAAAATAAAGTAAAATAAAATAAAAAGTTATTAAAATAAAGAATAATTATGAAAAAAATTTTTTTCAAGTAATAAAAAAACGAAAGAAGAGAGCAACCAAACCAAAAAACAAAACCACCAATGATAACAAGTGCTAAAATCTATACAAAAAAAAAAAAAACCAGAAAACGGACAGACAGAACCCTAGGACAAATGGTAAAAGCAAAGCTATACAGACAAAATCTCCCACAGAAGCATATACATATACACTCACAAAAAAAGAAAAAGGGAAAAAAATATGTATATCGTTGCTCCCAAAGCCCACCTACTCAATTTGGGATGATTCGTTGTCTATTCAGGTATTCCACACATGCAGGGTACATCAAATTGATTGTGGAGATTTAATCCGCTGCTCCTGAGGCTGCTGGGAGAGGTTTCCCTTTCTCTTCTTTGTTTGCACAGCTCCCGGGGTTCAGCTTTGCATTTGGACCCACCTCTGCGTGTAGGTTGCCTGAGGGCGTCTGTTCTTTGCTCAGACAGGACGGGGTTAAAGGAGCAGCTGCTTCAGGGACTCTGGCTCACTCAGGCCGGGGTGAGGAGAGGGGACGGGTACAGAGTGCGGGGCAAGCCTGTGGAGGCAGAGGCCGGCGTGACGTCGCACCAGCTTGAGACGCGCCGTGTGTTTTCCTGGGGAAGCTGTCCCTGGAACCCGGGACCCTGGTAGTGGCGGGCTGCACAGTCTCCCCAGAAGGGGGGTGTGGGTAGGACCTGTGCTCGCACACAGGCTTCTTGGTGGCGGCAGCAGCAGCCTTAGCGTCTCATGCCCGTCTCCGGGGTCCGCGCTGTTAGCCGCGGCTCGCGCCCGTCTCTGGAGCTCCTTTAAGCGGCGCTCTTAATCTCCTCTCCTCACGCACCAGGAAACAAAGAGGCAAGAAAAAGTCTCTGGCCTCTTCGGCAGCTCCAGACTTTTTGCCGGACTCCCTCCCGGCTAGCTGTGGCGCACTAACCCCCTGCAGGCTGTGTTCACGCTGCCAACCCCAGTCCTCTCCCTGCGCTCTGACTGAAGCCCGAGCCTCAGCTCGCAGCCCCGCCCGCCCCGGCGGGTGAGCAGACAAGCCTCTTGGGCTGGTGAGTGCTGGTCGGCACCGATCCTCTGTGCGGGAATCTCTCCGCTTTGCCCTCCGCACCCCTGTGGCTGCACTCTCCCCCGCGGCTCCGAAGCTTCCCCCTCCGCCACCCGCAGTCTCCGCCCGCGAAGGGGCTTCTAGTGTGTGGAGACCTTTCCTCCTCCACAGCTCCCTCCCACTGGTGCAGGTCCCGTCCCTATTCCTTTGACTCTGTTTTTTCTTTTTTCTTTTGCCCTACCCAGGTACGTGGGGAGTTTCTTACCTTTTGGGAGGTCTGAGGTCTTCTACCAGCGTTCAGTAGGTGTTCTGTAGGAGTTGTTCCATACGTAAATGTATTTCTGATGTATTTGTAGGGAGGAAGGTGATCTCCACGTCTTACTCTTCCGCCATCTTGAAGCTCCGCCTACCATGATTTTTTTAAAAAGGTGAACCATATTTTCAGTGAACACCTGCGGGAAGAAAACCCAACAGCTGAGATTCAGGAAAAGAGTTTCCTTTTTTTTTAACTTGAAAAGCCTTAATCAATCACTGGAACTGCTTTAGCTTATAAACATCTACTGCAAGCATATTTTATTGTGTTATATCGGTTAAATGGCTTTGTTTATTTAAATGGTTGTAGCTGTTAGCTCATCATGTAGGAAAATTAATTCTAAAGAGAGCTTTGATTTTAAATGGTTAATTATTCCTAAAGTTCCATTATTTTAATAATAGATTTCAACCATCCTATTCAGAAGACAAGTGGCTACTTATTTAAATCATATTTATGTCCACATTCATATTATTTTCTGAATTAGGTGAAAATAATAAACTATGTTGGGGTCAAAAAATGATCAAAATTGGATGAACATATTAATGCATTTTAATAGCTTGACTTGGAGTTTCATAAATCTCATCCCTAACCAAAGTATGTCACTTAAAATAAATTCCAACTTATCTCCTGCTCAGAAAAGAATACTCCACTGAAATATTTTTAGCTACTTAAAGCCAAAAAGGGATGTCCATCTATTGATGTAAAACAAATCTTTGCACTAGACAGAGGCTGCACTAGATAATTCCTAAGAGCTTTTTCAACTCCATGATTCTGTGATATGCTGAATTTTTGAAAAGGACTCTCAGAGAGAGAGGGAGTGATGAATTTCTAGTGCATATCCCCTCCCAGAAACAACAATTAGAAAAACATCCAGATAGGAAAATACCTTCACAAGAGCTAAGGATTCCAGATGAGTGTTTACAGCACCTGGGTGAAACTAGAAATAAGAAAAGACGCACTGAAGAAGAAAGGACAGATATATTCACATTACCCCATCACCTCTCCCCCAAGCCCAGGCAGTCCAGCATGGAGAGAGACACCCTCCCCATGAGAGAAGGAAAGTCAAGTGAGTGCCCAATTTCACCGTAGATGCCAGCACCAGCCCATCTCAGCAACAGGCCAATTCCCACAATGTTAGGTGGCTCCCTGTGAACTCCCAGGAACTTAGGTCCTTGACCCACCCAAGTGCCTGCTGGCTGCAGCAAACCCAGGCAGCTCCTTTGATACCAGACTCCCAGAGGTCTCCCACAAACCCAGGCTCCCAGTCCACCCTAGCACCAGCCATCTCTTATGGCACCAGGTTCCCAGAGAGCTCCCATGAACCAAGGCTCTGGGCACATCCCAGTGCCAGCTGGCTCCCAAGGCCCAGGTGGCTCCTGTGGCCCCAGACTCCCAATCAACCCCCATAAACACAGGCTCCAGGTGGACACCCACACACTAGGTCTCCCAGCTAGTCTCAGCATCACACCGACTACCACAGATCCGGGCTTTTATCCAACCCCAGCACCAGGCTGGACTCTGCACCAGTCCAGACTGTCTCCTGTGGACCCAGGTTCCCAGCTCACCCCTGTGGTCCCAGCCTCCAGGCCAGCTACTGTGAAACCAGGCTCCGAGACTGATTCAGTATCAGACTCACCGCCAGAGACCAAGATTCTTGGCCTGCCCCAGTGGTCCTCAGTGCCTGGTTGGCCCCTGTAGACCCAGGATCCAGGTTCACCTACATCGACCCAAGTCCCAGGCTCATCCATCAGAGACTCAAGTGTCAGGTCCACACTAGTGAATCCAACTCCAGGCCCCTCACCCACTGACCCAGGTACCAGGATGGCCTCTATGTATCCAAGCACTAGGTCTTCCCACCCAAGGCACCAGATCTGCCCACCCAAGGACTCCAGCAGCAAGCTTGCCCATGGACACTACCAGAGAACCCATATAGAATCTCTGGACTGGGCTAACGGGTGAAGGGCTTGCCTGCCGAAGCCAGTCTATAAAGATTGCAAGAAGTGACTACTTCAAATGTGTGGACACCAACACAAGGCCTCAGTGATCATGAATAATCAAGGAAACATGACCCCACCAAAGGAAACTAATAAACTCCAATGACTAACCCTAAAAAACTGGAGATCTATGAACTATCTGACAAAGAATTCAGAAAAATCCTCTTAAAGAAATTCAGTGAACTACAAAAATACACAGATAAACAACTAAATGAAATTAGGAAAACAATGCATGAACAAAATGAGAAGTTTAACAAAGAAATAGAAATCTTAAAACAAATCAAACAGAAACCCTAGAGTTGAAGAATACAATGACCCCTATCTTATACCACTCACAAAAATTAAGTTGAAATGGATTAAAGCATTAAATGTAAGACCTGAAACTGTAAAAGCACTAGAAGAAAACAGGGAAAAAGCTCCTTGACATTGATTGGCAATGATTTTTTTCTATATGACACCAAAAGTACAGGCAACAATAGCGAAAATCAATAAGTGGGACTACATCAAAATAAAAAGCTACTTCACAGTGAAAGAAACAATCAACGAAATGATAAGGCAACCTATGGAATGGGAGAAAATATTTGCAAACTATCTATCTAATACGGGGCTAATATCCAAAATATACAAGGAACTCAATAGCAAAAAACAAATAATCTGATTAAAAAATGAGAAGAGGACTTGAATAGACATTTTTCCAAAGAAGACATACAGATGGCTCACAGGTACACAAAAAGGTGTTCAACCTCACTCATCATCAGGGAAATGCAAATCGAAACCACAATGAAATATCACCTTATACCTGTTAGATGGCTATTATCAAAAAGTCAAGAGATAACAAGCACTGGCGAGAAAGAAAAGGTAACCCTTGTGCACGCTTGGTAGGAACGTACATTGGTGCAGCCACTATGGAAAACAGTATGGAGGCTCCTCAAAAAACTGAAAAAAAGAACTACCAAATAATCCAGCAATCCCAATTCTGGGAATATATCTAAAGGAATTGAAAACACTATGTTGAAAAGATATCTGTACCCACATGTTCATAGCAGTGTTATCTACAATAGCCAAGACATGGAAACAAATTAAGTGCCCACTGACGAATGAATGGATAAAGAAGTTGTACTGTGTGTGTGTGTGTGTGTATACACACTACAATGGAATATTATTCAGCCAAAAAAAAGGAAATCCTGCCACTTGCAATAATGTGGATATACCTTGAGGGCATTATGCTAAGTGAAATAAGATAAAGACAAATACTCTATGATCTTACTTATACATGGAACCTAATAATTAAAAAAAATTCTTTTTTCTAACTCACAGAAAAAGAGATCAGGTTTGGAGTTACCAGACGCAGAAGGTGGAGGGATGGGGAATTGGATGAAGGTGGTGAAAATGTACAATCTTCCAGTTGTGAAATAAATAAGTACTAGGGATGTAATGTACAATATGATGACTATAGTTAACACTGCCACATGGTGTATTTGAAAGTTGTTAAGAGAGTAAATCCCAAGAGTTCTCATCACAAGGAACAAACATTTTTTTCTTCTTTTGTATCTATATGAAATGGTTGACGTTAAGTAAATTTATTGTGGTAATCATTTCACAATATATGTAAGTCAAACCATTATGCTGTACACCTTAAATTTACATTGCGCTGCATGTCAATTATATCTCAATAAAACTGGAAAAAAATAGAGCTACCATATGATCCAGCAATCCCACTTTTGGATATATATTCAATGGAAATGAAATTACTATCCTGAAGAAATATCTGCACCTCTATGTTCATTGCAGCATTATTAACAATAGATAAGACATGGAAACAACCTAAGTTTCCATTGATGGATAAACGGATAAAGAAAATGTGGTTATACTGCTATATTTAAAATGGGTAACCAACAAGGACCTACTGTATAGCACAGGGACCTCTGCTCAATATTATGTAACAACCTAAATGGGAAAAGAATTTGAAAAAGAATAGATACATGTATATGTATAACTGAATCACTTTGCTCTACACCTGAAACTATCACAACATTGTTAATCAACTATACTCCAATATAAAATAAAAGGGTTTAAAAAAAAAGAAAATGTGGTTATATGTATATACAGTGGAATATTATTCAGCCATAAAAAAGAAGGAAATCCTGCCTTTTGTGACAACGTGTATGGATCTTGAGGACGTTATGCTAAATGAAATAAATCAGATAGAAAAAGACAAATACTGTATGTTCTCACTTATATGTGGAATCTAAAAAAGTGAAACTCTTAAAAACAGAGAGTAGAATGGTGGTTGCTAGGGGCTGGTCAAATGATATAAACTTTCAGCTAAGAGTCGAAGAAGTTCTGGGGACCTAATGTGCAGTATGGTAACTACAGTCAACAATACTTTATTATCTACTTGAATGTTATTAATAGAGTAGATCTTAAATGTTATCACTACAAAAGTGGTAATTATGTGAGATGATGGACGTGTTAACTAAGCTTATTGTGCTAATCACTTCACAATATATATGTGTAGCAAATAATGATATTGTACACCTTAAACTTACATAAGTTATATATGAATAATATCTGAACAAAGATAGAGAAAAAAAAAAGAAAAGGAAAGAGAAAGGAAAACCAGTGGTAGGCTGGTAAATTTTTAACCAGCCATTAGAAAAAAAAGATGCCTGACTCATGGTGTTTTTCTAATTCCCATGGTGTAAATGGTCCCACTATGGTCAATTGTATGCTACTAACATGATGTTACTGAACACAGAGTGGGGGAAAGATGTGCAAAATTGAATCTCAAAGCACTGGCTCCAGCACATTGCCAATAAACTCATGCATAGAGTTAACCATCTCTTGTTATACACCAAGATTTTTTCTAAGCCACGTTGGCAGATAGCAGGGTAGGAATGTAGGTGGAACATTTCTATATAATAAAGTGTGCTGTAGTTCAGTTGATTCTGTAACAGTGAATGTTGTATAGAATTCCTATTAACACTGATAAGGAAATCTGTTATGGTATGCTAAAGAAAAATGAAAGGCTGAATAAAGGCAGGCCTCAATGATGGAAAATTTTTGCCATCTGACCCCAAGGGTGGAATTTAGTGGTCCAGTGTTAGGTTTGTAGCTTAACTGATCATAATCTGCCACCCCCGTTGTGGATCTAAATCTCCATTTTTTCTTAACATTTTTTTAGTTACAAACAATAATGTAATGTAAGGTAGTCAATTTTCTACTATTATTTGTAGACAGATTTCACTGAGTGTTTGAGAAAAAACGTTCTAGAATAGAATGTTTAAAAAAGAAAGAAAATTATTCTCATCAGCACTGAATAAATAGATATATATTTAAAGGATAAACATCACTATTGTTCATACTAATAAATCAGTATTTTTCACATATTGTACAAACTAAGAGGCCACTATTGTGGGGTCAAATATCCCTACAAAGTGATCTGTACTACTTATTTCCGTTATCCCAATTAAACTCATAAAATCTAACAGTATGGCAGATACTGCTCAGTTCATATTTTGGAAGTACAAGAATAAAATAAATAAATGATTGGAGACTGTCTTAGGCAATTTCTGTAATGATAAACAGAAACACATTCAGACTACCAGAAACACTGGTACTCAGTGTTCCCATTAATGGTTCTTATTTCAAGCATGTGGGATTATCTACCTGAGAGTTTCCTCTGGCCACAGGAGCATGCCCAGCCCATGCAAGGAGCATGCCAGAAGTGCCAAGGAATTATCAGTCCTGGGAGTAGCCATCTACCAATGATGACTGAGTGTGGTGAATAAATATCTTTGCTTCATTTCCCCTTGAGTGAACAACCGAATTGTCCTTCATGCTGTCTTCTGGGAGCCCCCAGCATGAATAAGTCCCACTTGTCTACAGCAGTAATATGCTCGTGAAAATGCCTGTATTGGCTTTCTTCCCTTCTCTGTCTCAGTTCCGCATCCCACAACCAGTGCTTCGTGGGACCACTTCCCAAATAAATCACCTTCACTGAAATTCTTGTCCTAAGGTCTGCTTCCAGGGGAAACTTAAACTAAGATAATCAGTAAGGAAGAAATGACCTTATAGGAATCCAAGAACTGGCACTGAAATGAGACTCAGTCTCATGGAAAATGGGTTTGGCATTGGGAACTCATGAGTATTCACTATAAGGTTCCATCATCACATAAAACATGTTGGTTTTCTTTGTGAGCCTCTTCTCCTCTCCCCTCCAAACTAATTTCTCATCCTCCCTTCTGTAGATCTTTCCTCAACTTCAGAGTTCCTACTTATTCATAAATTTGAATTACTCATAATGTTGACTCACTCATGGCCTATCATGACCCTCCCACTTCTCTCTACTTCATGAATTTTCAGTTTCAGCCTTCACCATTAATCATAGGAATCTAATTTCATTTTTCAGTCCAAATGGTGGAGAGTGAAAATCTAATATACTCAATCTTTGAGCAGAGCTAATTACAATAGATTAGTTATGCACAGTTAGGCATCATCCAATCCAGGACACTTATATGAGAGTGAAAGAGGCACTGTTAATAATTAAGCCAAGACAACAGGTACTGTTCTGGGCAAATTGGGATGTATGGTCACCTTGTCATATGACACTAATCAATTAATACTGGTTGCCCAGTGATTGTTAAATTAGCCATGACTGTTATGTGTGGGCAAGGAGTGGGGGGGGGTGGTAGCTGGCACATCACTGTCCCTTAAAGAGACCAATGATTTTCTAAGGAAATAAAAACATGGTCATTGTTAATTTATAGAATATTCATACTATAGGACTATAAGGACCATTATGGATCACCAGTGATCCTCATACCAAATTTGTGTAACTCCAAAACAATCCACTCTTTGATGCATTATCAGAACACATTCTAAGGCTGAAGATAACTTAGTCATGAATTCACCTTTGACCCATGGGAGACAATAAGAAAACCCAGGGAACTTCACCACTGTGTCTTACTTGCAGCCCCAAAGTCCTTAGGCAGTCTGTCTTCTTTTTTCCACCTTTCAGTCTTCCTAAGCTTGTTTGTTATGTTATGTCCAGGGATTTTTAGGTATAAAAGAGAGGACCTGGGAGGAATGGGACTATTCCATCTTGAGTGCAACCAGAAATCTATGATGAGTTTTTTTTGTTTTTGTTTTTGTTTTTGCGGTATGTGGGCCTCTCACCGCTGTGGCCTCTCCCGTTGCGGAGCACAGGCTCTGGACGCGCAAGGCTCAGCGGCCATGGCTCACGGGCCCAGCCGCTCCACGGCATGTGGGATCTTCCTGGACCGGGGCACGAACCCGTGTCCCCTGCATCGGCAGGCGGACTCTCAACCACTGCGCCACCAGGGAAGCCCTATGATGAGTTTTTGACAAGGGTTCTCATACATGAAAAGTTGGGAGCCATTACTGTAGTATATTGCCAGATATTTTCCTGTGTATAGATTTTTGTGTATTTTTCTTTAAAAATGGTTTGATTAGACTACATATATGACTTTTATAAGTCCTTTTCCTCTTAATAATATAGCAAGTACTTTTCAATTCTATCATAATCTCCTCATAAGCATAATCTTAATGGTTGATTGAACTATCCTTCTAGTGTTAGCTACATAGGTTGTTTCTAGTTTTTCACCATTACAAATAATGTTATAACAAATGTATATGAGCATAAAGCTTTTCTTTAGTTCAGGTTATTTTCTTGGTTTATATGCCTATAAATGAAATTATTATGTCAAGACATAAACATTAAAGTCAATTGGCATAATATATCCTAATTTTTATTGTATTATGACAAGGGAGGGCACCTTTTTCACCTAAAATCCAGCCTTATCTAAAGACCAATTGCAATGGTCCTGCTGAACTGAGGAAAAAAAGTATTTTATATCAACTACATTGGAAAAGCTGATGTGAAATGTAGAAAATTGCTCTAATCCAAGGGAATCATTACATAGTTCAAAAAAACCCAGAGTGTGGCTACTTTAAAATCCTCAGGAAATATGCCCGAGACGTTCTTTGAAGTAATCCAGAGCCTGCAACATGTAAAATGATAGCTGGCTGTGTTATTCACGGTGGACGATACCGAGGAAACAGAGGCAATATCTTGTGAAATCTGTGTTTGCTAGGACAAAAGGGGTTGCCTGGTACCTTTTCAGAGTCTCCCTTTCTGTGTGTGTGTCTCTGTCTCGCTCTCACTCTCTCTAAGGTGGCATGACTTTCTAGAAAATCTTTGGCTTTAAAACCACGCAAACCTAAGTTCAAATCCCATCAATTCCATTTCCTCTCAGGGAATTTGCTCATCTGTAAGTCTGTGATAATGATACCCATTTTATAAAGTCACCTTAATGATTTACTTAACTGAAACAGGTATGTAAATATTACAGCATAGTATCCAGCATGTTTTACAAAGGAATATTTCAGAGCAAACCTCCTACGCTGAATGCCAGTGAAAGCAGGTGTAAAACCAGCTAAAACCCAAGGATTGGCTGGATCATTCGACCTAATTATTGTGCTAGTATCTTCCATTTGCCTCTCCAAATCCCTTTTACCCCTTCTCCACCCAGCTCTGTGCCCCAAGGGAACAGAAACTGAAGTAATGCCCTGGAGAACAGCTAAAGACCTCTTGGGTTAGGGGTCATTCTGCCTTATCTCATTGGTGTCTTCTCTCTTCTCATGCAGTAGAACCCATAACTCTATGGAAGACATCAACACTGAGGAAAAATTCTAGATTGAGATTCAAGGGACAGCTCCCCAAAGCCCCACAGGACTGGGCTACCATAGGAGCTGCTGCAGAATCAGGAAATCACAGCTATATCCTATAGCCCATGTCACAATCCACAGGGATGCCTTACATGCTGCCTCTCTTCCCACTTAACTCATTTCCCAATTCAGGTTTCACACAAGCGTATTTAATTGGTGGAGTGCAAATCATATTCAGAATCCTAGCTGCAAGGGAGTTTTACAGTCTTTGAAGTACAAACAGGCACACTAGAAAACGGCTGGAATAGAAGAGTGAGCCACTCCTTAGCGTCTGCTACAGTATGCCATCAAGCTCAAGCAGTATCCAGCATGGCCTTTCTTTGGCATCCGAGAAGTCTGGGAGAAGCACAACTACAGATTGAAGCTTATAATTAATGAAAGAGTCCATAAACTAAAGGACAGGGGTAGATTGCAAACCTCAGAAGTCACATGAAAATCATCTTCTTAAAGATATCAAGTGTAAGGATCTTCATGAATGCAATCTTTCTAAACAGTGTAGTCTCTGCCTCCATTTCTGATGCTAGAAAGCATCCTAAAGCAAAATACCTTAGCACACCCACTAACAGGGAGATAGTTTCAGGACCTGGATCTGGACTATGCATTCATGCAGGTCTGTGCAGCATAGGAGACAGACTGTTAACTACTTTGCATGAAGATGTCTCCCCCAGTTGTGCTACATGTGACCAGCATAGCTCTGATTCTGCTGCTAATACTTTGGAAAAGAAAATAAGCACAATTTTTTTTTTTTCAGTTTAAGACTTTTTTTGTTCTTGGCTTACAAAAATAAGCAAGGAATTATTGGAGTTACCCCCAGGAAAACATTGGCAATTAGTAAAGTAAGATAACTAAATTAAAGAACACTTGTAATTCCAGTGAATGTCACCTAGGACCACAATATGATTATAAAATGAAATTAAACAATCACATGTATTGATATGTACTCTATTGGGGGAATAGCTTTTTTAGGGGGGAACAGTCATTCAGCCTAGAATGACATTTCCCAAAGTGGGTTTCCTGGAATTCCAGTAGTGTTTTTTGGTGTGGTCAGTTTTTTTAACGGTCACAAAATTCTCCCTTTGCGGTATGCCTGCCCCTTTGCAATGTGACTTTGCCCATCCTCCTACACAGAGATTCGGTATATTTATCTACCCCTTTAAATCTGAGCTGGACTTGGGACTTGCTTTGACCAATGGAATGTGGCAGAAGTGATTTTTTTATGAATTCCAAAGCCTCAGCTTTAAGAGGCCATGCAACTTGCACCTTCCCCATCTTGAACACTGCCCTGAGGCTTCCGAAGGAAACCAGTTTAGCCTACTAGAGGACGAGAACCCACATGGACGGTAACAGGCCAGCACCAACTGCCAGGCATATGACTGAAGCCATCTCAGACCTTCCTGTCCAGCCAACCTTACAACAGAATGCCACTTCAGAAGTGAGTCCAGCAGAACAGCCCAATCAACCCAGAGAATCGTGACAAATAATAGGTCAATATTTTAAGCCAAAAATAAAAAAAAGACTTCCATTGTTTGCCCTCTTACTGTTACTTTTAGGATAAGATCCAGGTTCATTAATTTGGTTACTAAGGTCCATCATAACATGGTTCCTTATAATACAGACCCTGAAAATCACCACTAAGAGCCTAGATTCTATGTATGATTCTATGTAACAGGAAATGCTCGCCCATTTTCCCTAAGGAAGAACTGGAAAACATGGGAAGCTGTTTGGGCTGCTGTCATCATTTGTATAATTACAAAACTCAACAACACAGCTGCCAATGTGCAGAGTCTGACAAAGGGAGCCTATCACACACAGAGTGTTTTCTGGAGAATTCACAGAGAGCCGTGCTGAGGGGGTGTAGGGCAGTTTGCAGAGTTATATGCCACAACCTATTGCCAACAGCTGCCTCTGCTGGAATCTATGCCTGCTATCCCTCTCTCTTTCTCCCTCTCTCTCTGTCTCTCTCTCTCTCTCACACACACACACACACACACCCCATGATTGGTAAAAGGTATGCAGGGGGGCTCATTTTAGATTTATGACCATGAGCCACACATAGATCTTCAGTGCTACTGGCAGTCTTATTATACTTACCAAAGGTCAAATCATTCTCCCATTATCTAAGATGCTATGTCATGCTATTGTCTCCTGCCTTAAAACTGCAATAACTTGTCCCCACTCCTCACTTTTAGCTGATGACTTTGTTTCCTGTTTCACTAAAAACTCAATCAGAAAGAGTTCTAACTTCCACATCCCTCACCACCGCATCTTCCAATCTTATTGTGTAAGCAGGCAGGGTAGGGGGTCCTGAGAGAAAAAGAACCAGGCATGGCTTTCTTGACAGGAGAGAAGCCGTTTTTGGCTTAAGCCATTTTGGGATCCGGACGCTTGTCCTTAAACAGGTTTCAGTAATTAATGATCTTAAGGAGACAAAAGAATGCAGAAACAAATGACAAACAAATGGTTGTAAGGCAAGAGCAGTAACAATAGGAAAGATAATAAATCAGTTGTAAAGACCCCCAGTTCTGTTTCAATGGTAATGACTAGCCTGAAGCACTCAACCACCAGATCAACCGGAACCTAAGGGATGATGTTGTTGACCTTTTCTGACCCTCCTGACTTCAATCAACTAAAGCTTGGACTCTGTGAGCCACACAAGCCCCTTCATGAATATGCATGTACCCTTAGCTTAAAACTTCCCCAGTTTTGCTGTTTGGGAGACACTGGCTTTGGGAAAGATCTCCAGTGTTCTCCTTACTTGCTGCAAGTAATAAATCCTTCCTCCTCCCACTCTTTAGCTTCGTTGTCTCTTTTGGCTCAACACCCACCAAGAGGCAAACCTAGTTTTTTGGGTAAAAATTGCATTTGCACCCAGATACTCTGCCTTCTCTCCAGTTATAACAGATAAACTGTCTAGCTCCTATCTTGATGTATTGTCACCCATATCCTTCTCACCACTTCAAGAACAATAGCTCTGTAACTGTCCCTCTTTTCTCCTGCAGCATCTATTCTTCTGTCATTTTCATCAGCACACAAACATGCTGTAGTAAGTCCAGTCATAAAAATCTCCATTGTTTCACAATCAGGCACCACCTCACACCAGACAGAATGGCCATTATTAAAAAGTCTACAAGTAACAAATGCTGGAGAGGGTGTGGAGAAAAGGGAACCCTCTTACACCGTTGGTGGGAATGTAAATTGGTGCAGCCACTATGGAAAACAGTATGGAGGTTCCTCAAAAAACTAAAAGTAGAGTTGCCATAAGATCCTACAATCCCACTCCTGGGCATAGACCCAGACAAAACTCTAATTCGAAAAGATACATGCACCCCTATGTTCATAGCAGCACTATTTACAATAGCCAAGACATGGAAACAACCTAAATGCCCATCAAAAGATGAATAGATAAAGAAGACCTGGTGTATATATATATAGTCCAATACAGTGGACTATTATTCAGCCATTAAAAATAATGCCATTTGCTGCAACATGAATGGACCTAGAGAGTATCATACTAGGTTAATTAAGTCAGAAAGAGAAAGACAAATAGCACATGATATCACTTATATGTGGAATCTAAAATATGACACAAATGAACATATCTACAAAGCAAAAACAGACTCACAGACATAGAGAACAGACTTGTGGTTGCCATGGGGTAAGGGGGGTGGGGGAGGGAAGAATGGGGAGTTTGGGATTAGCAGATGCAAACTATTATATATAGAATAGATAAACAACAAGGTCCTACTGTATAGCACAGGGAACTATATTTAATATCCTGTTATAAACCATAATGGAAAAGAATATGAAAAAGAATATATATATATATATATGTATAACTGAGTCACTTTGCTATACAGTAGAAACTAAACACAACATTGTAAATCAACTATAATAAAATTTTTAAAAATCTCCATTGTTCCAACATTCCCTCACCATTTCATTACTCCATTTTACAGCCAAAATCTTTGAAAATGTTGCCCATACAGCCTTCACTTCTTTCTTCCAACTGTTCCTTGAATCCAGTACAACATGGTTTTTGTTATCAACACTTCAATGAAGTCAGCCTCTTTAAGTCCCTTCCACATTGCCAAATCCAATGTCAATCCTCAATTATCATGTTCCTTGAGTTCTTAGCATCATTTGTCAAAGTTGATTGTTCTCTCCTTCATGAAACACTTTCTTCACTTGGCTTCCAGAACTGATTTTGCTTCCCTGATGACTGCCTCTTCTGAGTCTCTTTATTATTTTCTTGTTCCATATTTCTACATATCATAATGCCCAAGACTTAATCCTCATACACCTTGTCTCGATCTATGCGGTCTCTCTAAATGATTTCATTGTTTTAAATACAAACTATAAACTGATACTTCCCAAATGTCTCCAGCTCCAACTGTCCTCTGAATTCCAGTCTCGTATCTATTGCCTGCTCTTGGATTTCTACTAGAGATCTCAAAATTAACATGTTAAAAAATGAATCCTAGATTTCCCCTCCCCCAAATCTGTCCCTTCTCCATTGTTTCCCATCTCAGCAAGTGTTTCCCATCTCTGTAAATGACACGGCTATAGGCTGAATATTTGTGTCTCCCCCAACACTCATATATTGAAATTCTAACCCCTAATATGATGGTATTAGGAGACGGCGCCTTTGGGAGGTGATTAGGTCATGAGAGTGGAACCTTCGTAAATGGGATTAGTATACTTATGAAAGAGACCCGCGAGAGGTCCCTCACCCCTTCTGTCATGTGAGGACACAGCAAGAAGACAGCTGTTTATGAACCAGAAAGTGGGCCCTCACCAGATACTGAATCTGCCAGCACTTTGATCTTGGACTTCCCAGCCTCCAGAACTGTGAGAAATAAATTTTCGTTGTTTATAAACCACCAGTCTGTGGTATTCTGTTACAGCAGCCCAAACAAACTGAGACAGGCACCATTATTCATGCATTTGCTCAAGTCACAAAAGTTGCAATCACCTTTAACTCTCTTTCTCTTATACACTACATCTAATCCACTAGCAAATCCTGTAGCTTCTACCACCATTCATCTTACCACTTCCACCAGTATACTCCAGGTCCTGGTCACCATGATCTCTCATCTAGATTACTGCAGTAGCCTTCCACCTTGTACTCTTATCTCTCTACATTTCATTCTCCTATAGTCTCCAGGATGACCCTTATAAAAATATATGTCAGTGTATGTCTTCCCCATGTTCAAAACCTTCCAGTGGTTTTCCAACACACTTAGAATAAAATCTAAAGTCTTTATTGTAGCCTACAAAGCCTTTCACTTTATGGCCTCTGAATATTTCTCTGTCCTCATATCCTGACACTAGCTCTCTTTTTCACTAAGCTCAAACCAGACACTGGCCTCCTGTTCTTCTATCACAACAAACATGTTCCCAACTCAGGGCCTTGACATTCTCTCCTCTCAGAGACTGTCTTTCTCAATATATTCACATGACTAACTCTCTCACTTCATTCAGGTCTCTACTCAAATGTCACTCTATCTTAAATGGCATCACCCATAATTCTATTCTCATGCACTGATTAATTTCTTTTTCATAACACTTACCACTAACTGACATTAAACTACACAAGTTTTTGTTCACTGCTATATCTCCAGTGTCTAGGACAATGATTTAACCTAAGAGGTCCTCACTAAATACTGTTGTATTAATTAATCAATAACTTCCCGAAAAACCTTGTGAAAGAAGATTGTCTGTTCTTGTCTTAATAGGGTCTGGTCAGTCTGTGAAGGAAGGATAGATGGGAACATCTATTTTCTTTCAGTAGTAGATTCATCTCAAGTCCTAATGGGAAGGTCTAGGCATCAGCACGGCTTCATGTACAAGGATCTTTGTAAATTAATTAAAATATATACACAACAAAATCTAGAATACTTGGGCAGTCCTACTTTAAGGAGCAGTTTTTATGATTCCCACTTGATACAGATCACTATCTGAATGTGCTCTGTGCATATATCATTTCAAACTTAGGTCAGATGATGTATTTCAAACAGTTTCTGATTTGAATTTTAAAACAGTACTTCTAAATTTAAATGAAGGAATGTCTGACCTAGTATCTGATAATAAAGACTAATAAGCCAGAAACCTTTTAAAGAAAGATTTGTCATGTTGATTTAACTGATAGGAGTCTTTGAAGATGTTTTCATTCTGCTGGGTGGAGCCACTAGGCCTTCCTCTTCAATGTTCTGTTTGCTTTGCATCCCAGGGATTTTTTTCCCATAAGAATAATTAAAGGTTTTTCAACTAAGCTCCAATACTGGTGCTCTTTCCTCAATGCATGGGGTGGGGTGGGGTGGGGCAGTTAGACTAACAGACAGGAATTTTTCAATCTTATAATTCCGTCCATAAATTTTTCTCATACTGGCTGCCGGGAGCACTAGCAGATGACAAAATTATTGATGTGGCAGCAAATGCAGACTAGTGCAGTAATTTAGAAACTTTTTATTTACATGTGTGGTTGTGGTCATATACTGCAAACATATGCCACGTTTACTTTGAGTAAAACTCCTACTTCACAAGATTGAGTTATATATGTCAGAATCTCGTGGTGTTTCTCAAAGGGCACTATGATTCCCAGATGCTTCACTTTCTGAACCAGATTGACAATCTCCTCTTATAGAGAAACAAACTAAAATTTACTGAGAGAATAACTTATCTTATTTTAAACTTTTTAGAAATTTTAAATTGCTTATGACAACCACATTTCATAGATGTGGAAAACTGAGGGTTTAGGAGTATCAATTACCTGCTTCAAGTCACATAGGAGTGAAGCATAGAGAATCCAGTGTGTAAATGCACATAGATAGGAATCCATACCAAATTATCAATTATTGGTGTGAGACTGGCTTGTAGACACCAGTGCAATGCCAAAGTTGTGTACTCAGCACCCTTTTCCTAAACTTAATATTTCAGAAATACCAAAAAAAATGAGAAAAGAACATAATGAATACCTGTATATCAATTACCTAGATTAAGAAATATTGTAAAATAATGTCCTTTCTCACATTTCCCCCACCCCAAAATTTGGGTTTATTATTCCCATGAATGTCTTCTGATTGGGATTGCACTGAATTCTCAGATTGATTTTGGGACAATTAACATATTTATGATTATGGAGTCTTCTCCATAAACATGGTATTTCTCACCATTTCCTTGGGTTTTTCTTAAAGTTTTATAATAACAGTTTATAATTTTTCTCCATAGAGGTCATGTATATCCTTTGTTAGATCTGTTACTGGTTTTCTTTTTAAACTGCTGCTGAAAATGGTACCTTTTAAAAAAATCACATTTCTATCTAACTTTGTTACTAATGGATAGAAATAAAATCAATTTTCACATATTGAGCTTATCTTTAGTGAATTTGCTAAACTTTCTTATCAACTCTAATAATTTTTCTATAGGTTTTCTTGGATCTTCTGTATAGACAACTGCATATTCAATATATAGTGGTAGTTTTATTCTTTTCTTATTCTAATAATTTTTTTTCTCTTTTTAAAAAATTCTTGTCTTACCATGCTGGATAGAATCTCCAGTGAAATGTTGAAATGAAGTAAAGGTAATGGTATCCTTGTCTTGATCCTTATTTTAAAAATAAGCCTCCTAACATTAAACCATTAAGTATGGTGTTTACTATGGAAGTTTTTGATAGATACTCTTAATCAGGTTAAGAAATTCTTTTGGGGAATTTCCTGGTGGTTCAGTGGTTAGGATTGCAGGGGGCATGGGTTTGATCCCTGGTTCGAGAACAAAGATCCTGCAAGCCGCGCAGCCAAAAAAATAAATAATTCTTTTGTATTGCTAGTTTGTAAGAGATTTCTAAGTCATAAATAAATACTAAATTCTATCAAATGATTCTTCTGCTTCTATTGAAATAATAATATATTTTCTCCTTTATTTGTTTATTGTGTTGAATTACATTAATAGATTTTCCTAATGGTATAACAATATTGTGAAACAAGATCTTAAAATGAAACAATTTCAGTCTCAGTTTTGGCTGAGGCCCCAACAATAAACAACACATTCCAATGTGAGGTGTGAGACCACCATGCTGGTCTTGTAAAGGAGGTAGTTGTAAACTGGTTTTGTGACCCTTAGCTGACTGCCAATCCCCACATGTAAAAGAAGGTGGAGAGGCCAAGAAAGGGCTTGGAAATTAGGAGAGGAATCGGAAAAAGGTGTAGACATTCTGTGCCTCTAAAGTTCTCCCAGTGGAAGGGTGTGGGAGTTGGGCTCACATTCACCTTAAGCCTAGGGAAAGGAGCTTCAATGGAACTACTTGAAGGTTTGATATATGTCAACCAGATCTGAGAAGACACAGTACACTTGTTGTCGACTTCACTTGAGAAATATGAAGGATAGGAAGGTCTCAGAAAAGCCCATAGGAGTACCCCATAAGAAAATACATTGGTTTCAAACACCAGCTAGGCTCTAATAATATTGATCCTGGTTCATGGAAGAATTAATCAAGAAAGAACTTATTCTTCTTTCTCTTCTCACCTATCTCCTTCTATGGTACAGTTCTAGAAGGATCACAAACCCACATAAGCAATATAGCAGAGAAAGGTTAGAAGCACTCTGTGGAGAAAGTAAGAAGGTACTGGCCACATCTCCTTTCTCATTTCAACTACCCAGCCCACAGTAGGCCTGGGTGAGAGATGGAAGAAAATACAACTTTAAAGAAATACTAAAGCTTTCATTATAACCAATACTTTAATTAAACTGAGACTCTTCTGTGATAAAACATGACCAAAATACACAAGAGTCATGGAACTGTCTTACTTTTGATCCAAGAGAAAAGATCTAATCCCACAGAGTAGACTTACATTGGCAGTAGGGAAATCAAAGTTATTTTCTGATTATAATCCCATGAGTCCTACTTATTCAATTTACTAGTTACACTTTTATGCCTGAGTTAAACCCAACCTAGTTGTGTCACATATTTTAAGACATTAAAATGCAAACATCCTAAGTAAGATATTCCTGATAATATTTTATAATTAGTGAAATAGTATTGATAATATTTTATTTAGGATGTTTGCATTTGTATTAATTAGTGAGATTGGCCAGCAATTTCCCTTTCTTAAAATGCCCAGGTCTATTGTTTGTATGAAGATTATATTAGCCTAAATAAAATAATTGAGTGTTCCCTCATTTTCTATTGCCTGGGGAGTCTACAGAAGATTGGAATTCTATGTTTCTTGAATGTTTGGTAGAATTCATCCATAAAATCAGTTAGACCTAGTGTTTTGTTCTTGTGTGGGAGGGACTCTTTAGCTACTGACTCAGATTCTTTAATGACTATGTTTATTCAAGTTTTCTGTTTTCTGTTTAGTCAGTTTTAATGTTATATTTTCTGGGGAATTATCTGTTTTATCTAAGTTTTCAAATATATGAGCATAAAGTTGATCATAAAATCTCTTACCATTTTCAATCTCTGATGTGTATGATCTCTGATGTTTTGTCCCATTTTTGTTTCTAACATTGTTTAATCTACCCAATCTCTTCTTTATTTTTTAACATTTTGTTCAAATAAAGTTATAAGAAATAATATAGAAAGATTCCATATACTCTTCTCCCAGTTTCCCCCAATAGTAATGCCTTGCATAACTATAGTACCATATCACAACCAGGATCTTGATATTCATAGAATCTTTGTTTTATTAAGATTTTATTAGTTTTACATGCACTCATTTGTGAGCATATCTATATATAGAGATATATATGTATATATTTACCTCTATGCAATATCACATGTGTAGAATCATGGGTTCATCACCACAGTCAAGATACATAATAGTTTGATCACCACAAGGATACCCTTTTATAACTGTACCTACTTCCCTCCCATTCTCTGCCCCAGTCTCTAACAGCTGGCAACCACTAATCTGTTCTTTATTCCTTTGTCATTTCAAGAATGTTACATAAATGGAATGATGCAGTATGCATGTAACCTTTTGAGACTGGCTTCTTTTCACTCAGCAGAACTGTCTGGAGATCCATCTGGGACGCATCAGTAGTTCATTCCATTTTATTGTTGAGTAGTATTCCATGGTATGGGTGTACCATAGTTGGTTTAACCATTCACCCGCTGAAGGACATCAAAGTTGTTTTCAGTTTGGGGCTATTACAAATAAGGCTATTGTGAACATTTGTGTACAGGTTTTTGTGTAAAAACAAATTTCCATTTCTCTGGGATAAATGCCCAAGAGTACAATTGCTGGGTTGTATGCTATATATATGTTTAGTTTTTTTATAGAACTGCTGAACTGTTTTCCAGATTGGCTGAACAATTTCATATTTCCACCAGCAATTTATGACTGATCCAGTTTCTACTCATATCTGCCACCATTTGGTGTTGTCACTATTATTTTATTTTAGCCATTCTAATATGATGTAGTAATATCTCATTGTGGTTTTAATTTAAATTTCTCTAATGGCTAATGAAGTTGGACATCTTTCATACATTTATATGCTATCTATATATCTTCTTTGGTGAAATGTCTGTTCATATCATTTGCTCGTTTTCTAATTGGATGGTTTTTTTACTATTGTGTTTTTGATAGTTCTTCATACATTCTGGATACAAGTCCTTTTCCAAAAGTGTGGTTTTCAAAATTTTTCTCCCACTCCTTAGCATATCTTTTCATCCTGTTCACATGGCTTTTCACAGAGAAAAGTTTTTTATTTTGATTAAGTTCAATTTATCAATTTTTCCTTTTATGGGTCATATTTTTGGTGTCAAGTCTAAGAAGACTTTGCCTAGCCTTAGATGCCAAAGATTTTTTCCTATGTTTATTTCTAAAAGATATCTAGTTTTACATTTTACATTTAGGAAGTCTGTGATCCATTTGGAGTTAATATCTGTGTAAAGTATGAAGTTTGGGTCAAGGTTCTTTCACCTCCCCATGGATGTCTAAATGTTCCAGCACTGTTTGTTGAAAAGGCTATTCTTCCTCCTTTGAATTGCTTTTGAACCTTTGTCAAAAATCCGTAGGGCATATATGTAGTGCTCTATTTCTGGGATATGTATTCTGTTCCACTGACCTATGTGTCTATCCCTCCACCAATACTACACTTCTTTATTACTCTAGCTATATAGTAAACCTTAAATTAGGTAGAGTGATTCTTTCCTCTTAATTCTTCTTTTTCAAGACTGTTTTAGCTATTCCATAACTTGTCATTTCCATATAAATTTTAAAATATGCTTGCTTATTTCTACAAAAATCCTCACTGTGAATTGCATTAAACCTACATATCAATTAAAGGAGAATTGACAGTTGCTGTGGTGAGTCTTTTGATAAATAAACACAGTATGTCTCTCCATTTATTTAGGTCTTCTTTGATTTCTTTCATAAACATTTTATAATTTTTCAGAATACATGTCCTTTACATCCTTTATTTAGGTTATACTTAAGTATTTCATTTTCACTGAGGAATTATAAATGGTATTTTGTTTTGGTCTCTACAACTTTATTCTTAATCGATAGAAATGTGGTTGATTCTTGTATCCTATAACATTACTGAATTAACTTATTAGTTCTCTGAGTGCTTTTGTAGATTCCTTGGGATATCCTACATAGAAAATCATCTGCAAATAGAGATAGCTGTATTTCTTTCTGCCTAATCTGAATGCCTTTTATTTTGTTTTCTTGCCTAATTGCAGTGGCCAGAACATCTAGTATTATGTTGAAAGAGAATGGTGAGAGTGGTCATCTTTGCCACATTCCTGATCTTAGGGGGAAAGCAGCCATTCACTCACCACAAAGTATGAAGTTAGTTGTAGACTTTTTGTGGATTCTCTTTATCAATTTAAGGTAGTTCCCCTTTATTCCTAACTTGCTGAAAAGCTTCTTTTTCATGTATGGGTATTGGTGTTCTTCAAAAGCGCTTTCTGCATCAATTGATATGATAATATTTTTGTTCATTAGCCTTTTGATATGGTGGATTACATTGATTGATTTTCAGGCATTGAACCAGCCTTCCATACCTGGACTATTTTAGATACCTCATATAAGTGGAATTGTGCAGTATTTTTCCTTCTGCAACTGGACTATTACACTTAGCACAATGTCCTCAAGGTCCATCCATGTTGTCACATATGACAAGATTTCCTTCTTTTTTAAGCCTGAATAATATTTCATTGTATGTATACACCACATTACCCATTCATCTGGTGATGGACATCTAGGTTGCTTCGACATTATGGCTATTGTGAATAATGCTGCAATGAACATAAAAGTCCAAATACCTCTTCAAGATTCTGTTTTCAATTCTTTTGGATAAATACTCAGAAATGGGGTAACTGGATCATATGGTATTTCCATTTTTAATTTTTTAAGGAACCTCCATACTGTTTTCCACAGTGGCTGCACCATTTTTACATTCCTACCAATAGTGTACAAGTGTTCCCACATTCTCGATAACACTTCTTACTTTTGGTTGTTATTTTATTTTGTTTTGTTTTAGATAATGGCCATCCTAAAAGTTATGAAGTGATATCTCATTGTGATTTTGATTTGCATTTCCCTGATGATTAGTGATGTTGAGCATCTTTACATATACCTGTTAGCCATTTGTATGTCTTCTTTGGAGAAATGTCTAATCAAGTCCTTTGCTCATTTTTATTCAGGTTGTTTGGTATTCTTTGCTATTGAGTTGTAGGAGTTCCTTATATTTTTTGGATATTAATCCTCTATCATATATATTTTGGTTTATATCATTTTCTCCCATTCCATAGGTTGCCTTTTCACTTTGTTGATTATTTCCTTTGCTGCAAAGAAGCCTTTTAGTTTGATTTAGTCCCACTTGTCTATTTTTGCTTTTATTGTCTGTGCTTTTGGTGTTGTATTCAAGAAATCATTGCCAATTCCAAGTTCATGAAGCTAATTCCCTATGTTTTCTTCTATGGGTTTTACAGTTTCAGTTTCAGGTCTTACATTCAAGTCTTTAATTCATTTTAAGTTGATTTTCATGCATGGTGTAAGATAAGGGTCCAATTTCATTCTTTTCCATTTGGATATCTAGTTCCCCCAACACCATTTGTTGAACAAATGATCTTTTCCCCATTGTGTAGTCTTGGTACCCTTGTCAAAGATCAATTCACCTTATATGCACAGGTTTATTTCTGAGCTCTCTATTTTGTTCCATTGGTCTATATATGTCTGTCTTTATGCCAGTACCATATTATTTGGATTACTGTAGCTTTATAATATGTTTTGAAATCAGAATGTGTGATGTCTCCAGCTTTATTCTTTCTCAAGATTGTCTTGGCTATTTGGGATCCTTTGAGGTTCCATATGAATGTAAGGATTTTTTTTCTATTTCTGTACAAAAATGCTATTGAGTTTTTGACATAGATTGTGTTTAATCTGTAGATAAGTTTAGGTGGTATGGACATTTAACAATATTAAGTCTTCCAATCCATGAACATGGGATGTCTTTCCATTTATTCATGTCTTCTTTAATTTCTTTCAACAATGTTTTATAGTTTTCATTGTAAAGTCTTTCACCTTATGGTTAAGTTTAATCTTAATTATTTTCTTTTTTCTTCCTTTTTGCTATGGTAAATACAATTGTTCTTTTAATTTCCTTTTCTGATTGTTCACTGTTAATATATAAAAATGCAATTGATTTTTGTATGTTGATTTTGTAAACTGTAACATTACTGAATTAGTTTATTACTTCTAACAGTTTTTTGAAGTGTTTTTAGAGTTTTATACATATAAGATCACATCATCTGTGAACAGAGATAATTTTACTTCTTTTTTTCTAATTTGGACACAATTTATTTCTTTTCTTATATATTTGCTCTGGCTAGGCCTTCCAGTACTATGTTGAATAGAAGAGGTAAGAGTGCATTTTTCCTTATCTTAGAGGATAATATTTTCAGTTTTCTACCAATGAGCATGATATTAGCTATGGGCTTTTCATATATGACCTTTATTATGTTGAGGTAGTTTCTATTCTTTTTTCTATTCTATTCCTACTTTGTTGGGAGTTTTTTTTTAATCATGAAAGGGTGTTAAATTTTTTTAATGGTTTTACTGCATCTATTGAGATATGTGATTTTTTTATCCTTCATTCTGGTCACGTGGGTTATCACACTGATTTCAAATTTTTGAACTATCATTGAATTCAAGGGATAAATCCCTCTTGGTGGAATTAATAGGAAACAGGCTTATTGGATTTTAATAGATAGGAAGCACATAATGGACTAGAAGAGATGTTTGAGTAAAGGTTTCTGAAAGAATAAAAAATGCTTAGAGATAGAAATAAGTTTTAGAGTTAAGAAAAAGCTGACTAAGTTCTTGTTTTTCCATCCTCACTGTGGTGGTTAGTTTTATGTGTCACCTTGGCTAGGTATAGTACCCAGTTATTCAATCAAACACTAGTCTAGGTGCTGCTGTGTAGGTATTTTGTAGATATGGTTAACATCTACAATCAGTTGACTTTAAGGAGATTACTTTTGATAATGTGGGTGGGCCTCATCTAATCGGTTGAAGGTCTTAGAGCAAAAACAGGTTTCTCAGAGAAGAAATTCTGTCTCAAGACTGGAGCATCAACTCCTGCCTGAGTTTCCAGCCTGCCAGCCTGCCTTACAGATTTAGGACTTGCCAGACTCTACATTCACATGAGCCAATCCCAAAAAAAGAAATCTGGAGAACCCTAACTCTCTGTTCCCTCATTTTACAATTCATGTCATCATCTTTCTCCTTTCATAAAACCATCTCTTCCTCATCATCACTGCTAACAAGTGATTTTTTGAGTATAACTTCCCATATATTAAAGACTTTGACATCTGGCTCAGTCTTTCTTTCCCAAATCATATCATCCTCTTGGGTGGCCCCAGAGTCCTTGTGGATGATCCATTTAAAAGCCTATCCTATACATTTCTTGACATCTTTGATACTAGTGACTTCTCTACTTGACACCCACACCCACAGTCACAACCTGAACTATTAGTATCCTGACTTCAGGGAATCTGGGTCACCGTAGTAACCAACTCCACTGCAGTACTGTCAAGTAGGAATAGGGTGGAGATACCTGGCACAATGCCAGAGTCAGTATGGGAGGGAGTAGTAGCCTCCTTATTGTTTTGGTACTCTTCAACTTACATCATGGATGTGGATAGATGTTTACACCTGAGGAGGATCCTTTATACCAGGCATCTTGGAGACCCAACATTTTGGGTGGCATAAAACATTTATTTTATCTTCCTTCCCCATCTAAAAGATTTACTCCCTCTGTCCCCTCACTTCTGAAACTAATTCTTTTCATGTACACATTTTTCTCATTCTTTTCTTCTAGAGGCTTTCCCTTTCATCTAATTGTAAATTCCTAAGTGAGACCTCATTTCCTCCTTTCTGCAAGATTTGCAATTTACATGACAAAAGTACCCAATTCAACATCAGAAAATTGTAAATATCACAAAAATTACATTGAAAATGGAGGAAAGTACATTTTTTAAGTAAGAAAATGCAAGGATATCAACCATTCAGGGAGATTACGTTGAAATTAATACTCTCTCTTCTATTATAGTTGACAACTAAGAAGGAAAAGGAGATAATAATTTGCTTCTTAGAAGGATAGGAAGAAGCAGTGGAGCTTAGGGCTTGTGACAAATCCTAAAGGACAGGAAAAATAAAGAGGTAGCACATCACTTCTAAAAAGGGTCTAGGATAGTGTGAGTAGTCGGATGAAACTAGGCAAACTCAAACTCATCTAGTTTTAAGCAGAGACAAATAAAAGTAACTACTTCTTCTCTTTTCCTCTATGTCCCCAGAAAGTTATAGAATTGGCAAATATAAACTAATTCCTCCTCTTTGTAAGAAGTGAAAGGGAACATGTGGTTCTAGAAATTTCACAATGAGCATTCTTCTCATCACCACTTTCAGAAAGCGCAGTGAAATGGATTATAATTTGGACACCAAGGAACCTACCTCCTGAGATTGATCTATCATTCAAAGCATTTTGTAAGAATACCCTGAATAGAAAAACCAGAGCACAGGTCTTTTGTGGCTGTAGACCAGGACATTGTGCATGCCTCCAAAGCTCGTTTACTTTAATGTTAGAATTCAGAAGAATTAGTTTACTTGTCAATTTCTCCACCCATTAAAAAACATCAAAATGGTAAGTTAACCTGTTAAGCTGTCACTCCTCAGGGTTGTTTGTGGGGAAAAGGGGGAAATGGAAGGATGGTTCCCCAGGCTCTAAACTTCAAAGCCATCTTTGATACCCTCTTCTCATCAGGCTCTCCCCAACAAGTCCTTTTACTAGTTCTTCCTTCATATTATCTCTTATATCTTGCCCCTCTTTTCCATGTTCACTACCAAGTAAGAAACATTGTAATAATACTTCAGCAGTGGTATTCCTACATTTATTCTCTTGTATCACTTCCAATTTATTATTCCCACAGAACAGAGATTCACATTTCTAGAACCTATCGTGGCAGTCCCATATTTATAAAACTTCAGTGACTGCCCTTTGGATATAAGATGAAGTTCAAAATAATTGTAAATAGCTTCTTGGCCATGTAATTTACAGACAGCATCATATTTTAATTCTCCTTATCCATGCCAGCAGTTCTCTTTGATATCAGGTACTAAAAAGAAGGAGGGAGGACTATATATTGGATGTGTAGACCAGATGGGAAAAGAGAAATGGCACCAAATCCCAGAGCCCTGGTTCCAAGGTTGAAGATTCACTTAGGTTCTGGCATTGTTCCTTCTGGAGGTGGATGTGGCTTATAGCTATCAAGGTGATAGTAACACATGTGCCCCCATCTTTCTCATCCTATGGAGAGCCAGAGGTTAGTTTTAAGACTTAAAGTGAAAGGCTAAGTGAAAGGCTAGAAGTGAAAGGCTACAAAACTCACTATTGCACTCCAGTTTATGATAAGGACTCAGACCTCTTAGTGTACAGAACTGCCAAAACCCTGTTCATTAGTGCAAAGCTAGCTTTTCCCTGGTCCTTTTTCCACAAGGCTATTGAAAACTAGGAAGACTCAACTCTCTTAGCTCAGTTTATCCTAAGACCCAGTAAGAGAAATGTGGGAAGAGGGGATCTCAACTGCTTACTCTATCTTACTTGGGGGCTACATTTAAGAAATCAAACATATTTTTCAAACTAAGCACTGATCAAAATTATCTTTGATGCATAAAACATTTTTGAGCCAAAGCATATCTACCATCTAAAACCTAAACATTAGTATGGCCTTTGCTGTAAATATTGGTATTACCCTTTGGCTGTAAGATAAAGTTCAAACATATTGCAAAATGGCTTCTTGGCTAACCTCAGTAATTTACAGGCAACCTATTATTTCAATTCTCCCTAGCCATACCAGCTACCTTTCAAAAGGAAAATAACTCTGATTACATTCTGCCAAGGAAAATTCTAATTCACACACAGATAATGGCATTATCTGATTTTCCAATTTTAGGAAACTCAGAAAACTGTTTTTAAAATTCTGTCTTCAAATATCCCTTTATTAATCTGGCCCTAACACACTTCAATTTTTTTTTTTCATCCAGCGTTCCCTCAGTATAGTTTAAATGAGCTAACACATGCACAGAGCTTAGAACCGTGCCTAGCACATAGCAAGCCCTATTCAAATATTTACTATGATTACTATACAATTACTAATGGAAAGTGTGCAATCTTTGGATGAAGACAGACCTGGATCTGGGATTCTGTACCTGGACTAACTAGCTTGGTGATCATGGGTAATCTTCTGAGCCTTGGTTTCTTCTTTCTCAAAATAAGAGACAGTAATAACTACTATGAAGAAGTGCAAAATAAAAGATAATGAAGCCGGGCTTCCCTGGTGGCGCAGTGGTTGGGGGTCTGCCTGCCGATGCAGGGGGCGCGGGTTCGTGCCCCAGTCCGGGGGGATACCGCATGCCGAGGAGCGGCTGGGCCCGTGGGCCATGGCCGCTGGGCCTGCGCGTCAGGAGTCTGTGCTCCGCAACGGGAGAGGCCACAACAGTGAGAGGCCCACATACCGCAAAAAAAAAAAAAAAAAAAAAAAAAAAAAAAAAAAGATAATGAAGCCAAAATGCCTAGTACAAGACCTGGTGCATAGCAAGTGTTCCATAAGGGAAAAATTTTACTATTATTATTCATTGCTGTACTTTGTTCTCTATGCTCCCCAGACTGAAGTACCCCCTACCCTTACTTCTCTCTCCTCACTTGAAGCGCATTCATCTTTTACTGAGAAACCAGACAAAGGGAAATTCATCCCTGTTCCCACCTTCTCATTTACCTGTACAGCTCATTTGGCTCATATATGGCAAGTATACTGTATAGTAAGGACTCGATTCCAAATTTGCCAGATATTTTCTCAAACAGTTTTAATGATATGTAATTCACATGCTACATAATTCATCAATTTAAAGTATGCAAGTCAATGGATTTTAACATATTCATGGAGTTGTCCATCCATTGCCACAAGCTTTAGAACATTTTCATTACCCCTAAAAGCAATCCCACTCCCTATAGTCATCAACCCCCAGATCACCCTTTCCCCCATAAAGCCCTAGGCAACAACTAACCTACTTTCTATCTGTACAGATTTCCTTATTCTGGACATTTCATATAACTGAAATCATAATATGTGATCTTCTGTGACTGAATTCTTTCATTTAGCATAAGGTTTACCCAAGTTGTAGCATTATTTGTACTACATTTCTTTTCATTGCTGAATAATATTCCAGTGTTTGAATATAACATTGAAGCCTTTTTAATTGTGCTTTTCAATCCTGTGTGCTGCCTCTCAGAATACACTCTTCAGACCCAAAAGTTTCAATGTGAATGCCTAACAGCAGGTGGATGTTGAGTACATGCCACATATATGAAGGTATTCAAATATTGCCACCCAGCAAAACACATCTTCAGGCAAAATTTATCCACAGCCAATTAGTTTGCTGCCTACCCCAACAGGCATGAAAGGTAGTATAAGAATATAATCATTAATTAATTTGAACATTTATCGAACACTTCTTATCTTAGTTTGGGTTCCCCTAGGAATAGCCCTTGAGACAAGAATTTGAGCACTAATAGTTTATTTGGGAGATGATCTTAGGAAACACTAATAGGGGAGTGAGGGATGGGAAGTGAGCCATGGAAGGGAAGGCAGCTAATACAAGATATGTGTTTCAAGCAAGTGGCACTGTGGGCAACTAGAGCTTAACTGCACTGAGGAACTCTGGGAGTTAGTATAGAACATGCATCTCAGAGTTATACGAACTAAGGGGGGAGCATGCTGGGGTTTTAATTCATCAACTCTGTCAATCAGCCAGTAGTTGAGGCCTCCTCATAGAGATTGCTAATTCTCTGCCCTTCTGGCCTATCATGTGCTGCAGGGCAGAATAGGTTTTGATGACCAAAGAAATCCCTTAGGCAAAGAGATGATGCAAGTTCTGGTAGGTGGAGGTCAGGCTGGTGTGCTGGGAGGGGGTGGGGGCTGAGGGGATGGGAGATGTGGACAGTGTCTGCTGCACCTCCTACCTGGACTTCCATACAAAATGAAACAAATACAACAAAAATGAATTGAATTTTTCCTATGTGCCAGATAGCGTTCTAGGCACTAAGGATACAGTTGTGAACAAAACAGGAAAATCCCTATCCTCCTGTAATTTATATTCAGGTGAGAGAAACAGGAAACAGCGTAAATAAACTATAGGGTCTACTGGAAGAGAATGAGTACTAGAGTAGAGAGTGAGGAAAGGAATCTGGGGAGTGCCCTGCTAAATAAAGTGGTCACTGGAAAAGTGACATGTGAGCAGAGCTCAAGGGTCTTGTTCTATCCTCCAGTCTCCCCTTAAAGATGCTTTAAGATAATCACCAAGTTTGAAGGTTTTTGAAATCAATTCCAGATTCAACATTCCAGACGAAGAGGCTTTTGTTAATGCTCAAGGACTCTCAGCAATGTTTCCCACGAATTAAGCTATGAGATGAAGAGAGCTAGGAAAACACTAGAAAGGGAAAAGGGAAGCCAATTGTGGCTGGAGTCATGAGGCTAGGAAGCAACCCCCCTCCCCAATCCCTGCCATCTTCCTGTGTAGCTAAAAGTGCATCTTCACTGTAGCCTCCCTGCAGATATGGCACTCATTCCAGAGTTTCTCCTGGCACCAGCAGCAGGCACCCACTGAGAAAATAGCAAGCAAGCTCCTCCGAGGAAAGCCTCAGTTAGTGGAGAAATCCTTACCGCATGTAGAACCCATAGCAAAGCAGCCCCTCTTCCTCTCCAAAGATCTCTTGCCAGCTAAGGTCACGTCAGGTTTCAAATGGTGTGTTTGTTCCTGGCCCTGGGAGACACATTCTCACGGTTCTTAAACCTACTGTGCTGCAATGTATAAATGTGTACAAGGAAACAAACTCCAGGGTCCCCCTCCTGCCTCCAGCAACTAATGCAAATTCCTTAGCACTCTCTTCTGCCTAATTTTTCAGTCTCATCTCTTGCTGCCCCCCAAGCAACTGCTCTATTGGAGATGGGGATGGGGGTGGGGGAATGCTGCTGACAGACTGGACCATCCTCAGCTTTTGGAATGTACCGCCTCTGTAAAATCTTCCATTATTATCCTCCCCTTCTCCTCTTGCATCTTCTCACACACTTCTCCAGCAGAATTAGCCTCTTCCATTCTTTGAAAGCATCTTTATAATAGCATTTAGCTCATTGTGTTGAAATTAATTTTACACCTCTCCTACAGCAGCTAGGCTGTGAACATTCCCATCCATATTTTGGCAACCAAAGCCTTCTGCAGTCTACCCCTTCCTTCTTATCCCAGCTCATAACTTACTTTTTTCTGCCACAAGCCCTCTGGCTAGCCAGTCTTTTCATTGTCTCCTTCACTTCTACCCACCTTGAACTTGCTATGTTCATTACTGCCTTATACTGTGGTCCACAACTGGTAATTATTCATACTCTATCCTTCTGAATTTTGAACCAATTGATGAATGGACATAGGATTGTAATAGGGATCAAAATACCAGCTTTATTTCTATTAAAGCTGCCTTGGAAAATGTAGCTCAGGTCTGAAGCCCGAATGGACTTGCTACTTCTTTACCCCAAGTCCAGACCTTGCAACCCACACAAGGGGAACTGGATCTACAGAGGAGACCCTTAGCTAGACACATAGGGGAACCTGGCCTTCCTCACAAATGGGCCAACAGAAAAATGTCGGTGATCTTTAGTCCATCAGTGTAGTACTGTAGACTAGAATGGGCTCAAGGGTGTCATAGTCTAACCATTCCACCACTCAGGTAAATAATTTCTCTTTCCACAGAGAACACTGTGTGACAGGAGTAAACAAGAATTGAAACCTTCTCTTCAATGCTCCCAACAGAGTAGATGTTATCATTCTATATGCTGAGGCAAGCATGTGAAGAGAGAGACAAAATGTTCCCCCCTCAACTGTACATTTCCTTACCCATTACTTCCCTTAACCAGAAAACCCTCCTTCTTGCCCCCCTTTTTTTACAAAAACCTCTTCATCCCTCAAGTCTGAGTTCAAGGCCATCTTTTCCCTGAAGCCATCTCTGATCACCTGAGCCTCCATTTTCCTCCTCTTAAATACTGAATGTGTGTTCACAGTAGGTCACTTAGTTGCATGTGGTTTTATGTTATTTACTATTCGTTTCATATGTATGAGCTGGTGTCTCCAATGGGATTCTAAGTTGTTACAAAACCTAATTCACCTTCCATCTCAGAGCACCCAACAATTCTTTGCACAGAGCAGATATTCGTTGGTTGTGGAAAGTAGTGGAATGAAATGGGATTGGATGGAATGAAAAGGAATAGAATATGATAGGATGGGATAGTATGGCATGAAATCACATGAAGACTGGGGATGGGAAGCTGGATTAAAACATAAAAAGCCTAGAAGTCAATCAAGTACATATTGAGTGTTTTACTATGGCAATGTAATCACATAGTCATTGAAAACTGATTTCACAGAGTCCTTTAGGAGCCCAAACATCACATCTTCACCAGCATTCATCCAGAGGTTGCAGAAGCAGAATGGCCACTTGAGGTTCACCAAGCCCATTTCCTTACATTTGGGGAAAGCTGTACCCTGTCCTCCTAGGACAAAAATCTCTTCATCCTGATGTCAAAGGTGTTTGGGTATTGAGAATCTCCTTCCTGTCCTATTGTACTTTCTCTCCAGAGAACTCAAGACATCTCACAAACAATGCATTATTCTCCAAATAAGTTCAAAGGCAAGTTTTTATGTCCTTTCCTCACAATTCCTGAAAGTGATTCCAGTCAAAATTGAAAAACTGAAAAATCTTATCTTTGAGGTGTCTACATTCCTCCAAAAGAGGTTTCTTCCTTTCTCCCAAATACTATCTCCCCTTCAAGAACCCAGTTGATGAGATATTTCGGTGAATGAGGCTTTCCTTGGTATCCTTCTTATCACCCCACAAAGGCCTGAGTTAGAGCTTACAAGGAAATAGAAGTGAGTTGACTTAACTGAAGTTACAAGAGCTAGAGAGACAAGCCTAGAATACGATTCAAAGCATTACGTAAATGCCATCAGCCTCAACCTGACAAAACACACAATTTTGCTTTAAGATTATCATACCCACACAGTCTCTGTTTTTAAAAATATATATTGTTTTCAGGTCAGTAACTATTTTGCAGTTTCCTTCTGTTCTTACAAAATAAGTACAGTGCAATTCCAAATAGCAAGTGTATAGCTCTAGATTAAAAAAAAGTTCAGAACAAATTTATGGCTCAAGTGCTGTATTGGCAACATCAGAGTATCAGTAAAGGCTAGTATGAGGTATAAAATAACAGTAATGGGAGACCTCCTAGGGAGAGAGAGGCAAACAACTATATTTATGACCCAGACAAACTTTGCTCTTTGGCTTTTCTGTAAAAGACATTGATTTCCTGAGCACAACATATATATATAGCTCCAATGCTGAATCTCTTTCCCAATTAGGAATTCGATTTTCAAGCTCTTTTCAAACTACATGTAAACAAAGTATGTTATGTTACCAGGTTCGATTTTTAATAAATAAACAACCTAACGTTGCAACACTCACTTGAACCCTGTACATAATCTTAAGAGGAAGTACCACAGGTAGCTTAGAATCCAAATTTTTGTCTGCAAAACAATGCTGGTCTTCATTGTGTAACTACTGTGAATTAATGGTGTGTGTCCTTCCAGGATTTTTCTCCACCAACAGAGTGGTAGTAAATAGGGAACTATCTTGTCACCTAACATGGACATCTGGATATATAGGCAGTAGCTACTTTTCATTGCCAGTTGTTGTGTGGCTCTGTTAATGTGCTGCTGCTTATTAAATGTCTCTGCTTCACTTCTTACTGCCTTTACCTGCTCATTCAACAGTGCCTACCAAAGCTGACTAAAAAAAAAAAAAAATTAAAATGCCAGGAGCTGCATATACCGGCACATACCCAGTCTACTATAGAGCCATTTTTTCATCATGTTTTCCCAGGAGCCCACTGTCCAATGAAAGTCAGTACTACCAATATAAATCAAGGAACACCAAATGTATAAATAGTTCAGCAGGAGGAAAAGAACTAGGAAGGGGCTTAGGAATCATTCTTCCCTAACTGTAGTGAAACAGAGAGGCTGGGAATTGCTATTGCACCTAAAGAAATTATCTCCATTTAAGGTTTTTGCCAGTGTTTTTTCCTGAGTTATCCATGTGAACAGTGCTGCCTCCTCATGGCCAACAGTTGTTTAGTCAGTGGGCTATAGAAACCCAGGCCTGGAGGTATTCACCCCTACAACCTCCTGTCCCTCTACACGCAGTCTCCCTAAAAAGTGCTGTAGTCTTCTACTCATTCAACAACATATAAAGTCCAGTTGGGGACAGCCATCCAGGCAGGGTTGTAGTGGGCATTAAAATACCTTTTTTTTGCCATGGCTATGGTGAGAATTTCTCTTTTCTCTTCCTTACCTTTTACTCTAGACTAGGAGTAGGCAAACTTTTTCTGAGAAAGGCTGTATAATATGTATTTTAGGCTTTTCAGGCCCTAGAAGATCTTTGTTGCATAATCTTCTTATTTTTTAACTACCTTTTAAAAATATAAAAATCATTCTTAGCTCATAAGCCATACAAAAATAGGCCGTGGGCCAGAACTGGCCCACTGGCCATAGTTTGCCAACCTCAGCTACCTAGTGTATGAGCCAGTTATTGACACACAATGGTATATAACAAACCACCCCAAAATTCAGTGGTATACAACAAGAAGCATTTCTTTTCCTACTCACAGGTCTGTAGATCAACTAGAGTAGCTTTGCTCACTTCTCAGCCTGACATAATACATGTGCGCCTAATATTACTGTACCCATAGTTTCTGTTTTTAAAGGGATTTTGACATGAGAGAATATTGCTGTTTTGGAAAAATGCATCCTTATTTACAAAGGAAAGTCACTAAAGTTAAGAGTTTTCTGTATTCGAAAGGAGATACCATGCTAGTTGAATTTCTTCCATACTTGCCATCTGATTTCTTTTAAATGATAAAGTAGCTAACATTTATTAGTATGTGCCAGGCACTATGTATGGTAAGCCCAATAAACATATTAATTTATTTAATCCTCATAACTATTATTCCCAAAGGAAGGCCATTGCCCAAGGTCATACTTCAAGGAAATGGAAGAGTCTATGAATCAGCAGATTGTACTGCCTCCCAAGATTTCATTAAGGCCTTTGATAATCTTCATTGCATTTCTGCTGTGTAAAATAATAAGATAAATAAAAACAGGAGTCTATATGCAGATTTTAAGAATTAAAATTCAAATTTTTAAATAAAACTAACCCTCCTGGGATGCAAGAGAAAGTGTCCTTATGAATAAGACTTACCGTGTTCGTAACATCCACATTGTGAGATCAACTTATAAAGGCTTTGAGCTACTTGAACAAAAGAATGACTGTATAATCACCAGCCATTTTTGTTATGCCAACCAATGAGGTATGACAAAGGGTGTTATTTTAGACACACACATGTGTTGAACATTGAAACATCTGGCCTTAACCATTTGAATGTAAATAGCTTAAGAAAAATTGCTTCTATGTTTTTGTAACAGTCTATGTTGGAGTTAATTTTCTTTGAGATATAATATATATAGCATAAACTATGTAAATGTTCTAATCTTAAGTGTGCAGCTTGGTAATTTTTACTACATAAGTAAACCCTCCTCCCAACCTTCCTTCTCACCTTCCTGTAACCATCATTCACATAGATATAGAATATTTCCAGTACCTTCCAAAGCTCCCTCCTTCCTCATTCCACTCTGCAGTCCCATCCACACGCACCCTCAGGTAACGAGTATTCTGTCTCCTATCTTCCTCAGCTAGTTTGCCTCTTTTTAAATTTGATATAAATGGAATCATACATATGTACTCCTTTGTGTCTGGCTTCTTTCACTCAACATAATACATGTGGGATGCATGCATGTTGTTATGTGCACCAGTAGTTTGTTCTTCTTATTGCTGTGTAGTTTTCCATTGTATGAGTATACTACCATTGGTTTATCCATTTTCCTTTTATTTGGCTTATTTGCAGCTTGCTTTGACTATTATGAATAAAGCTCTTATGAATATTCTTACATATGTCTTTTTGTGGACGTATGCACCCATTTTTCCTGGGTATGCTAAAGAGTGGAATTACTAGGTCATAGGATAGGTGTGTGTTTAGCTTCAGTAGAGTTTCCCAAAGTGATTTTGTGGAGTTAAATGTTAAAATCCTTAACCAAGATCTGTAACACTTCTTAACGGTAGTGCTCTGTTTAATGTTTCATTCGTAAATAAAGTTTTTACATTACATACACACACAATCATATTAAAATGCAATTTCTGATGCAATAAAATTTTGAGTTTTGGTGTGATTACTGTTTGGTGAACATGCTTCGTTATTCCATATAACATGTCTTTGTCTTCTAATTACATGCCTGATTTGAAATGAATCTCTCAAAAAATTGTATTTATTTATTGATTCGAGCTATAATTGCATAACAATCAGTTTTCTGAGCCCAAGAGCTAAATTCCACTGGAACTTTTCTATGTGGTCTATCAGTCAGAGAAGGCAAATCTCTGTGCTCTAGAACCACTGTCGAAATGTAAGAGAGAAGAAACCAGGAAGAGGGTGTTCCATTTAGATGGAGAGCAAAATTCCCTGCTCTTGCTGAGTTAGACCTGGAGATCCCAAATTGAGGTAAGTTGTAAGATCTTGGCTTTCGCCCTGTTCTTCAGGACAAGCTGTCTGGCTTTATGGCATACTAGCTTAGGAGATAACAAGAGGTGGGCAAAAGTCAGGACCTGGAAGGAGATTCATGCTAGAGAGGGAAGTGAAGGCTGTGGGTGGCAGAGCAACCAGGAAGGCCTGACATGGTATAAAAACTTGTGCCTAACTCAGTGGTAAGGACTGCTGTCATTTAGGCTGTCAGTCTCTACTGCAGATCACCTTTACACATAAGTCATTTGGTTCAGCCTTGGTCCTACTCCTCTCTCATCACCTTTCTGTGACTGAAGTCCCAGTCTGTTTTGGAGTTAATCCCACATAGGTCACTGGAAGCCACACATCAGTTCTTCCTGAGAGAACTACATTCTAGGCTCAACTGAGGGTCAGGATCCTTCAGAAACAATGTGGAATCCCAGTTCTCTTTTCTCTTTCAGGTCTGGCTTACTAGATGGCTTTAATCCAAGCTCTGTCACTACTATGACTATGACTTCTCCACTCGATGCTATGATTGACACTACCTGTATAACTAAAATTTGCTCAAAAATAGAATGCAATGATTATGGAGTTGCGGGGCGCCAGTTAATTCACTCTGAGAAGCTGGGGAAGGCTGAAGATGAAGAATAGAACAAACGATAACACTGAGGGTTATAGAGCAAAGGGGTATATTCATGATCTACAAACTAGGAAAACATGCAGATCAGGTGAGGACATATTTCAGGAGAGCAGCTATTAGGAGAAAACACCTTAGCTCAGGCCAGACTGAAGCTCAATAAATTAGTGGCCCTATCCAGTTAAATTTGTAATAGTGAAAGCGAGGCTGGGAATTTCCACAAACAATAATGCCTCCAAAAATATATTGTATAATGGCAAAGGGTACTAAAATGTCAATGCCAAAAGAAAGCAAGGCACTGCAAAAGTATCAGTGAAGTTGAAATAAATGTCAAAGCCAAATATTTAGCATGATAAATATTCATAGCAGGGAAGAACAATGACCATTCTCTCTTGAATGTGTTTGTTTATACTTCCCCATGAATTACCTAAAAGCAATTCATGAAAAAACCAAGCTTCCTAGTGAGAAGTAAAGACTCGCAAGAGAATAATACTTCCTAAATACAAACACTAAGTTTTTTGCCAAGAAGAAATGTTATTTAAACTAGGTAGAAACTAATACAACATTGTAAAGCAACTATACTCCAATAAAAATTAATTAAAAAAATAAAGTAGGTAAATAATTAACTCTAGGAAATAGAATGTAAAAGTACACAAAGTTTATATATTTGCTGTTTGTTCTTTTCTTTAATTCAAAGGTGAGATATCTTTATCTGTCATATCTATATATCCTAGGTCAGTGACCCTAGATCTCAACCCTGGCTGCATATTAGAATTCTGGGTGGGTGAGCTTTTAAAAAATGATGCCTAGGCCCCAGTGCTGACCAAGTGAATCAAACTGGGGATGAAGCCTCATCAGAATCCAATCCAACTATACTTTTACATATGGTCTGATTCTTTCCTTAAAGGGTTTGAAGTGCTTCACAATCCTTAGGATAGAATTTAGCCTAATATGAATTCACCTTACTTGGCTTAGTTACTACCACAATTTAGGCTACCTATGGCAGGTACTAAAGTTGAAGCTTCAAAGCATTGATCGAATACAATAAGGAATACAAAAATGATTTAGATCTTCTTCCTGTTCTCATGAACCTCATGATCTAGTAGAAGGAGAAGAAAAGTGCATAATAATCATAATATAATAGTGAATACAACACACTGCAGGATTTTAGGTCTACTCTCCTGGCTGCTTTATCAATCAGAGCTCTCTCTTCAGTCAGAGACCTACTTGCCTAGACCCCTGATAGCTGCAGCAAACATAGGCTGGCCAACATGAGTAGTGGTAGTGGCAGGTGCAGCTGCTGCAGGTGCTTTCCAGGAGATCTGACAAAGAATCAAGGTCGACTACTGGGAACGTTGAAGGGACATTAAAGCATGACTCAGCCAAGGTTATATGTAACATCTGAGTTTTCTGTCTGAGGAAATCTTTTGTGCTAATAAAGTGTGCATTTCAGAGGCTAAAATTTCAGTAAGAAATTATCAAGTGCAAACAGAACACAAGAGACTATTTGAGGCTTCCTGATTCTTTAAAATTTGTCCTTAGAGGAACAAGTCATTTGGTCAAGAAAGATTTACAGTTTAGTAATTCCTTAACCTTAACAGATTTATTTCAATTCAACAAGCCTTCACTGAAAGCCTAGTTTGAGTTCAGCCCTGCGCTAGGCAGTTGGCATGAACATACAAGAAAGAATAGTTCTCTGCTTTTAAGAAGCTCAAACTTGGTCTTGAATCTAGCTAAGAACTACTAAATTGAGGTACAAATAGGGTTCTTTGTGAGCAAAAAGGGTGGGGTTATCAATGCTGACTGGGGGACCAGGGGATATGTGACAAAGGAGGTAACATTTGAGCTATATCATGTAGGATGAGTAAGATCAATAGGGAAGAATGGAACCCAGATGGTTTGATTTGAGTGGTGCAAAAAGACATCCCTGGAATGACAACAGAACTGCAATTAGGTTATATGGTTTTTAAGACTTCATCTTTGGAAGTTAGATAAACAATGAGACTCATTTCCCCATCTTCCTTTCCCTTGACTTGCCAGCTGTTAGGATTTCTCCCATCTTTGACTATTGTTCAGCTCCTCAGTCTAAGAGCTGCAATTTCAATCTTAATGTCTGCTCTTTGTGTGACAGTTCTTGCATAAAATGCATTCTCAGTCCCTTCCATGGTACTTATTCTTGATGCAGGGAACAGTTGGCAGAAGCCAAAGTCATTTCCCTTTATGGACCATTCAAGATGTAATTGAGGGACATAGATGCTGTGACATATGACTGCTATAGAACTTTTACACTGTTTTTACTTCAATCATTTGATGGTTTTTAAGAAGTACTTGGCCATTTTCCTCATTTAGATTTGAAAAAGGAAACAGAAATGACCATCTATTCTCAGTCTTTTCCTAATCAGCTTTTACAGATTTTAAATATGATGGTATGATTGAACTTTTTTACTATGGACTTAATGGCTGTACTGTATTGTTCTTTGGCATTTGCCCAGTCCCACCCCCACATATCCTGGTCTCTTCAACATATAATATACACATTGGGCACTACTATTTGTTTGGCCTAGGAAATGCAAAAATGACTATATGGAGAGATAGGTCATTAAACAAATACACCTGAGTGACATCATGATGATGAGCATTGGTCTAGATAAGACCTAAGTTTGGGTTCAAATTTGAGATCCACTACTTGATAGCAGTGTGGTCTTGCATAAGTCATTGCAACTCTCTATACCTTAATATCATTATGTTTAAAACAGGGATATGCATACTTAGTTCCTAAAATTACTGTATAGATTGCCTAAAATAATATATGTAAAGGGCTTAGCACAGTGTGAAGCACAGAATAAATGGTTACTATACTCATTATATACAGGGTGCTATGCTGGGAACAAGGCCTGGGAAAGTCAAGAAAAGCCTCATAGAAGAGATATTAGCTGCATTCAGACTAGAATAATAAATAGGGCTGCCTAGAGGACAGAGACATAAAGGGTCTTCTGGACAAAAGGAGCAGCATGTAAAAAGGTATGGGGACAAAAAAAAATGACTTCAGGTCGTTTGAGGAACTGAAGGTATTTTGGTATAAACGAAACCCAGGGTGAATGTGAAAAAATAGGAGTCAGGACAGGGGAGTACGTAGATGAAGCCAAAGAAATAGGTTGAGGCCAAAACACAAAAGCTTTTGTATGCCATTATAAGACATTGATACTTTAACCTGTGGCTGATCAAGACTAATAGAAGAGTTTTAAGTAGGAGAGTGACGTGGATCATATTTTCATTTGGGGTCAAGTTGGTAAATGTGTGTGTGTGGAGGTGATTATCAGAGAGGATGACACTAGAAACAGAGCAGCCATTAAGATCTCGCTATTGCAATAAATCCAGTCAAGAAACTACAAGGGACTGAACTGAGGTAGTCAATGGGATCTACAAGAGGAGGGGGTGGTATCAGCAAGGTGATCAAAGGTAGAATCAGTAGGAGCTTATGACCAATAGCAAAGACCAGGAGTTGATAAGAACAGAGAAACATCTAGGATATCTGTCATCTTTCTAACTTGGAAAACTAGGTGGATTGAGAGGTCATTAACTTACCTTGTAAAAAGAGCTCAGTTTTGAACATGTTGAGCTTGAGGGCTCTGTCAGACATCCAAGTAGAAAGATCAATTTGGCAATTCTGTAATTCAGAACAGACAAATGGACTGAAGTTGTGGATTGTGTAGTGGTCCAATCTAAATTAACTATGACTTAATTATGATGGAGATTCGTAATAAAGAGTCTAACTCCATTTTTGATTTTTGACTGCTGATAGCTTTCAAGCTCTGCCACTCTGTCTTCCCCTGTATCTGCACAAGCTGATGAGAAGGCCTAGATGCTCCCTACTTTGGTGCCAGGGGGAGGCTCAAACTATGGAAGCCCTAGCCCATGCAAGGGAACCCTCATCCCAGCCCCACAACCTAGCCACAATAAAATCCAAAGCCAGCTGCCCCTCCTCGCTCTCTCAATCCATTTTTCAACCTGCTTGGGAACTCACACTTCTCTCTTCAGAAAGTCTCATTATATGAATAATAAATCTCATTCCTACTCTCTTGATGCATATGTGGTATCATCAGTCTCAATATCCAAACCAATTTTGAGGGAGGGTCCATTTCACCTCTTCTGTATGACAGCAATAGGGCCATTATGTAAAAGTCCAATATTGTGAGTCTTTCTCATGATAATATGTAGCTTTTGAATATTAAGTGATTAAAATAATAGCTATGGAATCACTTAGATATGATATGTATAATGTATAGTATGTATGTATAGAGTCAAAAGGGAAGTGGTCAGGGTATGTAGAACCCTGAGAGAAAACCATCATTTAAACATTAGATAGAAGAAGAGGAGTGCATGAAGGAACCTGAAAAAGACTTGGCAGAAAACTAAGAGAGAAGGAATTCAAGCAAAGAGAGCATTTTAAGAAATAAAAAGAATTCATTAGGATCAAATGTTTAACAGGGCTCAAATTAGATTTGAAAAATGTTATTAGTTTAATAATTAGGAGGTGACTGGTATAAAGAAAGTACTGTTTAGATTTACAAAGCATCTCCATGTGGGAAGAAAACACTGTCCCTTGAAGTTTTGACCATTATTGCCCTTGGTCCACTTTCCTTCAGAGCATTAGGTAACTTTCACTGAGACTATCACGTGAGCTGCTCTCAGTTTAACACCCTAGATAAACGTGGATAAAAAAAATCATAGAATAATTGAACAAGCTCTTTAAATCATATTTCACTTAAAGCTCAAGGATAACAAAGGACAAATAAACACAAAGAATAACTGGCTGAAAATGTATAGCCCATTGGCCAGAAATCACAGAATTCTTTCCTGTCCTAAATTCTAGTCTTACTCCCAGTATTCGACACCAGCTTAGGATCCACCTAGACATCTGTACTCCTAAAATCCTAGAATCAATAAAGTCAGCACAGCCTTGCACCAGCATTAAGATTTGCTATATGAGTGGAGCCTTATGGCCTATGTGGGTCCATGAGCTCCAGTTTGATATTATCTGCCAAACTCAATTAGTGTCAGTGTTTTAGATTGAAGAGGATTCTAATGTCACAGTGGGGTTTGGTGTGTTTTCTGACTTTGATTTTTCCACAGTGAATAGAGATTTGCTCTGTAGTCTGGTGATTGACCATGACCACATCTTACAGTACCTGTTGGCTCATAGCTCTGCCTAATCTGTTCCTCCTCCAGTTTCACAGCTACAGGATCTGTCTGTCTCAGTTACATCCCAAAGCCAGTATGTGGTTTATGGTTTTTACACAAAGTTCTTTTTTATACATTCTTGAACTACCTACAAGTAGGCCAAATTAGCAAGCACTCCCCACACTATGGATTAATTGTGATATGGGTCAAAGTACAGGTTCAAAGTAACTGTCTTTCTTATTGCAACATATAGAGGTTGTTTGGTTTTATAGATTAGAATCGTTGTCTATGGAATCAGACAGACTTTTGTTCAAATTGAAGACTGACTATACACAAGCCACGTGATCCTGAGTGAGATATGTAACTTATATGAGCCTCAGTCTCTACATCTATAAAACTGGAATTAAAATAACTATCTCATAGAGTTTTAAGGGTATGGGGTGTGTGTATGTGCACACACGCACGTGTGTGTTATGTGTAGTGTAGCACATGGCACAGAGAAATACTTTAAAAATGACAAATATTATTACAATATGAAAAACTTAGGTGATAGTAGCTAACATTTTTCAGACACATTTTATATATCAGGAATCTAAGGTTTGGAGAAGATAAGTAAACATCCCAAGACCATACAGCTAGGAAGTAGTAGAATTGAGATTCCCAACTGGATCATTTGATTCCACAGCACTTCTGTGTGCTGCTGGCTCATTGCAACACACTGTTGCCTTCACTGTCTTCACAGACCTAAACTGAGCTAACAGCATTACAGAAATCATACATTCACTTCTTGTGGACATAACTGATCCATTATGAGTGAGGTATTCTGGTTTATTTACCAGATCCACTCATTCTTTCATCAATGTTGAAGTAGTGTTAAGAAAAACAAAAGGGTCAAACTCCCTCTTTTAATCATCAGGTTGAAAGAAAGGCCTGTATAGACTTAAGTCTGGCCTTTTATTTCAATTGCTTCAAAAGACATCTTGGCAAAATTTTGGATTCTTGGGTTTTTTTTTTTGATATTTACACTTTGAAATCCATCTTAGGATGGTTGTGTATTGTCTCTCTTGGAAAGGCAACATTAACATTTCTTTATTTTTAGGTATAGCAACTAGCTTCTGAAATGTGTCCACTGAGAGTTATTCCTTTAGTAATGGGACAAAATAAAAAATATTAAAAATCACCAGTCAGTATAGTATTTTCAGAAATGTAGTATTTATCAAATAAATATTCATTTCTTTAAGAACACTATGACTCCAATAGTTATATCTTATATCCATATATCATGTATATCAACTATTATATGAAGGTAATATTTGATTAAAGTTGAAATAAGCACCAGAAAATTTTAATAAAGACTGAAACTTTTAGAGCAGTTCCAAATTGTTTTACAAATCATTTCTCTCAATGAAATTGTTACATTCTAAAACCTCATGCTTGGGGTTTCCCAGTTACTTTTTTTTTTTTTTTTAGTGATTCCTCATGAGGTTCTACGTTCTGATTTTCCATTTTATTCCATATTATATACATGTCATTATTCTGCTTTTTCACTTAGTATGAGAACATTTATGTCATAAAATTACATGAATGATGCATACTCTAGACACCAGGATTTATCTTGAGGTCTGCTGATGACCTTAGATCATCTTTTAATTATTCACAAACCAATTAGTAGATGGATTGCTAGGAGCTTTGCCACTGGAATAATTTAAAATTCTGACCACCAAACAAACTTTCCTGAAAAGCTCCTCTTACTTTTGATTGGTTACTAAATAAATAAATCTCCAAAGGTGTAGGCCCCCGTGGAATCGTGGATCAATCTTCAACTGCGGAGATGCTTGAGTGGTATTCACATCTGTGTAAATCAGGGCAATCTTGGTTGCAAATAACAGAATACCCAAATCAAACTAATTTAGGCAAAAAAAGAATTAAAGGAATTTATTGATTTATATTAATGAAATCCAGAGGCAGCCTGATCCAGAGGCAGGGCTGGCTACAGGCACTGTTGCAGTCAATGCTCAAATGTGTCATCAGATTTTGTTTCTCTAGAAATGGACCCACACTTACATGGGCAATTAATCTACAACAAAAGAGGCAAGAATATACAATGAGGAAAAGATAGCCTCTTCAATAAGTGGTGCTGGGAAAACTGGACAGCTACATGTAAAAGAATGAAATTAGAACACCCCCTAACACCATACGCAAAAATAAACTCAAAGTGGATTAAAGACTAAAATGTGAGATGTAAAACCATAAAACTTTCAGGAGAAAACATAGGCAGTACACTCTTTGACATTGGTCTTAGCAATTTTTTTTGGATATGTCTCCTCAGGCAAGGAAAACAGAAGCAAAAATAAATAAATGGGACTACATCTAACTAAAAAGCTTTTGTACAGCAATGAAAACCATCAACAAAAAGGCCAGTTACTGAATGGGAGAGGATATTTGCAAACAATATATCCAATAAGGAGTTAATATCCAAAATATACAAAGAACTCATACAACTCAACATCAAAGAAACCCAAACAACCTGATTAAAAAATGGGCAGAGGATCTGAATACACATTTTCCCAAAGAAGATATACAGATGGCCAACAGGAACATGAAAAGATGCTCAGCATCACTAACCATCAGGGACATGCAAATCAAAACTACAATGAGATATCACCTCCTACCTATCAGAATGACTATTATCAAAAAGACAACAAATAACAAGTGTTGGTGAGGATGTGGAGAAAAGTGAACCCTCGTGTACTATTGCTGGGAATGTAAATTGGTGCAGCCACTATGGAAAATAGTATGGAGGTTCCTAAAAAACTTTAAACAGAACTACCAGGGCTTCCCTCGTGGCACAGTGGTTAAGAATCCACCTGCCAATGGAGGGGACACGGGTTCAAGCCCTGGTCTGGGAAGAACCCACATGCCGCGGAGCAGCTAAGCCTGTGTGCCACAACTACTGAGCCTGCACTCTAGAGACCGCAAGCCACAACTACTGAAGCCCATGTGCCCTAGAGCCCATGCTCTGCAACAAGAGAAGCAACCACAATGAGAAGCCCATGCACCACAACAAAGACCCCCCCCCAAAAAAAATAGAACTACCATAAGATCCAGCAATTCCACTTTTGGATATTTATCTGAAGAAAACCAAAACACTAACTTGAAAAGATATATGCACCCCTATGTTCATTGCAGCATTATTTATAATAGCCATGATATGGAAGCAACCTTAGTATCCATCAATAGATGAACACATATATACACAATGGAATGTTACACAGCTATAACAAAGAATGAAATCTCGCTATCTGCGACAACATGAATAGACCTAGAGGGTATTATGCTAAGTGAAATAACTCTGACAAAGAAAGACAAATGCTGTATGATTTCACTTATATGTGGAATCTAAAAAACAAAGCAAATGAACAAACATAACCAAACACAAACAGAGTCATAGACATAGAGAAAAAACAGGTGGCTGCCAGAGGGAGAAGGGTGGGGGAGTAGAGAAATAGGTGAGGGAGATTAACAGGTACAAACTTTCAGTTACAAAACAAATGAGTCATGGGTATGAAATGTACAGTGTGGGGAATATAGTCAATAATTATGTAATATCTTTGGTGACAGATGGTAAATAGACTTATCATGATGATCATTTTGAACTGTATAGAAATATCAAATTACTATGTTACATACAAGGAACTAACATAGGATTGTAGGTCAATTATACTTCAAAAACAAACAAACAAACAAACAAACCATAAAAAAAGACATCACATTTGTGGTTACCAGAGGCGGGGGTGAGAGGGAATTAGCTGAAGGTGGTTAAAAGGTACAAATTTCCCATTATAAGATAAATAAGTACTAGGGATGTAATGTACAACATGATAAATATAATTAACACTGCTGTATGTTATATCTGAAAGTTGTTAAGAGGGTAAATCCTAAGAGTTCTTATTGCAAGGGAAAACAATTTTTTTTATTTCTTTAATTTTGCACCTATGTGAGATGATGGATGTTCACTAAACTTACTGTGCTCATCATTTCATGATGTATGTAGGTCAAATCATCATGCTATATGCCTTAAATTTACACAGTGCTGTATGTCAATTATATCTCAATAAAACTGGAAGGAAAAAAGAACTTATTTTCTCTCCATGTCATTATCTCTGACCCCCTATTTTATTTTCTTCAGTCTCAGGCTCCATGTTGTAGCAGTATGAGAGAAGTAATACAGCCATTACAGCCCCTTATGTTCAAGTAAAGCAGGAAAGAATGTGTCTTTTCCCCAGAAGCCCTAGGAAAGCCTCAGTGTTCATAGACTCTTGTAGGATCATGGGACCATCACTGAACCAACCATTGCACCCTGAGAAATGCAATATGCTGATCGGCTTTGTCTTAGTCAGCTTGGGCCGCTATAACAAAATGCCACAGACTGGGTAGCTTATAAACAAAAGACATTTATTTCTCACAGTTCTGGAGGCTGGGAAATCCAAGATCAAGGTACCAGCATGGTTGAGTTCTGGCAGGGGTTGGGGGAGGGGGTTCTTCCTGGTTCATAGCCAGTGCCTTCTCACAGTGTCCTCACATGGTGGAAAGGGCAAGGGATCTCTATGGGGTCTCTCTTTAAGAACACTAATCCCACTCATGAGGCCTCCACCCTCATGATCTAAGGACCTTCCAAAGGCCTCACTTCCTAATACCATCACACTGGGCATTAGCATTTTAACACGTGAATTTTGAGAGGACACAAACATTCAGACTCTAGAGGCTTAATCTTGGCCATATTTTGCATCCTGGTGTCCCACTCAAATTCATGGCCTATAAAAAGGAGACAAGTGAATCCCCTGGGCATCTATTCATCCTATCTCTGTACAGATAGGATGAATAGATGCCCAGCCACCAAAAAGTAACACCTGTACCCTCACTTCTTTATGCCTTCCCTTGAGTACCTCCAATGCACCTCTCCCCCTATATGGAGGTCATGAGGTAAAGAATATTATTTCTATATTTAATTTCTGCTAACAGGTACTTTTTACGGGGAAAAAAAATGCTCAAGTAGCAGCGCCCAGAATATATATTGTAGGAGTTGGCTAATAAGACTCTTCAGTATTCTTCTGCCACCTGTCATTTGGGATCTCTCACCATTCATTATCTGGTAGCAGGCCTGCAGTGTACAGATGGAAAAGTCACCCCAGAGGGAAGAGAGCTGTTACACTCTACCCTCCTTCTGGTTCCACTTCTGTGCAATGCTAATTTAATCAGGCACATGATTCACTCACTCACCTTAAGCTCAAGCCATACCTCATTCTATTTTTAATGTTTTAATTTTATTATTCACCCACAAATGTATCCACCCCAGTTTAGGTATATTTTTGAATAGTCAGAAGTACAAGCTGAAAGGAAAGGTCTTCTCACTCCTATTCCAGTCCTCCCCAGATCATTCCAAATACTTTGTTCTAAGCCATATATAGCATTAGAAGTTACCTTGAAGCCAGTATTGGAGCGAGTAAATAGCATACTGACTGGAAATCCAAGTCAACATCCAAAATGGTCCTTTCTAGCAACTCCACTGGAAATGAGGGCCAAACCAGTGGGGAAACCTGAGCCGATTCACATGGGGCCAGGTTGGCATGTTTGCGTTATCATGCAGAAACTGAAAGCCTTTGGTCCCATTATCAGATTCGTTATGATCAATCTCAGAGTTTGCAGAAGGTAATTGTAGGTAGAGAAGTGGGAGGAAGAGAAAGAAAGGTGGTAAAATCCCAAGGAAGCTGTAATCACTACCTTTGGATAATAGAAATTCCAAAGCAAGAACATAGGAGGAGAGCTTTGAAAAATAAGAGAGCTGGCTTGCAGGTGTATTTTACTAAAGTCTCACACAGCTAATTAAAATTCCTTTAGCCGCACTAGTGACTGTGAGTGGGTAGGGGTTATAATGCACTGCTGCTAATTAACCATTAGAACTTGGTCAATAGCTCATGAGTCACCCCATCTCATTTAATAATACCAAATTATGTTTGATTCAGTTACAAAGAAATGCTTAGATGCACCAGTGAAATCCACACTATATAGATAAATGCTTCAATTTGATTTTCAACTTGAAGATAGAGATAATGGAAAATAACCTCACAATATTATTTGCTGTCACATATATGCATGGTAAAATGTGTTCTGATTATCTTTCCAATATTCTGATTTATGGGAGGAAGGGAAGAAGGGAGGTGGTGAAATATACAAGATAATAGTCACATCTAGCAGCAAAATTTACATGAGACACCGCCATGTAAACAACATTCTGAAAAGATCACTCTTGAAGGATAGTCTCCTGCATGATAAATAGTTCTATGCCGAATCAGTAATTATTTGAAACACTAAAAATTATTTTAGACATATTCTAAAGTTCCATCAGAGCCTGTGAAATATCCAATAAATGAAAGTTGTATTTTAAAGTCTGTTAGTGTGTGCATTATAAATTAGCTAATTGAGAAAGTTATTTCAGGAAGAAAAATAGAACATTGTGGATTTTTAAGTAACTAATAATTTTTAAACGTCTCATTGTAAATTTTCACATCTGATAACAGCAGTTTTCAAATCTTGCTATCGATTGACAATGAAGATATTAAACTGTCCTTCCTGTGAAGTTTTTAATAGTCATGGAAAATATGACTGAAAAGTTTTATCATCTAAAGCTGCTTTCCATATATCTTCAATTTAATGAGAAACATTATCGTACAACATTTTTTTCTCATTCAATTACACCAACTGTTATTGAATGCCTACTATTTGGAAAGCAAATTACTAGTGGCTGTGGGAGATACAAGAGCATTTTGGATGCTTAGAAATTAGTGTGAGAAAATAGACAATTGCATAAATAACACTTAAGGCAATGCTATAACAGAAATACCATTATTTTAAAATTAAAGCAGAGCAAATAATATTTTTGTATTTGAAGTAAAAATAATTTTAAATGTTTATTTTTCAAGTTGGTCACTAATACTGTCAGACATTTCTCTAGATAATGGATAATATTGATGGCCAACTAGAAAAATACTCTGGAAGCCCTTAAATGAAATGTAGTACAGTATGGTACAATGGTTCTCAAACGTGAGTATGAGTCAGTCGGAGAGGGCTTGTTAAAACACATTACTGGGCCCCAGCTCAGAGTTTCTGATTTCGTAGGTCTGGAGTGAGGTCAATTAATGTGCATTTCTAACAAGTTCTCAGGTGATGCTGATGCTGCTGGCCTGGGAGCCACACATCAAGAGACACTGGGAGAGCAGCAGTGCCAGATCACCCAAGTGTGAATCCTGGCTAACTATTTATACCTGCATGATCTTTGGAGCATGCCATCCTCACCTCATCGAAAAACTGCATAATGAGAGCACTGTGGCAGAAACTGCTAGCCAATGACTAAACCTTTGTTTTCATCTTCCTGGGCCTACAGCTAGGCAATTGTTGGTGTTAGATGTGGACCTGTGACTGAGATCTAGCGAAGGAATATGAGCAGAATTATTCCAGAATATGTGCATCATTTCCAGGCCTGACTCCTAACGACTCCCACACACATCCTTCATGCCCTTTCACTTCTGGCTTGCAGCAAATGAGCATGGGAAACTTAGAAGCATTAAGTTGAACACACCAGAGTCACAAGATGGAAGGAGGCTGGATCCATAAAACAAGACTTGGAAGAGAGCTGCCCGCAGAACAGCAACACCCATTTAGGCTTTACATGACAGAGAAGTTGATTTATTCTTCTTCTTGGTATTCTGACAGCTAGCATGCCATCTGAGACACAGTTGCTCAATAAATGATTGCTTAACTGACACAGAAAAACTTAAGGAATAGATCAGTCTAAGAGCAGACCTGATTGGAGATAAGCTCCACAACACTGGAGATATTTAAGCAAAACCAGAGGGATGCCAATGAAGGGTTCTATAGAAGGTAAACCTAGGGTAGGGGGAGAAGGAATAGGATGAAGGCAGTCAAAAGGTACAAACATCCAGTTTTAAGATAAATAAGTATCGGGGATGGAATATACAACATGTTAAATATAATTAACATTGCTGTATGTTATATATGAAAGTTAGAGTAAATACTGAGAGTGCTCGTCACAAGGAAAACATTTTTTTCTGTTTCTTTAATGTTGTAACTATATGAGATGACAGATGTTTACTATACCTATTATGGTAATAATTTCACAATGTATGTAAGTCAAACCATTATGCTGTACACCTTAAACTTATACAGTGCTGTAGGACAATTATATCTCAATAAAACTGGAAGAAAATAAAAGAAGATACTCCTCAATAGGTAGAAGGTTAGGTAAGATCGTCTCCGGGGACCCTTCCAAATATAATATTCTGTGATATTATGCCCTAAATTTAAATGACTAGGATGCAACTTTTGAGAGCTGTGTCTTTCTCCCCAGCTCCGTTTTGTTCCACTCCTTTTTTCCCTTCTTTTCCAAATGTTTCATCTTTCCTTGGTAATTATTCAATCAGCATTCACTGAGCACATAAAATATGCCCAGGCCTGTCCACAAGATACTTGGCACCTAGTTGGGGAAAGTGCTTGTGAAACAACAACACATTTGAAACAACTGATAAACAATACCAAAGAGATCATTAACTGCTACTATAAAATGTGAGCAAGTTGCTTCAAATGTATTACTGTGCATGATAAAGCATATCAGCCCGCTGGACAGGCAATCAAAAAGCTCAAATTCAACTTTCTTTCCTGTAGATAAGCTGTACAAATGTGGGTAAATCATTTAACCTCCCTTCTCCTGTCTATAAAATAAAAATAACAATTCTGTCCAATTTACTAAGGAGCAAAACAGAAAAAAAAATTGATTCACGAGTTAGAGAGCATGATCCTTTGGAATAGAGTGCTCTATTTTGGAACCTATTGTTTGAATTCAGCCTTACTTGCATTGCTTGTTACTCTTTCTACATGTAATCTGAATTTTTGCTGTTAGTGATGGTTCATCTAAGAGTCCTTCATTCCACCTGCCTGCAGTACCCAAAAAACTGCCTGTTTGTGATCATGCTGGAAAAGCACAATAGGCCTCTGGTCCTCCACAGCAAGGAATGTGATCTCTTCATTTTGGACTTATGCCCCCTTCAGTAGCCAGTTGTCACCACTGCTGCCGACCTGCCATCTGCTTGAGTTCAGGGTGCAGGCAGGAGATTCAAATGTTTCAGCAGGACTGGTTAGGCCAGCAGCTGATGACCAACTTGGTGATTATATTTCGTGAGCATTATTTCATGTTCTGGTAGATATACTAAATATCCTTTCATATCTAAAGAGATGGCAAAGAAAAGTTACAAAGAGGAACATTTAATGTTTTTCTAAATGAACATAATGTAATAATAATTGATGTAAAATTGGGCCAGTTCGCCCTGACTAGCTGAGCTTCTTCCCTGCCAGCTGTAAATGCTGCCTCCAGCTGTATTCTTTTCATGGGGAAACAGTTCAAGTTTCTTACATTTTTATCAGAGTCATTTTAAAACCATTTCCAAAATGTTTTCCTCTGGTTCTGTTTTAAAGATTTTTGCATCTGTAATATATTGCTTAGATATTTTCCCCCAGTTAAACCATATGAAAAAGAAATGAATGAAAAGTTCTATTTCAGCTTTTCCAAAAGTTTGACTCCATTTCAGATGGCCCCTTGGATCTCTGTGAGCTGTATTTATAAAAGGTCTCTTGTCTGATAATTCTTTTGTATTCCAAACTTGTTACAATGTTATTAAGAACAGTGAACAGAGACTCGGGAAAGAAAATTAAGTATTTCACTGTTCTGTGTTTTTAACTTAGCTTAGTTTTAACTTCCTATAGAGGAAGGACTTTTCCACAAATGCTGTAAATCAGTGCCTCTTAGACTTTAACGTGCATAGGATTCACCTTAGGAGCTTATTAAAATGCAGATTATGACTCAAGAGTTCTGGGGTAGGGCCTGAGAGTCTGCATTTCTAACAAGTTCCCAGATAATGCTGATGCTGCTGGTCCAAAACTCTAAAGTTTAAGTCAACTTTCAGCTTCCACCTCTGTCTCAACAGATCTTGGGGTGAGAATCAGCTGAACCAGTTTCTCACAACTCTTTACAAAGGTAAGGAGATTTACTTTAACTTTTTAAATTCAATAAAAATAAAGTGGGGTCAACACCAAGTAGAAAGATGTCCTGGTAAGAATGGGTCAAAGATACATGAGATTCAATTAAAGAAAGAAAGCAAATTTATTCTGTATGGCATTCAGAAGTGGAGTAAATAAAATACTATTAGAGGCTGTTTTGTAAAGACCTATTCTGTTTTGGTTGGTACAACCTCTGGGTGAAATCTTCTCCCTAGGATTCTAAGAAATATTCTTCACTCTAGATGTCTTGCTTCCTATTGAATTTAGTTGCTTGCTCAAGAATGTAAACATAAACAGACAATGGTGTCCTTAATCTCTTTAATCCAAGAAGCTGTCTGACCTCTGTCTTCCAATTTAGGAACCTCTTTCAGCAAAATTCTCAGATTGCTAAGGAGTACTTAGTCTTTCCAAGTTGTTATATCCACACTGAAAGAAGGGATATACTTTTCTCCAATCTCTGCTTCTCGCGTCTTTAGATGCCCATTTTCAGTTATCCAGTGCGTTAATAACCATTAGTCATTTTACAGGCAAATTTGAACTTATTAATTATGGAAGTTCATTCCACAAACAATGGAAGAACCTCATGAAGTCTATTAACCCCAGAGAAGGACAGTCACCTAAAAAAGGTAACCAGAAAGACAGAAGGAATGTAATAACGAATTGATTAAAAAAATGAAGTTGATGGTTGTGTTGCCAAAGTTGCTCCAGGTTTTTGCTCAAAACCCATCAACCCTCACCCCCCACCACCTTTAGCAGGACTGCTTTGCTCAAAACCTGCCAACCCCCGCAACCTTTAGCAGGAGTTAACGTAAATCTTTAAGTTAAAGTGTCCAGAGATAAGAAAGGAAGCTACAAACAAACAAACAAACAAGATAGAACAAGCTGGGACCAAGATGGCTATGAATCTGACCTCCTGCAGACCCTGAGTCTCATTATTCGCTGATTTTACTACATTAGCATATCAAATGACACACCTACCAGCAGCCATGACCAGATATTAATAGGACCCAGAGAGAATACAAAGTGGGTGGCACCCCACTCCCTCGAAAAAAGCCCTGCCCTTTCCCCGGTAGAATAATGCATATACCTTCCCATCATTAGCCTCACTCCTCCTCCCTTTGCCTTCACTCTTTAAAATCAAGTCCCTCTCGCCACGTGGGGAAGAAGATGATCTGTGAACTTAGTTCCCCTTCTCCATTCTTTGGCCACTGAAAAAAGTGCTGTGCCGATCTCAGCTTTGGTTTCGTTATTTGCCTACTAGAACCCAAACGGAGGCAGAAGGCTTGGCCAGGCTAGGGCCCGAGCTGGGTCCATACAACTTAATTTGGTAACAGTTATTTTTCTCACTTACCCTTACCTGCTGAGACTGCTCATGCCCATCTCTTCTTTACCAAATGGCAGGTAGAAAAGGACAACTGGAAGAAGCAAATGCTTCTTCCTACCTGTGTTTTCTACCCACCTCTATTCCTCCTGCTACTCTTTATTATTTCAGAGTTTGTTTGACATAGTTATTCAGTCAGGTTCTATGTTATTACTAATTTTACAGAGCCAATGGCTAGTGTGGTGCTGTGACATATAATGGATGCTCAATAAATATTTGCTAAATGAATGAATGAGTATATTACCCATATGGTAATTCATTATTTAAATCTTCTTGCACCTTTTCCTGAGTCAGTAAGAGAATGGAAAAAATACACATTGACATTTAAACACATATGTACACTGTAAAACTGGAATGAGTAATCTATTTGGTTTTTATTCAGAATAAGGGATAAAAATGCATTTCTTTTAATTAATTTTCTGAATACCAAGACCAGTGAAATGCCTTTTCATACTTAGCAGAATCACTTAAATATTGGGCTGGCCAAAAAGTTCGTTCGGGGTTTTCCACGTTACAGAAAATCCGAACGAACTTTTTGGCCAACACAATATTTGCCCCAGGAAGTGGTTTATGACTCAGACAGCTTTTCTTAATTTAAAAGTAAAGATCACATCTCACTTATCTGACTTTGGAGCTCTTGGTACTTTGAAATCACTACTATCTGTGGTAGACACTGATGTGCTATCCTGATCTCCCTTCAGTGAAGGGTTTGTTGCCTCAGCTGCTGGCAGTGCTGTTGGCAGGCAGCCTTCAGCTGTCAGCCCCTTCATGGTTGCCTCAGCTGCAAAGAGCCATCTGGCCCAATTCCCCTAACCCAATGACCCGCATCCAATGAACAATCAATGCAAGAGTAAAAAGATGTGGCCATCTTGACCCAACTTGGAACAACTCTGAAGAGCCATTCTAGTTTCAGAGCTCTCTGTAAGGTAGGCCATGGCTGTTGTCAGGCCTACCTTGTACCTCAACTTCTCCCTCTTTCCAAGCCCTGCTCCCTTCCCCTATGCCCCAACGGCACTCCCTAATAAATATTTTGCATGTCAAACTTCATCTCAAAGTCGGCTTCCTGGGGAGCTCTACCTATGATAATATTATTTCCATGCTCTCCTTATACAAAACACTGAAAATGTAAGTATCCACTGAAGAAAAAGTGCTGCATTTTGTGAAGTCTACTCTCTGAGAGGACACTTGTTCTGGGTCAGAGCTACTTGACAAAAATCCACATTGCCAACGTTACTGTTCCCTAGTACATTTTGATTTCATCATTATGTTGATGTCACAGGGGAGTGGACCAGGAGTCATATTGACATAGTGATTCCCTTATAGTGGAAAGAGGCTCATTTGAGGTTCTTTCCTTGTACTACAGGGTTAGAGTTGGTACTAGTTTCTAAGTTGACCTTCCTCCAATCATCCCATGCTAACATGAACTAAGCTCTGGAAATTTCTCTTCTTCCCTGAAGAAACTACGTAGCACCCAGAAACATGTGACTTTGGAAGACCAACCTTAGAAATTTTCTCTGGATTGTTAATTCACCCCGTCACCAGTCCTTCTGGGGCTCTAGTCTGCTTGCTTTGTAGTCTTCCCTCCCAAATTTATTTATGATGTTTATATGATGTACTGATCATTTCAGGCAGAGAGGGGTAGGGAGAGATCTCCATGGTGAGAGTTCTTTTGGTTGTCTCCATGGTGATCTCTGCATAGCTAATAAATCTACAACTTAATTTTATTTATCTTGAAATCACCAATGGCTTCAGCTTTGGAATATGTGTGGGTGAAGCCATCAGGGCTCATAGTGCAACTTGCAAAGCAAGTAGTACCAAGCTTCATTAGAGACTCAGTCTATCTTTCCCATTTCTTTTTTTCCTTTCTTTAGGAACTGAAGGTCTCATATGTTTTGTACTTTGTTTCCTCCCTACACCTTCATTATAAAATAGAGACTAAGGTATAAATAAATGACAAAGCAGTGTATTACCTTCATCTAGGGGATTGCTTTTTAAATAGAAACAAGGGAATGAATCTCTAAGGAAGTTCAGGAATCGAGAAAATATGTGAATGGGGAAGAGCAAGAAGAGGCTGGGGAAAACAAAACCTATCCATTGATTACTCTGTACTCCATTTTCCCCATCTGTAAAAGGGGATAGTAATATTATCTACCTCTGAGGGTTGTTGAATGAATTAAATAAGATATGACATGTAAAGTGCTTAGAATAATATTTGGCTTGTTCAGTTACTGCTATTTTTATATTAATATTTATTTTTATTCATAAGGACAAATTAGGAAAAGTTCCCTTCTTCACATTTAACCTGAAGTATTAAATTACCAAAAGTCTGGTCTTTCCCTTTTTGGGGAAGTTGTGAAGCCTTGCTATTCAAACAGTGGTCCAAGGACCAGAAGTATCAACCACAGCAGGGCGCCTGTTAGAAGTCCAGAATATCAAGCCCCACTCCAGATGTACTAAAGCAAAATCTGCATTTTAACAAGATTCTCTGGTGATTCTTACACATATTAAAGTTCGAGGAGCCTTGAAGTAGGTATTGATGTCCCAAATTGGGACTTTGGAATCAAAGAGACCCAAGCTCAATTTACTAGCTGTGGGACCTTGGGCAAGTTACTTAGTATCTCCTAGTCTTAGGTCCCTCATGTGTAAAATATGGGATAATCACATCTAGTTAGTAGGGTTGTGGTGAGGATTAAATGTGAAACTATGTAAAGTACTTACTGATGTGAGTGCTGAGCAAATACCAAGTGCTTTATGAATTGTGGCTATAACTACTCTCAAAACAATCTCCAGGCTTTTGAAACATGTAGTTTCAAGCTCCCAAGGGCAAAGAACTCGACTTCATCCAGCGCAGGATTGTTCACACATTCATATGATTTTAAAGATACACAAGGAATGTTAGGGATCATCTTAGATAAATCAAAAGAAAAAATGGTTAGGTCTATTTTGTATTGGAAAGCTTGGTTGGTGGGGGAAAGCTTTTCCTTTGTATCTCTCTGAGTCTTCCACTGCCCTGCTGGGTAAGATACATTCAGGTTAGACACAGAGGTGATCAGCTGGCCATGACAGGTAGAGGAGTACCAACAGGTATAGCCAAGCATTGGAATCTTTTAGACATGATTCTCCTTGCCAGTGAAGGTGAACAGCTTGCTCAAGTCTATGAACTGAAAATATAACACTCCCAGAAACTCTTTGAAGACTGGAAACAGAAGTTGTTGAACTCAGATTGGCAAGCACAGGTTCTACATTCTCAAATGTATTTCACTTTCATCTCATGGTTAAGAGCTGGGGCTCAGGCATCAAATCACTAGGGTTCAAATTTCATCATATGTAAAATAGGGATTTGTTATAGCTCCTCTCTCTAAAGATGTCCAGGAGAATTCAGTGAGATAATCTATGTAAAGCTGTTAGCACAGTACCTGGTTTAGAGTGAGCTCTCAATGTTGTTGTAGTTATCACACTTGCTGCTTCTGCTTTCCCTAGAATCCTACATTTGGTATGTCTGGGTCCAGCCTATTTTCTTGAACTCAACAGTGATTTGGGGGTTACATCCAGCCTCTAACTAGATCTATCACAACAGTTTGGTTAGAAGAATTAGAGTTAAAATTATGACACACCAATGGAAAGGGGAGACTACTTAGTGGGAGGTTTCCACATAATGCTCAGTCATCTAGGAAGTGCCCTTGGGAGAACAAATTTCATTGTTGTTAAAGTGCTAGTACAGCCAGGCTCTCAGAGACTGTTAGCCATTTTCAGGCTTTTAATGAGTTCCCCAAGGAGAAGCAGAAGCTACCACACCAGCAAGCCTTTCCTCACACCTGAATTGTTTATCATTCAGTTGCTGGTGCTCTGGAGACTAACATACTGGTACTCTTTGCTACAGAATACTGAAACAACAAACTTGACAAATTCTTGATCAACAAGTGCTGGCAATGCAGACCCATTTAGAAATGGAATGGAGTGGATAACGTGAAAACTTGGACTATTTTCCATGGGACTTCTGGAAATAGAATATAGTAAGGAATTGGGATACTTCAGTTACCTGAACTAGTCAATCTACACTGGGACAAATGACAAGGTTTTGAATGTACTTCCACAGCCTGACTGAAATATTACTTTGAGTGTAATCAGTACTAGATATCAAAGGAACCTCATCACAGGATCTTCTGTGTTTAAGAAAGAAAGCTCCCCTGTTTCCCACATTGTAATTCATTAACATCCCACCATCTCTCCACAGAATGGTCTGTGTTTTCTACCCAACAAGAGAACCAACCTACTCTCTGGGGTAGGATTGAGTCACAAAGAGAAGAAAAACGGGGGGTGTTGGAGGAGAAGGCAAAACATGGAGCAGAATTCTAACAAGCTTGCTCAGTCTGACAGGACTGGTTCTAATGAATTTTACAAGATTTTTAAAGTATTCATAAGTTTAAATAACATTTTTGGTGACAAAAATAATATATGTTCCTTGCTGAAAACAGAAGAGTATTAAAAAAATAAGTTATTCATAATTAAATCACCAGAAGTTAACATTTTGATATATTAAATTCTGGGCAATTTTCTCTGTTTATATTAGTTCTAATTAACATAACTGGGATTATTTATAAACATGATTATTAATGCCTATGTAATAATCCATAATGTGTCACAATTTCAACATCCTTGGGCATTTAAGATATTTCCCAAATTTTTGCTATTATAAATAATATTGTGACAAATCTTTTTTTAAATTGAAGAATAGCTGATTTACAATATTGTGTTAGTTTCAGATGTACAGCAAAGTAATTTGGTTATACAAGTATATGTATATACCTATATTCTTTTTTTTATTCTTTTCCATTATAGTTTATTGCAAGATATTGAGTATAGTTCCCAGTGCTATACAATAAATTCTTGTTGTTTATCTATTTTATATACAGTATATGCATCTGTTAATCACATGCTCCCAATTTATCCCTCCTCCCCGCCTTCCCCTTTGGTAACCATAAGTTTGTTTTCTAAGTCTGTCTGTTTCTGTTTTGTAAATAAATTCATTTGTACTATTTTTTAGATTCCACATATAAGTGATATCATATTTGTCTTTGTCTGACTTAATTCACTTAGTATGATAATCTCTAGGTTCATCCATGTTGCTACAAATGGCATTATTTCATTCTTTTTTATGGCTGAGTAGTATTCCATTGTATATATACATACCACATCTTCTTTATCCATTCATCTGTTCATGTATACTTAGGTTGCTTCCATGTCTTGGCTATTGTAAATAGTGGTTTGAACATTGGGGTGCATATATCTTTTCAAATTAGAGCTTTCATCTTTTCCAGATATATGCCCAAGAGTGGGATTGCTGGATCATATGGTAACTTTATCTTTAGTTTTTTAAGGAACTTCCATACTGTTTTCCATAGTGGCTGCACCAATTTACATTCCCACCAACAGTGTAAGAGGGTTCCCTTTTCTCTACACCCTTTCCAGCACTTATTTGTAGACTTTTTGATGATGGCCATTCTGACCAATGTAAGGTGATACCTCGTTGTACTTTTGATTTGCATTTCTCTAATAATTGGTGATGTTCAGCATCTTTTCACATGCCTTTGGCCATCTGTACGTCTTCTTTAAAGAAATATCTATTTAGATCTTTTGCCCATTTTTTGATTTTTTGTTTGTTTTGTTTTGTTACTGAGTAGTATGAGCTGTTTCTATATTTTGGAAATTAAGCCCTTGTCGGTCGCATCATTTGCAAACATTTTCTCCCAGTCCATAGGTTGTCTTTTCGTTGTTTGTTTAAAATTAATTAATTAATTTTTGGCTGTGTTGGGTCTTTGTTGCTGCGCATGGGCTTTCTCTAGTTGCAGCGAGTAGGCGCTACTCTTTGTTGTGGTGTGCAGGCTTCTCATTGCGGTGGCTTCCCTTGTTGCGGAGCACGAGCTCTAGGCACGTGGGCTTCAGTAGTTGTGGTTTGCAGGCTCCAGAGTGCAGGCTCAGTAGTTGTGGCGCACAGGCTTATTGGTCCACGGCATGTCGGATCATCCCAGGCCAGGGCTCGAACCCATGTCCTCTGCATTGCAAGGCAGATTCTTAACCACTGTGCCACCAGAGAAGCCCTGTCTTTTCGTTTTGTTTATGGTTTACTCTGCTGTGCAAAAGCCTGTAAGTTTGACTAGGTCCCATTTGTTATTTTTGCTTTCATTTCTATTGCCTTGGGAGACTGACCTAAGAAAACATTGCTATGATTTATGTCAGAATATTTTGCCTATGTTCTCTTCTAGGAGTTTTACGGTGTCATGTCTTAAGTCTTTAAGCCATTTTGAGTTTATTTTTGTGTATGATGTGAGGGAGTATTCTAACTTCATTGACTGACATGCGGCTGCCCAGCTTTCCCAACACCACTTGCTGAAGAGACTATCTTTTCTCCATTGTATATTCTCGCCTCCTTTGTTGAAGGAAAAATCTGCACAAATCTTCTTTTGTAAAACTTTGCCTGGCTATCCAATTGTTTCCTTAGGATAGATGCTTAGAAGTTAAATGCCTCAATGAAAGGGTAGGAACATATTTAAGATTCTTAGTACAATTGCCAAGTTGCTTCACAAAACGATTGTCCCAATATATCTTCCCATGAGCAATGTATAAACATGCCCTTCCAAGAGCACTAGTGACTACATGGAGTGTTATCTTGGATCATTCTTTTCTAATTTCACGGTCAAAACCATTATCTCATTACCTTGCCATTCTTTTATTTTTTAATGCAATTTATCATTTCACACATAAATATATTGACCATTTGTGGGTTATTTCTTTTTCTTTTGTGATTTGTTCATGACCATGGCCCGTATCTTCTACTGGGCAGTTAGTTTTTTCTCAATGTTTTATTAGCATCTCTATATATTAAAACATATTAGTTCTTTATTATATTTTTTGCACTTATATTTTACCATTAATTTTAATTTATGGTGGATTTTCATTGTTATCATTGCACAAAAATTTGGAATTCTCATGCAGTCAAATCTGTTTGCCTTTTCCTTTAAGATTTTTTCACATTGCTTCTATTCTTGTAAATCTTCCCCCATTTGAAGAACAAGTGAATATTTACCCATACTTTCTCTTAACCAGCAAAACCAGTTTTATTAACTATAAAAATGCTTATTTGAAGGTAGAATGTGGTCAGAATGATTTCACTTTCCTCACTATAACTAAACTAGTCATAAAGCACAAGAATTTGGTGACACTCATGAATTGACTATAGATATTACCATCTCAGGACTTCAATGAAATTACCTTTAAGATGATTTCACAGAGTACTTGAGAAAAAAAGGATCAAAAAGATGTCAGATATAAGTGAAAACATACCATATTTGTCTTTCTCTGTCTGACTTATTTCACTAAGTGTGGAATCTAAAATATAAAATGAACAAACATACCACAACAGAAACAGACTCACAGATACAGAGAACAAACTAGTGGTTACCAGAGGGGTAGGGATAGGGGCAGAATAGGCAAAGGGGATTAAGGGGTACAAACTACTAGATATTAAAAAAAAATAAGTTACAAGAATGTATTGTACGACACAAGGAATATACTCATACTTTGTATGGAGTGTAATCTGTAAAAATATTGAATTACTATGTTGTACACCTGAAACTAATCATATTGTAAGTCAACTATACTTCAATTAAAGAAAAAAACATGTCAGAAAAGAATAGTAACTGTTATAAAAGTGAAATTGAAACTAAACCCTTCAGAGAAGTTCCATACTTCTGATTCATTGAATGGAACAACTTTATATTATCCTTGTCGTCATTCAGTTAGCTTCATTTGCAACAAATATTTAAGAAATATCAAGTACTCAGATACCATCATAGTATATTACCAAAACTGTCTAATACTGATTGACTCTGCAAAGGCCTTTCTTGCAATGCAACAAACACACTTCAAAATAATTGAAGACACTACAATTGTAAATTTGTTAACAAATTTTAACCGAATAATCCATGTTTCCATAATGAATACACAAACAGAAAAATGTATGAACTCACATAACGTAAACACATGAAAAGAAGACAGGGATGGAGAGAGGAGGGGTGGTAAAAAGGCAGCTGAATTCATTAGTTCCTATAAAAGTCTAAAAATATTTCCACCCAAATTTATTCTCTGAAAAATGAAAGAGATGTGTAAGACTGTGCCCACGTCAGAGAAAACAGAGTCTACATCGAGAAGGAGGAGGGGAAAGCACTGGTTGTCAGGAAGCCACCACAGTCTCTGCCAACACCATTATCAGTGACAGCTGGTTTCCAGAAGAGTACCTTCAAGGAACCATTAATCAGAGAATAATGGGGACGACAAAAGGCAATGCTTCTCAACTATTTAGCATACTGTTAGCAATAGATTCCCATGGCATATATACTATGTGCAGGAATAGTGTGCTGGACCGCATGTTCTCAATAAATATATGGTAGATTGGGGGAGACCGATTGCACTAATAGTCCCAGTTTTTAATGCATCCTTGTATCCATGCCCTTTTATAGTGCCCTCTCACACTGCCTTTGGGCCTGACCATGTGACATGCTTTGACCAAATGAAGAGTTACAAACTTGATGCAAGCAGAGGCTTGAAAAGCCACTCCTGTGGTTCCGATTTCAGTAGGCCTGGAATGGGCAGGGTGCAAGCATGTGCATTTTGAAAATACTCCTTAGGTGATTCAGATATGCACTCTTCTTTAAAAATCTCTGACTTAGAATGTTCCACAAGTCCTAAAGACTGTGAACACAGTATCTCAGGATTGTTATATAGTCCTAAGACATTAATACCTGAAAGAAGCTTTTATGGAAATGGATTTTCAGATTCTGAAACCACTGAAAACTCTTGATGTTATCCAGCGTGTAGCACTAAAATAATATAAATTGTTTAATAAAGTAATTTTAGAGCTGAAAATGTGCTTAGAAATCTAACTCACTTATTTTGCAAAAGAAGAAACTAACTCCACCTTAAGGAACAGTGGTAGCACCAGGGCCAAATCCCACGCCTCTTGGTTTTCACTTAATCATAGAAAATCTAAAAAGTATATTTTCAAACGTTAGTTTTAATTTCATCTACTACTACTTTTTCTCATCAGCCCTATTAATTTCACTAAAATGAATTAATTTAAGATTTATCTCCTTTTATTTTTTCCTCTCAGTAGTAGAGATGCTAATAAATGTGAAACAGTAAAAAATAAGCTTCTTCTAGTGTCAGGAAGGAGGAACAACAACAGGAATAGGCAGGCGTAAAAGATCTGGGAGAAGAGGGTTCTAGACAGAAGAAATAGCAAGTATGTATGAGGAAGAATAAGAGGTTCATAGGACTTGAGTGAGATAAGAGAGGCAGAAAATTGTAGGAGATGATGGCAGAAAGATTAGCAGTCCCTGTCCTATACTTACTTGGGTTCACCTCTGTCTCTCACTGCAATTATTTGCAAGGTCTTTGATAACTACAATATATTTGAGCGAGATTTCTAATTTCCAATAATGGGAGACTCAGTTATTCTGACCAAACCACCAGAGGAAAACAAAAATACTGAGGGAAGGACTTTTGTTTTTTGTTTTGTTTTGTTTTTTTCTTTTACAAATCTCTTACAAAGCAAAAGATCTAATAACAAAAGCAAAATAAATCAGGAATCCAAAAAGTGCACAAGGAAGCCACTTCTACACTGAGGACATTGCGTATGTTTTTTTTTTAATATCTTTATTGGAGTATAATTGCTTTACAATGTTGTGTTAGTTTCTGCTGTATAACAAAGTGAATCAACTATTCATATACATATATTCCCATAGCCCCTCCCTCTTGCGTCTCCCTCCACCCTCCCTATCCCACCCCTCTAGGTGGTCACAAAGCAACGAGCTGATCTCCCTGTGCTATGCGGCTACTTCTCACTAGCTATCGATTTTACATTTGGTCATGTATATATGTCAATGCAACTCTCTCACTTCGTCCCATCTTACACTTCTCCCTCCCAGTGCCCTCAGGTCCATTCCCTACGTCTGCGTCTTTATTCCTGTCCTGCCCCTAGGTTCTTCAGAGCCATTTTTTTTTAGATTCCATATACTTGTGTTAGCATATGATATGTGCTTTTCTCTTTCTGACTTACTTCACTGTGTGACAGACTCTAGGTCCATCCACTTCACTACAAATAACTCAATTTTGTTTCTTTTTGTGGCTGAGTAATATTGCATTGTATATATGTGCCACATCTTCTTTATCCATTCATATGTCGATGGACACTTAGGTTGCTACCATGTCCTGGCTATTGTAAATAGTGCTGCAATAAACATCGTGGTACATGTCTCTTTTTGAATTATAGTTTTCTCAAGGTATAGGCCCAGTAGTGGGATTGCTGGGTCATATGGTAGTTCTATTTTTAGTTTTTTAAGGAACCTCCATACTGTTCTCCATAGTGGCTGTATCAATTTACATTCCCAACAACAGTGCAAGAAGGTTCCCTTTTCTCCACACCCTCTCCAGCATTTATTGTTTCTAGATTTTTTGATGATGGCCATTCTGACCAGTGTGAGGTGATACCTCATTGTAGTTCTCATTTGCATTTCTCTAATGATCAGTGACGCTGAGCATCCTTTCATGTGTTTGTTGGCAATCTGTATATCTTCTTTGGAGAAATGTCTATTTAGGTCTTCTGCCCATTTTTGGATTGGGTTGTTTGTTTTTTTGATATTAAGCTGCATGAGCTTCTTGTATATTTTGGATATTAATCCTTTGTCAGTTGCTTTGTTTGCAAATATTTTCTCCCATTCTGAGGCTTGTCTTTCCGTCTTGTTTACGGTTTCTTTGCTATACAAAAGCTTTTAAGTTTCATTAGGTCCCATATGTTTATTTATTTATTTATTGATTTTTAACATCTTTATTGGAGTATAATTGCTTTACAATGGTGTGTTAGTTTCTGCTTTATAACAAAGTAAATCAGTTATACATATACATATGTTCCCATATCTCTTCCCTCTTGCATCTTCCTCCCTCCCACCCTCCCTATCTCAACCCTCTAGGTGGTCACAAATCACTTAGCTGATATCCCTGTGCTATGCGGCTGCTTCCCACTAGCTATCTATTATACGTTTGGTAGTGTATATATGTCCATGCCTCTCTCTTGCTTTGTCACAGCTTACCCTTCCCCCTCCCCACATCCTCAAGTCCATTCTCTAGTAGGTCTGTGTCTTTATTCCTGTCTTACCCCTAGGTTCTTCATGACCTTTTTTCTTTTCTTAGATTCCGTATATATGTGTTAGCATACGGTATTTGTTTTTCTCTTTCTGACTCACTTCACTCTGTATGACAGACTCTAGGTCCATCCACCTCACTACAAATAACTCAATTTTATTTCTTTATATGGCTGAGTAATATTCCATTGTATATATGTGCTACATCTTCTTTATCCATGCATCTGTTGATGGACACTTAGGTTGCTTCCATGTCCTGGCTATTGTAAATAGAGCTGCAATGAACACTGTGGTACATGACTCTTTTTGAATTATGGTTTTCTCAGGGTATATGCCCAGTAGTGGGATTGCTGGGTCATATGGTAGTTCTATTTGTAGTTTTTTAAGGAACCTCCATACTGTTCTCCATAGTGGCTGTATCAATTTACATTCCCACCAACAGTGCAAGAGGGTTCCCTTTTCTCCACACCCTCTCCAGCATTGATTGTTTCTAGATTTTTGATGATGGCCATTCTGACAGGTGTGAGATGATATCTCATTGTAGTTTTGATTTGCATTTCTCTAATGATAAATGATGTTGGGCATTCTTTCGTGTGTTTGTTGGCAATCTGTATATCTTCTTTGGAGAAATGTCTATTTATGTCTTCTGCACATTTTTGGATTGGGTTGTTTGTTTTTTTGTTATTGAGCTGCTTGTAAATTTTGGAGATTAATCTTTTGTCAGTTGCTTCATTTGCAAATATTTTCTCCCATTCTGAGGGTTATCTTTTGGTCTTGTTTATGGTTTCCTTGCTGGGCAAAAGCTTTTCAGTTTCATTAGGTCCCATTTGTTTATTTTTGTTTTTATTTCCATTTCTCTAGGAGGTGGGTCAAAAAGGATCTTGCTGTGATTTTGGTCAAAGAGTGTTCTTCCTATGTTTTCCTCTAAGAGTTTGATAGTGTCTGGCCTGACATTTAGGTCTTTAATCCATTTTGAGTTTATTTTTGTGTATGGTGTTAAAGAGTGTTCTAATTTCATTGTTTTACGTGCAGCTGTCCAGTTTTCCCAGCACCAGTTACTGAAGAGGCTGTCTTTTCTCCATTGTATATTATTCCTCCTTTATCAAAGATAAGGTGACCATGTGTGCATGGGTTTATCGCTGGGCTTTCTATCCTGTTCCCTTGATCTATACTTCTCTTTTTGTGCCAGTACCATTCTATCTAGATTACTGTAGCTTTGTAGTATAGTCTGAAGTCTGGGAGCCTGATTCCTCCAGCTCTGTTTTTCTTTCTCAAGAAAAACTTTGGCTATTCGGGATCTTTTGTGTTTCCATACAAATTGTGAATTTTTTTGTTCTCGTCTGTGAAAAATGCCAGTGGTCATTTGATAGGGATTACACGGAATCTGTAGATCACTTTGGGTAGTATAGTCATTTTCACAATGTGGATTCTTCCAATCCAAGAACATGGTATATCTCTCCATCTTTTTTTATCATCTTTAATTTCATCAGTGTCTTATAGTTTTCTGCATACAGGTCCTTTGCCTCCTTAGGGAGGTTTATTCGTAGATATTTTGTTCTGTTTATTGTAATGGTAAATGGGAGTGTTTCCTTAATTTCTCCTTCAGATTTTTCATCATTAGTGTATAGTAATGCAAATTTCTGTGCATTAATTTTGTATACTGATACTTTACCAAATTCATTGATTAGCTCTAGAGGCTTTCTGGTAGCACCTTAAGGATTCTCTATGTATAGTATCATGTCATCTGCAAACAGTGACAGTTTTACTTCTTCTTTTCTCACTTGGATTCCTTTTATTTCTTTTTCTGCTCTGATTGCTGTGGCTAAAACTTCCAAAACCATGTTCAATAAAAGCAGTTAGAGTGGGCAACCTTGTCTTGTTCATGATCTTAGAGGAAATGGTTCTAGTTTTCAACCATTGAGAATGACGTTGTCTGTGGGTTTGTCACATATGGCCTTTATTATGTTGAGGTAGGTTCCCTCTATGCCCACTTTTTGGAGACTTTTTATCATAAACGGGTGTTGAATTGTGTCAAAAGCTTTTCCTGCATCTATTGAGATTATTATATGGTTTTTATCCTTCAGTTTGTTAATATGGTTTATCACATTGATTGATTTGCATATATTGAAGAATCCTTGCATCCCTGGGATAAACCCCACTTGATCATGGTGTATGATCCTTTTAATGTGCTATTGGATTCTGTTTGCTAGTATTTTGTTGAGGATTTTTGCATCTATGTTCATCAGTGTTATTGGCCTGTAGTTTTCTTTTTTTTGTGACATCTTTGTCTGGTTTTGGCATCAGGGTGATGGTGGCCTCGTAAAATGAGTTTGGGAGTGTTCCTCCCTCTGCTATACTTCAGAAGAGTTTGAGAAGGATAGGTGTTAGCTCTTCTCTAAATGTTTGATAGAATTTGCCTGTGAAGCCATCTAGTCCTGGGCTTTTGTTTATTGGAAGATTTTTAATCACAGTTTCAATTTCAGTGCTTGTGATTGGTCTGTTCATATTTTCTATTTCTTCCTGGTTCCGTCTTGGAAGGTTGGACTCTTCTAAGAACTTGTCCATTTCTTCCAGGTTGTCCATTTTACTGGCATATAATTGCTTGTAGTAGTCTCTCATGATCCTTTGTATTTCTGCAGTGTCACTTGTTACTTCTTTTTTCATTTCTAATTCTGTTGATTTGAGTCTTCTCCCTTTTTTTCTTGATCAGTCTGGCTAATGGTTTATCAATTTTGTTTATCTTCTCAAAGAACCACGTTTTAGTTTTATTGATCTTTGCTATTGTTCCCTTCATTTCTTTTCATTTATTTCTGACCTGATCTTTATGATCTCTTTCCTTCTGCTAACTTTGGGGTTTTTTGTTTCTTCTTTTTCTAATTGCTTTAGGTTTAAGGTTAGGTTGTTTATTTGAGATTTTTCTTGTTTCTTGAGGCAGGGTTGAATAGCTATAAACTTCCCTCTTAGAACTGCTTTTACTGCATCGCATAGGTTTTGGGTTGTCGTGTTTTCATTGTCATTTGTTTCTAGGTATTTTTTGATTTCCTCTTTGATTTCTTCAGTGATCTCTTGGTTATTTAGTAGCGTGTTGCTTAGCCTCCATGTGTTTGTATTTTTTACAGTTTTTTCCCGGTAATTGATATCTAGTCTCATAGCATTGTGATTGGAAAAGATACTTGATATGATTTCAACTTTCTTAAATTTACCGAGAATTGATTTGTGAACCAAGACATGATGTATCCTCGAGATGTTCTATGAGCACTTGAGAAGAAATTGTATTCTGTTGGTTTTGGATGGAATGTCCTATAAATATCAGTTAAGTCTATCTGTTCTAATGTGTCTATTAAAGCTAGTGTTTCTTTCTTTATTTTCATTTTGGATGATCCGTTCTTTGGTGAAAGTGGGGTGTTAAAATCCCCTACTATTATTGTGTTACTGTCGATTTCCCCTTTGTTTGCTGTTAGCATTTGCCTTATGTATTGAGGTGCTCCTATGTTGGGTGCATAACTATTTACAATTGTTATATCTTCTTGGATTGATCCCTTGATCATTATGTAGTGTCCTTCCTTGTCTCTTGTAGTCTTTAAAGTATATTTTGTCTGATAAGAGTATTGGTATTCCAGCTTTGTTTTGATTTCCATTAGCATGGAATACCTTTTTCCAACTGCATGGAATATCTTTTCCCATCCCCTCACTTTCAGTCTGTATGAGTCCCTAGGTCTGAAGTGGGTCTCTTGTACACAGCATATATTGGTCTTGTTTTGCTATCCATTCAGCCAGTCTGCGTCTTTTGTTTGGAGCATTTAATCCATTTACATTTAAGGTAATATCAATATGTATGTTCCTATTCCCATTTTCTTAATTGTTTTGGGTTTGTTATTGTAGGTATTTTCCTTCCCTTGTGTTTCCTGCCTAGAGAAGTTTCTTTAGCATTTGTTGTAAAGCTGGTTTGGTGGTGCTGAATTCTCTTAGCTTTTGCTTGTCTGTAAAAGTTTTAATTTCTCCGTCAAATCTGAATGAAATTCTTGCTGAGTAGAATAATCTTGGTTATAGGTTTTTCCCTTTCATCACTTTAAAGATGTCGTGCCACTCCCTTCTGGCTTGCAGAGTTTCTGCTGAAAGATCAGCTGTTAACCTTTTGGGGATTCCTTTGTATGTTATTTGTTGTTTTTCCCTTGCTGCTTTTAATATTTTTTCTTTGAATTTAATTTTTGATAGCTTGATTAATATGTGTCTTGGTGTGTTTCTCCTTGGATTTATCCTGTGTGGGACCTCTGCGCTTCCTGGACTTGACTGACTCTTTTCTTTCCCATGTTAAGGAAGTTTTCAACTGTAATCTCTTCAACTATTTTCTCAAACCCTTTATTTTTCTCTTCTTCTTCTGGGACCCCTAGAATTCGAATGTTGGTGCATTTAATGTTGTTCCAGAGGTCTCTGAGACTGTTGTCAACTCTTTTCATTCTTTTTTCTTTATTCTGCTCTGTGGCTGTTATTTCCATTATTTTATCTTTCAGGTCACTTATCTGGTCTTCTGCCTCAGTTATTCTGCTATTGATTCCTTCTAGAGTATTTTTAATTTCATTTATTGTGTTTTTTCATCATTGTTTGCTCTTCAGTTCTTCTAGGTCCTTGTTAAACGTTACTTTTATTTTTTCCATTATATTTCCAAGATTTTGGATCATCTTTACTATCATTACTCTGAATTCTTTTTCAGGTAGACTGCCTATTTCCTCTTCATTTGCTTGGTCCAGTGGGTTTTTACCTTGCTCTTTCATCTGCTGCATATTTCTCTGTCTTCTCATTTTGTTTAACTTACTATGTTTGGGGTCTTCTTTTCACAGGCTGCAGGTTCGTAGTTCCCGTTATTTTTGGTGTCTTCCCCCAGTGGGTAAGGTTTGTTCAGTGGCTTGTGTAGGCTTCCTGGTGGAGGGGACTGGTGCCTGTGTTCTGGTGGGTAGGCCTGTATCTTGTCCTTCTGGTGGGCAGGGCTGCGTCCGCTGGTGTGTTTTGGAGTGTCTGTGAACTTAGTATGACTTTAGGCAGCCTCTCTGCTAATGGGTGGGGCTGTGTTCCTGTCTTGCTAGTTGTTTGGCATGGGGTGCCCAGCACTGGAGCTTGCTGGCCGTTGGGTGGAGCTGGGTCTTAGTGTTGGGACGAAGATCTCTGGGAGAGCACTTGCCAATTGATATTACGTGGGGCTGGGAGCTTTCTGGTGGTCCAGTGTCGTGGACTCGGCCCTCCCACCTCGGAGGCTCAGGCCCGACACCTGGCCGGAGTACTAAGACCCTGCCAGCCACATGGCTGAGAAGAACAGGAAGAAAGAAAGAAAGAAAAAAGGACAGATACCTAGGACAAATGGTAAAAGCAAACCTATACAGACAAAATCACACCAAGAAGCATACACGTACACACTTACAAAAAGAGAAAAAGGAGACAAAAGAAAATATATATATATTTAAAAAAAGGAAGAGAGCACCCAAAGTAATAAACAAATCCACCAATGATAATAAGCATTAAATACTAAACTAAGATAAACATAAAACCAGAAACATATTAGACACAGAAAGCAAACCCCAAGTCTACAGTTCTTCCCAAAGTCCACCACTTCAATTTTGGGAACATTCATTGTCTATTCAGGTATCTTCAGATGCAGGGTTTATCAAGTTGATTGTGGGGACTTAATCTGCTGTTCCTGAGGTTGCAGGGAGAAATTTCCCTTTCCCTTCTTTGTTCGCACAGCTCCTGGGGTTCAGCTTTGGTTTTGGCCCCGCCTCTGTGTGTAGGCCACCCTCAGGCGTCTTTTACCCACCCAGACAGGAGGGGCTTAAAACAGCAGCTTATTAGGGCTCTCTTGCTCACTCAGGCTGGGGGGAGGGAGGGGTACGGTAGTCATAATTGGAATGAGGGGTGAGCCTGAGGCGGCAGAGGCTGGCGTGACATTGCAACAGCCTGAGGTTTGCTGTGTGTTCTCCCGGGGAAGCTGTCCCAGGATCATGGGACCCTGGCAGTGGTGTCATGCACAGGCTCCCAGGTGGGTGTGGATAGTGACCTGTGCTTGCACACAGGATTATTCATGGCAGCGGTAGCAGCGTTAGTGGTTCATGCCCATCTCTGGGGTCTGAGCTGATAGTCGCGGCTCACGCCCATCCCTGGAGCTCGTTTAGGCAGTGCTCTGCCTTCTGTGGGCACACTGGGAAGGAATCCCCTCTCCTCACGCACCCCGAAACATAGGTCTTTTGCCTCTCTGGCAGGTCCAGACTTTTTCCCAGACTCCCTCCCGGCTGGCACACTAGCCCCCTTCATGCTGTCTTCATGCAGCCAAACCCAGTTCTGTCCCTGGGGTCTGACCGAGCTTCAGCTCCCAGCCCCTAATAGGAGAGAAGACAAGCCTCTCATGCTGGTGAGCGCTGGTTGGCACAGATTCTCTGTGCAGGAATCTCTCCGCTTTGCCCTCTGCATCCCTGTTGCTGCGCTCTCCTTCATGGCTCTGAAGCTTCCCCCACTGCCCACCCCCTGTCCCCGCCAGTGAAGGGGCTCCCTAGTGCATGGAAACTTTTCCTCCTTCACAGCTCCCTGCCAGAGGTGCGGGTCCTGTCCCTATTCTTTTGTCTCTGTTTTTCTTTTGCCCTACCCAGGTATGTGGGGAGTTTCTTGCCTTTTGGGAAGTCTGAGGTCTTCTGCCAGCATTCAGTAGGTGCTCTGTAGGAGTTGTTCCACATGTAGATGTATTTTTGATGTATTTGTGGAGAGGAAGGGGATCTCCACGTGTTACTCCTTCACCATCTTCCTTATTATTTCTCGGATATTTCTGTAAAATAAAAATGTTTACTGTGATGGTCTCACAGGATTAGGAGCATGGAGAACAAAGCCCAAGGCCCATAGAAGATGGGAAGTCTATTAGGAGACTGTCTGCATAAAAAGCTATGACCTCAAAGGGCTACACCCTCAAGGAAGGGTAAGTCGTCTTTCAGTCTGGAATCATGTCATCTGTGTGGTCCAGGGAACTTAAAAATTGAACTTGGATTAAAGTGAACCTAGACCGGTAGTAACTTCAGGCATTTGGTAGAAACAAATCCAAGTTCTTTCTGAAGGAAGTTACTTTCATTCTATGACTTAAATTATTCTTACAGGTAATTTTCAGATACAATGAACAGCAAATACTCAAGGACAACAAGGCACACAAATAGAACTATAATGACTTTATATATTAGAATTATTAAATACAGACTATAAATAAACCATACTTACTATAAAAATGTATATCGAATTTTTAAAAAGAAAATATTTTAAAAAACAATTATTACATTTTGCACATAAAAGGCATTAAATAAATATTTGTGGATTTAAGTTAATAAACATCTAGCCTTTTCCATGATGTCAACTACTACTTCATTCACTCATTTTATCCAACAAACATTTTTGCCTATTCATGGTGTTCTGTGCTATGTTTTCAGTATGAAGGATACAATAGTAAACAATATGCACACAGGGTTCTTGCTCCCCCAAAACTCTCACATCTATGGGGAAGACATATAGGTAGACAGCCAAAAATAACCTGGTAGGATTAGTACTCCCTCAAGGACTACAATAGGACCAGATAATTGAACATATTCACAAGACTCCCAAGAGCCTCCCAAGCACAGCTCCCCACGGTCCTTCTTATTCACCCAAGGAGGTGAAAGACTTGTCCAATGAGTCTCTGTTTAGGGAGAACTCCCTAAAAGGTTCCAGCAGATTCTTCCATGACCTGCTGGTCACATAACCAAGCCCGACTGTTAAACTGATTACACCAGCTGTAAAGCACCAATAAACTGGCCCTAGATCAGGAATAAGACAAGGGTACCCACTCTCACCATGCCTATGCCAGAGCAATCAAGCAAGAAAAAGCAATAAAAGGCATCAGAATCACAAAGGAAGAAGTAGTATTTTCTCCATTTTCAGATGACATGATTTTATATATATAAAGTCTTAAAGATTCTGCCAAAAAACTGTTAGATCTAATCAACGAAATGAGTAAAATTGCAGGATACAAAATCAACATACAAAATCATTAGTGCTTCTCTACACTAATAAATGAATTATCTGAAAAAGAAATAAAGGAAAATCCCATTTACAATAGCATCAGAAACAATAAAATACTTAGGAATAAATCTAACCAAGTTGGTGAAAGATCTCCACACTAAAAACGATAAGACACTGATGAAAGAAATTGAAGAAAACACAAATGGGATGATATCCTGTCTTCATGGACTGGAAGAATTCATATTGTTAAAATACTATGCAAAGCTATCTATAGATTGAATGCAATCCCTATCAAGAGTCCAATGGCATTTTTTTTTTTACAGAAATAGAAAAAACAATCCTAAAATTCATTTGGAACAACAAAAGACTCTGAATAGCCAAAGCAATCCTGAGAAAGAAGAACAAAGCTGGAGGAATCACACTTCTTGATTTCAAACTACATTACAATGCTATAATAATCAAAATAGTATACAAAAAGATATATATCAATGGAACAGAATTGAGAGCCCAGAAATAAACCTTCGCATATGCAGATAACCAATATTTGACAGGGGAGCCAAGAATACTCAGTGGAGGAAAGACAGTCTCTTCAATAAATAATGCTGGGAAAATTGGATATTCACATGCAAAAGAATGAACCTAGATCCCAACCTTACACCACTCACAAAAATTAACTGGAAATAGATTAAAGACTTAAATGTAAGACCAGAAACCATAAAACTCCTAGAAGAAAACACAGGGGAAAAGCTCCTTAACACTGGTCATTTCTTAGATATGCACAAGCACGCAAAATAAGAAATAAACAAGTGGGACCACATCAAATTAAAAAGCTTCTGCACAACAAAGGAAACAATAAACAAAATGAAAAGGCAACTTACAGAATGGGAGAAAATATTTGCAAACCACACATGTGATAATGGGTTAATATCCAAAATATATAAGGAACTCATATAACTCAGTAGCGAAAACAAAATAATTCAATTAAAAATTGAGTGAAGGACCCAAATATACATTTTTCCGAAGGAGACATACAGATGGCAAACATGCACAGGAAAAGGTGCTCAACATTACTAATCATCAGAGAAATGCAATTTAAAACCACAAAGAGATATCACCTCACATACATTAGACTGGCTATTATCAAAAAGATAAGAGATAACAAATGTTGGCAAGGAAGTGGAGGAATGGGAACCCTTCCACACTGTTGGTAGAAATCTAAATTGATGCAGCACTATGGAAAACAGTATAGAAGTTCCTCAAAAAATTAAAAATAGGACTACCAACATTTTCCAATAACTGACAAGGTGGCAGAAGTGCAGCAAAAGAGGCAGACCTTCCATAAGTCCACCTACCTCAGGCGTGGACCTCAACCAGCTGCTGGACAAGTCCTACAAGCTGCTCATGCAGTTGTACTGCGCCTGGCAGCAACCGCGGCTGAATCCGGCCTGCGGAGGAAGCAGCACTCGCCGCTTAAGTGCCTGAGCAAGGCCAAGAACAAGGCGCCACCCACAGAGAAGCCTAAGGTTGTTAAGATGCACCTGTGGGACATGATCATCGTTCCCAAGATAGTGGGCGGCTACAAGGGCAAGATCCTCAACCAGGTGGAAATCAAGCCTGGGATGATTGGCCGCTGTATGGGCAAGCTGTCAATCACCTACAAGCCTGTGAAGCACAAGCTGCTCAGACATCAGGGTCGCCCACTTCTCCACCTTCATCCCCTTCATGAAGCCTGCTTGGCCAATAAAGGCACAGACTCCTCTAAAAAATAAATAACTTTTAAAAATAAATAAAAATAAGACTACCTTATGACCCAGCAATTCCACTTCTGGGTATATATCCAAAGGAAATAAAATCACTGTCTCAAAAAGATATCTGCACCCATGTGTTCACTGCAGCATTATTTACAGGACAAGAAAACGCCTAAGTGCCCATCCACATGAATGGATAAAGATGTCTTAAGATATATATATATGAATATTATTCAGCCATTAAAAAAGGAAATCTTGCCATTTGGAACAGCAGGGATGAGGGCATCATGCTAAGTAAAATAAGTCAAATAGAAAAAGACAAATACTGTATCATCTCACCTATACATAGAATCTAATAAAACCGATATCATAGAAACAGAGAACAGATTGGTGGTTGCCAGAGGTGGGGAGTTGGGGAGGTGGAAGGCGGCCTGGGTGAAGGTGGTAAAAAGTACAAACTTTCACTTATAAAATAAATTTGTTCTGGGGATGTAATGTACAGCATGGTGACTATAGTTAAAAATACTGTATTGCATATTTGAAAACTGTTAAGAGAGATCTTAAAAGTTCTTACTACAAGAAAAAAAACTGTAACTATGTGAGGTGATGGATATTAACTAAACTTATTGTGGTAATCATTTCACAATATATACATATGTCAAATCATTATGTTATACATCTTAAACTTATACAATGCTATATGTCAATTATATCTCAATAAAGCTAGAAGAAAAAAGTTAAAATAAACCTGTCCTAAGTGCTGCTAGGGGAGTTTCAAACTTTAAATAGCATGTTACACATCATTAGTTAGCCCACTGCCCTTATCTTGGCCAAGAGTCAGTGTCAGTCAGTGTCCCAGTCTAGCTGTAAAATAATTTTATTCTTCACAGCGAGAAAATGCTGCTTATGCCAAGTCTTAAATAAATAGGCATTTATGCTCATTGTGAATTTAGTACTGCCAGATATTTACCTGATAGTCAATAAATATTAAATACTTGTTAGTTGCTACATGAAGAAAGAAGAATAATTTCTGACTAAATTCTATAGTAGTTTAAAATTTTCTTTCTTTAGCATTTGTATTACCTGTAAAGTCTTTTGGCAGCATGTAAGATTTTAATATCTTACTATTTTGGGAATGAGCTCATTTTAGATCTAAGAAGAAAGATTTATTCTTACAATAACAAAAGCTACCTTTTTTAGATCATTCTGTTAAGTGCTTTAAGTTTGTTATTTTACTGAATTTCGACAATCACCCTGTGTGGTATCTATGTCACCTCTGACTTGTTGATAAGGAATAGATCCAGAGAGGCTACATAAGTTGTCTAAAGTCATACAGCTAATAAGAAGGAGAGGTAAGCACCAAAACAAGATCAGCCTAACTCCATAGCCAATGCTCTACAACTATAGCAGATTCTGTCATGCCCCAGTCACATCCCTTTGGCACTTGTCACCTACTCCATGCTTACCCACGGCATTCCATGGCAAGGACCCACGATTTTCCACCTGCACAGGGCAGACCAGGAGTACAGGGGATTTAATGTCCCAGACAGCAGTGCCCAGCCAGGAGGGATGAAAATGGAGGATAGATGCCCCTGCTTACTTACCCCTTGAGTAGGACAATTCTGAAATGTGTTCCAGAAGTCCCCAGTAAGACTCACATCCCTACCCTCCTACTGATACTTCCTGGGATCACCTCCTCAACAAACGACTTGCATTCAAATCCTTCCCTGAGAGTCTACTGCTGCAACCCCGCCTAAGATAATACCACATTCCCTTGCTCTCCCTTCCAGCTTCAGTTCAGAAGTAACCTGAAAGGTCCCCCAGTTCAGTCTCCCACCCACTGCAGTTTTCTACAATATCACTAACAGACAACCATCAGACTCTGCTTATAGAATTCCAGGAAAATAGAGCTGAATATCAGCACGACAATCGATTCTACTTATTTCTTACTTGGATTGAGTAGAGCTACTCTTTTGTGTAACTTAAAACTTTTCTAGAGCTAGGGCAAAGTATTTCCTCTTCTACTTGCCAGCCTTATACATATCTGAAGACAGCTATCCAGTCCTCCCCAAGTCTTCCTTACTCCATTATTTTTCAATGTTTACTTATGTAAAGCACCTGATTAAGAGGGAACCAGAACTCTGGAAACAACTTTTAAGAGTTATCTGACATAGTCCCAGTTCCTGAAGCAAGACTAGATCTAAGTCATTGAAGACAGATGGTAAAACTATGTAAATCTGTGCTCAATATAATTTTTCACACTTTTTTTCCTGGCCACTGCCCAGAATTATGCCCCCTTCCCCCCATCCTCAGCCCTATTTCTTAATTATAAAGTAGAAAAAGAAGGCTAATTGGAATTCATCTATGGCATGACAATTTGCAGTAAAATATTAAAATTCATTTGTATGGAATTTTCAATTTTAGGGTTTGGCAATGATGAAAAGCACCCAGATCTTGGGAAAAAAAGGAACATGATTGCTGTCTAATTCTGTGATCTTTCTAAGAGTAGAAAGTATGTCTTTTTCCTTTGAAAAAAACTGTCCAAATTTGAAGAACTCAAAATTAACATGAAACTACTTCTTTCATGAGTGCTGGCATTATCAGCTTTCAAAGAAATGAACTACTCTCCATCATTATGTACAAATTTACATCATTATGTAAATGTCATCTATCCATCTCTAAGCCTTTTACAACGAATTCATCTTTTATTCATCTTGCGGTTGTGCGCTGGGCATTTGTGCCATATCCAAGATAGTCATTTTGGAGAGGGACATCTTAAGAATTTTGCTTTCCTGGCTTTCTGTTAAGGCCTTAGAAAATTGTTGGACTTAACTCACCTAACAGCAAAGTCCTTACTGTTAACTTTTCCAAGTATGTGTCCCTTAGGCTTATTCTAACATACCTCTACTATTTAAAAATAGATAAACTGGGACTTCCCTGGTGGGGCAGTGGTTAAGAATCCACCTGCCAATGCAGGGAACATGGGTTCGAGCCCTGGTCTGGGGAGATCCCACATGCCGTGGAGCAACTAAGCCCGTGCTCACAACTACTGAGCCTGCAATCTAGAGCCCAAGAGCCACAACTACTGAAGCCTGCGCGCCTGGAGCCTGTGCTCCATAACAAGAGAAAACACCTCAATGAGAAGCCCATGCACCGCAGGAAGAGCAGCCCCCGCTCACCGCAACTAGAGAAAGCCCGCGTGCAGCAACAAAGATCCAACGTGGCCATAAATAAACAAATAAATAAAATAATCTAATTAAAAAATAAAAATAAACTATTGGGTTTCAAGTAAGCTCAACCCTTACCAAGGCTGTGAAGAGTGTACCGAAATCTGCCCATTCCCTCTAGGAGATGATGCCCCCTTTCTCCATCATTGTACATCAGGTGCCTTCTTACTCTCCCCCCACTCACCTGTTCTTATTAAATTATCTTGTATGAATCATTTACATCTTAGACATGTTAAAAGAAAAAAGAAAGAAATTTCTTTACACTGATGTGAATTGAAAGGTCTTGTCCACTGCCAAATGCATTTTAAAAATCAACCCAAATATATGTGAGATATTGGGAGGCAGGAGTGCTCTTCCCCCACCCTTAAAATCACCTATGATTACTCAGCAACCTACACAGAAAGCAGGTCCTGTCTTGAAACCTCTAAGGTGTTCACAAAACCAGTGCTGGGCTGATGGCATCAGGATTACAGGAGTGTTTACAAAATACAAATCCGTGGGATGCACCACTGGAGATTCTGAATCTGTAGGTTTGAGGAAGGAATCAAGGGAGAGAGGGAGGGAGGGAAGAAGAAAGTGAACAAATAATTGTGATAAACGCCAGGTCCAATTTTTAGTAATGATATATGGTCCAAGCTTATGAGATTTCCTCCTCCAAAGCCTGCTCTGAAAGTTCATCTGCCTACATATAAGGCTGTGCAGAAATGCCAGAAGTCTCCTCAATGTAACAAGCATGCCTATTTGGGGGTCAGGGGAGGTAAAGGTAAGAGGGGATATAATAATCATCCTGCTTCATAGAAAGCAAAGTACAGTGTTTCCCCAAGTCAGTTATCATTAGGAGTCCAGTGGTTTCATATTTAAAACCTAGGATTCATAAAATTAACATAATGTTTAATTAAGACCCTGAGCATAGTTTTTAATCTTCAATTCTCTCCCAAATGGACATTTGTTGAGGTTTCTCTGGAGCCTCATATCAGATGGATTAGTTACAGTGCTCTTGTTATAGTATTTCCCAGACACTCTTGGAAAATGGAGCAATATTTTAGAGGCTTGTCAAAATTTTTTCAATGGGGATCAAGAAAACTCTGCCAGGGCTTCCCTGGTGGCTCAGTGGATAAGAATCTGCCTGCCAATGCAGGGGACACAGGTTCTGTCTCTGGTCTTGGAAGATCCCACATGCCGTGGAGTAACTAAGCCCATGTGCCACAACTACTGAGCCTGCGCTCTAGAGCCCGTGAGCCACAACTACTGAGCTGCGTGCCGAGAGCCTGTGCTCCAGAACAAGAGAAGCCACTGCACTGAGAAGCCCACGCACCGCAACAAAGAGTAGCCCCTGCTCTCCACAACTAGAGAAAGCCCGTGTGTAGCAACGAAGACCCAACGCAGCCAAAAATAAATAAATAAATGAAAATTAAAAAAAAAAAAAAGAAAAGAAAACTCTCCCATAACAGAGCTGAGGCTTCAGGCCTGGTGGTCTTCAGCTCCCTTCTGCTCCTTAGCTCATTCCAGCCCTGCCTGACAGTCCCATCCAGGTGTACATGGAGATATCCAACTAGAACTTTCTAAGTAGAGACCTGCTGTGATCCAAGGCTTATCTGTGTGTGTGAAGGACATGCTACCTTGTCTCTGACCCCGCAGAGAATGTTCCCCTGTACTGATGATGAAAATGGCTTTATATTCACAACTTTAGTCTGTGGGTAAGTTTCATCATTACCTCCTCCTTCTACTCACCCACCTCTTCCCTTGGTGCTTTCCTCTTCATGCTTCTCTTTTTCTCTTCGCCCACTTGTGACTTCACTGTGTCTTGTTTTCCTGATGTTCCGGCAGCCTAATACTGTCTCCTTGTTCTTCATAGACCTTTCATCCCCCACCCCCACAAACATATCTTACATCCTCATATAACTCATTTTTTCCCCTTGGCCTTCCAAATTCTCCAAAAGGAAGCACTTTCGCAGCTGGGCGTCTGGCTGTTCTCTAGTCTCCAGTTTTCTCTGTGAACATCTCACAGAAGAGTCTGTTGTAACAATTTTGTTCTGTGTTATTTAGTCCTACTGCATTTTCTTAGGAAAGGAAGCTCAAAACTCCATTATTCTATCTTGTTTCCTTTCTTTTTCTCCCACTTCTTTCATTAGATCATAATGTATTTTAGAGCTTCTTTTCATTTTCTAATAGTACAAACACAGAGGCAAAAAAAAAAATGCAGTGAGTTTTTTCCCTTCCTCCAAAAAGAACCCAGAGCTGATAGCATGAGAGATTCAGTCCAATTTAAGCTCTACTGAAAGTACAGTGTAGGCTTGTGGTGTTCTATAAATAACAACCACATTTCCCAAAGCTGTCTGTGGTTTATACAGAGGACCCCAATTAAACTCAAAACAGCTGAAGGAATAAACCTGTCAAAGAAAATGCATTTATAGTGTACCAGGCAGGTTAGACTACAGAATAAGTCAAATTCTAATTTCCTTAAAGTCATTGAGCTTCCATGTTTTGGTGAGATCAAATCCTAAATAATAAACCCATTTGATTTTACACACTCCCACAAACAAGCTTTTTATTTTACAGGTTCTTGGTAGCAATTTTTTGATGAGATCACATTTAGGGCAATCAAATGTAAATAAAATCTCATCTCTCTAACCCTGAAAGTATGAATCCACCCTTTCTATCACCTCTTCTTTGATAACTAATACATGGACCTCAACTCTGTAGGTAAGTCTTTGTTTCTATTTTTCAAAACACTATATTAGAACCCAGGTCAAACATGGTGTGCTAACCCTAATCCCTTGGTATGTCTATGTTAGGGTGTGGGGAAGAGTGTGGGAGATGACAGTGATGAGCACACAGTGACTCTTGACTTTCATGAGCAGGTTTGTATCCCGATTTACCAAGAGTAGGTGGGCACAAATAATGGAGAAGAAACGTGGTGGCAGTGACCGGTTTATCTGTCGATGAAATCCAGCTAAAGTCAACATTTGCCTTAGCAGGCTGGGGTATTTCTACCTGATGAAATGTCTTAATTTGACATGTTGATTTCCAAATTAGTAACCCATCTTTACTAAAATTGTCCCTTTCTCTAGTTCTGGTGTAAAGAGTTAAGAAATTATTTTGCCTCTCAACAGGGATTGGATAAGAAAACTCTGTCTTCTAATAAACAGGACAAGTTCCCTGAGCAATGCTCTACACAATACCCTACTTGAATCATTCTTAGACTTCTGAGTATGAGTCCAGGCTTTACTATTAAGCATTCATGCAAGAACTTTTCCCTTCCCTTCCAATACAATCACTTCCTCCTCCATTTGCTTCCCCAGGTTTATCACCTAAGAATATTGGCAATAAAGAGCTGGAAATAGTAAAATCAAATCGTTTTCTTCCCTATGTGTTTTAGCATCATGCCATCCAGACTGCCCCTATTTGTATGCCATCTTTTTTTTTTTTTTTTTTGCAGTACACGGGCCTCTCACCGCCGTGGCCTCTCCCGTTGCGGAGCACGGGCTCCGGACGCGCAGGCTCAGCGGCCATGGCTCACGGGCCCAGCCACTCTGTGGCATGTGGGATATTCCCGGACCGGGGCACGAACCCGTGTCCCCTGCAATGGCAGGCGGACTCTCAACCACTGCGCCACCAGGGAAGCTCTGTATGCCATCTTTTAAACCAACACTATTCTTTCAGGGAAGGACGATGGACAACCTTCTACGTCTGGTCTTGGGTTTAAGAGCAAGTTTTCCAAAATGACCTCAGAGATGAGGTTGCCAATTCTTCCTACCCATTAGTATTTGTGTTCAGCGTCCTGAAAAAACTGTCCGTTTTGCCAATTAGTTCACACTCATTTGGACATGTATCAGGTGGGGAGAAAGATGTTTTCTAATGCACTAGAACTGAAGGACGAAAAAAAAAATGGAGATGCAGTACCAAGTTGTGAATATTTTGGGACTCACTGTGCAAATTATTTCTAAGTATTCACCATAGCAGTTTTCCCCAACATATTTAGTGGGCGAATAGTACAGTCAGTGACACCTGGCCCTCTACGCTCATTCACATGATTTCATTAATTTGTTTGATCTAACTGCTTATTCCTTTCATTTTGCTTCTATTAGACTACTGAGGTTTTTCCTGCATTTTACCTAGTTTCCAAACAATCAGCATTAATCCTTCATTCATTCAATTACCTTACTAGGTACTGCCACAATACCTCTGCCTTCAACTTCCTTTTGAAACATTCATTACATTTCTCGCTGTTTAAAATTGTGAGTTATTCTTGATATGCACATTTATCCTGAGGTAGATGAATACAGTTCTATAAAATGAAACAACAGGATGTGACAGTTCTTCGAAAAAAAGAAAGTCCTTTGAAATTAGCTCTCCTAGGAGTCTATTAACCCCTTATTCATATCTTTTGAATATTCTATATAAAACACACGGCTAATATAATCTCTGGACTGTTTTATTCTTTAATGAACAAAAACGAAAACTGAAGGAGAAGAGGGATTATCCCACAGGGGTGATACTTGAGAGCATAGTTAATATTTTAATTTCTTGGGGCTTCCCTGGTGGCGCAGTGGTTGAGAGTCCGCCTGCCAATGCAGGGGAGATGGGTTCGAGCCCTGGTCTGGGAAGATCCCACATGCCGCGGAGCAACTAAGCCCGTGCGCCACAGCTACTGAGCCTGCGCGTCTGGAGCCTGTGCTCCGCAACGGGAGAGGCCGCGACAGCGAGAGGCCCGCGCACCGCGATGAAGAGCGGCCCCCCGCTCGCCGCAACTAGAGAAAGCCCTCGCACAGAAACGAAGCCCCAACACAGCCAAAAATAAATAAACAAATTAATTAAAAAGAAAAAAAATATTTTAATTTCTTTCTGAGCACTGACAAGCTGCCTGTATATGGGGCATGGGGTTTTTAATTCATTCATTTATTCAGAATGTTATTATGCCCCAATCTGAGCCAAGTACTGTGCTAGGTACTGAGGTATACAGTTATTAAAGACAACCCTTCACTCAAGTAGTATCTAAGCTAGCGCACAGAGAGACAAAAATATAATTATAAAACCGCATGTTGTTACAAGTTACGAACAAGCGAAGGACCAGGTGCCAGCTTAGGGGTTGAGGAAAGGCTTCCTCAAGACTGAAGGAGCAAGAGTAGGACAGGTTAGAAAGTGAGAGTGGTATTCCAGGCAAGGGGAACAGCATATGCAAAGGCACAGACACTGGAGGATAAACTGTATGTATGTGTGGGAATGTTAAATTTTAGGAAGGCCTCCATCCTCCAGGATGCTCAAAATTGCAACTGGTGTGCTTGCCTCGAGTTTCCCAAATAATTTATTTGTGATATGGACCAGTGTTAGAATAATGTATAACAAAACAGTAAGTTATCTTTCTACTGTCTGCTTATAAGGATCACTTTAATCTTCGTGCGCTTGACTACTCTCAAGTGGTACTTGTTTGTAGATGCGTTTGATAGGAAAAGACAAGAAGGTTATTTACCTTCTTGTCTATTGAAGGTGAGACAAGAAGGTAAATAAATTTGAAATTGGTAAGCCAATTTCAAATTATCAGTATGGGTGAGGAAGATATATTCTTTAGGAAAATTACTCAGCTAAGACCATTATCCTAGACCAGTAGTTCTCAAAGTTTAGCATTCATAAGAATCCCCTGGAAGCCTTGTTAAAACACAGATGGCCAGGCCCCATCTTCAGAGTTTTGATTCATCAGGTCTGGGTAGGGGTGAGAATTTGCATTTCTAACAAGTTCCCACGTGATGCTTATGCTGCTGATCTGGGACCATACTTGGAGAAACTGGTCTACAGACTTCTTTCAAGTCATTGCAATCATAGAACTGAAAGTATCAAGTCACATGGACTCTTACATGTTAACCATAAATAAGAGTTTAATGCTCTCAAAATAACAGACCGCACCCAAGATGTTTTCTAACTGAAGCCTAGAGACCTTAAATCTCATTCACTCCTGGGGCCCCACTTCCTTAGCTTTGTCCTCTGGGCTTCGAAAAGCAATGTGATTAAAATAATTTATTTCCATACTAAAAGCCTTGTTTTTGACAAGCGCACTCTCTCCTGTACTCTGGTGCTTTCTGAAATATTCTGTTACGTAAGGAGCAAATTACTCCCGAATTTAAACAGACTTCAACAGCTATTACCCTTGTGAAAGCTGCTCGTGAAAATGTGGAGAGTGATCTTTAATGTTTTCTCTTTCTGGTGAAGCGGAAATCAGGCAAAATAAATATCAGTCTGAGGGTCCAGATACTTGCAGCTGAATTTAAATAATGAAATAAAATATCATTATTTTCAAGGAACATTTGTCTTTAAAAAAAGGCTTTCTTTGCTTTCCAAACATATATGGCATTTTGACAAAATGAGCTTTTGCTATTATTTCCACTGAGAACGTTCACAGAAACCTTCAAGCGAACCAAGCCTCAAAGTAGCCTCAGGTTTTTTAAAATGACAAAATGGCTGTGGTTAAACAAAACATAAGCAGGGAACGTTCATTTTCACCCAGAAGAGCTCCTCACTTGCCTTGTTATGGAACTCTACTGGCTGAGGGAGCCTCTGGTACTATGACTCCGCAGTTATTTTAAGTATCTGCGTGGGAGGGATGGGGGATGGAATGGACACAAGATTGATAAATTCCCTTACCTACCTCTGGAGGAGAGGAACTCTGGGCACGACGCTGTCTTATTTACACAGCGAAAAGTGGAATCCATTAGATTTGGCCTTGGGGTTAGGAGGGAAGGAGGAAAAGGAAAAAGAGAACATTAAATTTAAAATATTTCCATTTGTCTATAATTTTTGAAGCAAAACCACTCAGCAAGCAGTAGGATATTTTTAAAAAACATTTTAATGAATATATCACCATTTATTCATCTCTTTCCTGTCCCAGTGCTCTTGATAAATTGAGCTGAAATACCTGTGTAGCTCTTATCATCTGTGTGCAATTGGGGCTGTCAGAGGCATGATGGAGAGCAACCTAAGTCAATCCAAGTTAGAAGCAACAGATTTCACTCTGGGCAACGTTTTCTTTTTACCTAAAAAACACTACGTATACTATCTGTGGATCTCTTGGTGAGGTGATTTCTCCTACAAAACTTGCCCATGCCAGAACTTCCCTGTGTCTAGCCATTTGTACAGAGACTCCCCTCTTCATGGCTGCCCGCCCCCCATACCAGGTCGGGAGTCATAAGCCCTACGCTTTTTTCTCAAGACCCTCCCAGAACATCAGATAAGAGAGAGCAGGAAGAAACAAAAACAAGTGAAAAGCCACCTTCTCATACGTCAGGACCCTGACATCCAAATCATGTAATTTAAATGCAGCCTCATAAGTTTTAGACCCAAGCCATACACCTAAAGAATACCATAATACGGTAAATATCATAATACTTAAAGAAAATATCCCTGACAACAGAGAATACGTTTGTCAAATGCATAAGCATCAAAAATAAATGAAGCATAAGTGGATTAGTGTAAGTATCCATGCTATGGGCTTTTGAGAGACTGTAACCCAAAATATTATTTCTGTTTTTTAGTATACTGCAAAGTATCCATAACTAATGGCTTTGTAGAATATATTAAACCATAATAACTACTGCATTTCATAAATTCTAAGGTGCAACTTTTTAATACATTTTTACATCTAAAAATCAGGATGCATCTTACAGTCAATGATGTATCATATTGCGGTTTCATTGGCAATTTTTAAAATTTAGTCATTTAGCAGATAAAACAACAATGTGCCTTATACTCAGTCGTGTCTGATTTGGTGATATACATAATTATCTACAACAAGAAAGAGCTTTAGCATGAAGCATTTCAACTAACGAATCATAATTTGAGTGACTTACTAAGTACAAGGCATTAGGTTTAGGTGATGGGGAGGCAAAGATAAATAGAATGTATCTCTGATTTCAGAGTTAACAGCATAGTAAGGTAGAGTCACATATAAGCAACTAAATAAGTGCAAAATTTAGTGCTGTGGGAACACAAAGGAAGGAGAAAGTCATCCTGATTAAAGGATCAGAGAAGGCCCATGGAGGAGGTGATTTTTGAGATGAGTCTTAAGAAATGAGAAAGCTTCATCAGGCACATTTGGTACAAGTAGATATAAATGTAGAAGGTTGAAGGAGTAGGATCTAACCTGAAGAAGAAGAAAAGCAAATCAACAGATTCTGAAAATTGCTCAAGAAATATCAGAGTTGTGATATCATTGACTGAATAAGAAAACCAATTGGCAAGGCCAGTTTGAGCAAGGGGTGGGAGGAGTGAAGGTGGAGTGGAATACAGATTGGTTGGGGTATGTTAACTTTGAGGTATTTATAGGGCATTGTAATAGGCATTTGCCTTTTTTTTTTTTTTTTTTTTTTTTGCGGTACGTGGGCCTCTCACTGTTGTGGCCTCTCCCGTTGCGCAGCACAGGCTCCGGACGCGCAGGCTCAACGGCCATGGCTCACAGGCCCAGCCGCTCCGCGGCACGTGGGATCTTCCCGGACCGGGGCACGAACCCGTGTCCCCTGCATCGGCAGGCGGACTCCCAACCACTGCGCCACCAGGGAAGCCCGGCATTTGCCATTTTTGAGTGCCCATCCCACACCCGGGAATATCCCCACTGTGTAAGTCTTGTTAGAAGGTAGGGCCCACTTCCCACTACAGAAGTTTAAAAAGCCAAATATTTGCTTCCCAGCTCCTCTTGCAGCTAGGGTACAGCTGAAACTAGCTTTCGCTAAACAGACATGCCCATCTTGGGGTTTGAATCTGGAGTTAGTGATGCAAAAATGTAAGGCTAGGGGAGACTTCTTTTGGAGGTGAGGGCAGTGGCAGGATCCAGTGTCCATTAGAAGCTGCAGTATCCAGCATTCAGCAGTGCTGTCTTTACCACTCTGGCTCTGCTGAGTAATTTTGGCCAGAGTCCCAGGTATGAAACCTCTCTACAATCTTGCCTGTTTTCCAGCTTTCCCAGGGATGCTGGGAGATAGCCAACATCTTTTCAATAGGTTGTTTTTCTGTTTAAATCCATAAGAGTCAATTTCTATGGTTTGCAAAGTAAGAACCCTGGGTGCTAAAGACATATATCAGAAGATGCCTGACAAGGACTTGGAAAAGGAGCATACAGCATAGGAGGACAGTTTACCTAGAGAACAAAATAGGGGAATCATTTGATTAGGACTGAAACTTAAAACAAAGAAAGAAAATACAGATAGAGAAAAGAGGGAGGAAGGAAATGGCATTGTTTTGGAGGGAGGATGGAACAAGAACACTCAGCACATCTGAGAGAAGGGAAGGAGGAATCAGAGCCATAGAAAGCGCATGTCCTGAGGGCCTACATGTGCCAAGCATCTTGCATAAGCTAACTCATTTAATTTTTACAAATATTACGTATTGCTATCCTAACTTTACAGTTGAGAAAAATGAGATGCATAAACATTAATTAAATAACTTTCTGAAAGTTACATAAATAATAAGTGGTGTGACCAGGATTCAAACTCAGATTTGTCTGATTCCAACATCACACTGCCTCCCTGCCACCAGCTTTAGGTAAGGATTTTGACACAGAAGCCAAAGATAAGGCTTACTGCAGGAGTTCTCGACTCCAGCTGCATACTGGAAACATAAATGGAGATATGGAAACTTATAATGCCTGGATCCCACCCCCAGAGTTTTCGATGTAATTGGTTTGAGGTGCAGCCTGGGGATCAGGACTTTTAAAAGCTTCCCAGATGGTTCCAATATGCAGCCAAGGTTGAGAACCACTGTGGTAGGTGCTATTTCAGCAGAGGAGTGAAACGGTTTGAAGAAAGAGAGGGAAATTAGGCTACAGAGGCAGCAAGTGGTGAAGTGAGGTATTGATAGGGGAACAGTGCAGTGAGGAGGAACAGGTTTGAGTGACATGAGTTTCAAGTGGGTCGAAAAGTAAATTGGAAGTGGACACAGGGAAAGTGAATGTAGACCATTCATACAGTAATAACCATGGAGGTGAAGGGAGGTCGATAGCCACTCTCAACTGTAAGTTGAGAAAATGCTTTGGAAGGATAAAAACAATGAGAACATCTGTAAGCTGAGAGAAAGGGGGCCCTGGCAAGTGAGAATTGCAGATAAAAGTGAGAGGGTTGGGGTCCTGGAAAAGATGGAGTCTGTATTCAAAAGGAGAGAAAGGTTAACTTTTCTGGACAGGAAAAGGACATTTTTCCTTTAATAAAGGAAGAAAATATTTTTTCTTTGGTCAGAGAGGCTGAGATAGATAGTGGGAAAGTAATGGAGGGAGCTTGAGGAAAGTGAAAGGGTGGGATTGGAAAAATGAATATAAGGAAGGGAATAAAGGAGTCAAAACAAAGGAATTAAATAGCTTTAACCTGATATCATATAAAAGGAATTTCAAGTGTAACTAATCATTAGGGTTACATGACTTTCTTAAACAATACTTGGGAGTTTTGAGAAGGTGAGAAAATGGATGAGGAAGTTTACCCAGAGCTGGGGATTGCCCAGACTGACTGGGTGGTAGGTCAAGGGAGTCAGGAACTTTGGGGTGCTACTGAGATCACATACAGATACACATTTGAAATCTAAGCAAGGCTGTTTACTTTGGCATGAAATTTAATACATTAAAATTTACACTAGCCTCCATCCCTGACTTGGCACATAAAATATGTGAAATCCATACGTTCATGTTGAAATCCAAATGCATTCAAAGATAGATAATGATGACTCGAATAGAGGAAGAAGTTGTGGTTTCACATCATGAAATGGTTAGAAGAGATTAGAATAGTGACCAGAGCCCTAAATAATTTGGTAATTCATCTTTCCTGCTTTCAGACAGGCCACATTTCAGGCACTGGCTAAAACATACAGATTTAAATATAGATAAAAATCAGCCCAGTAAATACAGGGTGCTACTTCCATCGATTATGCCTTTTCTAATTTAACAGGCAAGGGAGTTTCTGAAATATTGCTCGTGCTGATGCATCTGTTCCCTTCTAATTCAGATCTCTGAAGGCTCAAACTTCCCAGTTTCTCAAGCCTCATTCTAGCCACAAACCAGTTCATAATGTTTTATTTGTGACACAATTTTTAAGAAATGTTCCTCCAGACAACCATGGCATTGTGCTTGGTACTTTCTGTTCTTTGAAATGCTCTCTTTCAATTCTGAAATTTGGCACAAAAGGTCCCCTCTGCTTAGAATGCTCTCCTTCCATCCCTCATCCCTCACCCCCCACCCTGCCCCCTTCCTTTGCTTTTTTGTTTAGATAACTCCTTCAGGACTCCATTGAAGTATTCCGATAGGCTTTCTCTAGACATATGACCCCATAATACCGTGATCTTACTTCCTATTCCATACCATGCATCCCAGTTTTAATTATTTGTCTAGAGTCTGTCTGTCCTGCTAAACTATAAGATTCACCAGGCAAGGACCATGCCTGGCACGTCATAAGTATTCAATAAACATTTGTTGAGTATTTCAGTGAATAACTGTGACTGGAAAATGGGTTGTATCGGATAGAAACCAAGGCAGGAAGGCTCACTTAAGAAGCTATCACAGTCAACAGATAGAGCAGACTCCACCTATACCCACTTCACTCTTTTACCATTTTCATGCACGCTGACCCCCAGTGTGCTTTCCCTCCCAACAGCCAGCACTTGCATCTCTCGGCCTGAGGACTGCCCCCAGGCTTCCAGAGCAGGCAGGGCCTGGAAATTGATGTCCCTTAGGGGCAGCCCTTAAGTAATGACTGACAAATACAAAACTATAAATACTCCAGCTCCCATGCCTTTTTCAAAAATAGGCAAAACTAAACAATAGATTGTTTAGGGATATATAGGTGGCCAAAAATAGAGAAACGCCAGGGAATGATCAGCAAAAAATTCAGGATAGCAGTTATCTCTGTGAGGAGGAGGAGGAAGTGATTAGGGAGGAGCTCTAAGATACTACTAATATTTTATTTCTTGAGCTGGGTAATGGGTGTATAATGTTCATTGTATTATTTTTTGTTATATATATACATGTGAACAACTACAGCAACAACAACAATGGTCCAGTAGGTTGAAGAGAAAATAGAGTAATAGGAAGATTTTTTTTCATACTGGAGGAGCATTGCAGGGATTGTGGACAGAAGGCAAGGAAGAATAAGGAGTATGGAGAGAAAGTGTCGAGAGAAGTAAAGCAGACTGTGCTAGCCTTGGGGAAATGCTGGACTATATGACCCAGCAATCCCATTCCTAGGTGGAACCCAACAGAAATGAATGCATGTGTTCATCAAAAGATGTGTACAAGAATGCTTAGGAATGGAGTTCTGACACATGCTACCACATGGATGAACCTTTAAAAAGACCTAAGTGAAAGAACCCAGTCACAAAAGGACAAATATTATATGACTCCACTTATCTGAGGTACTTAGAGTAGGCAAATTCATAGAGACAGAAAGTACAGTAAAGGTTATAAGAGGCTGGGAGGAGGAAGGAATGGGGAGTTATTGTTTAATGAGTACAGGCATACCTCAGAGATACTGTGGGTTCATTTTCAATAAAGCGAATATCATAATAACGTGAGTCACGTGAATTTTTTGATTTCCCAGTGCATATAAAAGTTATGTTTAAACTATAGTTTATTAAGCGTGCAATAGCATTATGTCTAAAAAAATGTACATACCTTAATTTAAAAATAATGCTGTTGGAAAAATGGCACCAATAGACTTGCCTAGCACAGGGTTGCTACAAACCTTTAATTTATATATATATAAAAAAAAGCCAATGTCTGCAAAGTGCAATAAAGTTAAGTGCAATAAAACAATGTATGCATGTACAGAGTTTCTGTTTGGGATGATGAGAAACTTCTGGGCATGGATAGTGGTGATACTTGTGCAACATTGTGAAGAAAATACACGTAAAAATGGCTAAAATGATAAATTTTATGTCTATTTTACCACAATTAGTTTAAAAAGAGAAAAAAGTATGCTTATAACAACACTAGTCTTAATATTCTCAATTAGAAACAACCCTAATGTCCATCATCAGTATAATAGATAAATACATTCACACAGTGGGGTATATTCACACAATGAAATACTATACAGCTTTAAAAATGAGCAAACTAAAACTACACACAGCCACATGGATGACTCTCAACAACATAATATTGAGTGAAGGAAGCCAGAGGCAAAAGAGGACATACTGTATGATTACGTGTATATAGTTTATAGACAGATAAAACTAATTCATTATAGGTGAGGGGAAAAGGTTTTAACTGGAAGGGAGAAGGGCCTTCTGTGGTGCAGGTAATGTAATGCCTGTGTTCACTCTGAGAATTCATTCAACTGTACACTTATGGCCTTGTGATTTGTGCACGTTTCTGTATGTAATTATACTTTAAAGTTTACTAAAAAATAAAATAAAAGCAACATAGGGATTCTTCTACCTCTGAGAGATATACAAAAGTGTGGGAGAAGTTTGACATCTATATAGCTATTCTTGAATTCCATTTATATTGTACTGTTGCAGAATTGGAAGCCTCTAATTGTTGAAAATATGTTAAAACTATTCTTATTCTTTAGATCTCCTAAAAATTTTTAGTATTTCCCTCAAGATAATTTATGTGAACCTAAGTTTCCTTGATGTTTCACCTTCATTTTTCACTTTTTATTTTCAGCAATCTAAAAACTATGTTAAAATTTAGCCAATTTCATATTATGTTCTATGGAGATAAATGGATAATAAAAAATTTAAGTAAAAAGTACAAATCAATCTTTTTGATATTGCTTTGAAAATAGTTTTTAATTGGCAAAAAAATCTATTCATTGTGAATTGGAGGATGCTATGTGGCATTAAATGATTACAAGTCTCATTATGTAATATAATTAAACTATTATAAAAACTGTTGGAGTTGGAAGGAATCTTAGGGTCATCAAGTCCAACCGTCAAAGTAAATATAAAAGTCTTCTCTCCAACAGCTTGTGGTTCTCTGCCCAAATACTTCCAGAGACCCTCACCCAAGGTTCCCAAATTCACTGTTGAATCACTGTTATTGTTTTAAAGTTCTTCCTTAGATGAATTAAAATCAGTCTTCCTGTAACTTCCACCATTGATAACAGTTCCATCCTCCAAAATATAGTGGAATAAATTAAACTGTTTTTCCATATGATGTGATAGTAGAAAATAGCATACAGTGGAACAGCCATGGGTTCAAGTTCTATCTCTATCTCTTACTAACTAGCTGACCTTATTTTTCTCATACACAAAATGAAGTGAGAAGATCATCTTACTAAGTTGTTGAGACAATTACACAGATTATACATTAAGCACCAGGAACAGATCCAGTTCCTCATAGTAGAAGACCAATAAATTGTACCTTTTAAAAGTTACATGTGAAGATAATATATTTCCCCTTTGTCATGTTTTCTCCAAAACCTTCCAATTTCTTCCAACTATTCTTTATATGACATGCTCTCCAGGCTTTTCATAGTCTTGGATCCTGTCTTTTTGATACATGCCACTTAGTTACCATGTCACATGATACAGAATACATTACACCAAATATTATCTTTTTCTAAAAAAACTTTTTTGAAATATAGTTGATTGACAATGCTGTGTTAGTTTCAGGTGTACAGTAAAGTGACTCAGTTATATATATATATATATATATATTCTTTTTTTTTTTACATTCTCTTCCATTATAGGTTATTATAAGATATTGAGTATAGTTCCCTATGCTATACAGTAGGTCCTTGTTGGTTATCTATTTTATATATAGTAGTGTGTAGGTTAATCCCTAACTTCTAATTTATCCCACTCCCTCTCTCCCCTTTGGTAACCATAAGTTTGTTTTCTATGTCTGTGAGTCTATTTCAGTTTTGTAAATAAGTTCATGTGTATCATATCATAGATTCCACTTAAAAGCAATATCATATGATATTTGTCTCTCTCTGTCTGCCTTACTTCACTTAGTATGATAATCCCTAATTTCATCCGTGTTGCTACAAATGGCATTATTTCATTCTTTTTTATGGCTGAGTAATATTCCATCACATATATATACCACATCTTCTTTATCCATTCATCTGTTAATGGATATTTAGGTTGCTTCCATGTCTTGGCTGTTGTAAACAGTGCTGCAATAAACATTGGGGTGCGTGTATCTTTTCGAATTATGGTTTTCTCTGGATATATGCCCAGGAGTGGGATTGCTGGATCATACAGTAACTCTATTTTTAGTTTTTTTAAGAAACCTCCATACTGTTCTCCATAGTGGCTGCACCAACTTACATTCCCATCAACAGTGTATGAGGGTTCCCTTTTCTCCACCTCCTCCCCAGCATTTGTCATTTGTAGACGTTTTAATGATGGCCATTCTTACTGGTGTGAGGTGATACCTCACTGTAGTTTTGATTTGCATTTCTCTAATAATTAGTGATGTTGAGCATCTTTTCATGTGCCTTTTGGCCATCTGTATGTCTTCTTTGGAGAAATGTCTTTTTAGATCTTCTGCCCATTTTTTGACTGGGTTGTTTGTGTATTTGATATTGAGCCATATGAGCTGTTTGTATATTTGGGGGATTAATCCCTTGTCACCTGCATGGTTTGCAAATATTTTCTCCCATTCTATAGATTGTCTTTTTGTTTTGTTTATGGTTTCCTTTGCTGTGCAAAAGCTTTTAGGTTTAATTAGGTCCAATTTGTTTATTTTTTATTTCCATTACTAGGAGACAGATCCAAAAAGATATTGCTGTGATTTATGTCAGAGAGTATTCTGCCTATGTTTTCCTCTAGGAGTTTTATAGTATCCTATCTTACATTTAGGTCTTTAATCCATTTTGAGTTTATTTTTGTGTATGGTGTTAGGGAGTGTTCTAATTTCATTCTTTTACATGTAGCACACCAAATATTATCTGAGTACTCACTGGACAGTACTTTGATTTAATGCTGTCCAATAGAACTTTCTGTGATGAGAGAAATGTTCTATGCCTGCACTATCTAGTATGGTAGCCACTAGCCACATGTGGTTATTGAGTACCTGAAATGTGGCTGGTGTTTCTGAGGACCTGAAAGTTTAATTTAACTTATTTTAATTTATTAGCCACAAGAGGTTAGTGGCTACCATTTTTGGACAGTGTAGATCTAGACATTATACTGCCATTAACACTACCTAAACTTGGATAACTATCTTAGAGTTCATTTCATACTGACAGTTTGTGATTAGCTATTTTAGTTTTTACTTCATAAAAACTAACTTTTACTTCATAACAACTACTATTGATATCGATCCAGTTTTCCTGCACCCTGTTATTATGGAAACTGTTTTCTGATTTTCTGAATCACTCTGGAACCTATCTTTAGGGAACCTCAATTTCCTCATCTGTATAATAATGATTGCTTGTACTACATACCTCACACAGTTGACTTAGTGTCAGAAAGTTAATGTATGTGAAAAAGTTTGGAATGCCAAAAAATGCTTTACAAAGTCACAATTTCAGCATCATTACCACTGTTAAATGTTATCTTTCAGGCTATCAAGATATTTATTAATCTGGATGCTATCTTTTAAGATTACCTTTCTCACTCCATGCTTCAGCTACATTGAGCCATATGCCCTCTCTTGCCTCTAGGTCTTCATACATGCTCTCCCTCCCTCTGTGCTCCCTACCCCCTCCTCACCTGGGAGAATGATGTAGTTCTTCTACTCTTGGGGGACTGGCTCAGGGGTTGTATTAGTCTGCTAGGGCTACCATAAAAAAGTACCACAGTCTTTGTGTTTTAACAACAAAAAGTTATTTTTTCACATTTCTGGAGGCTAGAAGTCTGAGATCAAGGTGTCAGCAGGGTTGGTTTCTTCTAAGACCTCTCTCCATGCTTGTAGATGGCCACCTTCTCCCTGTGTCTTCACATGATTTTCTCTATGTGTGTGTGTGTGTCCTAATCTCTTTAGGACACACACACACATAGGATACTAGACATGTTGGATTACGGCTCACCCATATCATTTCTTTTTACATTAATTACATCTTTAATAGCCCTATCTCCAAACACAGTCACATTCTGAGGTACTGGAGATGAGAATGCCAACATATGAATTTGAAGGAGACAGAATTCAGCCCATAACAGGGGCTTTTATATCTACCACCAAGCAACTAAAAATTTGAGATTACATCTGTACTGGTCAGTTGAGATGTGTGGATAAAATTCAGGGGTTTTGTGAACATAAATGGGAAAAAAATCACATCTTTATTTTCACAAACATCTAAGTGAAATTTAGGATTTCCTTCAAATATGAATGTTAAGCAATAAACCACACTAGCCTTAGCTGTACCTGTGACTTCATCATCAATAAAAATCACAGCTATTTTCATAACATATTACAATTGTTGGAGATGTCTCAAATATTGTTTATGCTCATCACTACGTTGAAATTATGACAGTTTGCAGATTCACTACTGGATCTTGGTTTTTAATGGATTAGTAAAGAAATACTATTTCAGTATATCACAGACTTGTTTCATAAGTATTTTGATAACAATATTTCAGTATAGTTGGTTTCCTTTGCAAGTCTGCATAATTTATTTTACACATTTAAAAACATTCTGAGAAGGGGGTTCAACTCATAGGTATCATCATATGTCAAAGGGGCTCATGGCACAAAAAAAGGTGAGAACTCCTGACTGATGGACCTGACCATAGATGGCAGCCCTGTCAGATGTGAAAACAAGGCAATTCAGCCAAGGCAAGATAGGTTGGGTTTAAAGTCTTTAATACAATGTCTTCATAATTTGAGATAACGGGACCTTGTTCTGTGTATTGTGCCTGCCAAAACTTATAAACAGCAAGATCCATTTTCTTTTACATCAGCTCAATCTGGCCTCAACTATGCACTCTCTATGAGGTCATCAGCTTAGGAAGTGCCTCCCTTCTACCCAGGTCCTGGGTCCTGATTTGATGCTTTGGATAGATCAGCTAAGCTTTGTCCCTGAGAAGGCCAATGACCCAGGATTTTTCTGAAGAAAATGATTCTGTTGCCTGAGAGAGGGGTTTACTGAGAGAGATGTGTGTGGGCCCCTTAAAATCAGTTTCACAGCCCACACTCTAGCAACAGTTTTCCCTCTCTGGCCCAAACTGGAAGTTTCTAACTACTTTCTCCTACCCCAGAACCCCTGGAAGCTATATTTATGCTCTTAGTGTCCTACTATCTGTGGAGTAGGGGTGGATCAGGTTTTGTGGATCCCTGAAGCTTATACACTTTGGGGGCCCTTTTTGAGAAAAAGGCTGCAAAACTACAAATAGAAAATTAAGTGCAGGGCCTTCAAAAGGACCTATGCAACTGAGGGGTCTGGAAGTTTAAGTTCTTTTCAGTACACCTGCCTTTGTAATAGGGACCTTGGTACAACAGAAAGAATAACAGAAAGAGTATTATATTTGGAGTTAGATTTTGAGCCCCTAATCTATTTTTTAAATTTTATTGGGTATAACTGATTTACAATGTCGTGTTAGTTTCAGGTGTACACCAAAGTGGATCTGTTATTCAAATACATATATCCACTCTTTTTTAGATTCTTTTCCCATACAGGCCATTACAGAGTATTGAGTAGAGTTCCCTGTGCTATACAGTAGGTCCTTATTAGTTATCTGTTTTACATATATTAATAGTAGTGTGTATGTGTCAATCCCAATCTTCCAGTTTATCCCTCTTCCCATCCTTACCCCCCCAGTAACCATAAGTTTATTTTCTACATCTGTAACTCTATTTCGGTTTTGTAGATAAGCTCACTTGTAGCCTTTTTTTAGATTCCACATATAAGCGTTATCATATGATATTTGTCTTTCTCTGTCTTACTTCACTCAGTATGAGAATCTCTAGGTCCACCCGTGTTGCTGCAAATGGCATTATTTTCTTCTTTTTTATGGCTCGGTAATACTCCATTGTATATATGTACCACATCTTCTTTACCCATTCCTCTGTTGATGGACATTTAGGTTGTTTCCATGTCCTGGCTATTGTGGATAGTGCTGCAATGAACATTGGGGTGCATGTGTATTTTTGACTTATGGTTTTCTCTGGATATATGCCCAGGAGTGGGATTGCTGGATCATATGGTAGCTCTATTTTCAGTTTTTTAAGGAACCTCCATACTGTTCTCCATAGTGGCTGTACCAGTTTGCATTCCCACCAACAGTGTAGGATGGTTCCCTTTTCTCACCCTCTCCAGCATTTATTGTTTGTAGACTTTTTGATGATGGCCATCAAGCCCCTAATCTATTACTTCCAGCCTAGAATACTTCCATGGTCAGAGAGGCTAGGGAAAATGGAGGATCCTAGCAACCCAGGAGCGTAGGGACCCATGTATCTCCATAAGAACACCATCCTTAGAAGGGTTGTTTGAGAATCTATGACAATTGATGTGAAAGGACAATAAGCTGAAGAGTGTTAATAAAATGTGAATTGTGGTTTTATTACAAGAAGTCTTCCTACAGAAAGGTCTCTCTTTGCAGCTCCTTGGCTGCCAAACAAGAACTCAGAGAAGATGGCAGTGGAAGCCATGGGCACTGTCTTTCACCCATACTTGGACCATGGTAAGAGTCAAAGTCACCACTCCTTCTACTCTTTTCTTCTTCATTTGCATCCAGAATGGTCTCTATACTAGCCAAATTTTAATTAAAAGGAAGTGGAATAGTAAGATATAATTTTCTACCTATAAAATTAGCATATAGGTGGGAGTATTACAGCTTTCTTGGAAAGCAATCTGAGAGACCGTTAAGAACTTACTTAAAAGATGAAAATGTATACCTATCCTAAGGAAGTAATTAGAGACCAATGAATATTTCGATAGGGTTATTTATCATTCTGAATAATTGGAAACCTAAATGAACAATGTCCAATATTATGTGAATGGATAAATAAAATAGCATAATAAAATAATTACAGTGTACTCAGATAATGGGCTAATATGCATTCATTAAAATAATGCTTTAAAATATTCCTTTAAATGAATGTTTATAATGTTATAAAAAATTATGTGCAGAGTAAAATCTCAAGTTTGAAAGAAAACATGTTTAAAGGTTAACACTGGTTATCTGCAGGTATTGGCTTTTGAGTAATGTTACTTCCTTCCCTATTCTTTTATGTATTTTCCAAACTTTCCACCATAGACACATGTCATGATTACAATCAGGTAAAAAATTAATCTAAAAAAATGAAAGAATTTGATCTGAAAATGGAGATACCTATTGCTCATACGAAGTTTGGTTTCAGATGCACTTCATTACCAGTATCAGTTAACAAGACTAAGACTTTGCTGGCAAGTACCTGGGATCAGGTTTGCTAGAATTTTAAAAAGGCCTCTGTCTGTGAGCAGTAGACGGGAACAGCTTAGTTTTATAACATGGTAAAAGAATGGGCAAATGGAGCCTGATTCTACCAGCCTGTCTGGCTTTGAAATTGTGTGCTATTTGTGTAACTGCTCATGCTTGGTCGACAGATCAAGGGGCACCCTGCAGATCCTCACATGGCAAGAACTTAGATGGTAATTTCAGGCCACAACAGATGGGAACTGTAAGTGCAGAAGGTCACTCAAAATATTAGTTGCTTTATCTCTGTAGAGCTATGAAGAGAGGGAAGAAGTTACAGACCTGCCGTAAGATAGTGCATTTGGTTCATTCCAGAACACTCCTATCAGTATGCTTGAAGGGCAGAGCACATACAAGGGCAGAATTTCAATTAAGTCATTCACCAAAGTCCATCGAGAACAAGGGCAGCGAATGACAGCCTGGCCAAAAGACTGTCAATGACAGCGTGGCCAATAAACATTGAATTAGGGGTTTCCATATACGTATAATGTCACAAGGCCCTACAAATACAAAACCTATTTTGGAAAAAAGCATGCTATACTGTTGTTCTACTTAGTAATTCAGAGCCTTAAATGATTCAGAACGCAATTTAAATGAAAAAAGTTTTAAATATTGGTAACATAATACTTAAAGTGGTCAAATTTGCCACTGAAATGTTCTTTAGAGATGAATTTTCCTTTTTAGGACTGAGATGGTGCCAGTTTTTATAGGCAAAAAGAAAGTGTTTCAGTAGTGGAATTAAAGTATGAAAAATGTTTTTCAGGTCTTAATAAGATGACTGAGTCTATGATTAGGATACTTTTAAATGAGTAAAAAGTGATGAAGTCATGGGATGTGAATTAAATTTAGAATACATGAAACCAAGTGGGCTTTGAGGATCATGGCTCATATATTTTTCCCCTGCCTTTAGCTGGATTTAATGAAGACCTCTGAAATTTTCATACCTCCATCATTCAAAGGGCCTCTCAAAATATGCTTCATTATAGAAGGGTGACACCATCACAGACATATAATTAGATAAAGGAGAACAACAAGTGACATATAGAATTGAGATAAAAAAGAAGTAAAAATAAACCATTTAAAAGATGCTTGCTTTTAATTTAGAATATATTTGAAGAAGGAGTTATTAAAGAAAAATAGGCAAGCCTTTTATAAGTAAAAATATTTATTTATTGTATTTTTTGAAACATTATGTCTGATGTCTTGACATCTGCTATTTGATCTTCTAAATGGACTTTTCTTAACTGATTCATAAGCTATTTCTATAACAGGCAAATTGTCAGAAGAGTGAAAACTTTATGGATTAAGAAATGATCAAACTAAATGATTTTATGCTTAAGCAAATGAGACTCTTCTTAAGCCTTAATGCAACTATATAGAAAAATCTTGACTGTGGATACACTTTTAGGACTATACTTCACAAAGAATTTGAAAGTTGGAACTTACAAACTATATGGACCACTCCTTTGAAGAGTAATTGTAAAGGACTTGTAGACTTGGCATGGGCTTTCTTATTCACTCAAGCAGTTTGTGACACTGTTTCGAGTGTGACACCAATGGAGAGGATCTGTGTACATATGCTGTGAAGTTGAGTAAGGAGATGGAGATTTTCTAAATACATTCCTTCTTTTTGAGCGTCTGTTCAATGTAGTAAACATTGGGTTAGGTGATTACCATGTGCTGGGAGACCATGATGAATAAGACAAAGTCTCTACGCAAGTTGTTCACAGCTCATGCTGGCCTGCCTCAGCCCCCAACCCACATGTGTAAGCAAAATGATGTCTACTTTGCTAATCATTGCCTTACTTCTTAACTTCCTCAACTTAATATGCCCCATGACTCAAACCCCTGGCCACAGATGATTAGACCACAGATGGACACATGGCCAAGGCTGGGCCAACCAGTCAAATTCTCTTCTGGGCATGGGAATTAAGACTCTTGAGTGTTGAATTCAATTAGGGATGGTGGACACTTAAACAGAAAGAACATGTAAAGTCAGAATTAGAGTCAGCAGTTGGTAATTAAGCCTCTAGAATCAAGTCTAAAATTAATGACTTAACATTGCTTCCCACCAAGACATCCTGACTTCTCTAATCTGGCTACCACCAAGAACAGCTATATCCATTTATATCTATGGGTTTTTATTCACTTTTCTACCATTACCTTCTCCTTTCCACCGAAATCAAAATTTTCCCACCTTTCAAGGACAACCTCAAGCCCCACTTCTTTAAAAACTTTTAAAATTGAAGTATAGTTGATTTACAGTGTTGCCTTAGTTTCTGGCATACAGCGAAGTGATTCACTTACACATATATATGTATATTCTTTTTCATATTTTTTCCATTATGGTTTATTACAGGATATTGAATATAGTTCCCTGTGCTATACAGTAGGACTTTGTTGTTTACCTACTTTACATATAGTAGTTTGTATCTGCTAACCCCCAACTCCTAATTTATCCCTCCCAACCCCCTTTCCCCTTTGGTAACCATAAGTTTGTTTTCTTTGTCTGTGAGACTGTTTCTGTTTTGTAAATAAGTTCATTTGTATCATATTTTAGATTCCACATATAAGTGATATCATATATTTGTCTTTCTCTGTTTGAGTTACTTCACTTAGTATGATCATCTCTAGGTCTATCCGTGTTGCTGCAAATGGCGTTATTTCATTATTTTTATGGCTGAGTAATATTCCATTGTATATATGTACCACATCTTCTTTATCCATTCATCTGTCAGTGGACATGTAGTTTGCTTCCATGTCTTGGCTACTGTAAACAATGCTTCTATGAACACTGGGGTGCGTGTATCTTTTTGAATTATGGTTTTCTCTGGATACATGCCCAGGAGTGGGATTGCTAGATCATATTGTAACTCTATTTTTAGTTTTTTAAGGAACCTCCATACTGTTCTCCATAGTGGCTGTACCAATTTACATTCCCACCAACAGTGTAAAAGGGCTCCCTTTCTCCACACCCTCTCCAGAATTTATTGTCTGTAGATTTTTTGATGATGGCCATTCTGACCAGTGTGAGGTGATACCTCGTTGTAGTTCTGATTTGCATTTCTCTACTAATTAGTAATGTTGAGCATCTTTTCATGTGCCTGTTGGCCATCTGTATGTCTTCTTTGGAGAAATGTCTATTTAGGTTTCCTGCCCATTTTTTGATTGGGTTGGGTTTTTTTGTTGTTGTTGTTTCTGAGTTGTATGAGCTGTTTGTATATTTTGGAAATTAAGCCCTTGCTGGTTGCATCATCTTAAAATATTTTCTCCAATTCTGTAGGTTGTCTTTTTGTTTTGTTTATGGTTTCCTTTGCTGTGCAAAAGCTTATAAGTTTGACTTGGTACCATTTGTTTATTTTTGCTTTTATTTCTATTGCCTTGGGAGACTGACCTAAGAAAACATTGCTACAATTTATGTCAGAGAGCATTTTGCTTATGTTCTCTTCTAGGAGTTTTATGGTGTCATGTCTTATATTTAAGTCTTTAAGCCATTTGGTGTTTACTATTGTGTATGGCATGAGGCAGTGTTCTAACTTCATTGATTTACATGTATCAAGTCCTACTTCCTGATCATTTTGGACAACTTATTTCTCAGCAACTCCAGTAGTAGTGGTAATGATAATTATAATAACAATGGCAATAATTATGGCCAGCCCTTATTGAGCACATACTATGTTTGAGGCACTGTTTTGTGTTTTTTTAATTAATTAATTAATTTATTCTTCTTTTTTTTTTTTTTTGCGGTACGCGGGCCTCTCACTGTTGTGGCCTCTCCCGTTGCAGAGCAACAGGCTCCAGACGTGCAGGCTCAGCGGCCATGGCTCATGGGCCCAGCCACTCCACGGCATGTGGGATCTTCCCGGACCGGGGCACAAACCCGTGTCCCCTGCATCGGCAGGCGGACTCTCAACCACTGCGCCACCAGGGGAGCCCTATTTATTATTCTTATTTATTTATTTATTAGTTTTGGCTGTGTTGGGTCTTCGTTGCTGTGCGCGGGCTTTCTCTAGTTGCCGCAAGCAGGGGCTACTCTACGTTGCGGTGTGCCGGCTTCTCACTGCGGTGGCTTCTCTTGTTGCAGAGCACGGGCTCTAGAGTGCACGGGCTTCAGTAGATGTGGTGCGTGGGCTCAGTAGTTGTGGCTTGCGGGCTCTAGAGCACAGGCTCAGTAGTTGTGGCACACGGGCTTAGTTGCTCCACGGCATGCAGGATCTTCCCAGACCAGGGCTTGAACCCGTGTCCCCTGCATTGGCAGGCGGATTCTTAAACACTGCACCACCAGGGAAGCCCTGAGGCACTGTTTTAAGCACTATACATGTATTACTTAATTTATAATAACCTTGTGTAGCTGGTACAATTATTATCACCATTTTATAGACAAGGAAACTCAGGCAGAAGAGGTGAAGTAATGTCAGCTAAGAGATGAAACAGTACCTAAAGGCCATTTTAGATTTCACATACTGTCTCATCTTGACATACAGTATCTCCCTTAATCCTTACACCAACCCTATTAAGAAGGTATTATTATCCCCATGTTGAAGATGAGAAAACTGACGCCCAGAGAAATAAAGGACATTGTGCAAGGTTACACAGAGAGTATGTGGCATTTTAAGATTGAAACCTAAATTGTATGCCTACAATGTCTTGATTCCTAAGCACTAGAGTACTTGTAAGGTCCTGAGACACAGGGCTACATCTATCCTTTTGGATAAAAGAAAATAAATCAATAAATAGAAACTAAGATACTCTAAAAACATTTGTTCTAATATGGGGTATAAAAAGAAATATTAGAATAAGTTAGCCAAAACAATAACTAATTTTTTTGCTTATGATGAAAATGAAAATTACACCTTCCTCTGAAACCATAAAGCTCCTAAAACTTAATTAGCTTTGTGTTAATATTTTGATGCATCTCTGCACTTCTTAATCTAACTGCAAATTATTATTACATCAGCCATACTGTCTGTGGCAAAATTAGGCAGGATAACACAGCCCCCAAGGTTGCTTATCCTTGAAAGATTTTCAGCTTGATATTTTGCTCTTTGTCTCTTGGCTTATTTCAGCGAGGATAGAAAGAGAGGAATGATTATTGTGTGGATGTTTTTGCTTCACTTCCTTAGAAGTAGAATCATATTTCATCTACCTATCGAGGGTTGAGAAACCTCAGCTTAAAAAAGGACGTAAATACAACCTATTTTCAATAGAAACGAAACAGATCAAGTTATACCTGATATTCAAGGAGCCCAAGGGAGTGTATTCTCTACCAATTAGAACAAAATTGAGTCTAGTTCTTTCTGCAGTTATTCTAAAGGAAGGTTTGGGGGTGAAGTTTTCTGAACCTTCTGTTCTGTTGATGAATGATGGAGAAGCCATTCTTGATATCAAGGGATTAGTGGAAATGAGAATAAAGCATTGACTCTCAGAGTTGGAAGAGAACTCAGAGGTCATTTATGTTTAAATATGTTCTGCAATGTTCCCACCAACTGGTCATTGCCTATACTTAAACGCATTCCAGAGAATGCTTGGATTCCAAATTGATTCATTCCATCTTTGGGTGGCTCATCATCATATTAGAGCAAAACATTTCTTCCTTTCCAGTCTCTTCATAGTATTAAAGTATTACTCTAAGATTGCCATAACTAGATTTTATCATTATATTTATTACTGTTTTATACTTATACAAAATAATACCACAGTGTGTATTTACTGTACTAACAAGATATTTGACAAGTATTTCCCCCACATATAAAATCATGATAATAGATACTGTTTATTGAGTCATTATAATAAGAGTTCATAAACATTAGTTATTTTATTATTATTGAGCACTTAGGGGATCTTTGAGGCATAATATTAAGCACATTACAGATACTTACTCATAAAATACTCACAATCATATTATGAGGTAGAGGTCATGATTTTTGTATTGCAGATCAGAAAACTGAGGCTCAAAGAAATCCATAGTCGTGTTCAGAGTCATACAGCTAAGTGGTAAAGCCAGGTTTCCCTAGGTCCTAAGTTGGTGCTCAAAAAAACTAGTCTGTACCACTTCCCAAATCAAGATAGTAACTCTATGCAAACTCTATATAAACATTTCCATTCATTGAGTCAGATAGGTCCACTCACAAGGCTTTACGTAGTATTACAAAGATTAGCTATGTGTGTGTTAGCTTTTGTGTGTATTTCTCTTTAACAGTAGCAAAAAAACTCACAAAAAACAAAACAAAACCTAACTTCACAAAACATATATTTTGCCAATGTTACTAGAATCACTAGGGAAGAGTGTCCTCAGTTCTTGCCATATCGGCAGACAAGAAAATGTCACAACTTTTATGGCCCTAGTGACTATTCTTTGTTTCAGCTCAAGTACACCCTGAATCACTCTTTTCCACTTTCTCTGTGCCAGAAGGCAGATAAACATTGATCTGACATGAAGTCAATCCAATATATCCACCCAGGGTGGCATGCACTCTCAGCATTACAAACAGAGTATAATATCTAAAGGTAAAAGAAAATAAGAGAAAGCTCATGTTCCACCTGATATCACACAAATATACTTTAAATTTTTTTGCTAGATTTTGAACCCTATTAAATATGTAATGAATCATTTTGATGTTGTTTCGGGTATTCTTCCAGCCACTATTATCATATACTTGTCTCTATAGAAATTGTGTTTTAGGTGCCGATTCCACAAACCTCTAACTAGTATCTTAAGTCAATTTTTAAAATTTGATTGCTTATTGTGTTACTATACTGGACCTCATCTGTAAAGCTTGTTTAATTGTCTGTTGTGATTGTTTGCCTGCAAATACATGTAACCTACCGAAAACCTTACAAATTAAGGCAACTTCTTGGCAATTAAATTACTCTCCAAGAATCTTGTAAACACAGGAAGACTGTCTTTTTTGTCTAGAGATTATAGTAAAATTGTACCAACAGTCCCTTTAGAGCTAAGGATTGAGCACAGTATCCAAAAGTGTGGTCCATCTCCATTATCTAGTATCTTGGTCACATATCACATTCATGAGGAATCCTGGATTAGAAAGCTGCTACTGAACCACTTCACAGCCATGATGATGGCTATAATTTAAAAAAATAAAATAAAATAACAAGTGTGGAAGGAGTGGAGAAATTGGAACACTTGTGCATTGCTGGTAGAAATGTAAAATGGTACAGATGCTATGGAAAACAATTTGGTGGTTCCTCAAAAGCTAAACACAGAATTACCATATGACCCAGCAATTCCACTCCTAGGTATATATACCCAAAGGAATTGAAAGCAGATACTCAAAGAGATACTTATATGATAATGTTCATTGCAGCATTATCAACAATAGCCAAAAGGTGAAACAACCTAAATGTCCATCAACAGATGAATGAATAAACAAAATGTAGTATACCCATACAATGGAATCTTATACAGTCTTTAAAAGGAATAAAGTACTTGGAATTAACAGATACACACTACTATATAAAATAGATAAACAACGAAGTCCTACTGTATAGCACAGGGAACTATATTCAATACCTTGTAATAACCTATAATGGAAAAGAATCTGAAAAAGAATACATATATATGTATAAGTGAATCACTTTGCTGTACACCAGAAACTAACACAACATTGTAAATCAACTATACTTCAATTTAAAAAAAAAAGGAATGAAGTACTGACATATGCTACGACATGGATGAACCTTGAAAACACTATGCTAAGTGAAATAAGCCAGATACAAAAAGACAAATACTGCATGATTCCACTTACACGAGGCATCTAGAATAGTAAAATTCATAAAGGCAGAGAATAGATTAAGGTTAACAGGCTATGGGGGAGGGGAGAACAGAGAGTTATTGTTTAATGGTTTCAGAGTTTCTGTTTGGAGTGATAAAAAAGTTTTGGAAACAGTGGCGAAGGTTGCAAAACATAGTAAATGTAATTAATTATACTGAATTCTGTACACTTAGAAATGAAAATGTAAAATTTTATGTTAAATATATTTTTACCACAGTTTAAAAATATTAATAATGTAAAATACCAAAACCATTGAATGGGTGAATTGTACAGTGTGTGAATTATATCTCAAAAAACCTGTTATAAAAGAAAGAAAAGTTGCTGCTGAATTAGCAATGGTAACTGTGATGATGATGATGAAAGACGATAATTCTAACAAGAGCAACAACTACCATTTGGCAAGCACCATCCTAGGAGCTTTACACAACCTTACCTCACAATATTTTCTTAAGTTAAACACAACAGTATTGTCTCACTTTTCCATGAGGTGCAAGGAGCTCAGGTAGCTGGTACAATTTGTGTAGCATCACAGAGCTAATAAGTTGTGAAGCTGGAATTTAAACTGAAGTCTGTCTGAATTGAAAACTCCTGCTCAAACTACCTCACCAGACCTACACCCCTTGAAATTTGGAGCATTTGCTGAAATATGGTCCTATAACTCCATTTGGAGAAGGGGAAAAAGAAGGAGTCCTGCTCTTTCACTCTAATAAAGGAAGTCTAATGCCTTCATGTGGGCATCTCAAGTTCCAGAACGATGCTGGTCTTGAGCCACATACACCTCTGTGAGATAAAATCTGAGTTGGGATAAAAGATATGGGGATGACTACAAGTATGACAGCCTGATAGGGACTAATTAGGGAGACAGAATGTTGTCGAAGTTAAGAACTTGGGCTCTGTTGACAGATCGACTTGAAGTTCAATCAGCTATCTGCCACTTTCTCTCTGTGTCATTTTGTGCAAGTCACTAAAGCTCTCTAAGACCCACTTATCTCAGCTATAAGATGAAACTAATACCTTTACTAAATAAGGCTGATGTGAGGATTAAGGGCAATAAGGCTTGTGAAGCATCTGGAACAGCTCCTGGCATAGAATCAACAGAACACATGGCACCTCTTATTGCTACAGTGTAGGACAGGATGGTAACTATAGTAAAATGGAGTAAAGAAGCAGAAACTGCATTAGTGAGGTAACACATAGAAATTACAAGATGAGGCAAGGTCAGTATCAGAGAAAAAAAAACAACAACTGTGTTTATCTTGTGTTTTGCTCTAAACAACAGAAAGAAATTAAAGTTCTTCTCCAGAGATATACAGGACTAGATGGATCTGAGGGGACTTGGGGGAGGAGAAAAGGGGCAGAAGCCATAAAAATATGGGTAACTTTGTGTGGACTCTTAGGACTTTATGGAATCAGTACAAAATTATTTTATCCCAGCCACTATACTCAGTGTATATTGAAGATAATTTTATAACTTTCCCTCTCACTTTCTCTCTCTTTTATTTTTTATTTTTAGCAATGAACTGTGTGTGCATACCATCCCAGACATTACACGTAACTAAGAGATAACTAAGGGGTTACAAATATTATTATCGTTAATAGTAGGGAGCACCCAGATTCCAGAGATGACTCAAGAGTCAGAACTGAAGAACATATGCTGGGTCCTCCTCAAGTGGTTCCTGTGTCTCCTAATAGTCTGAGGATGAGATGAAGAGGTTCAGTAAAGACGCCCATCCTGCCTCACTTTTTAAAATTATAAATATAATATTTACATATGGGAATAAAAATTAAAGCCATACAGAGGTAAATAAAAGGAAAGCTTAAAATGTTTCTCCTTCCCACTTTTGTGCCACCCCTAATCCTAATCTCCAATTGTAACAGGCAGTTTTTATGTTTAATTTTTCTAGTGGTTACTTCCATTACTCTAAATTAATGGTTCTCAAATTTCTGTGTACACAATAATTACCTGAAAAGCTTGTTGCTTGCTTAAAAAGGAGATTCCTGGGCATCACTCCAAAATCATGTGGGGTGTAGCCAAGGAATCTGAATTTTAAAAACTACTGTGGGTAATTTTGACTCAGGTAGTTTATGGGATGAACTTTGAAAAATGTTATTATAAATTATATATTTATATCTCTATATTTTAGCCAATCAACTTATTAGCAGTATTTTATAATGCAACCTTCACTTATTGATACTTTACATGGTATATATTGACTTTCACTGTATGGGGTAAGAAATTTAACCTCTGTTACTGTTGTCTACCTCTCATCCTTTCTCCACCTCCCAGCTCTCTGTCAGCTTTACCTTTACTATAATCAAATTTACTACGAAATGATTCTGCAACCAAAAGCCAATAAACATATCTATATTCTTATGATTAATGTAAATCTTATTTCCTTGTGACTCAAGGTGCATGACTGTACAATAAAGACATTTAAATATATGTCACAAAACCTTCGGCACTATAAGAACCTGTGCCACTGCTCCAATTGCTGAGATTAAATTGGTCTTCTTTTCTTACACTGTATGAATTGCTTAAAATCAAATCATGCATTAGTTTGCTCTATATTTGAGTTGTGACTTCCTTGTACACATTTTTCTTTCTGGAGAATTTCTTTTATCTTAATGAGCATAAAATATGTACCTTTATTACTATGTCACTAAGATCATGCAATTTCCTAGTCATACTACTACTTTCTGGGTCTGCTGCATCCTGGGAGCTTCTTTTTAGTATAACCCTATATTATTCTATTGCTTCTTAGAAGCACCCTCTTCTCAACTTCATGTTACTTCAAAGCAAACTCAAATAAGTATTTCCAGAATGGAAAATTATCTGAACCTTTGCAAATCTGAAAATGTCTTTATTTTGCCTTCATAAATGATTGCTATTTTAGGTGTATATAGAATTCTAGGTTGAAAATAATTTTCCAGGGCTACTTGAAAATTTAAAACTTCTGTGCATCAAAGGACACAATCAGCCAAGTGTTAAGGCAACCTACAGAATGGGAGAAAATATTTTCAAATCATATATCTGATAGGGCGTTGATATCTAGATATATAAAGCGCTCCTACAACTCAACAACAACAAAATAACCCAATTAAAAGATGAGGGGGGAGTTCCCTGGTGGTCTTGTGGTTAGAATTTGGTACTTTCACTGCCATGGCCCGGGTTCAATCCCTAGTCAGGGAACTGAGATCCCGCAAGTCACGTGGTATGGCCAAAAAAAAAAAAAAGATGAGCAAAGAACTTGAAAAGACATTTATCCAAAGAAGATACACAAATGGTCTGCAAGCATATGAAAAGATGTTCAACACCACTAGTCATTAGGGAAATACAAATCAAAACCACATGAGAAATCACCATGTACCTGTTAGAATGACTAATATAAAAAACAAGAAAGAAAGAAAATAATAAGTGTTGGTGAGGATGTAGATAAATTGCAATCTTTGTACACTGTTGGTGGGAATGTAATAAAATGGTGCAGCCACCATGGAAAACAGTATGGTGGTTCCTCAAAAAGTTAAAAATAAAACTGCCATATGATCTAGTAATTTCATTTCTGGATATATCTCCAAAAGAATTGAAAGCAAGTTCTCAAAAAGATATCTGTACACCCATGTTCACAACAGCATTACTCACAATAGCCAAACGGTGAAAGCAACTCACCTGTTCATCAATGGACAAATGGGTAAACAAAATGGAGGATGTACATACAATGGAATATTATTCAGCCTTTAAAAGGAAGGAAATTCTGACACAGGCTTCAACATGGATGAAACTTGAGGGCATTTTATTAAGTGAAATAATCCAGTCATAAAAAGATAAATGCTGTATGATTCCTTTTATATGAAGTGCCCAGATTAGTTGAATTCATAGAGACAGAAAGTAGAATGGTACTTGCCAGGAGCTGTGGTAGGGGGAAATGGGGAGTTATTGTTTAATGGGTATAGAGTTGCAGTTTTTCAAGATTAAAAAGTCCCGGAATTTGGTTGGACAATAATGTGAATGTACTTAACATCACTGATCCATACACTTAAAAATGGTTATGATGGTAAATTTTGTGTTATGTGCATTTTACACAATTTAAAAATTTTTAATGCTAATAATAATAGTAATAATAATTTCCATTAGAAATCTGAAGGTGTTTCTCTATTGCCTCCTAATAATTGACTAATACAATTTTATTGTGATTCTTTTGTAGCTAACATGTTTTTTCCTCTCTAAAATATTTTATGTTTTCTTTATCTTTGACATTCTGAAATTGCATAAGAATATGTCTACTTTATCTTGCTGGACATTAGAGGGGTTTCTTTGAATCTGAACATTACAATTTTTCTTCAGCTCTTAGAAATATTATTATATTATTTTCCCATAATTTTATCCCCTCATTACCTCTGTCTTATTTCTAGGAATTTAGCATGGATCAATCTTCTTTTCCTTTTTCTCATATTATTACATTCTTCATCTTTCTCCTCTGTTACACAAGATTTCTTTGATTATTTTATTCCTGTCTTTTTATTCATTTTATAATTTTGACAATAATATTTCAAACTTCTATGTTGCTCTTATTTGTACTCTGATAACTTTTTTCTTAGATGAATTTTGTTTTGTATAAAACCTCTTCTCAAATGTCTCTGATGATACTCATTAAATTTTTTTAAACTTCTCTTCTGTGAATTATCTGATTCCACTGTAGACTTATTTGCTTTGTTTATTCACTTTTGTGCTGTTGGCTTTTCTCAAATATAGGATGGTCCTTGGTTGCACATTTATTGTGCTCTAAAGCCACTTCTCTGAATAATCAAAGAGCTAACAACTTTTAGTTGTGAGTAGGACACCATTAAATGGCAGCCCTCACTTCAGGATACAGAAGCGAGGTAGCACTCAGCAGGCTGGCTGTTGACACACTTTCCCTTACCAAACCTCCTTATACATACTATACATTCCCAGCTACCATTAGTATCTTGAGGCACACAATATAGGTAAGTCATACTTCATCATCAGAGTGAATGTACCTAAATCCATATTTCAAATAGTCTATCAAATAATTTTAGGGGTTGACTTCGGCCAAAACTGATTAAATTATCATTGTATTCAATTCTTTTCTTTTCTTTTCCTTTTTTTTTTTTCTTTTGGACATGCCCCTCGGCATGCGGGATATTAGTTCCCCAACCAGGGATTGAACCTGTGCCCCCTGCGGTAGAAGCATGGAGTCCTAACCACTGGACCGCCAGGGAATTCCCTGTATTTAATTCTTAAAGAACACTTCCATTTTCTTTTTATTCATTTGTGCCTGAATTGTTGTTGTTGTTGTTATTCTTCAGAGAAATCTTTTAAACTATTTGTCAATTTTGTGAGGGTCATCTGGACTATGATTAGATTAATATAATAGTGATCATAATTAGAGCACATTTAAAGTACAAGATATCACAATATACTGAAAATGAACAGATGAGTGAAAGCCTGTCTTAGTTTGGGTTCCCTCAGAAACAGAGTCTGAGTGGAGGATTTGAGTGCAGGTAGTTTATTTGAGAAGTGACTCCAGGAAGCTCCAGGGGAGACAGGAAAGGGAAGAAGGCCAATAAAGAGTACATTATTGAGCAAATGACCATGGTGGGTAACTGGGACAGAATCCTGCTGGGAATTTCTGGGAGACCACGTCAGTTATCCTGTAGAGTTATATACTATATACTTTAGAGTGCCCACCCACCGGTTTTCCACTTCTCCTTCATTTTTGATGTCTAAAGGTTTCCCTCACTCGCAAGCTCAGCTATGACTCTAATAATGTTTATAATAGTTTACCTGTATTTTCTAACTATTACGCTGTAGGAGAGTTTTCAGTTTAATTTACCATATTATCCAGTTCCCCACAGAAATAAATATTAGGATTAAAGGAAGATCAAAAAAATCAATAAATATATATTATAAGATGTAAATGCCTTAGAAAAATGCCTAGCACACTATGAGAGCTCATTAAATGTTGTCAATTGCTAATACTTAGATGGTAGTAATAGAAGCCATAGAAGTAGATGTAGTATTGGAAGAAAAAGAGTGAAAAATTGATGGGGCTGCTCTTGGTGTTCCTAAGAGGAAGAACAACAAGAGTGTTTGTCCCAACAGTGTTCTATTTCTATCACTCCCACTAAAATCCCATTCTCTGAACACGTCTCAGTTTGCATCCTTGAACTTGAATGACATATATGAATTATGTGAGAAAACATTTCATTTTTTTAGCAGGTGGTATAAGAACATTTTGTAGGGAAAGAACAGTTTTATTAAAAGGGGCTTTGATAAGCTCACCATGGGGTAGAAATAATTCTCAGATTGCTCAAGTTTCATCAGAAATGAGAGAGGGTCACTGCATATTAAATAAGAACAAGTTTGGGAATTTCCTGGGGGAAGGATCAAGGAGATGAGGCCTCTGACTGCTAGAGTGCCTGAAGAAAGATTTGGAGCAAGAATCAAAGCATCGAATAGAGACTTATTTCAATGACTGCTGTGTGTTGTGAACTAAAACTTCTCTCCTATAAGTCCCCTTTGAAATACTTGATACAACTTTCATTATTCACTAATCATTTTATGTGAATGGAGTTTCAGTTTGGAGGAGCTCAAAAAGACCTGAGTGATGGAATTCCCTGGAGGTCCAGTGGTTAGGACTCTGCTCTTTCACTCCTGAGGATGCAGGTTCAATCCCTGGTTGGGGAACTAAGATCCCACAATGCTCTCGGCGCAGCCAAAAAAAAAAGATCTGAGTGACAATAGTAATACTCCTCCTCCTTGGAAGTGGAAGCAGTGATATATTCTATGAACTGCCCCTCCATACCAAAGGACTGAACAGAGAGAAGAAGGGCATTCAGAAGAGAAGGAGCAGAATAAGCATCTTCTTGGAACTGGAAGCAGATCAGTGAAGACAGATCCCAGGGTACAGGGTGGTAATGAGGCAAGAGGTATGACCAGAAGAGAAGGCAGGGGACAATGAAGAGCCTTCAGTGCTGAGCCAAGGGCATAGAATTTGTAATACAGATGATGAGGATCATTGAACAGTTTTCAAGCTGGGAATGTATTCCCATTTAATAGGTAATTATTGACAGTTTGAGATAACGCTTTGTAGAGAAGTAAGGCCAAAGGCAGGCCAGAAAACGAATTCAGGACTATTGTAGAGTCTCAGCCTAAGGAGGGTGTGATCACAGGTAAAAGAAAGGACAGCTGGACTGGAGGTGATGGGAAGAATTCAAGAGCTATCTACAAGACAGTACTGACGAACTTAGGAATAGCAGCGTATTAGTTAGGAAGGCTAAGTTGCAGTAAAAAAAAAAACAATAGACCCAAATATATACAATGGTGCAAACAATATAAAAGTTTATTTCTTGCTAACTCTCTAAGAAAGGTGTTCCTTGTCAGCTGGAGGCTCTCCTTCATTTGATGATTCAAGAATCCAGTCTCAAAAAAAAAAAAAAAAGAATCCAGTCTCCTTCCATATTATGGTTCCAATATCCATTAGAACTTCGTGATAGTCAGCAAAAGGCGAGGGAGAATGTGAAAGGGGCACACCCTCATTTGAAAAGCTTTGGCTAGGAAATGGCTCATAACACTTCCACACATATTCCACTCACTAGTACTTAGCACCATGGCCACATCTTACTGAAGTCTGGGAAATATAGTCTAACTACATGCCCAGGAAGAAAAAGAAATGGATTTTGGAAAACACCTAGAAGTCTCAACATAATCAGTGAGGGAAAGAAAAGATCTTAGAGTAATTCCCAACATTCAGATTAGCTAACTGGATGATTGGTGGTAGCATTAAGGAATATAGGTTTGCTTGGAGGGAGGTGGGGTAATGAGTTCAGTTTGAAATATGTTGAGTTAAAGATGCTCATGAAATACCTGTGGGGAAATATCCACTATATCTGTCTATGCACATCTTTAAGGATTAGAGACATACAACTTTGGCCATATGCTAATTCACTAAGTCTTATATAAGCTTTAAATGTGTACCCAACTATAGAAGATTTATGTGAATCAAATCTCTGAAAACTTTTCCATTGAATCCTTCATTGGTCTGTACTCACAGGCACAGATGGGAAAAACACAACTTAATATTATTCCAAAGCAGGAAGCAAACTGATTTCCCATGAAAGCTAAATGATATGTTCTATTCAGAACTGAATTATGACACAGTGCACAGCCATCCTCAATGAAAAGAAAAGAAATTGGGAGCATTATCCTGGTATGGCTGTGCTTGATTTCAAATCATGGGATGGGCAGAGGTGGGATTCTTTGCTTGTTTATTTTCCAGGTCTCCTTTTAAAAATATGCTCTATGCACTTGAGGAAGGTGAAAAGGAGGTATTAAAGTATCTGATGCTTTGAGAGTAGGCTCACTTCAGTTCTGATTCTCTCAAAGTAAATAACCTCAACATGAAATCAACTCTCAGATTCTAAGGTACCATCTTCTCGCTGTCTGTAAAGCAACCATTAAGACAAATCTGAGTGTTCTTAGGTTCACTGGGTAAATCACCAAGATTTCAGCGTCTTTGATGATTATCTTGTGGTCTGAAAGTGTCTTGTCACCTCTAAACAGAGGTTTTTCACTTAATGATCCAGGGGACTGGATGAATTTAAATATTTCCATCTTTTTTCACTTTTAAGAAAATAATAAAGTATGTATATTATTAATAAACTGGGATAACAATATTTAAATTAAGATTTTCTGTACCTTTTATATGTCAAACTTTGTTTCATTATTAATTGTGTGATAATGGCACAGGATGGGGGTGAGATGGAGGCATTAAATGCCTCACTTGGTATCATCACAAAACAAGCAGTTTGGTGAGTCTACATATTTCAACACATTCAGTCAAGGTCAGCTGGAATAATATAATTCAGTAAAACATGCTTAAGAATTGTTCAAAATGTTGTCATGTGAAATATAGAACAATAGGACAAAAAACCTGAACTATAAAATAAAAAGACTATGGAAACCTGTATATCACAAATACACCCAAGCAGTTCGAGAGAGGGGGAGAGAGAGACAGAGACAGAGAGAATGTGTACACAGTGCTTTTTGCTCTTAGAGGAAAAAAAAACTCTGGCAGTATAATAGTTTGAGTGTTAGAAAAGACCTCAGAACAAAATGCCAAAATGATATAAATGAAAAAGGCTCTCTTGCTTTTCTTCACAGAACAAATATTTTTCTACTCATACCAATGAAAACCCCAGATACTACAGCCAGCCAATCTGTGTTTACTTCTCCCTGTTATGTAACCTGTCTTTCCCCTAACTCTCATGCTCTAGAGGGAAGTCAGAGTTCTACAAACAGCCTGAGATGAAATCATCATTATTATGGCTTTTGCATGCCGAGTTATGGCTTGGTCCCATAATTCAAAGGGCTAAACCCATAGAGACGAAAAAGATTAGCAAAGGCTCTTTGCCACTCTAGCTGTGGGAGTCCACTTGAAGGGCTTCTCCACTGACTAACCCCCATGGAAACCCAGTGCCAGATTCTGTATCACTGCAAAACAAAAGGTTGCATTACATACCTCTTTACGTGGATGCCAAATGGAGCCGCCAGTAGGGGAAAATGACTAGGTCTTGAATCTACTTCTTCTAGGGTTCCAGGAAAAAAGGAAAACCCATCACATGTCAATTGATAGCATGCTCTCAGTCCTTGTCCTTCTCCCTCAATGGGAGTACATTGCTTCAATTAATTTCCACCTCAGTTAATATTCATCAAGTGTCCACAGTGAGCTAGGCCCAGCTGGGGGTAGGGGACCAAATAAGGACAATCACTCTATCTGCCCATACTACTACTGTGGAATGTATTCATCAATATGGAAATTTCCAGCACCCCCACTGACCTTGAATTGCTGGTCTGCCTGAACTCTTCAGAAGTAATTATTAAGCCATCTGCCTTATGTAGACATATATGACCCTAGAGGAATTCCAGTGCGAATAAGAGGTACATCTGTCTGATAGATCTGCCTTTGCCTGTGCCAAAGACCTTCTTATAGAGCTCTCTGCAATAAGATGTTTAGAGAATGTCAACAAACCACAACCCTCACTATAGAAAAAATATGCACATTTAATTTTCCTCTGCAAAAAAATGAAGGGTAATAATGTTGACACTTAGAATGTATTCAGCAGTTTCAGATGAATCTGATTACAAAAAGGAAGGCATAAAGAGATAACCCAGTGTCCTCTCAGTTCTCTATGGAACAAAGCTGAATTAAGGGATTTCCAAATGCAAAGTGATGACAATTTTCTAAGTTTCCTTTGCTCTGAAATTTATTGCTTAATATTTCTCAGTGGCAGGCACAGTCAGTGGTAGTCCCATGTACACTTTTCAGGATAAAAGAGCAAACCTGAATTAGCACTAGCCTATTAGCTTTAGAGCTACCTATATATGGAAATAAACTCTTACCTGTATTTTCTATATTTGAAAACTTGCACATTGATAGGTAGATATGAATATTGCTATATAAGTCCACACCAAGTTTGAGGTATTTTTAAGGCTATTCTGAACCACTCTAAATTATTAATTCTGACTTAAGGGAAGTAATAAAAATTATTCAGTCTCCACAGGAAATTAATTTTGTTACCTTACTTAGTAATAAAGGCAAAGCTCTTTGGATCCAGTGTTTTGCTAGTACCTTCCAAAATGTCCATTGTTTATTCTGCTTGTTTCAAATTGAAGGTAAAATATTTGCATTACCGACAGCTCTTCTTCACAATTAATGGGCACCTCAATTTGTCTTAAATGGCATACAACAGTATTCTGCACTGCAGTAGTGCCAACCTTTGCATAATATTCCAGCTTTCACAGCTGGGCTATAACTAATTCATTTACTGATATCTGGGGCTTAGAAAGTCAAATGTCCTTTTCTAGCAATTTAGCTTGTAGAGAGCATAATACAGTAAAAGGTCAATGATCTGACATAATATTATAGTCCACTATGGTGTGGTGTCCCAGGTTCCTGAAGAAAGAGATAGCACACTCAAACTGGGTAATGGAGGAGAATTTAAGGATTGGACCATTTACAAAGGTGTGGGAATCTGAAGCCTGAAGAAACAAGGGGAGGGAGTCATTACTAGAAGCTGGGGAGAGTATCTATATGGAGACAGCTATGGCCTGCAGTTAGAGGGAAGCAGTGAGCTCCTGGTGACTAGTCAGAGAAGGAGCCAGGGGATAAATACCCTCGTTTCTATTCCTCCCACTTTCCTATTTCTTGCAGGTGCCTCCTGTTGGCCAAATGGGAAGCCAAAGGGCAAGGGAACTTACTGAGGCAGTCTGCAGAGGTCAGCCTCCCTGGGCACAGAGTAGCAGGTAGAGTAATACAAGGATATGGGATATAAAAGGGCACAAGTAAGACATTCAGCCGAGCAGCCCTGCCTCACCATTGGATGTTTCTGGACATTAATGATAATGCCAAGACCTCTTCATGTCTTAATGTGCAAGGCAAGATTAATACAGCATGTACTCTACCATGAATATAACAATTTAAGTAAACTGCATAATAAATAGTATACTGTATTGTAAATACGGTAGTCTACAGTTATGATGCACTGCTAAACTATTATCAGAAAATTCAGCATCCCAGAACTATACTGGTTTAATAGATCACAGGTATTTAGCAACAACATATTAGACATGCATGAAGTGAAATAATCTGTTTTAGGAGATTAATGTGCAGTTCAGAGTCTGCATTAACACATTTTGAAAAACTTAAATATATTTGTAACTTAATCTTTAATTTCTTATTATGTTTCCCAAAATGTCGCTATGTAAATAGTAATTATAACTTTAATTTAATGCATTGTTCATATTAACACAACTGGTTTAGTCTTGATTACAAAAAGTCAATAATCTGACAAAAATAACTTAAAATTCACTTAACTCTAGATCATGAAGTTACCTGAATAATCAAATAAATACTGTATCGGATACTATACATAGAGAATCCTAAAGATGCTACCAGAAAACTACTAGAGCTAATCAATGAATTTGATAAAGTAGCAGGATGCAAAATTAATGCACAGGAATCTCTTGCATTGCTATACACTAATGATGAAAAATCTGAAAGAGAAATTAAGGAAGCACTCCCATTTACCACTGAAACAAAAAGAATAAAATACCTAGGAATAAACCTACCCAAGGAGACAAAAGACCTGTATGCAGAAAACTATAAGACACTGATGAACGAAATTAAAGATGATACAAACAGATGGAGAGATATACCGTGTTCTTGGATTGGAAGAATCAACATTGTGAAAACGACTCTACTACCCAAAGCAATCTACAGATTCAATGCAATCCCTATCAAACTACCAATGGCATTTTTCACAGAACTAGAACAAAAAATTTCACAATTTGTATGAAAACACAAAAGACCCTGAATAGCCAAAGCAATCTTGAGAAAGAAAAACAAAGCTGGTGGAATCAGGCTCCCAGACTTCGGACTATACTACAAAGCTACAGTAATCAAGACAGTATGGTACTGGCACAAAAACAGAAATATAGATCAATGGAACAGGATAGAAAGCCCAGAGATAAACCCCACACACATATAGTCACCTTATCTTTGATAAAGGAGGCAAGAATATACAACAGAGAAAAGACAGCCTCTTCAATAAGCAGTGCTGGGAAAACTGCACAGCTACATGTAAAAGAATGAAACTAGAACACTCCCTAACACCATACACAAGAATAAACTTAAAATGGATTAAAGACCTAAATGTAAGGCCAGACACTATAAAACTCTTAGAGGAAAACATAGGCAGAACACCGTATGACATAAATCACAAGAAGATACTTTTTGACCCATGTCCTAGAGAAATGGAAATAAAAACAAAAATAAACAAATGGGACCTAATGAAACTTCAAAGCTTTTGCACAGTAAGGGAAACCATAAACAAGATGAAAAGACAACCCTCAGAATGGGAGAAAATATTTGCCAATGAAGCAACTGACAAAGGATTAATCTCCAAAATTTACAAGCAGCTCATGCAGCTCAATAACAAAAAAAACAAACAGCCCAATCCAAAAATGGGCAGAAGACCTAAATAGACATTTCTCCAAAGAAGATATACAGATTGCCAACAAACACATGAAAGAATGCTCAACATCACTGAGCATTAGAGAAATGCAAATCAAAACTACAATGAGGTATCACCTCACCCCAGTCAGAATGGCCATCATCAAAAAATCTACAAACAATAAATGCTGGAGAGCATGTGGAGAAAAGGGAACACTCTTGCCCTGTTGGTGGGAATGTACATTGATACACCCACTATGGAGAACAGTATGGAAGTTCCTTAAAAAACTAAAAATAGAACAACCATATGACCCAGCAATCCCACTATTGGGCATATACCCTGAGAAAACCATAATTCAAAAAGACTCATGTACCACAATGTTCATTGCAGCTCTATTTACAATAGCCAGGAAATGGAAGCAACTGAAGTGTCCATCGACAGATGAATGGATAAAGAAGATGTGGCACATATATACAATGGAATATTACTCAGCCATAAAAAGAAATGAAATTGAATTATTTGTAGTGAGGTGGATGGACCTAGAGTCTGTCATACAGAGTGAAGTGAGTCAGAAAGAGAAAAACAAATACCGTATGCTAACACATATATATGGAATCTAAAAAAAAAAAAAGGTTTTGATCAACCTAGGGGCAGGACAGGAATAAAGATGCAGATGTAGAGAATGGACTTGAGGACATGGGGAGGGGGAAGGGTAAGCTGGGACGATGTGAGAGATTGGCATGGACAAATATTCACTACCAAATGTAAAATAGATAGCTAGTGGGAAGCAGCCACATAGCACAGGGAGATCAGCTCAGTGCTTTGTGACCACCTAGAGGGGTGGGATAGGGAGGGTGGGAGGGAGACGCAAGAGGGAGGAAGGATTTCTGCTTCCTCCCACCTAGAGGAAGCAGAAACTAACACACCACTGTAAAGCAATTATTTTCCAATAAAGATGTTTTAAAATAAAAAAAAATTAACTGGTGCATTTACAGACAACAAAAAAAAAGCAAAAAAAAAATACTCCATCGGAGACTTTCAGATAGAAATGCTTCCAGACACTATTCAGATGCATTATTTCTGCTGCATTAATAACTTTTGGACTCAACATATTCAACGAAGTCATGATGTTTGGGTTAATTTACTTCTAGGCTTTTGTCTCTCTCTTCCATTTCTTGAAGCATCTCTGGATGAATAATGTTTTCAATAACTCATTTACCAGTTGGCTATTCCGCTACTCTAATGCTTCCAGTTGATTCCCTTTTCCTCTTGTAGACGTGAATTAGGGAACTCTATCTATAAAAGCCCAGCCATCCTTTGAAATCCTGTTCATTGTATTAAATCCTTCAGGCTCCTCTGAAGAGTGCTAACTCTTCAAGTACTCCTCAAACAGAACACTTGGCTGCTTGGTTGCTAATGTGTTGCTGCCCAAGGAGTCTTTAATCGTCAGCCAGGGAGCCAATCCACCAGTGAAACTCCTCATAGTAATCTGTTTGTGCACTGAGACAAAGCCTAGGTGCTAGGTGGCCAGGACTTTGTAGTGTCCTTAAAAGTGTTCCTCAGCCTTTTTTTGATTATCACTCCCCACCTAAGGAGACTTTTTTAGACATATTTGCCCAAATAACCCCCCCACACCACGAAATTTTAATACTGGAGTCACTGTGTATCTGTTTATGTAGTATGTGGCCCATTGGATGGCCACAAATCATTATAATATCTAAGATTTTTTTGGCCCTACCAAGAACAAGTTTGTGCCCCCTTGGAGGTGATATCACCTCCATTGAGAAGGCATGGTTTGCTTGGAGGACTTGTAGGACTTGAAGGACTACTTGGAGGCCTCCAAATTACAAGATACTGGTTCACTTGATTTCCATTTTATCTGGAGAAGGAAGAAGAGTAAATGGTAATGGTAGAAAGGAGATGAAAATAAGACTACCATACTTTGACCTGAGGACCTAATCAATCAATCAATAAGTGACTTATTGAGTTCTGATCGTGCTGTGTAGGTATGTAGATACAAAAGATATAGGATACAGTGTTTAAAACAAAAAAGGTTCTATTCTTTAAATATCCATTCCATATGCACAGGTCCTCTTCCGATGTGGCCCATATATTTGCCATAAATTTTAAACGTAATTCCATTAAGACTTCATTCTGTGGAAGACTCTCCTGAAAAATACTTTCCTATGTACAGGTATGCTTACAAAGATGTGAAAAATCACAAAAATGCAGTGGAAACTCAGGCTTAGTCATTTTGCTATAGACTCAGGGGAAGGAATGCATGATCTGCTTTCTAAACAGGAGCTTCTAGGTTTGATGCCAGCCCAGGAAAGAGTAATTGCTATGCCAGTGATGCAATTCCCTTCATTTCCAATTTAGTAATATAAATATTCCTATTAACGCCTGCTCTGTCACCATAGTAACAATGGAGTCTTCCTGGACCTGAATTTAAAATGAGTACCTAAGAGTCCTTCAGTACAGAGCTATGTTCTGGGAAAGTGATTCCCAGACACAGGTCAGTTGACCTCTCACATCAGAATCACCTGCAGAGCTTGTCAAAAGTACAGACCCAAAGGTTACAGCCAGACTTCATGGAGAAGAATTACCAGAAGTGAGGCCTAGGGATCAGCAATGTATCGAATATTTTTTCAAAAGTTTTTCAGTGATTCTGATTCACAGCCAGATTTGGAAGGCACTGTGGGATAGTCGAAGGCATTTGTTTGTTACAGAAACAGAAAGAAAAATGGCTAAATAGTATTCTGATTCAGATTTTGCTAGTCACTAAGTTTGTGACCTTGGGCCAAGCACTTAGAATTACATTGACTTCACTCTCTTCTCTGTATGTTTTCTAGTTCCTCCTTATTCCTACCTTCCTCTCATCCACGAGTCCCTCACAGTCCAAGTTGCCTTGGGGCCTCTCTTACCAGCCTTCTCTTTGTATTTCTTTCAGATTCTGCTGCCACTAACAATTTTCCTGTTCTTTCCTTTTGTTTCTTATTCCAAGAAGGAATAAGAAGCTGAGAGGTAGAATCTTTAAATGTAACTGAAGGAGATTAAATTGATTCAATCCATCATCATCATCCCTGATAGACAATGTTCTCACAGGCCACTGGGACTCTTAGCACCTCTAGGCCAGTAAATCACTAGATAGCCTATAGTTTGGCTGCTTTAGAGTTGGATGGTCTCCCCAGTCCAGGCAGCTGAGGCCAGGCATATGGGAATCACATGGTACACAACAAGGTCATCTGAGCATCTGAAACTGCCTAGGCCATTTTCCTTAATAAACCTTATGATGGTCATAGTTGTCTAAAATAGTCCCTTTCTTCTTTAAAATTGTATAATTTTATTAATAACTAATATCCCAGCCAAGCACATGGATAATGACAAGTGTATGCTTGATGCAGTATTATAATCCTAAATAAGTCACCTACTTCTTAAATGAGCTTAAGGAACCATGAGGCAGCCATATTGTTTCTTATTAGCTTAAGGCCATCCTTGCTGTGTGGTAGTCTTTCTTACTTATTCCTTAATAAATAAGAGGTTATAGTGGTATCATTCATGAATATTTAAAACAATTATATTTCCCTCTTTTTATTTTGCTTCTGAAGAGGGGGATCACCATCCAAATCTAACTCCTACACGTGCGCCATGGATTCCATTGCCTCCTATCAGCTTCAGGACTAGAACTTATCGATTATCCTTAACTGTCTTTATCTTCAACTTTCCTTTCCCCCAGCTCCTTCCTCTCAGTCTATACCCATGTTCCCTTCGTTCCCATTTCAAAAGCAAACTTTCCTCAGACCAAAATCTCAATACAAGTGATGAGCCCATATTTTCTCCCTCCGCAATACTGAAAAAAAAAAGTGATTTGCTCTCATATTTCTTCTCAATTTTACACTCACACTTTAATCCACTGCAGTCTGACTTTTGCCCCAACCATTCATCTGAAATGATTTTGTCCAAAGTGACCACTATCAGCCTACTTTCTGAGCCCTTTAATTTGGGGGTGGGGGGAAGTTCTTGAAATTTGATACTGCTGAACACACTTTCCTTCTTAAAACTATCTTTTACTTTGGCTTTCATGATATAATTCTTCTGTGGTTCTCCTCTTCCATTTCTAATGGATTTCCTTTACAGACCATTCATATACGAGGCACCACCCTTTGACTACCATCTCTACTCATCTCATGGTCTGAACACTGGTGTTTCCCTCAGATATCTCAAACTGTTTCCTCTAATATTTTTTCAACTTATAGCTATATCTTGAGAAGCATTTAAAGATTCCACTTTGAGAGAATGTAGTCAGGGCAGCAACTGCTTTCCTTTCTTCCCCTTTCCTCCCAAGCACTTGTTCTCAGGCCAAATGCATCAACCACATTTGGCACAAGCTTGAAGATGTGTCCTCGGATCCATTCTAAGTATGGTAGATACTGTGTTGTGCCATCTAGATCCCTCTTCATTCCCTCAGCTTCTGGTAATGCAGCCAAGGGACAGTTGTCAGCTGTCAGCCCTCTCCAAAAATTGTAGTTGGAAAGAGCTGCTCCGCTTAAGGTCATGTGTCTTTCCCGGGGGCAACCTGCATCCCATGAGCATAATGGGGAAGTATAAACACATAGCCCCTTTATTGTAATGTGGGGCAGCCCATCAGGGTTCAGTACTCCCTGTGGTGTTGGTTGAAGTCTCTTTTAAGACTGTATTAACACCCAAATTCTCCCTCTGCCAGGTACACTTCCTTCCCTTACCCTCCAGGTTTTGATCTGTAGAACACTCCCCAATAAACCTCCTGCAAGCTAATGTCTCTCTTAGAGTCTGCTTCCCAGTGAGCCCAACATGTAACTCTGAGTCACATAGGCAGTCAACCTGATTGTTCACTATGTCCAGCTTATCACCACCACATGTATGCACACACTTTGTATTTCAACATTCTCTATGTTGCCAGGCCTCATAGAAGCCCACCTCTCACTTGGTTCCCAGCAATTAAAAAGGTGGCTAATAATATTCAGTGCAGGGGATAATGCATGTGGAACACTTTGAACAGGCATAAAAGAAACTTGAAAATGCTCTTTTAAGTGAATCAGGAAAGCAAACACATCAAAGAGAAGAAAGGTATAGTGGCATAAAGCTCTGAATTAAGTGAAGTTTTAGAAAGAAATAGTCCTCTACAATGTCCTAGAATTAGGATAAGCACACAGTGAATTTCCTGAGATAGTTCCCCAGACTGACAAACCATGAGATGGAAAAGTGTGGACAGAAGAATCAACCTGATTACTCATTCTACCTCAAACAAACTTTTAAGTGTGTGAAATCTACCATTGGATGAACTCAAAGAAAGCCTAGCATGGCTCTGGGAGCCAGGAGATCATGACTTGCCCTTTAAGAATTAATCCCTAGTCTTACAAAAGACTTAGTGCCAAATTTAAGGATGAAGAGATGGACAAATGTTCAAGTAGTTTCCAAATTGCCCTTGTTTGTTTTCTCTCTGTAGTCTGTGACCCAACTTTATACACTCTCCAGATCTACTTTCCCAGCTCTCAGTTGTTGCCCTTGATTTCATAGACCCTGAGGCTCCTCCTTAGAGCCTACTGTCACTGAAGACTGGTATTCCTGTGACATACTCTTTGTGACCCAGTTTCCAGAATCTCCCTCATACCTGTATGATCCTTCAAGAACAGTTTTGCCTCATTTTAGGCTGTGCTCTTTGTTTAATGGGTTAAAAAGAAAAAGTGTGGATAAGGTTATGCAGAGCACCACCCTACTAAAGAAATATGCCTGATGGAATGTTAACATTCCAAGTACTGGTTTGAACCAATGATAGCTGTCTCCTCATGATCATATGCATGAGCGTTGAAAAAAATGACCATCATATGGCCAAAATCCAAATGTGAAATGGCTCTTTGATTTGCAGCTGTGACCACTGTTTGCAGAGTCACTTGGTTCTCTACCCTGCCTCTCAGAGACACTGCTGTCTTCAGGCTATCGTTCAAACTGGGTTCTCCTGCACCTTTCAGATTTTTGCCAGCCCTGTCCAGCAGCTGCTAGTGTTCTCCAGCCATGCCCAGCAATGTTGTCCTCTCTTGCAGCTGTGATTAACAGTGTTTTTTAAAAGGTCCCTTTGCCTTCTCAGTTTGTGGTTACTTCAGTTCTCCATTCGATAGGGGTTGGAGTGTCTGTTGCCTACCACTGTAAAGTAGGACTGGATTAGCACAAGCATTTCATCAATGCAGGCAAACTGATAATGTTTTATGGCCCCCTTTTAAATTTATTTGTTTATGTAAGTTCTGGCTGTCCATTACTGCATAACAACCACTCCACACTTAGTGGTGTAAACCAGCAAGGATCATCTATTATTATTACTATTATTACTTCACATTTCTGAGGTTGACTGAACTCAGCTGGGCACTTCTTGCTCAGAGTTTCTTGTTCAGCTGCATGCAGGTAGTTGGACTCATCTCAAAGTCTTCCTCACTCACATGGCTGGTGGTGATGCTGGCAGTTGACTGGGACCTCAGCTGGAACTGTTGGCCAGAACGTGAACATATGACCCCTCTATATTGCCTAGAGTCCCTCACAGCATGGCAGTTAGGTTCCAAGGGCAGGTATCCCAGAGAGAAAGAGCCAGATGAAAGCTCTATTGCCTTTTATAACCTCGTCTTGGAAGTAATATGGCTTCACTTCTGCTATATTCTACTGGTCTATATAGCCATAGAAGTTCACCTGGCTTCAGGAGGAGGGAACATAGACTTCACCTCTCAATGAGGGAGTGGCAAAGTACATTTTAACAAGAGAATGTAGAATGGGAGATACTGTTATGGCCATCATTGGAAAATACAGTCTCTGACAATATATAACTTTTTAAAATTACACAAATAATAATGTATTCATTGTAGAAAAATTTAAATACATATAGGTAATAATTACTTTTTTTTTTTTTTTTTTTGCGGTACGCGGGACTCTCACTGTTGTGGCCTCTCCCGTCGTGGAGCACAGGCTCCGGACGCGCAGGCTCAGCGGCCATGGCTCACGGGCCCAGCTGCTCCGCGGCATGTGGGATCTTCCTGGACTGGGGCATGAACCCATGTCCCCTGCATCGGCAGGCAGACTCAACCACTGCGCCACCAGGGAAGCCCGGTAATAATTACTTTTTAACATTATAATCTAAGGAAAATAGAAGCACAGTCAACTTTGGGCTGTTTCATGCCTATATGAAAATCGTATTTTCTAATCCCCATGTTAAAATCCACTGGTGTTTGTGCTGCTTCCAGGTGCAAAGAGCAGTCTGAGAGATAGTTTGAGTGCTTAAATATTGAGAATTTTGGACATTTGATGGTTAGTGGGTGGTCAACAAGACAGAATATATAAAGCCAAAATCATCTCAGAAAATTCAGTGTATGCTTATTCCACTTACAGGATATTATAGAGAACTATTCCTTTTTAAAACTTCACTTGAGTCAGAGCTTTATTCCACTTTGCCTTTCTTACCTTTGATATGTTTACTTTCCTGATTCACTTACAACATTTTCAGAATTGCTTTCATGCCTTTTCAGAGTGTTCCATGTGTATTACCCCCATTTGATCCTCTGTAGTACTGTCAGTCATTTGTAATGCCAACTAGAACAATTAAGTAACTTTGTATTGTCATTTAAAATACTCATTTGCACAGCAGAATCTGAGAAAAAAAAAGACGGTAAGTCAATGTCAAGGCAAATCACAAGGCCACTAAAATGGTATCTAAGAATATGTATTATAAGGGGAAATGTGCATAATATATTAATTTTAAAAATCAAAACTCTATGTATATACAGTGTGATATCTTTTGTTTCAATTACATACATGTATATAAAGGAAATGACAAGAGGATAGTGAGATTATAGATGATTTCATTTGCTTCTTTGTGCTATTCTGTATTTTCCAAGTTTTCTACAGTGAACATATATTAGAATTTTAACTCAAAAATAAAAGTTTATACATTTAAAAGCCAAGGTCAAAAGAAAATAGTAAAAGAAGAAATCCTCAACACTATACATGATGAGGCTTGTACACATCCTTAGTTTACGTAATTTTCATTATATTGCTGTGCATCCAACCATTTAACTAATCCTAAAAAGTAGAGTAACTTCCACTTCATATCTTTTTAGGGGTACATTTCAATTGACACAGATATACCACCTGGATAGATCTCATTGAAACATAATGATGTTTACAAGAGAAACACAAAGCAAAGTGTCACCAAAAATAAAAAAAATCTACTTGTAAAATTATGATGGTGGAAATGTATTACCAGTCCAAACCACTAAGCGTTGTGAATTTACACTTCATTCTGCAGTTATATTTGTCATCAATATAAAAGAGTGGAATGCAGTTCTTTCTGAGATGGCTTAACCTGTTAAATTCATATTCCCACTTCAAATGACTCATGTGATGAGCGCAACAACGTCACGTGCCAATTTGAATGGAGAAGAGGGAGCAAATATAAGAATGGAGAAGATAGAAGCTGTACTTTATAATATATCAATACAGTATATGAAAGCTTACAATTAGTTTTTATTTAAAAAATAAGTACTGGAAGAATAAGTGGATGCTGTGAATATGTGGTTACTTGTGGCAACAGACAGTATAGGATGGGCACATGGACTGTAATGATGAAGCAACCATTTGAGCTGTGAGTCAAAGTGTAGCACATATACCGCTATGTGTGAGTAGAAAAGCAACGCTTGTGTTTCATTCCTGTCTTGCATTGGACTCATTTAATATGTCTACCAAGTATTACAAAGGCAAATTTATATATTTTTAACCAAATAAATGCAAATAATTATAAATTCCAGAGGATACTTTCCAAGGATTTATCGGGGACATTTATTCAGTCAACAGATGTATGCATTTGATATAACTCATAGAGAGAGCACCTCTTGGTGCTTCTACTTATCTGGCAACTCTTTCCTTCTACTTATCTGGCAACTCTTTCCTTCTACTTATCCGGCAACTCTTCAATCTCCTTTACGAGTATCTCCTCCTCTTCCCTCCCCTTTAGTTTTTGCTGTTGCCACAAATCCACACTCTGTCCTCTTTTCTTTTCACTCTGGATAATCTTTTGGGGAGGTTCTACCTTCAGCCATGGCTTCAACCAATACTAATGACTAACATCTATGTCACAAGCCCAGATATCTCTCCTGTGTTTCAGACCCATGAATCCAACAGTCTCTAGACATATCATCTGAAAGTACCAGAAGGACTTCAAACTCACAGAGTCTAAAACTGATCTCATGATTTCCCAATCAAACATGCTGTAACTTCAGCTTCAGGCCTTCATTTTTTCTTGCCCTGATTATAGAAAAAAACATCCAAACTACTCTCTCCACTTCCAATCTTTCAACTTTCAAATATTCAATTCACCATTCGGGAATTTGGAGGGAAGCATTCCTTCATTTAAAATTCTTCATTATCTACCTATTATCTTCAAGATAGTTATTCTAACTGCCTAGGTCTCCAGTCATACATCTTGTCTCTTATTTCAGCCCCTTACTGAACTACTTGCAATTCCTTGGACACAGGTGATGTTAGACTCTTTAGATTACAGGAAACAGAGACTAATTCTATCCATCTAAGGTATTCAGGGTTTATTGTAAAACTTTATGAGTTAATGTAGCAGAAAAGAATCTCACACAAAACTAGGGATAGCTGCCACTCAGGATGTAAAGCATCAAGCCATTTGGTCTACCCTTAAGCAGCAAGATTCTATGGAACTTTGCAATAGTGTTCCACCACTATTCTTTTCACTCCCTGCTTTCTTTATCTTTCTATATATCTTTTCTCTCTTTCTACTAGAAATTGTCTGATACTTTCCATTATTCCAGCTCAGATGCCAAAGGTACAGCCTATGACTGACCCACTTAATTGTCATTACTTTTCTAGGTACAGTTTTTGGCCACAGATCTCCTCATATATTACTAGCCAGCAAACCAGGGTTGGCAGCTCTTGAGCCATATGTCCATTTCCAGCCCAAGATGCTCTTCACCAAGATGCCTTCCCTCAGTCTGGAGATTAGAGTCAGGTGATTCTCCTCAAAAAGAGAGATAATAGGCTTGTCAGTGACAACTAGCATGTATAGTGGATAAGATAGTTACAGACTACAAATTGACGTAGGCTTTTTGAGAAACAGAGAAATAACTTCTATTTCTCTATAACTGAATTCTTACTTTGAAACTTTATTCTGCTGATAGCAAAAAGTTAGGCTTTGTTAATTTAAGGTAAGTCACTCAATTCAGGGTTTTCTCAGCCAAATAAGAGTTCTTCCCTTACTGCTTTTCCACACGTCTTAGTTTGGGTGACCCTAAAAGCAGCATCTGAGATGAGGAATTGGATTCTGGTAGTTTATATGAGGTGTATTTTTGGAAACTAACAATGAGAGAGCAAAGAGAGACATGGGAGAAGAAAAACCAGTAAAGAGTTTTTTATTGAGCTGTTGGCAACTGGGTCTCTATCCCACTGCAACCCCTTAATCGCTGGTTAGAATGCAATCCATAATTGCCTCTGAAAAATAGGGTGTTGGAACACTTATCCTCCAACTCTCACTCCACGTTGGTTGAGAATTTCCCCTGGAGGCATTTACTGCCCTGTACTTCTGCACTACCCTGCATATGCAGGTTGAGAAAACCCCTACATCTTCAGAAAACATCCTAAGACAGTAAGGTGGGGTAGCCTGCTGACTGTATAAGAACCATCTACCGGAATTGCAGTTAATATCTGAGGATAGACAAGAGAATGTGGTATGGGACACCAAAATTTTCTACCCCACTCCAGGAGAAAAGCCATGGTGTATCACTGTGTGGGTGATATTCAGGTGTCATAATCTATCCAAGTTGGAATCTACTGAGACAATTAAGGCTCCACTTATCTAGTCTTTATCTTCTAGCTCTGCTAGTAGATTCTGAGGCATTCTCATTCCCCTCTAGTCTCCAACTGTCAAGGATATGCAGGGAAATCTGTGCCCTCCTTCCCATGACCATACAGCCCCACACATTCCTTACCCTCTCTCCACTCAGCTCCTTCACCATTCCTCTCAGGGAGAGGCCTGGGATGGGGGTTTGAGGAGCAGTTCTCAGAAATGAGACCCAAGGATCCATTCTCAGGGACACACACCAAAATCTATCTCAATATTTGCATCTCCTGATCCTCCACTCCTCTACACCAGTCTGTGAGAACCTATCTAATTTAAGCAGGTGGGAAAAACTGACTTGACTCACTTTGTATTTTTTCATGTCTTCTATTTATGTCATAAACTTTGCCTCCTGAATCCTTTGAGGCTCTGACTTTTGATACTATTCAATTCAAAACTTTTTACTCTCAACATTATCATCTCTTCTGGGAGCTGTTTTGAGGCTAAAAAGCTGAGCATTGACTCCTTTCTTTCCCCTTTGTATTTCTTTTGAAGTAACTGTACCCTGATAGCAGTAAGTATAGAATATTCTCTCATGTTGGGTTTCCAGAAGCAGACCCTGAGATGAGGATTTGTGTGAAAGTAATTTATTAGGACATGTTCCCCTAAAAAAACAGTAGAGGAATAAGAAATTAGAATACAGAAAGGAAGGAGGCCAAGCAAGGGTGTAATATTAAGCTAAGTCCTGTAAGAGGGTATCTTTGGCTCTATCCCAGACTCTACCCCTGGAGACAATGGAGGTCACTTCTCACAGTTTTCCCCCTCAAGGGAGGGACAAGGGCGTTGGAATATTTATCCTCTCATGCCATCAGTCATTGGTTAAGAGCTGCCTACTGGGAGAGGAGGGAAGAAGGAGAGAATGTGGGGGCTGTGCCATAAAATCCCAGTCACTTCTGCAAATTATGTTCTTTCAGCATCTGTTAGGAATACCTTTACCTTTATCTGAATGAGTGATCGGTTTGAGCAGCAGGAAATAGTAGGGAAAGAAACACAGGATAATGTTTCAGAATATAATCTTGCCATGCATATCTAGTAGGTTTAACTCCTGTACCCTCTTGCACCACCATGAATTTCATAGGAGGATATTAAGTTTTGTGTACTCTCCTTTTCTTCCAGGTCAATTGCTCTTTCTGCAAAGCTTAGTCTCCCCAGTCACAAGCTCTTTTTCTCTCTGCTCTCATAATCCTCAGAGAATAAGTCTATCAAAGTTGGGTTTCCCCTATTAGAACTGGGAGTCCGTAAGAGCAGAGACCAGCTTGCTCTTTTCAGTATACCCATGCCTAAGTGCTCTGTAATGCTTATGAAGGAATAGTTGCAGGTATACAGTTCACTCAGGGACTTGGAAATGTGAAGGCAAACCCTGCCTTGTGCCTCCATGCATTTTTGTTCTGATCAAATCAGTTTACAATGAATATTAAGGGAAATCATTAAGGGGACAACATGTCAAAAATGGTGACAAGTGGTTTCAGGGATGTGTATGAAAGGGGAAAAGGTGGTTTAGCCCATTTTGCTTTGATGATGAAAAGGCTGGTGACTGAGGGTGGTTTGTTTATGAACACAAGGGTGGTTTTTAGCACTGATCAGGAAGGCCACCGCCTTAAGCTATCTTGACAAATGTGGGATTCATCCTAAAAGGGTCAGGTTGTTCTCCTAGATTTGCTACAGCCTGAGGATAGCTCTCCATGCTATCTCATGTGCAAAGATTAGTAATGATATGAATAGATGAGTTGATGAGTAAATGGGTGGACGATGTGTAAGTACATTTGACTAGACTACCAAACTCTAATAGAAATAAGGCATTATTTTTTTTCATCTTTATTGGAGTATAATTGCTTTACAATGGTGTGTTATTTTCTGCTTTATAACAAAGTGAATCAGTTATACATACACATATGTTCCCATATCTCTTCCCTCTTGCGTCTCCCTCCCTCCCACCTTCTGTATCCCACCCCTCCAGGCGGTCACAAAGCACCAAGCTGAGCTCCCTGTGCTATGCGGCTGCTTCCCACTAGCTATCTACCTTACATTTGGTAGTGTATATATGTCCATGCCTCTCTCGCGCTTTGTCTGAAATAAGGCATTATTAACTAGGAAGAGGGTTACTTTTAGGACAGGAACTTAAAATCATGTAAGAATAAGATTTTTAGAGCTTAAAAAGTATTCATAGATTATGATAAGGCACTTATAAGAGGAAAACTGAGAAAGCTGAGCATGAAGTGAGCAATCTGGTTTATTTAATAAATAGAGGGTAATTATTGTGACCGAATGATTTTCAAAGCAAACAAATCCTATAGTTGTCTCTATTAAACCGGACAAGAACATAATAATATGTTTTTATTCTAGTGGACTGTAAATAAAACTACCTAGCTGGACCCTTCATCTAATTCTTAGGATTGATGACATCTATGACAACTTAATGGAGGAAGACATTCAGTGAGTGTTTCCCACACACCAAAATGTAGAACTGATGGATTTTTTAATATCCTGTAATCCACATAGAATTTTGCTGTCTGGTCAACTTTCTTTGAGGGAATTTACTGACCTGTGTCATATTCTAGACCACACAAAAAGAGATTTTTGTACAGGAAGTTTGTTTGTAGACATGAAAGTTGAGATGCACTCCCCTCTACATGCATTCCTCCAGGTCAGACTATATCTCTACATCTCAGTCCTTTCATTGCACTCTGTGCTTCTAGAACAGTAGGACTGCATCATATTACAGTTTACATCTATGTCTGTTTCTTTTGTTAGATTAAGACTTCCCCCAAAGTATCTAGAATTGTGTCTAGCACATAGTCTCTGTCCCTTCTTTTCTGTGTAGGGATCCCTTACTGATATTTAAAGACTTAGCTCAAAAGTCAACCCTCATGCTCCTCCAGAACAGTTAGTTGCTCCCTATGCTAAGCTCCCACCACACTTCATTCATAATGCTGTTAAGGTGCTTATCTCATTATACTATCATTTATATAGATATATGACTCCCCTATTGAACCATGAACCCCTGAAGGGAAAAATGCTGCATTTTCACCATTTTCCCCTTAGTGCCTAACATATTGCCTGTCACACAGTAGATACTAAATAAATATCTGTTGAATTAAAATGGAGTGAATAGTTTATCTAACAGTACATAACAAACTAAAAACACAACTCCCTGAAATAGAATTCCAGTTCAAATTAGGAACTGTGAATAAATTCCAACTCTCAGGATAATGATTAGGGCTGAAGAAGAAATGCTCTTGGGCTTGATAAAAGGTAAAGTAAGCAATTGCACTAGAAAATTATTGTGTCTTTTCATTTCTGGGCCTTTGCTAGGACGTGGTCACTATGTTAGCATCATCTTGTAATATATATATTGTAGGAATAAATTCTTAATCAGGGGTCTCCAGAAAATTAAATCACTTAGCACATGTAAAAATCTAAAAACTAAATCTAAAAAAAAAAATTCATTTTGCTTCTCTTTATTCTCTAGAGCTAACATGTCAATGAGAATAATTCAAGTAACCTAGGAGTACTCACTCTTGTTTAATTAGACATCTACAGCATATTTGGATTTTTACATAATTCAAGAAGGAATTTAGAGGACCCTTTGTTAGAAATATTTCGCACATAAAATTTAAAACTTGGAAGAAGAGAATTTAAAAAAGAAAGGAGCTAACTTTAATCTAATCATGATGAGATAGTTGGCAAACTCAAAGTAAGGAATAGTTATCAAACCAATTGACCTCTACTCTTCAAAAAAATCAACATTGTTGAAGGTAAAATTCAGTCTGAAAAATTGTTCTTAATGAAAGGAGACTAAAAAGACTTGACAAATAAACGCAACAAGTGTCCCTGGATCAGAAAAATAAAATGCATTAAAGAACATCGATAAAACAATTCAAGAAATTTGAATGACTATGGTATATAAGATAATGCTATTGTATCAATGATAAATGTCCCAAATTGGATAATTGTATCATGGTTATGTGAAAGAATGTATTATTCCTGGGAGACACAAGCTGAAGTATTTTTAGGTCAAGAGATATCACGTCTATAATTTCTTTGCAAATGATTCTGTAAACAATAACAATTATGAATATAGATTAATTTATTCTTGCAATTTCCCCATAGGTTTGAAATTTTTCAACATAAAAAATTAAAAATTATAAAAGTAAATAAAGGGACTAATCTAGAGAAACTCTTGTACATGTGTACCAGGAGACATGTATAAGTTTATAGCAGCAAATGTGCTCTCATATCATCAAAAAGTTAACCCGGAAGTTCTTCACTAATAAAATGGATAAATACATTATGGTGTATGTATACAATGGAATACTACAGAGCAGTAAAAATGAATCAGCTAGAGTTACACATCACAACATGGATGAACTTCTAAAACATAAAAATCAGAGAATGAAGGAAGTTGGAAAAGACATCATGCCGTGCCGTATGATTCCATTTATTTAAAGTTCAAAAACAGGCAAAAGAAAACATAACTATAAGGTAAAACTCTAAGAAAAGCAAGGGTAAAAAGGTCATTGTATAAAACAATTATCTATCATCTGAAAAAAATAATAGCTTCATTTGGACTAAATACCTTGCTGCCCCTTACTAGTTGTTATCTTTTCCCCCTTCCCCTTCCCCTCCCCCTTCTGGTCTTGTTAACTCTTTATGGGACTGTGCTCAGGAAGCTTCAGAAATTATGGTCTCATCATCACCTGTTTTAGCTCAGTTGAGGGTTTTTGTTTATTTGTTTCATATTTACAGTCATTCTAATGAGCATGATAATTCATGAAAGAGGCTGGTGACAGGAAGAAAAACCATAAACTATCCTGCTGACATCCCTGCCATATATCTATATCTATATCCATCTATCTATCTATCTCTCTGTATATACACACATCTAGATAGACACATACATAGATACATAGATAGATGTATGTGTGTATATATATAGTTTGTTTGTTTTCAATCTCAGCACTGGAAATAGAAGGTTGTATTAGCAATTTGCTCCTAGGATCCATAATTCTTTCTCCATTCATAGCCTCCATTCAGTACCACGACCTTTTCTTCTAGCATTGTGAAGTTACAGTGTTAAATATCTACATTCACTCTCAAAATAGCACCTCCCCCAGCAAAGGACAGAAATAGCAGCCTACTCATAGCCACAGCTAACACAACCACTAATAAGTGCTTGGAGACACACTTTGAGCTTGGGGATAGAGATAAACAGACTGGAGGTTAAGATACCCAAAACCATATGACATGGTAAACATTTTAACGAATTTGGCTATTGAGCTCTGCAGAACATGGGGGCAAGGGAAACACATTTGATAACACATATTTAACTGAATTCAAATACCTAAATAAGTGTCACACCGAAGTTGGATTTGACTTGTTCTTTATGACCCCAAGGGACAGAGCTTGGACCAATGGGTGAAAGCTTCAGGAAGACAGATCTGAATCAACGTAAGGGAGAGCCACACAGAAATATAATAGCAGCACTGGGAAGTGAATTGCATATTTCAAGAAGCATTGTAAAACAAGTTAACCAAGCAATGGGATGGGACTGAAGGGTAAAATGATTGCTTTCTCAGAGTTCTAAGTGTCTGGGTTCTGTGCAGGTTCTAGGTATGAAAGAGGATGCTGAGCTAGCAGTTAGGAGCCCTGAGTCATTGCCCTTGCTCACCAACTAACTAGCTGTATAACCACCATTTGGGGACTTAATTTCTTCTCTTCTAATGAGGTAAGGGTATGAGGAGACACTGATGTCACTGTCTTGATAGACAACAACCCCATATCAGGTTAGTTTGACACTGATGTCAGCCTTATGACAGGAAATCTGTTTCATTGAGGCCAACCTAATTTACTAACACTGGGAATCTCATGTAGATCAACAAGTTTTAGAGGATTTCCTCTCTGAGGAAACAAGAGTGAAAGCATAATGTTCATATCACCACCATGGAGTTAAAAAAACGATTTAATCAAAGGGAAAATGGGATCTATGCTTGATGCTCAAGAAGAATCAATTTGCCTTTGAGAGGAATTACCCTACAAGAGTAGTTTTATCTTTGGCTTCTATGAAATATCAGTATATTACCTGGAACAAAGTATCACAAACATTTTCTTTTTTATTATTTTATTGTGTTACTAAGTAGTACATAATGAGCAAAATTAATTGGTCACATATTGCTCACATTATAAGTCTTGATAAGAGTATGCATGAATAGCTTACAGCATCCTTGATATCCCAGGAACCAGTAAGTCAGCTGTGTTTGTGTTATATTATAAATTTTACAGAGGAGGGAAAACTCTTTTTCTTGGCATTAAGATTCAGGACTATGGACAGGAAAGAAGCCTGATTTCCTGTCATACTGTTCCCATCCCTATATAAAGAATATAGTTATTCATAACTTTTCAACTGCATGGTAGTTTTAGCTACCATTTCTAATAAAGAAGTGTATCAGTCAGGGTTCTGGCAGGAAATAGAATTCTATTCAGGTGATTCAATGAGGAGATTTTCATAAAGGACTACTTTCAGATATGTGAGTGGAGTTAAGGGAAACAACAAGGAAGGTTCAGGTATCCAGAGATGGGTCATGGCTGGAAGCCATTACCAACCCTAGGATTGAAGGGGAAAGGGGAGGAAATAATATTACAGAAACCACTGAGAGTTGGAACCATGGAGGAGGAGACACCCAGGAGAAGCTGTGGTCATGTAGAGACTCAACCACAGCCAGAACCAAGGCACAAAGCTGGGTGGAACAGGGAAGAGATATCCCAAGCTCTCTTACTCTTCATGTTCTGTGGTCTCATGCTGGTGCCTCCCTTTAGCTGAGTCGATGAAGCAAACTCAGAAACTCAGTACATGTTCATAATTGCTTGTTGAATGACTCTCTCCTAACTCCCATTTCAGGTTTCTTCCCATGGTGGCATATTCTCATGGGGACATGGTCTAGAAATATTTGGTGATGATACCCAACGTGTAATTCAGTCCATATGTCACTTGGAGAGAAAAATGATGCATGGGGTCACATTTATTGAAATTTCATCTTCATCTAAAAATTAATTCATTCTCTATTACATGGTGCTAGAGACAGAAATGAGTTCAGACCTCATGGATCTTGTGCCAATATAAAAATATCTGGAGACATTCTCAGCAAAATGAGGAGGGGATATAGACACTATATGCAGATATAAAAGTTTGGCTATACAAATATAGGTATCTGGGATATGTGTGTATGGATGTGTGTGTGTGTGCCTTTAGTGAGTATGCATATATATGTATATGTATACTGGATATCCTCCATTTTCCTTCTCCATATCCCTCCCTAGATCCACTCTCCACTCTTCTCTACCTGCTTTGTATTCTGGGAGACTGAACTATATAAATTATGTCAATAGGTTTCCTCACCCTCTGGCTTCCTGTTCAGGCCACAGAAGGAGCACCAGCAGAAGATCAGAGGGCAGTAAAAAAGAAAGGTCTGAACTCTTAGAGGAAAACATAGGCAGAACACTCTATGACATAAATCACAGCAAGATCCTTTCTGACTCACCTCCTAGAGAAATGGAAATAAAAACAAAAATAAACAAATGGGACCTAATGAAACTTCAAAGCTTTTGCACAGCAAGGGAAACCATAAACAAGATGAAAAGACAACCCTCAGAATGGGAGAAAATATTTGCCAATGAAGCAACTGACAAAGGATTAATCTCCAAAATTTACAAGCACCTCATGCAGCTCAATATTAAAAAAACAAACAACCCAATCCAAAAATGGGCAGAAGACCTAAATAGGCATTGCTCCAAAGAAGATTTACAGATTGCCAACAAACACATGAAAGGATGCTCAACACCACTAATCATTAGAGAAATGCAAGTCAAAACTACAATGAGGTATCACCTCACACCACTCAGAATGGCCATCATCAAAAAATCTACAAACAATAAATGCTGGAGAGGGTGTGGAGAAAAGGGAACCCTCTTGCACTGTTGGTGGGAATGCAAATTGATACACCCGCTATGGAGAACAGTATGGAGGTTCCTTAAAAAACTAAAAATAGAACTACCATACGACCCAGCAATCCCACTACTGGGCATATACCCTGAGAAAACCATAATTCAAAAAGACTCATGTACCACAATGTTCATTGCAGCTCTATTTACAATAGCCAGGACATGGAAGCAACCTAAGTGTCCATCGACAGATGAATGGAGAAAGAAGATGTGGCACATATATACAATGGAATACTACTCAGCCATAAAAAGAAATGAAATTGAGTTATTTGTAGTGAGGTGGATGGACCTAGAGTCTGTCATACAGAGTGAAGTAAGTCAGAAAGAGAAAAACAAATACCATATGCTAACACATATATATGGAATCTAAAAAAAAAAAAGAAAAAAAAAGAGTGGTTCTGAAGAACATAGGGGCAGGACAGGAATAAAGACACAGATGTAGAGAATGGACTTGAGGACACAGGGAAGGGGAAGGGTAAGCTGGGATGAAGTGAGAGAGTGGCATGGACATATATGCACTACCAAATGTAAAACAGATAGCTAGTGGGAAGCAGCCACATAGCACAGGGAGACCATCTCAATGCTCTGTGACCACCTAGAGGGGTGGGATGGGGAGGGTGGGAGGGAGGATCAAGAGGGAGGGGATGTGGGGATATATGTGTATGTATAGCTGACTCACTTTGTTATAAAGCAGAAACTAACACACCATTGTGAAACAATTACATTCCAATAAAGAAGTTAAAAAAAAAAAAGTCCAGATATTTACTCCTCTGACTCTCCTTATTCCTCTCTCTTTATAGGGTCACTATGGCTGGCCACCTCCTCAACTGAAAATCACAATTTCTATCATGCAAACTATCTTTCTCTCCAGGTTCCCTTGTCTCTTCTTCCCTTGTCCCTTCAGTGTTGATGGTACCTTGCTGTGACCATCTCCTATAACTCTGTGGTTTCCCTGTACCCTGCCCACATCTTGTAAATAGTACCTTTATTAAACTCTTCTCAGATTACCCAATTTGTGTGTGCCATCTGTTTTCAGCAGAGACCCTGACTGATACAACATGCCCTGACAACTCACAAGGATTAATAGTGTTTTTCCAGTCTACTGCAACATTCCATGTTTTAAAAAATCATATTTGCTTGGTAACAGTCTGGGTGTGTTAGACTGTAAGGTCTTCCAGAGCAGGGATTATATCATACACACGGTTGTAACATTTACAGGTCTAAATAGCTTCTGCCCCATAGTTGGCACTCAGCAAATATTCTGAGGAATTGAATTGAACTAAAACACAACAGCTATTCCTAGGCTATGATCTTGAATGAACAAGATAAATATTATCTTAATCATGACATAAAAATCATGTGATCCTAAAGAATTTGGGGATGTTAACTTGTTGAACATAATACCCATTTTTAATGTCTTCTTCATGCAGAAATAAATGGTGTTTAAGGGTATTATAGAGCTTGCTGTGTAATTACATTAATCAGAGAGTGCCTCTTCTGCTGGTTCCTTTGCTGTTGCCATGGTAGCGACTGCATGTTTGCAAGTAGAGAGCATATGTAGAACCCATTCTTAATTACACATGTAGCACTACATTTCAGAGAACACAATAAATACGGAGGTTATGGAGTGCATAGAAAAGAGATATGATGAAAAAAGATTTGTTCTCCAGCTTTTCTATCTCTTGGTTATTCCCAAACCCTTTATTAATATGTTCTGACTCCCTATTACTCTTTTTCTTTCACTGCAGTAAAAAGGCCTCTGCAGCCACCACCAAGTTATAATCCTCTGTTACTGAAATGATCTAGAACTGTTCCTGAAAAAAAATGTCAGTAGGAAATTAAGTCCTCTCATAACAAAAATACAGTGGAAAGAAATTGTCCAGTGACAAATTTCTAAGAAAACTGACACTACATTCCCTCTTTTCTCATATCATGGCAAAGCATCAAGGCCTTCCTTTCTAAGTAGTCTTTGTATTACTAAGAGTTCTTATTTGTGTTTAAATACGTTGCTTGGCTGTGCAATGTGGGCAATAGCTCTTGCTATTCACAAGGATATCGCCAAGATTAGCTAATTACTGCAAATTTAAAACATAAACAAATCAAAAGGCATAATAGCAAGGCTAAAAAGAATTTTCCAAACAAAGGTTTTTCATTAAATCAGGGCTAAACAATACTTTTTCCTTCTCTCCCTCTACTTTTCAGATATTATTTAAGGAAGATAACACATTCTTTGGAGAAATAAAGAGATGGTCTTTCCTTAATTCTTTTTTTTTTTTTTTTTTTTTTTTTTTGCGGTACACGGGCCTCTCCCGTTGCGGAGCACAGGCCCTGGATGCACAGGCTCAGCTCCGCGGCATGTGGGATCTTCCCGGACCGGGGCACGAACCCATATCCCCCGTATCGGCAGGCGGACTCTCAACCACTGCGCCACCAGGGAAGCCCTTTCCTTAATTCTAATTAAGTTCTCCAAAGAAGAACCATATGCCAACTCAATCTAGTTGAAAAACTTGCATTTATTTTAAATAGTCTCAGAGTTTAATCACATAATTTAGCATTCCTTTTTTTCCAATAAAAATTAATCTTATATTTGCAATAAATTATTATGCAACAACACATTTGTTTTGCCTCGTTTTGGTCTTCAACTCATCAATGTTGACTATTTGTTTATTTATACTTTCTATTAGCATTCTGCCAACTACTTATGTACCTGACATTTTCCCAGACTCAAAGGATACTGAAAGGAATAGTTCCAACTCTCCAAAAGCTCATATCTACTGATGAGATGGACATGAAGTCAACTTGCAAGCCAGCTATTTATGGTCTATGAAAGTCTTAGTGGGAACCACTTATCTCTGCTCCCTGTGCTTGCTCATCCTCCAGCAGCCTAGCCCAAGATACTTCTCATGGAAAGGGGCAGAGAAAAAAAGAAGTGCATAAGGGCTCCTGAGGCCTAAGCTTGAAACTGGACCACTGTCACTCCCACTATATCCTTTTCGCCAAGGACTTTCACCAAGAAAGTCACAAGGCCAACTCAGATTTATGGGGTAATTATATGGGCTCTAACTCCTGATAGAAGGGGCAGCAAAGTGTCAGTGCAAAAAGAGTGGATGCAGGGAGGAGTGAAGGCTTGGGGCCATTTTTGCAATCACTATAGAACCAAATGCATAGTAAGACAAGTCCAACCGAGTGGGAATCAGAAAAGGCAGAATATAGTCTTGAAAGACGAGTAGAATTTTCTATAATGAAATACATTAAAAGAAAAATAAATACTTAGATTGACAGTGTAAAACAAAGAGTCCAAAACATATAATTGAGTAACACCTTTGAGTCAAGCGTTCCCTTGTTACATTTCTCACTTAGCTATACCTCTGAAAACTAAACTAAGACCTTTTTTTCTGAGCTTTAGCTAAATTTAAACTCTGATTAAAATTAATTAAGATCTTACATTCCCACAACCACTTCAAATGTGGGATTGTAATTCTTAAGAATACTTAAGAATTCTTATCTGTCAACAACTGGAGAATCACAAAAATTCCAGAGACTAGCCTATAGTGAGTGCCCCATAAGTATTTCTTTACTGAATAAATGAATAAATGAAATGATGAATAAAGTAACTTTAAAAGACTTTAAAGACTTTATTAAGCCAGCCAGGCAGTACCAAGAGAGACGCTGCCACAAAAAGCAGCCGATCTGGGAAGCCTTCTTATCCCCACAAGCTTGAGATAGAGTCTCCTCTTCCATCAAAAGAAACTGGACATCTCATCCTGGAGAAACTCTTTCCACCTCCTCAGGCACCACCAGCTGAGACCAGTGGGAACCCCAGTGGCACCAGATAAACTGAGCAAACCAAATTACTGTAAAAGCTCTGAAAATTGAACTGTCATTGGTACTAGAGCCACAAAAGTAGAACAAAGCCTTCTTGCTAAACCTAAAGAGGGTGACAGCCTACTAAAATAAAAGATTTAAATAAGACTCTGAGTCTCCTAACATAATAGCAAAATATACAGTACACAATTTAAAAATCACCCATAATACCAAGAAGCAAGAAAATCACAACTTGATTGAGAAAAAACAATCACCTGATACCAACAACAGGATGAGTCAGATGTTGGAATTATCAGAGAAGGATTTTAAAGCAGCCATCATAAAAAAAATGTTGCAGCAATCAATTACAAATTCTCTTTTAACAAATGAAAAAATAGAAAATCTCAGCAAAGAACCAAAGTTATAAAAGAACCAAATGAACCAAATGGAAATACAAAATTAAAAAATACAATAAGAGATTAACAAAATACCTTGCTGGATGGGCTCAATAGTAAAGTTGAGATGATATAAAATAGAATCAGCGAACTTGAGGACAGATCAATAGATTCACCTAATCTGAAAACCAGAGAGAAACATAGACTGAAAAGAAAAACAAACCGAACCTCAGAGACTTGTGAGACAATGGCAAAGGATTCAAGTTTCCTACCATCAAAGTTATAAAAAGGGAGGAAGAAAAGAATGGGGCTGAAAAGTATAAGAAGAAATAATGGCTGAAAACTTCCCAAATTTGGCAAGACACAAACCTACAGACATCAGAAACTGAGTGATACTCAAGTAGGATAAATCCAAAGATATCCACACAAAGACACATCATATTTAAACTTCTGGAAACCAAAGACAAAGAAAAAGTCTCTTGAAAACTCACCAAGAGAAACACCAAATTACCTATAGAGGAACACCAATAAAAATGATATCTGAAACTATGAAGGCCAGAAGGAAGTGGAAAACTTTTTCAAGCACCAAAAGAAAAGAACTGTGAACTTCAAATTCTATATCTGGTGAAACTATCCTTCCAGAATGAAGGGGAAATAAAAATATTTTCAGATGAAAGAAATCTACAAGGATTTGTCACTAGCAAATATACCATTAAAGATTGGCTCCTTTAGCCAATCTGAATTTTATCTGAATTTCTTCAGATAAAAAGGAAATAATAAAAGAAGGAATCTCAGAGCATCAGGAAGAAAGAAAGAACAATGGAAATAACAAAAAGATTGGTATATAAAATAGATTATCATCTGCATGAGTTTTATAAATAATACTTGATAATCAAAACAAAAATTATAATACTACCTGATACTCAACACAATGATATTTAAAAGGGGGGAGTGTTAAAAAAAAAAAAAAAAAGGGGGGGGAGTGTAAATGAAATGGTAAATGGAATAATAGTGGTAATAGAAAATGGTAAATGGAAGTATGCTTTCATATTTCACTAGAAGTGGTAAAATGTTAATATCAGTAGATATCACATATATATAATGATTTAGATATCATATATATAATGATACACAGATAAATTGCTATAAAAACTATTACAGATATACATTCAAAAACACTATAAATAAATCAAGTTAGAATCCTAAGAAATAGTCAAGTAACACACAGGAAAGCATACAAAAGAAACAAATGAATGAGAACCAGTGAAAACAAATAATAAAATGCCATACTTAAGCCCTAAAATATCAATAATTACTTTAAATGTAAGTGGGCTAAATAAAACAATCAAAAGACAGGGATTGGCAGAATCACTCCAAAAGCATGGCCCAACTATATACTGTCTACAAGAAACTTACTCCAAATTCAACAATATACATGGGTTGAAAGCAAAAAGATGGAAAAAAATATACCATGAAAACATCAAAAACAGGCAGAAGTGGCTATAAGAATATAAGACAAAGAAGACTTCAAAGCAAATAAAACCACAAAAGGTAAAGAGGGAAATTACATAATGACAAAAGGATCACTATACCAGGAAGACAAAATGATACTAAATATATACATACCAAACCAAAGAGCCTCATAATATATAAAGCAAAAACTGATAGAGCTGAATGGAAAAATAAACAAATCCAAATTTATAGTTAGGTACATCAAAACATCCCTCTCAACAACAGATTAAACTAGTAGAGGGAATTCCCTGGCAGTCCAGTGGTTAGGACTCTGAGCTTTCACTGCTGAGGGTCCAGGTTCAATCCCTGGTTGGGGAACTAAGATCCCACAAGCCAGCACGGCCAAAACAAACAAACAAACAAACAAAAACTAATATAAAATCAAAAAGGATATAGAAAATCTGTACAACACATTCAACCAATAGGTTCTAATTGACATATATGGAACATTCCACCCCAAAACAGCAGAATACACAAATGTTTCAACATTCAACATTCACCAGCTAGACTATATCCTAGGCCATAAAACAACCCTCAACACATTTAGAAATGAAATCATACACACTGTGTTCTCCTACCATACCAGAATCAAATTAGGTATCAATAACTGAAAGACAATAGGAAAATACCTAAAGCACGTGGAAATTAAATAATGGACTTTTAAATAATCCATTGGTCCATGAGGAAGTCTAAATGGAAATGTAAAGATAGATTAAAATTAAAATACAACATGTCATGAAAAGATGCTTAACATCACTATTAGAGAAATGCAAATCAAAACTACAGTGACGTACCACCTCCCACTGGTCAGAATGGCCATTATCAAAAAGTCTATAAATAACAAATGCTGGAGAGGGTGTGGGGAAAAGGGAACCCTCCTGCACTGTTGGTGGGAATGTAAGTTGGTGCAGCCACTATGGAGAACAGTGTGGAGATTCCTCAGAAAACTAAAAATAGAGTTGTCATATGACCCAGAAATCCCACTCCTGGGCATATACCCAGACAAAACTATAATTTAAAAAGATACACGGTGGGCTTCCCTGGTGGCACAGTGGGTGAGAGTCCGCCTGCCGATTCAGGGGACGCAGGTTCGTGCCTCGGTCCGGGAGGATACCACATGCCGTGGAGCGGCTGGGCCCGTGAGCCATAGCCGCTGAGCCTGCGTGTCCGGAGCCTGTGCTCTGTAACAGAAGAGGCCACAAGAGTGAGAGGCCCGTGTATCGCAAAAAAAAAAAAAAAAAAGATACATGGACCCCTATGTTCATAGCAGCACTATTCACTATAGCCAAGACATGGAAACAACCTAAATGCCCATCAACAGATGAACTGATAAAGGAGATGTGGTACTTATATACAATAGAATACTACTCAGCCATAAAAAAGAATGAAATAATGCCATTTGCTGCAACACGGATGGGCTTAGAGATTATCACACTAAGTGAAGTAAGTCAGAAAGAGAAACACAAATACCATACAATATCACTTATATCTGGAATCTAAAATATGACACAAGTGAACCTATCTATGAAACAGAAACAGACTCATGGACATAGAGAACAGACCTGTGGTTGCTAGGGGGGAGGGGGGTGGGGGAGGTATGGATTGGGAGTTTGGGGTTAGCAGATGCAAACCATTATATATAGAATGTATAAACAATGAGGTCCTACAGTATAGCACAGGGAATTATATTCAATAGCCTGTGATAAACCATAATGGAAAAGAATTTTTAAAAGAATGTATACATAACTGCATCACTTTGCTGTACGGCAGAAATTAACACAACATTGTAAATCAACTATACTTCAATAAAAAAATAAAATACAACATGTCAAAATATGTGGGATACAGCTAAAGGTATTGAGAGGGAAATTTATAGTATGAAATGCTTATATTAGAAATGAGGAAAAGGGGCAAATCAATTAACCTAAGTTCTCACTGCAAGAAACTAGAAAAAGAAGAGCAAAGTAAACCCAATGCAAGCAGAAGGAAATAAACAATAAAGAGCAGAAATTAATGAAATTGAAAATTGGAAACAAAAGAAAATCAATGAAACAAAAAGGTGGTTCCTTGAAAAAAGTCAATAAAATTGACAAGCCTCTAGCAAGACTGACAAAAATTAAAAAGAGAGAGAGGACACCATCACCAATATCAGGAATGAAACAGAGGCTATCATGAGAGATAATGAGCCAACAGAATGATAATAAGGGAATAATATTGTTATGGTTGAATTATGCTCCCTCCCCCAAAAGATATGTTGAAGTCCTAAACGCTAGTACCTCAGAATGGGACCTTTTTTGGAAATAGGATCTTCACAGAGGTAATCAAGTTTAAATGGGGTCATTAGGGTGGGCTCTAATCCAACATCACTGGTGTCTTTTTTAAAAGGAGAAATTTGGACACAGAGATAGACGTGTACAGAGGGAGAATGATGTGAAAAGATACAGGGAGAACACCATGGAAAGATGGAAGCAGAGATTGGAATTATGCCCCCACAAGCCAAGGAACAACTGGGATTACTAGCAGCTGGAAGAGTCAAAGAAGGACCCTTCCCACACAGGTCTCAGAGGGAGCATGGCCCGACAACATCTTGAGCCTCCAATAAGAGACAATACATTTCTATTGTTTGTGTTACTTTGCTATGGCAGCCCTTAGGAAATCAATACAAATATGAACAACTTTATGCTCATAAATATGACGACTTAAAAGAAACAGACCAATTCCTACCAAACTCAACAAATATGAAATAGATCATCTGAATTGCCCTATTCAGGAAATTGAATCTATAATTTAGAAGCTACTGAAAAAGAAATCTCCAGATAGTTGCACAAGAGAATTCTGCAAAATATTAAGGAAGAATTAACATCAATTTTACATAAACTCTTCCAGGTAAAAGAAGAGGAGGGAACACTTCCCAACTCATTCTATGACAACCAGTATTACTCTTATAGCAAAACTGACCAAATATAGTATAGAAAAAGTTACGGAAAAACTTCTCTTATGAACTTATATACAAAATTCTCAAAAATAAATATTAGCAAACCAAATCCAAAAGTCTGTAAGACATGACCATGACCAAGTACGATTTATTAAAGTTATGAAAGCCTGATTTAACATTTGAAAATCAGTGTAATCCACCATATAAACAGACTAAAGAAGAAAGGTAATATAATCATATCAAATGATATAGAAAAATCATTTGATAAAATCAAATATCCATTTATGATAAAAACTCCCAGCAACGTAGGAATAGAGGGGAATTACCTCAACTTGAAAAAGAGTATCTACACAATACCAAAAGCTAACATCATATTTTATGGAGAAAGATTGAATGTCTTCTCCCTATTATTGGTAACAAGGGAAGGATGACCATTCTCATCACTCTTTCAAAATAGTACTTGAAGTTAGAGCCACTGCAATAATGCAAGAAAAAGAAATAAAAGGGGACAGTTTGGAAAGAAGAAAATAAAAACATCTCTATTTGTGGATGAAATGATTACCTATGTAGGAAATCCCAATGAATCTCCAAAAAAATCCTAGAACTAATAAGTGAGTGGGCAAGGTCATAAAATACGATATTAAGAAACAAAAATTGGGTTTCCCTGGTGGTGAAGTGGTTAAGAATCTGCCTGCCAATGCAGGGGACCCAGGTTCGAGCCCTGGTCCAGGAAGATCCCACATGCCGCAGAGCAGCTAAGCCCATGCACCACAACTGCTGAACCTGTGCACTAGAGCCCGCAAGCCACAACTACTGAGCCCACGTGCTAAAACTACTGAAGCCCGCGTACCTAGAGCCCGTGCTCCGCAACAAGAGAAGCCACTGTGATGAGAAGCCCATGCACTGCAACGAAGAGTAGCCCCCGCTCGCCACAACTAGAGAAAGCATGTGCGCAGCAACGAAGACCCAATGCAGCCAAAAATAAATAAATAAATTTTAAAAAAAAGAAACAAAGATCAATTGCATTTTATATACTAACAAAGAAATGTAGAATTAAAAACATGATATAATTTACAATCACTCCAAAGAAAAGTAAATAGGTATACATTTACCAAAATGCATACAGGTTTTGTATGCTGAAGATTTCAAAATGTTGATGAAAAAAATATCAAAGATGATCTAAATAAATGGAGAGACATATCATGTTTATGTATTAGAGGAGACAACAAAGATGCCAATTCTCCTAAAATTGATTTATATATTTAATATAATTTCTATCAGAATTCCATCAATACTTTTGTAGATACGAGATTATTCTAAAATTGATATGAAAAGGCACAGGCCCTAGAATACTTAAAACAATCTTGAAAAAGAAGAATAAAGTGGGAAGAATCAGTCTACCCAATATTAATACTTACTATGTAGCTACATAATCAAAACTATATGGTATCCACATTCAATATTCTGTAATAAACCATAATGGAAAAGAATATGAAAAAGAATATATATATATATAACTGAATATATTATATAACAATATTATATATATATAACTGAGTCTATTATATAATATACATATATTATATATACATAACTGAATCACTTTGCTGTACACCAGAAACTAACACAACATCGTAAATCAGCTATACTTCAACAACAACAAAAAACCCTGCACACCCCAAAAAACTGTGGTATGAACAAAGGGATAGACAAATAGATCAATGTAATTGAACAGAGAACCTAGAAGAAGACCCAAATCAATATATCCAATTAATTTTTGACAAAGGTACATAAGCAAAGCAATTCAAAGGAGGAAAGATAGCCTTTCCAACAAATGGTACTACAGCAATTGGATAGAAATGGGGAAAGAAAAATCTTGACTAACCTTCACGCATTATACAAAAATTAACTCAAAATGGATGATGTACTTAAATGCAAAATATAAAACTGTTAGGAAAAAACAAGAGAAAATCTTCTGGATCTAGAGCTAGGCAAACAGTTTTTACACTTGACATCAAAAGCACAATCCATAAAAGAAGAAACTTGATAAATGTATCCCAAAAATCACATCACGTCAAGTACATGAAAAGATGTTCAACATCATAGACCGTCGGGGAAATGCAAAATAAAACCATAATGAGATATCAATATATACCCATCAGAATGGCTAAAATAAAAAATAGTAATAATACCAAATGCTAGTGAGGATATGGAGAAAGTGAATTACTCACATATTGCTGGTGGGAATGTAAAATGGTACAACCACTCTGGAAAATAGTTTTGAAAGTTTCTTTAAAAACTAAACATGTGATTACAGCACAAGCCAGCAATTTCATTCTTGGGTATTTATCTCAGAGAAATGAAAACTTTTGTTCACACAAAAACCTATACCCGAATGTTCATAGCAGTTTTATTTATAATAGCCAGCAACTGGAAACAACCCAGATGTCTTTCAACACATAAGAAACAAACTATTGTATATCCATACAATGGAATACTACTCAGCAATAAAAAGGAACAAACTATTGACACACAAAACAACTTGGAAGGACTTCCAGGGAATTATGGTGAATAAAAACAGCTAATCCTAAAAGGTTACATGGTGAATAATTTCATTAATATAATATTTTAAAATGACAAAATTATAGAAATGGAGAACAGATTAGGTATCTGGATGCAGGCTGGGTAGGGGGAAATGGCTGCACAATACAAGGAATCCTTGTAGTGACAGAACTATTTTTTATCCTTGACCATAATAGTGAGCACATGTGATAAAATTATATAGAACTAAATACACACACACACACACACACACACACACACACACACACACAAGAATAAAGGTAAAACTGTGGAAATCTGAATTAGATTGGTGGATTATATCAATGTCAATGTCCTTTGTGATACTGAACTATAGTTTTGCAAGATGTTACCATTTGGAGAAATTGGGATTTCTGGATATCCTGTGCTACTCTTATGACTGTATGTGATCTACAATTATCTCAAAGTTTTCAATTAAAAAAAAAAGGTTACACAGAATCACTGAGAACAAGTGGGATGTAATCTAGGCATTCTTCTTCTTCCCTTAAACAGAGACATACATTTTTGTTGGGATATGTCCTCAGGACTTTAAAAACCACTCATGTTGCCACCTGTTTTGCCAGCTCCTCCTCTCTGAAGTGAAAGTTACATAAGGCTTTGAAGTACTAGAATTTCCAAGTAACAGTAATGGAAAGAAAAATGTCTTCAAATACCTTGTCAGAGTAGAAAGTAAAGCAGCTAAGGGTCTAAACCAATCATCCATACTCTCTCAGCATAATCATAATCAAACCTTCAAGAAACAGATTAGGTAGGAGTTCTAACAGAATTTTTTTCTTCTTCTCTTCATTTACTAGGATAATTCGATTCTATGATTAAAATTTAGAATAAACAAGACAAAGAAGGAAAGATGAAAAGAGGCAGTAGACTCAGGATCCTGGACTCTAGTGCCAAATTTGCTCCTCTCTGTGTGAGTTTAGGCAGAACTACTCACTTTTTTTGAAGTTCAATTTCCTGGTAAAAATAAAATCATGAGCCCAAACCCCAAGATGCCTTCCAGCTTGAAAACATTCTATGATCCCATGAAATTTAAAATGTTGATGAAAATATAGTTGATGATGTTTTACCCCATTCCATCATTACACTTAATTTAATAAGGTTCTCCACAGTAACTTCAATTGGCAATCTAAGCATTCCCTTCAGCTGTGTAAATGATGCCCCTCATTCCAGCATAACTGTTCAGGTTTCATTACCAAGTCTCTAAGTGCTAATTAACTCTGAAGCAGCTCTCCAATATGGGCTCCATTACAATTCATACCAAACTGCTTTTCTCTGCTTCAGATTTTTCTGCTCAAATTTTTTTCAGACACTTGGAATGTCATTTTACTGCTATTCCTAACCACTTCCTTTGCAGTTCCTCTTTTTCATTCATTCCAGTGAATGAAATAATTTTAAAGTACGAAGAGGACATCAATTACATAGCAGCTTTGATACTTCTAATGCTTCGGGAGGAATCTTGCCCAATAGGCTTCTGGGACTCAGATATCACCATTCTCAAGATAAGAGCTACCCTTGATACAGTGCAAATTTTTCTTTTTTCATTTGACTATTGCTTTATTAGACTGCCCAGTCTCTCGAGAAAATCTAAGCTAGGAAAACTCTCAGTGGTACTCATCTCTTCTTACTACCTGATCCTCACTCCCTGCCAAAAACCTAAGTACCTTACTACATCTCCAAGTCAGAGCCTCTTTTTCAAGGGGCAAACCTGGCTGTTGACCACAACAATGTGTGGTGTCTTCCTTCATGATGTTGTGAGGGGCCTACTATGAAACTAGCCTGCTGTATTACTCAGGTTTTTTACATTAGTGCTGCTTAATGAAGACTTCTTCCTACCCTACCCTCTCCAATTCTCAGTGGCTTACAACCACAAATATGTATTTCTCTAGTACAGTTCTACAGTAAAGTCAGCTGTTAGTCAAATGGACTTGACTGAGCTTACCTGGCTTGGCTCCTGGCTAAGAATGACTGCCTGACTATTTTGCACATCTCTTCATTCTAGAACCAGCAGCTTTTCAAAAGTTCAAGTTCTTTTCATGACAAAGGATAGGTTTGCAAGGGGGCTGACAGAAACTTTCCATGTTTCTTTGAGGCCTGTAACTGAAAACTGTCATACTCTCAATTCTGCCCACGTTAAATTGGCTACAACAAATCATATGACTAAGTCAAACATTAGTGGATTGAGGAAGTACAATCTATACGTGGAGAATCCATGGCAAGGCAGGGAGGGAAAGAATCATAAATAATACCATCTACCACTTCTGCTTTCTACTATAAAGAGAAAAAAGGACATGCAACTAGCTCTACTCTGATATAAGTTGAAGACATTTTACTTTTTCACCTTCTTATTGGAGGGTGAGAATCTGGGTTTTGGAAATGTGCTCTCAATTCTAATGATGTCTTCATTATTTCTCCCTGACTAGACTCAGACGGCCTGATCAAAGAGCCTGTGCTGACATCACAGTGCTTCCAAGGTGTAAGGTGGGAAACAGGCTCTGACTTGGAGGTCCAGTAAGAATTCTTAAGGTTTGGGGTAGGGTTTTGGAATCAGGTAGTGTGAGGAGAGTACCAGTGAGAGTTTTCCTAGTCTTGATTTTCTCAAAAGACTGGGTGGTCTAATAAAGCAAGAGTCAACAACAATGAAAAATTTTAACTATATCAAGGGTGACTTTTATCTTGAGAACAGTGAGGTCTGAGCCCAAAAGAATGTTGCACAAGATCCCCCAAAAGCACTAGCAGTTAAGAATCTTGAAACTGCTATATGGTTGGAGAGAGTCTCTCTCCACCTTAAAATGCAGAATAGCCTTTCTGCACCCCTAGTTTTATTCCCATCCTTCGCCCTATTCTCTCAACTGAGATTCAAAAAGACGTAGACTTGCCCAAGGGCTGAGAATGCTAGTGTCAGAGGTAAAACTAACCTTTGGCTGAAGTATATGGCTGATCCCCAACAATCATCAGGGCAAGAACTGCCAATAATGAGCATTTTGGTAACTTGAAGGGGAATTTTTAATTTTCCCAATGATCTGGGGATGGTACTGACATTCGGTGGGCTAGGGATGATAGATATTGATTATCTTACAATGAGCACGACACTGACATATAACAAACAACTGTTCTAAACCCCACATGAGTTTCTAATGTCTTGTCAGATAGTCATGTAGATGAAAATTCCATTTATAAGTATTTACACTTAGAACCTAACTCACACAAAGTGTTTTTTGCAAAGTGTTAATTTGCACTGAATTTTCTAGAAATGCAACCACTGCATAAATCAAAGGAAGACTGCATTTTGTTTCATGAGTTTTCTTTGGAACTTTACCAAGAGTTATTTACATTTCAGGAAAATCATATCCCTAAGGCAATGCTGTGTATGGATTTGAGATACCAGTACAACACACCTGGATCTGTCTACAGCTGTAGCTGTTGTATTCACACTGATTATAATAATAGATAGATGTAAGCAATGGACATTGTCTTAAAGTGCAGTCATGCCTAAACACATACTGAAATATATTATAAACTACATATTTCTGTGTAATGTATTATATGTAATAAAATACATTGTTGAAACACATTATACATTATAAAACACATCATTGAAACACATTTATTATAAATTACTTTCTTTTTATTTCTCTTTATGTTACAATTTGGATATCTTACTGCTTTTTAAAAACTTATTTGTGTGAAGACAGGATTAAGATAGCAGACTAGGAGGACATGGGGTTCACCTCCCCCCCCCATGAACACATCAAAAAAATCTATACATGGAGCAATTCTCACTGAAAACAAACTGAATACTAGTAGAAAGACTCTTATGTCAATACAACAAAGGCTGTAGGAAAGATCCACATAGGAGCAGGTAGGAAGGGAAAAATAGCAATCAGGTGGAGACCTGTGCCCCCAGGACGGGACACAGAAGAGGAGAGGGATTACACAGGTGTAGAGATCCTCCCTGGGGAGTGAGCTCTGGGGTCTGACATCAGGAGGACATGTCCCCTTAGCTGGTTAGAAAACCACCGAGATTGACAGTGGGGCTGTAAAAAACCTAAACACCACTCATGAAGAATGTACACATACTGCTTAGAAACCAGGTTGAGGAAGCAAACTGAAACTTCCTGAGACTCTGGCTGGTTCCCTGTGACTTCCCTGGAGCGTGCCCCAGCCTGAACTGAGCAACCAACCCCAGCTCCAACCTCGCTTGCTATGTTATGCATCTCGACACTAGGGTGAGTGCTGCCGTGGTTGAGGGGAGTGCGTGGCTGTGACAGAGCCAGCTTGAACCTGGAACAGCATCCAGGACTCTGACTATGCTGGGACTGCCACATCCTGCATCTCGACCCATGCTTAGTGCCTGCTCCAGCCCCTCTTGCTCCACCACTGCTCTGGGGTGAGGGTACCTGTGTTGGGAAGGAGGAGAGCACACACTTAGAGGGAATGGAGCCAGCTCAAACCTGATCCTCAGGGATTCTGCTCCAGCAACTTGGGACCCGGTCCCCCCCAAAATAGGGTGGTGTTGGCCACTGAGCAGAGGAGAAGGCGAGGCTCACACTTGGCTCTGGCTCTAGCCCCTCCATCTCCAGCCCCATCTCCTACCAAGGTGATAGCTGCCAGCACACCCTAAGGGAAGATGTTACTTATGCTCATGTGAGATCCACCTCTCCCACCAAAGCCACTGGGCACACAAAGAATGTATAGTAACACTCCTACACAAAGATGCTTTCAAGACCAGAATAGGTAACTGTTTCACCTAATCTCACAGAGACAGAGAAAGTTAAGCAAAATGAGAAGATGTGGGAATTTATTTCAAATGAAAGAATAAGAGAAAATCCCTTAAACAGCAATTAATGAAACAGAAATAATTAATTAATGAGATAAAGACTTCAAAGCATTAGTAATAAGAATGCTAAATAAATTAGGGAAAAGAACAGATGAACACAGTGAGAATCTTAACAAGGAAATAGAAAATATAAAAAGGAACCAGTCAGACTAAAGAATACAGTAACAGAAATGAAAAATACACTTAGGAGGAATTAACAGCAGACTAGATGATAAGAAAAACACATAACTAATATGGAAGATAGAATAATGGAAATCAAATGATCAGAACAGCAAACAGAAAAACAAATTTTAAAAAATGAGAACAGTTTAAGGGACCTCTGGGACAACATGAAGTGTACCAACATTTGCATTATAGGGGTCTCAGAAGGAGAGGACAGAGAGAAAGTGGTCAAAAATGTATTTGATGAAATTACGGCTGAAAACTTTCCAAACCTGAAAAAGGAAACAGATATCCAAGTATAGGAAACAAAGGGAATCCCAAACAATATGAACCGAAACAGACCCGTACCAAGACATATCACAATTAAAATGGCAAAAGTTAAACATAAAGAGAGAATTCTAAAGGCAGCAAGAGAAAAACAAAGAGTCACATACAAGCGAACCCCCATAAAGCTATCAGCTGATTTTTCTGCAGAAATTCTGCAGGCAAGAAGGGAGAGGCATGTTATATTTAAAGGACTGAAAAACAAAAACCTGCAATCTAGGATATGCTACCCAACAAGATTATAGTTTAGAATTGGAAAGATAAAGAACTTCTCAGACAAACAAAAATTAAAAGAGCTCATCAATACTAAACCTACCCAGACAGAACTGTTAAAGGTTCTTCCCTAAATTGAAAATAAAAGGGTACAAAAGAAGTAAGAATCTATAAGAAAAGGAAATATCCCATTAGTAAAGGCTGTGGATCAAACATTTAAATAAGCTAGGATAGAGATTAAAAGACAAAAAATTGTAATATCAAGTATAACTATAATAAAAAGTGAAGGGAAAAACATGAAGATGTAAAATATAACATCAAAACACAAAATGAGGGGGAGGGGAGTAAAAAATGTAGATCCTTTAGAATGTGTTTGAACTCAAATGACTACCAGATGTAGTAAAGGTCAACATATATAAACCCCATGGAAACCACAAATCAAAAACCTGCAACAGATACACAAAAAAACTAGAGAGAAAGGAACACAAGCATACCACTAAAGAAAATCATTAAAAAGAGGGAAACTAAAAGAAGAAGAAAAATACAGAGAAGAAGTACCAAAAACAATCAAAAACAAGTAAAAAAATGGCAATAAGTACATACCTATCAATAATGACTTTAAATGTGAATGCGGAGCTTCCAAGTTGGTGAACGTCTGCAGGTGTTGGCCGTGTGGCTGACAGGGTCTTGGTGCTCAGGCCGGTAGTAAGGCCCGTGCTTCTGAGGTGGGAGAGCCAAGTTCAGGGCATTGGTCCATCAGAGACCTCCCGGCTCCATGTAATATCAAACAGCGAAAGCTATCCCAGAGAACTCCATCTCAATGCAAAGACCCAGCTCAAATCAGCAAGCTATAGTGCTGGACACCCTATGCCAAACAAATAGCAAGAAATGAACACAACCCCACCCATTAGCAGAGAGGCTGCCTAAAATCATAATAAGGTCACAGACACCCCAAAACACACCACCGGATGTGGTCCTGCCCACCAGAAAGACAAGATCCAGCCTCATCCACCAGAACACAGGCACTAATCCCCTCCACCAGGAAGCCTACACAACCCACTGAACCAACCTTAGCCACTGGAGGCAGACACCAAAAACAACGGGAACTACGAACCAGCAGCCTGCAAAAAGGAGACCCCAAACACAGTAAGATAAGCAAAATGAGAAGACAGAGAAACACACAGAAGATGAGGGGACAAGGTAAAAACCCACCAGACCAAACAAATGAAGAGGAAATAGGCAGTCTACCTGAGAAAGAATTCAGAGTAATGATAGTAAAGATGACCCAAAACGTGGAAATACAATGGAGAAAATACAAGAAACGTTTAACAAGGACCTAGAAGAACTAAAGAGCAAACAAACAATGATAAACAACACAATAAATGAAATTAAAAATTCCCTAGAAGGAATCAATAGCAGAATAAATGAGGCAGAAGGACAGAGAAGTGACCGGGAAAATAAAATAGCAGAAATAACTACCACAGAGCAGAATAAAGAAAAAAGAATGAAAAGAATTGAGGACAAACTCAGAGAGCTCTGGGAAAACATTAAATGCACCAACATTCGAATAACAGGGGTCCCAGTAGAAGAAGAGAAAGAGAAAGGGACTGAAAAAATATTTGAAGAGATTATAGTTGAAAACTTCCCTAATATAGGAAAGGAAATAGTCAATCAAGTCCAGGAAGCACAGAGAGTCCCATACAGGATAAATCCAAGGAGAAACATGCCAAGACACATATTAATCAAACTATCAAAAATTAAATTCAAAGAAAAAATATTAAAAGCAGCAAGGGAAAAACAACAAATAACATACAAGGGAATCCCCATAAGGTTAACAGCTGATCTTTCAGCAGAAACTCTGCAAGCCAGAAGGGAGTGGCAGGACAAATTTAAAGTGATGAAAGGGAAAAACCTACAACCAAGATTATTCTACTCAGCAAGGATCTCATTCAGATTCAACGGAGAAATTAAAACCTTTACAGACAAGCAGAAGCTAAGAGAGTTTAGCACCACCAAACCAGCTTTACAACAAATGCTAAAGGAACTTCTCTAGGCAGGAAACACATGAGAAGGAAAGACCTACAATTACAAACACAAAACAATTAAGAAAATGGTCATAGGAACATACATATTGATAACTACCTTAAATGTAAATGGATTAAATGCTCTAACCAAAGGACATAGACTGGCTGAATGCATAAAAAAACAAGACCCATATATATGCTGTCTACAAGAGACCCACTTCAGACCTTGGGACACATAGAGACTGAAAGTGAGGGGATGGAAAAAGATATTCAATGCCAATGGAAAATGATATTCCATGTTAATGGAAATCAAAAGAAAGCTGGAGTAGCAATTCTCCTATCACACAAAATAGACTTTAAAACAAAGACTATTACAAGAGACAAAAAAAGATACTACATAATGATCAAGGGATCAATCCAAGAAGAAGATATAACAATCGTAAATATTTATGCACCCAACATAGGAGCACCTCAATAAATAAGGCAAATACTAGCAGCCATAAAAGGGGAAACTGACAGTAACACAATCATAGTAGGGGACTTTAACACCCCACTTTCACCAATGGACAGATCATCCAAAATGAAAATAAATAAGGAAACACAAGCTTTAAATGGTACCTTAAACAAGATGGACTTAATTGGTATTTATAGGACATTCCATCCAAAAACAACAGAATACACATTCTTCTCAAGTGCTCATGGAACATTCTCCAGGATAGATCATATCTTGCGTCACAAATCAAGCCTTGGTAAATTTAAGAAAATTGAAATCGTATCAAGTATCTTTTCCGACCACAATGCTATGAGACTAGATATCAATTACAGGAAAAAATCTGTAAGAAATACAAACACATGGAGGCTAAACAACACGCTACTTAATAACCAAGAGATCACTGAAGAAATCAAACAGGAAATCAAAAAATACCTAGAAACAAATGACAATGAAAACACGCTGACCCAAAACCTACGGGATGCAGCAAAAGCAGTTCTAAGAGGGAAGTTTATAACAATACAATCTTACCTTAAGAAACAACTCAAATAAACAACGTAAACTTACACCTAAAGCAATTAGAGAAAGAAGACCAAAATACCCCAAAGTTAGCAGAAGGAGAGAAGTCATAAAGATCACATCACAAATAAATGAAAAAGAAATGAAGGAAATGATAGCAAAGATCAATAAAAGTAAAAGCTGGTTCTTTGAGAAGATAAACAAAATTGATAAACCATTAGCCAGATGTATCAAGAAAAAAAAGGGAGAAGACTCAAATCAATAGAATTAGAAATGAAAAAGGAGAAGTAAGAACTGACACTGCAGAAATATAAAGGATCATGAGAGATTACCACAAGCAACTATATGCCAATAAAATGGAAAACTTGGAAGAAATGGACAAATTCTTAGAAATACACAACCTACCGAGACTGAACCAGGAATAGAAAATATGAACAGACCAATCACAAGCACTGAAATTGAAACTGTGATTAAAATCTTCCAACAAACAAAAGCCCAGGACCAGATGGCTTCACAGGAGAACTCTATCAAACATTTAGTAAAGAGCTAACACCTATCCTTCTCAACCTCTTCTAAAATATAGCAGAGGGAGGAACACTCCCAAACTCATTCTACGAGGCCACCATCACTCTGATACCAAAACCAGACAAAGATGTCACAAAGAGAAAAAACTACAAGCCAATATCACTGATGAACATAGATGCAAAAATCCTCAACAAAATACTAGCAAACAGAATCCAACAGCACATTAAAAGGATCATACACTATGATCAAGTGGGGTTTATCCCAGGAATGCAAGTCTTCTTCAGTATACACACATCAATCAACGTGATACACCATATTAACAAATTGAAGGAGAAAAACCATACGATCATCTCAATAAATGCAGAGAAAGCTTTCAACAAAATTCAACACCCATTTATGATAAAAACGCCTCCAGAAAGTAGGCATAGAGGGAACTTTCCTCAACATAATAAAGGTCATATATGAAAAACCCACAACCAACATCATCCTCAGTGGGGAAAAACTGAAACCATTTCCACTAAGATCAGGAACAAGACAAGGTTGCCCACTCTCACCACTATTATTCAACATAGTTTTGGAAGTTTTAGCCACAGCAATCACAGAAGAAAAAGAACTAAAAGGAATCCAAATTGGAAAAGAAGAAGTAAAGCTGTCACTGTTTGCAGATGACATGATACTATACATAGAGAATCCTAAAGATGCTACCAGAAAACTACTAGAGCTAATCAATGAATTTGGTAAAGTAGCGGGATACAAAATTAATGCACAGAAATCTCTTGCATTCCTATACATTAATGATGAAAAATCTGAAAGTGAAATTAAGAAAACACTCCCATTTACCACTGCAACAAAAAGAATAAAATATCTAGGAATAAACCTACCTAAGGAGACAAAAGACCTGTATGCAGAAAATTATAAGACACAGATGAAAGAAATTAAAGATGATACCAACAGATGGAGAGATATACCATGTTCTTGGATTGGAAGATTCAATATTGTGGAAATGACTCTACTCCCCAAAGCAATCTACAGATTCAATGCAATCCCTATCAAACTACCACTGGCATTTTTCACAGAAGTAGAACAAAAAAATTTCACAATTTGTATGGAAACACAAAAGACCCCAAATAGCCAAAGCAATCTTGAGAAAGAAAAATGGAGCTGGAGGAATCAGGCTCCCTGGCTTCAGACTATACTACAAAGCTACAGTAATCAAGATAGTATGGTACTGGCACAGAAACAGAAATATAGATCAATGGAACAGGATAGAAAGCCCAGAGATAAACCCACGCACATATGGTCACCTTATCTTTGATAAAGGAGGCAAGAATATACAATGGAGAAAAGACATCCTCTTCAATAAGTGGTGCTGGGAAAACTGGACAGCTACATGTAAAAGAATGAAATTAAAACATTCCCTAACACCATACACAAGAATAAACTCAAAATGGATTAAAGACCTAAATGTCAGTCCAGATACCATCAAACTCTTAGAGGAAAACATGGGCAGAACACTCTATGACATAAATCACAGGAAGATCCTTTTTGACCCACCTCCTAGAGAAATGAAGATAAAAACAAAAATAAACAAATGAGCCCTAATGAAACTTAAAACCTTTGGCACAGCATAGGAAACCACAAATAAGATGAAAAGACAACCCTCAGGATGGGAGAAAATATTTGCAAATGAAGCAACTGACAAAGGGTTAATCTCCAAAATTTAAAAGCAGCTCATGCAACTCAATATTCAAAAAACAAACAACCCAATCCAAAAATGGGCAGAAGAACCAAATAGACATTTCTCCAAAGAAGATATACAGATTGCCAACAAACACATGAAAGGATGCTCAGCATCACTAATCATTAGAGAAATGCAAATCAAAACTGCAATGAGGTATCGTCTCACACCAGTCAGAATGGCCATCATCAAAAAATCTACAAACAATAAATATTGGAGAGGGTTTTGAGAAAAGGGAACCCTCTTGTACTGTTGGTGGGAATGTAAATTGATACAGCCACTATGGAAAACAATATGGAGGTTTCTTAAAAAACTAAAAATAGAACTACCATATGACCCAGCAATCCCACTACCGGGCATATACCCTGAGAAAACCATAATTCAAAAAGAGTCGTGTACCACAATATTCATTGCAGCTCTATTTACAGTAGCCAGAACATAGAAGCAACTTAAGTGTCCACCGATAGATGAATGGATAAAGAAGATGTGGCACATATATATACAATGGAATATTACTCAGCCATAAAAAGAAACGAAATTGAGTTATTTGTAGTGAGGTGGTTGGACCTAGAGTCTGTCATACAGAGTGAAATGAGTCAGAAAGAGAAAAACAAATACCATATGCTAACACATATATATGGAATCTAAAAAAAGAAAAAAAAAGATCGGTTCTGAAGGACCTTGGGGCAGGACAGGAATAAAGATGCAGACGTTCTAGAGAATCGACTTGAGGATATGGGGAGGGGGAATGGTAAGCTGGCACAAAGTGAGAGAGTGGCATGGACATATATACACTACCAAACGTAGAACAGATAGCTAGTGGGAAGCAGTCGCATAGCACAGGGAGATCAGCTCGGTGCTTTGTGACCACCTACAGGGGTGAGATAGGGAGGGTGGGAGGGAGGGAAATGTAAGAGGGAAGAGATATGGGGACATATTATATATGTATAGCTGATTCACTTTATTATAAAGCAGAAACTAACACACCATTGTAAAGCAATTATACTCCAATAAAGATGTTAAAAAAAAAAGAACACAAATAACAAATGTTGGTGAGGATGTGGAGAAAAGAGAATCCTCTTACACTGTTGGTAAGAATGTAAATTGGTGCAGCCACTGTGGATAATAGTATGGAGGTTTCTCAAAAAACTGAAAATAGAGCTACCATATGATCCAGCAATACCACTCCTGGGTATATATTCCTTGTTTCATTGCCCCTTTAAAATCCATGCCTTTAGGTACTCATCATTCACACACAAAGTATGTTATCAAATTTTCTGTGAAACAAATAACTATCCACTCCCCAGATAAATTATACCTATACCTACCTGTCCCTTAGAGGCACTACTGTCTTAATTAGTTCAAGTTTTAAATATAAATTATTTTGCATTTTTATACACACATCCCCCCCTTCCCCTTCCCAAATACTTCGCGGTTATATCTGAACATCCATAAGGAATGCTTACAATCAGTTCATTTTAGGAAACCACTTATCACCTTTGCCAACTTACTCAACTCTAAACTACTGCTGTTCTGGCATTTTTGTAAACCTTCACAGCCTCATAGCACTGGCCTGTTCTAGGCTGCTTTCTCTCCCCAGGCTTGTCCGCAAGAGAGAATACATTCTCCTTCAGAGTTACTGGTAGTATTTACTCTCAGGATTCATGGACAGTCAACGACATTATAGAGTCTCTGCAGGCAGACTCCTAAATGGGCAAGAAAAGGGACAACTCAACCCACTTCACTGGGAGAATACTGAGACCTCATTATACACAGAAGTCACTCTCCTTTCTGATGTAGAATTGATATTCTTAAAAGAATACTTAGCATGACGGACTTAAGTATTTGGATAACTTCAGTCATATCTGGACACATCAAAGAAAAATGAATGACTGGTTAAATGTGTCATTTGTGTTGTCTTCCAATATGCTCTTAAGTCTCCACCATAGTAATCTGCCAGCACCTTTTAAATGTAATTTGATTATGAAAGAGACCAGGAAAAAAGTTAGTCACTTGAAGAACTTTAGGAATCATTGTTGGAATTAATAACCCTTTATGTCCAAGTGCTGCATAATCTGGAAAACACAATATAAGTAATATAAATAAACATCATCTTATCCTAGAAGGAGTATGGGTTATCGAAGTAAATGTATCTCCATCTTAAAGGTATCTGTTTGTTTACTTTCTGTATGACCTTGAGGGGATTACTTAAATTTCTTAAATTTTATTTCATCATATAAAATGGGAAGAAAGATAACTGCTTTATATGGAGTTGTGCAAGGATTAAATGGGATTTGGTATGATAAGTACATTGCATAATAAGTCCATTTTAGTTTTCTAATGTAAGCTAACAAAATTAATATTAAAAATTTTATAAAAGAAAAAAAGAGATGAATGCATAAAGAAGATGTGGTGTGTGTATATGAAATGTATATATATATAGTATTCCATTGTGTGTGTGTATATATATATATATATATATATATATATACACACAATGGAATACTCTTCAGCCATAAAAAAGAATGAAATGTTGCCATTTGCAACAACATGGATGGACCTAGAGGGTATTACAATTAGTGAAATAAGTCAGACAGAGAAAGACAAATACTATACGTTATCACTTATATGTGAAATCTAAAAAAATAAAACAAATTAATGAATATAACAAAACAGAAACAGACTCACAGACATAGAAAACAAACCAGTGGTTACTACAGGGGAAAGAAAGGGGGGAGTTCAAATTAGGGGTATGGGACTAAGAGATACAAACTACTATGTATAGAAAAATAAGCAACAAGGATATATTGTATAGCACAGGGAATATAGTCAATATTTTATAATTACTTTAATTGGAGTATGATCTATAAAAATATTAAATCACTATGTTGTATACCTGAGACTAATATAATATTGTAGATCAACTATACTTCATTAAAAACAAAAAGAATCATATTCTTTCTCTGTCACAACTGATTATTTATTGTAGTCTTTTGTCTGAATTAGTGTTAAAATAACTAATATAAACTTTTAATTCTTATAAAAAAACGTATCTGCATAAGTGGGTTATATTATGTATGAATTTTATCTCAGGGTAATAAAGAGAACCTACAAAACTATGTTATAAAAAGGGAACGCTGGCTTTGATAAGTTTGATAGCCCCCTCTCTATGTCATCCTGCTGTTTCTTTTCCCCCTACCGCCTTAATTCTTGATAAATAATTTAGAATTGTGAATTAGTGAAATAAGATTCAATGAAGCAACCCTGATACATGTCTAGTTTAGCCTCAAATTCACAAATTCAAGTGTCAAGAATTTTTTCTTTTAAAAATGTTTTTTACAAATGCTTTTTTGACCCCATTCCTTTTCTCCATGCTTTCCCTTCTCTCTTCCATTCCATTATTATCTTACTCTCTTCTTAGCCCTAATCCTGTGTTATAAGATCTTTCAGAAAAACCACGAACTAACCTGTGTTTGGACCAATAGAGAACTCATTCTATAACAATATGAGTGTTTAACAGAGTCAGACTTTCTGATTTCTTATTTCATTCCTTCTATTCATCTGTTATTGAACATTATATCTGATTTATTTTCCCTATCTCTGAAGAGATCCTATTCCTTTCTTACTAAATGTTTAAGTTTTGTGATCCTCTGCATTAAGATAATTGCTTTGGAAATAAAGCATTCTTATTCTATCTGATTCACCTATATGGGTCTCTACCCAAATTATGTTCCTCTACATTAGTCAAATGTATTACTATGTGCTAGGTCAAATGGTAAGCCCTGGGTGAGAGGGGAGTGAAAAATGAATAATCTCCATTTGTGCTTTTAGGAACTTACCCTCCAGGTTATACCAAACTACTCTTCCATTTCTTAACCAGAAATAAAAAGAAGACAACAATATATGTACATATAGCAATGTCATTAAAAGTCCACATATCAACACATCAGCTTCTCACACATTTTTTCAGTTCTTAGTACCATGGTATGACATTTTCAGAAACTAAGTAGAACCTTTAAAAAATATGTAAGACTAAATAGTGTCTATAAGTGTCCAAGCCCAGCACTTGTATTTTTATTTTTTTAACATCTTTATTGGAGTATAATTGCTTTACAATGTTGTGTTAGTTTCTGCTGTATAACAAAGTGAATCAGCTATACGTATACATATATCCCCATATCCCCTCCCTCTTGCGTCTCCCTCCCTCCCACCCTCCCTATCCCACCCGTCTAGGTGGACACAAAGCACCAAGCTGATCTCCCCTGTGCTATGTGCAAGCCCAGCACTTTTAAGTGGAACTACATGCCATAAAGATACTGTCAAATGGAATGAGTTGAACTGCTTTCATATGTCATTCAAATTACAGTTGCTTTGTTTTTCTGCTTATTTGCTGTTCTATGATTATATGTGAACCCAGGCCAAAGACATACAAATAATAATTATTTCCTAAAGGGTCTCAGTTCTGTCATACAGTAAACAATGGGTTTATAAAGATTACCCATGTATTTGTATGTCTTTGTCTGGAATTTCTGCCTTAGTCCAAGTTATAAGCAAGAATTATGCCATTTTAACAGATGGTCCTACATGTAAATAACCAAAAGAACAGGAAGAATTGGAGGAGTGTGATAATGGCATGCTCAGAAAGAGAGAATAAGGAACAACTAGGTAAATTTGGAGAATGAGAAAAGCAGCACTACCCTGTCTGTACATTAGAATCACCTGTCTGTGTATTAGAATCATTTAAAAAATCTATACAGTGATTCAAATCTAGCTAATCTGGGGAACGGCTTGAGTATTGGGATTTTTTGAAAGCTCCCCAGGTGATTCTAAGATATAGCCAAGGTTGAGACTTACTGCACTAAACAAAACCTACAACTCAGCTCTATTACCAATTATATTTAACTGGATATTTAAAGTAATTATTTGAAAGATAGTTTTCTCAAAGCAAAAAGCAATTCTGTCAGAATAAAATATTCTTCACAGCTGTAGATGATAATATATATATTTTCTTCTTGACCATCAATAATAATTAATTTTACCAAGATAATTTAGGTCAAAAAACTATGATGTATAATATATTTCTTTCTATCCTGGTTTTCAAAGTACCTGAAATGGACATATTTAATTAAATGCAATAAAAACAGGTACTTAAAATTGTCAGTGAGTTGCTAAAGCTCCATTATTATGCAATAACTCTAAGTATGCATGTTTCTAACTGGTAAAAATTTTATGGACATATTTCATGCTGAGAGCTTAGGAGAAATTAGACAGGATAGCAGATGGTATCATAGCTTTCCTCAAACTGTTTAGATTACTGACACAATAATAAAGCAATTTTTTGCTTTTCTCTCATTACCCAAATCTGCATCAGTTTAAAGATTAGTCATGTTAATAGCTAAGCAAAATATTCTTTATACAGGAAATCTTAAACAAAGGTCAGCGCAATTGAGAGAGTGAAATCGGTGTGATGTATGCAATTCTAATTCAGTTCACCCAGTATCAACTCACTGAAGGCTAATTCCCTATAAATCTATGTTACACATAATGTGGTCTGAAGCAAGCAATACATAGGCATCATTTGGGTGCTTGCTAGAAATGCAGACTCTCAGGCTCCACCCAGACCTACAAACTCAGAATCTGCTTTTTAACAAGATCCCCAAATGATGCACACTAAGGTCCACATGACCTCACCAAAGACACCTCACCAAATTTACTAAACTTATCAAGTTACCAAAGCAAGTTTTAAGGAATAGGCTTGAATTTATCAGTTAATATATTCAGTAATTATATGCTTCTTAGTAGCATTTTAAGGAATGTTCAGTTGGTCAAAAGCTAAGGGTCATAGGGACTTCCCTGGTGGCGCCGTGGTTAAGAATCTGCCTGCCAATGCAAGCGACACAGGTTCAAGCCCTGGCCCGGGAAGATCCCACATGCCGCGGAGCAACTAAGCCCGTGTGCCACAACTACTGAGCCTGGGCTCTAGAGCCCACGAGCCACAACTACTGAGCCCAAGTGCCACAACTACTGAAGCCTGCACGCCTAGAGCCCATGCTCTGCAACAAGAGAAGCCACCACAATGAGAAGCCTGCGCACCGCAACGAAGAGTAGCCCCCGCTCGCCGCAACTAGAGAAAGCCCGTGCATAGCAATGAAGACCCAACGGAGCCAAAAAATAAATTAATTTTAAAAAAAAGCTAAGGGTCATAGAATAGCATAGTCTTCAATGAAACTATCCTTTTTTTATCAACATATTTATAAGGAAGATAATTGTGAATAATATGGAGTAATTTTTTAAAATTCTCAAATGTAAATATATTAATCAAGGATATATTAGTATACTCATTTAATGTATATTCTTAGTCTTTGAATACAAATCATATTTTTTGTAAGTTTCTAAATTTGGTATATTTGGCAAATTGGCCATTTGGGGAAATAGTCATTTGACAAATTAGCTTTTGGTCAAACGGCATTTGGTAAATTGATTCTCAGGGATCAGCCTGCTTCCAATGGGTAATACCCAGCATGGCAAATCTATCCACATTTTGGCTATACTTCACTCTTTTCACTGTGGTTTTAAAACCTCAAAAGTAGGCTGATTAATATCCAGGCAATATTAAGTAGGATTAAAAGCAGACATGGGTTTGTGTAGTAGACCCACTCCCTGTATGATCATCATTAAATTATTTAACTCTCTAAGACTGTTTCCCTAGTTCACAGGGCTATTGTGATAATAATACACAAGTCCCTAGTACATATTAATTATGCACTAATCCTTGTTTTAGTTATTCTATCATGATTTTTATTTGTTTTCAGATGAAGAAAATAAAATGAGCAAAAGTCATGCTGCTACTCTTCATTTTATTTCCCAACATGGAGAAATGATTTAATCCACTTCTTCAGAAAAAAAAATACTGGCAAAGATGATTGATGACCTGTGTCTTTTATCTTGTTTTTAATTTCCTTGGTTTGTATCTATGAATCCCTGCTCCAGATACATCTTTTCTAAGAGACTGTCAGTCATTCTAGGATGCAGAAGACAGTGCTGTTTGCTTTCAGCACTCTCAGCACCCAATGACAGAATTTTCTACAGAATCTTAGCAAACAGGAGAATGGGCCAAGTGGATAAATGGGTTTAAAGCCAATGGTGTGACTTAGGATTGGAGTATCAAAAAAAATCTCAAAATTTCGAAGTGTCTAACCCTAATGAGAGATAACTTTGCCACCTCTCATGTATTTTAATAAAGAAGAATTCAAGTAGGTAAGACAACTCAAGTTATCCATAACAATCTATACTATAACCAATTCATTATCTGTGTTTTCTTAGATGGTGTTGGGCTGCACCCGGAAGGCCTACAAGCCTTGTAACTGCCCAGCCTCAAGACCGAAGAAAGAGCCCACAGACAGTGACAAAGACATTAGCAGTTTATGGGATAGGAAATCTTAACAAGTCTGAAACAAAAGGTCCTGGAGCAACACCCCACTGTGTAACACAGCAAGCAAGACATGGCAGCACTCCATGCTACTAGGGGAGAAAGAGGCTACCATTTATAGGGAGAATTGATGTCAGGTTGGCTTATTAATTACCAGGGAAACCAGCAGCTGGGGCAGGGAGCAAGCATGAAGGCAGTTACAGATTAAGCCCTATAATTAAGAGGATTGGATAGTCATGTGAGTGAAGCAGGGACTAGTTGAGCAGGAGATGTACAGAGAGCAAGAGAACAGCCATCCTGAATGGCCTGACCATACAGATGGGAAAACAGTGAAATGAAATTTTCTATCATGGAAAATAAAATTCTTACCTTCAGATAGCCAATGATATGGTAAGATCAGCTCTGGTGTTAGTTTTAAATTAAAAGTAAATTATGTAGGCTCAGTGAACTGATACCCTCTGTTCACATAATTCTTTTACAATATGCTACATCAAAGGCAGAGGAGGGAATTACCGATTCATGTTTACTCTTTGCCAGCAAAGAGTACATTACACAAGTCACATCATTTACAATGGCCCTGTGAGACAGATGTCATGACATTGATGAGAAATTAAGGTCAGGTTAAATGACTTGCCAAGGAATACACAGCTGGAAAATGCAAACTGCGCTCCAAACCCAGGTTTCTCTGCTTCTTAAGCCCATGCTCTTTGTAATGCCCTACACAGCTCTCAGGGCCTAAGGTATATTGGAGAAAGCCCATTTGATTTGTCATGGAAAGAAGGGAAATCATTAAGAGTTTTGGACCATCATCAACTAAAATTGTGATCAAGCAAATTATTTTACCTCTGTTTCCTCACGTATAAAATTAAGAGCTATATTATAACTTCTTTAAGGTTTTCCGGCACTTCTAAAAGAGTGTTACATTATGTAACCTGGTACACGGAACACAGTTCAATACACGTGCCTTGCTTATTCATTTAATCACTAATTCATTCATTCATTTTAAAAGTCATCATTAATTTATTTAAAAATGAATTTAACAATTGTATTTATCAGATACCCAGCTTTTTTTCCCTCACTGTGTACATACAGATAACATTTGTGCTCAAAGGATGTTTTTTAAACGTTTAGGAAAATGTCAACATAGATGGAATCTGTCCTTAGTCTCCAGCTACCAAGTACACAAAGAGCTAGTTATGGGAAGCTGGGTTGCTTATTAATCCTAGTACTAATGAAGCTGAGATTTCTGCTCAGAATAATAATAGTAATAATAATAATATCAATAACTAACATTTACTCAAGGTCCCTTTGGGGAAAATGCTTGTGTTCATCATGTCATTTTAATGGCTTACACATCAAATGCTTTTTGTACTATTTTATAGATATTGGTTCAGCACAGGAATTTCAAAAAGGTAATAAGATACAGAAAGTAGAAAACATTACAATCTTAAACTGTGCAGCAAATTCTGTCTTGTTCAGTGCCAAGTCAAGGCAGAAGTATTAGCTGTATTATGGTGACAAATGATATATCTATTCAGCCATGCTTTACCTCCATTGACAATCCTCTTCTGATTCAACTGTAAAATTTTCATGCATTTTGCCAGTGATATATAAAAAACATTAATAATTGACTTAATCCCTGTTCAGCTGAACCCCCAAAATCACAGCCTTGAGTAAATTAATTTCTAAGGAACAGACAGCCTTGGAGTCAAGTAAAGAAAGTCACTCTTGTATTATGTCAAAATATTTTAAGCTTGAAGCTGCCACCACATTCCCTTGATGGAACAACAGTTTGCCAGTTCCTGCCAAAAAGGAAAAAAAGTAGTTGCAGGCAGCAACCAACGTAGCATTAAACACCACACATTGTAGGACATAGATTTGCTACTCATGGAGTCAGCAGGATGAGCTGTGTACCTGGATTAACAAATTTCAGGTTTTCATAGTAATGATTAGAGCTGATTGAGTGTAACAAAAATGGATACTTTGGTTGTGAAACTGAAGGCAGCTGGAACAGATTTTTCCTTTATTTCCATGGGAAAAAACAATTCTTGAAAAGGTAGACATAATGTAGAAAAGTTTCTTTTAACAAAATCATGTATTTCTCTTCAACAGATGTCCATAGTGTGCACTTTCAGATTTTAAACATGCTTATCCTTTGTTGTTTACCAAAATAATGGCCATATGTACAGGGCCAGCTTAATACCTAAACAAAGCAGGCAAGCTCTCCATTAAAGACCTTGGCCTCCCTCTCCAAAACATTGCTCCCACCAACCTAGTGAAGGGCTTGAAATTGCACCAGTTCTCCCTTTGAGTTAAAAAATTTCATCCTCCACAGAGTGCCTGTTAACATAACTCCAAGAGGTTAAGATATTAAATCATCAACAGTCTTTAGTCCATAAACTCAAATAAATTAATATGTCAAATTGTTACAGTAAGACATAGGACATAAAACAGGTAAATTTTGATAAGACAAGGGCAAACAAGGTATGAGGCCGAGTCTAAAGGCTGTAAGCCAAAACAGTATACGTAATTTAGTGGAGAGACTCTGGCAGACAAGGGAAAGCACGATGACCTATGTTCCCAATGGCAAAAGAGAGACATGAAAAGGGAGAAAGAAGGAAGATGGAGATGAACTGTGCCTATATTTCAATTTTGCCTTAGGGAAGCACTGGCAATTCTGTTTGGATGCATCCATATCACTATATTCTGCTTTACATGTTTTTTAAAAATTTAAACTGCCTCATTTGAAAACTCTGGCCTTTCTAATTTTTAAGTATGAGATGCAGAATGAATAACTCATCCTTATATTACAATATGGTTATGAAGGTACCTAGGGGAGCTGTTGGTTCAGAAGAGAGATGGCCTGTAAAATGGCATAGCTGTTGTTTTGGAAGAAGAGATGAGAATGTCCTTTGGCAGTAGAAGTCTATTTTCTGCTGTCATTCAAGGGCACAAATGTGAATGTTTCTTGCTCTTGAGAGAGCCTTGGGGCTCTCTGTAAGCAGTTTTTAGGGGTGCACCAATGGAAACCATGAAACGGACATCAGATTCAATCCTTGCCCTTAAAAAGTTCTTCCTGCAGAGGACTTTGATACATCATTAAAGACACAGAGTATTTGTCAGTTGATTACAGCTATTTAAAATTCATATAAAGGGTCATGTTTGATTCTTACAGAAAGCTTTGTTTTGTGTGCTTGGTTTGAGCGGTTTTCTACCATAAGTGAAACATAAAGTGACCTGTTTTAGCCATGGTTGCTTTTACCAGGGCACACTGGCAAAACAACACAAGAAGTTGTGCTGGGGAAAAGTATGTATTATGGGAAAAAGTATGAAGGGTGACAAGCTAGGGGCAGTCAGAAATGTACTAAGTTTAGATGTGACCCTCTTTTCTCAAAAACAAAAAATCCATAGGTCATGAAAATATGAGTTTTGCAGAATATCTCCTGAATTTGGGAACAGGTCAACAATTGTTAAAGCATTAATTTAAAAGGCACCCACTGAAAGTGAGTGAGGACCTAGAAGCTCAACAGTCAGTAGCATAGAGCCTCTGGCCTCCAGAACAGAATGTCCTCCACAGTGACCACCTCCCGTTTGATTTTCTTTCCAAAAATGTGGGTTTTATCAGGTGTATATGAACTAAGGGTAAAGAATTTGTGAAACATATGGAATTGGTAGCTCTATATTTTTTCTGTTAATTGTTTTTCAATCTTCTTGAACTAAGAATGCTAGTTAGAGATTTTGACCATTTCTTTGTTCCATGTAGATTAGGAATTCAATATTTGCCACTAAGGGGGATATTGGCCTAGAGAGCTTTGTGAGAAGGGCATTCCAAATACACTTTTTACCATATACCATTTTTATCCATGTTTTAATTTAGATACCTTAAATCTTTTCTGGAGCAACTCAGAGAAGGAAGGAAAGGAGGACGGGAGTGAAGGAGGAAGGGAGAAAAAGAGGAAGGGAGGAAAGGGGGAAGGGAGGAAGGAAGGAAGGGAGGTTTGTTCAAAGGAAGGAGGAAGGCTAGGGTATTATAGGTTAACCATTTTACCTATTTTTCAATCCTATAATTTTAGATGGGAGGAAGAAGTTCCACACAAGGGGATAATTCCAATGATAAACAGCTCCCTAAACCAAAAAAGGAAATTAGGATCTTACTCTCTAATGTTAAAAAGAACTGCCCTAGTGGAGTAAGTCACAAAGAGAAAAACAAATATCGTATATTAACGCATATATGTGGAACCTAGAAAAATGGTACAGATGAACCGGTTTGCAGGGCAGAAATAGAGATACAGATGTAGAGAACAAACGTACGGACACCAAGAAGGGAAGGGGGGGTGGCATGAATTGGGAGATTGGGATTGACATATATACACTATTGATACTATGTATAAAATAGATAACTAATGAGAACCTACTGTATAGCTCAGGGAACTCTACTCAGTGCTCTGTGGTGACCTAAATGAGAAGGAAATCCAAAAAAGAGGAGATATATGTATAGCTGATTCACTTTGCTGTACCGTAGAAACTAACACAACATTGTAAAGCAACTATACTCTAATAAAATTTTTTTAAAAGATGCATAAATAAATCAATGAAAAAAAAGAACTGCCCAGTCCCCCATTTGATTTCCAGTTGCCTCATGTCTTAGATCAGGTTCGCAGAAGCAGAGCCTGAGATAGAAATTCTTGTGCAAGTGATTTATAGAGGGAGGGCTCTCAGAAGGATCCTGTAAAGGAGGGAAGGAATCAAGATAGGGCAGGGGAAGAGCTAACCAAAGATGTTGTGTCAGCAGGAGATTAGCTTCATTTTTGTCCCCTGGGCAGTTCAAAGGTTTGAATTTCACCTCAAGACAAGAATGGTTAGGCTTTGATACCTCCGTTTCAGTCAGTCACTGCCCTCGGGGTGTCCCCTGCCGCACAGGGAGGTGTGCTAGTCTCCCAGGCAAGGCACTTCTCCTCTGCCAAGGTCAATTCCTTCCAGAGAAGGGTACAGCTGTGAGCCTTTAGCAGGCGACATTCACAGCAGCTGGCAAATGGATGCATCAGTTTAGTAAAGAGGATCTGAGTGAGGTAGCATCTACTACAACCCCTTTAGCTCTAAACACAGACAGCTAGATGGGGCTAAGAGTTTAGAGCAGTAAGGACAGCCTCATCACAGGAATGCTTTCGGACTAGTGCTGTTACCTAATTTCCAGAACTCTTATTTGAGTCCTTATATGGAAAAATTTCTGACCAAATTATAGGAGCTATGGTATAATATGGCATTTTCTTATTAACCATACCTCTGCAGCTCATGCTATAGAAGAGGTACCTAACTGTAATCCCACAGGCATAATCTTAAAAATTATAATATAGTTTTGAACCACTCTCCATAAGCCCTATCAGAGGAAAGCTCAATAAGGATATGAGATTATGCTTTGAGATCCCTTTTACACCAAGTTGTAAAAGCAAAAGCTTTTTGGCTTTGTTTTTGTTTTTTTCTAACAGACTTTATTTCTGGAATGAGGGCTATGTATTTACCATCCCTTGTTTGTATTGTTTCTTCAAAGTCTTTTAACAAGATGTTGAAATAAGATTGTGATTTGATTTCTCACCCTCAGGCCCCATACTCCCAATTCTTTGTCTTTCAATGAGAGACCTATTTCCCCCATTCTTATTAATGGGCAGCTGTCATTAATCTTGCATCACCTCTACCTTTGCTGTTTCTTATTTGCCATGTAAAATTTTAAAAAGAAAATTTTACATAACTGTGAAGAAGGCATGAGGAAGTCTATCTTTGTTTATTTAGTTGATCCCCCTTCTCAATTCTTAATAGTCTCAGACACTTGTTGCCATGTTTTACTTAATCTTTAATATATTTTAATTAAAAAAAATGTTAACAGTACATTTTGGCCTGAAGTGGTCTCTCTGCTGAAATGCCAGGTGCTATTATTCTGGCTTGAAAAACAAAACCTTGAATATTTAATAAATCAAAACTAGAACCAGTTGCCATTCTACTCCAAACCAGCTAGCCTAGGGGAATAAGACTTTCCATAAAAGAAGTATAGTAAGCAACTTCTAAGATGGGCCCAAATCATCCCTGCCTCCTCATGTCCACAACTTTATGTAATCCTCTCCCCTTCTAGAGTGGGCTAGATCTAGTAACTCACTTCTAATGAACAGAATACAGCAAAAGCAATGGTATGTCACTTTTGAGATCAAATTTCATAAAGATTCTTGCTCTCCCTTTCTCATTCTCTCGCTTGCTTTGAAAGAAGACTGCTGCCATGTTGTGAAATGTTCTATTGAAAAGCTCATGTGACCAGGAACTGAGGAAAGGCCCTGGCCAACAGCCAGTGAGGGACTAAGCCTTCAATCCAACAGCCAGTGAGAAACTGAATCCTGCCAACAACTAAAGTGAACTTAGAAACAGGTAATTCCCCCAGTTGAGCCTTGCGATGACTGCAGCCCCTGCCAACACCTTGATTACAGCCTTATGAGAGGCCCTGAGCCAGAAAACCAAACTAAGTCATGTTTGGATTCCTGACCCATAGAAACTGATATAATAAATGTTGTTTTAAGGCATCAATTTTTGGAGTAATTTGCTATGAAGCAAAATATAACTAATATTCAAGGCTTTGGTAATTTTTTTTCTGTTTAAATTTGTCCCAAATCCCTCTTCTATTCTGAAAATGAAGAAAATAGATACATCACAAGTATTTTCGGCAGGTGGTGACAAATGCTGACAGTGATTGACTATCTGGATTTAAATTACCATCACTATTTTCATAGGAAATATAGGAGTTTTATGTAAATGTATGAAGAAAGAGCCTAAATTTGATACAGAAAATTTCTAAAACATGAATTGAAGCTCTTTTGCCTAAAATACAGATAAAAGCAGTGTTCTTTTATGCCACCTTAAATTTTAGTGACTTGTTTGTATTATTACAACTTTTGAGCATCAGTAATGATATACTCATTTTTTTTCAAAGACATCCTGATGAAGCACTAAGCATTTTCACAATGGCAAAGAAAAAAATCAAATATTGCTGAAAAAAAGGAAACCAAAAGAAATATAAGAGGCTAAAAAGCAGACTAGTAAGTAAAATATTTTCAAATCTTACATACCAACTATCTTTATGTTGTCTATCACCATTTGGCAAAAAGATATGAGTTCTTGTGATATTCTGAAAATTCTTTTTTGAGGGACTTTTAAATGCATAGTTCTTGAAAGTTAGCTTGATCCTTAACAATAATGAGAAAAGGCTTGTTGAATAACTTTGGAATTTCTCTAATCCTGGTTTCAGCCACTCAAGAGTCAGATGTGGATATAATCAGTAAAAGCCTCTAGCTACAGAACTCAGACCCGGCTACTAGATTATTTATTCCCATTCCTACACAGTCATTCCAAAATCAAACAAAAGAAAATGGCTAACCTTTAAGAAAAGGATTCCAGAAATGAAAGTGTTCATGCATAGGCTATTTCATCCTGGTCCCTTAGGCAATATATTCACTAGATGTCAACAAAGTAGAGGTAACTTAAAATTGTATGTATAATAGAAAGAAAAAAAACCATGAAAAATTATCCATGCATTCATTCATTCAACAAATACTTCTTGAGCATTTCTATGTGTCAACACTGTATTCAGTGAAGATATAAAATACAAAATGTATACACCACGGATTTCAAGATCCCAAGGAATTTACAGTGGGACTAGGGGTAGGGCAAATAAATGTACAAATAAACATTAAAAAGGCAAAAAAGAGAGGCATATACCATTTTAGCGGTTTTCAAATGGCAAGAAATAAGTTTTATTTAGTAACTTTATGATTATTTCTGACAAAATGTTCTACCATAAAATGAAATGATTAAATAGGTCTAGTACCATGTTGGAAATTTTCTACAAATAAGGTGGGTGCATTCTGTTGAACACTATTATGTCTATGTACTAGAATTACAAAGATAAATTAGATATTTAAACAGATACATACAATTTAAGTATGGACATGTATGCACAAGTACTTATACAACACTGAAGAGGAAGTCTTATTGAATGAGAAGTAATTATCCACGTAAATGTTTGTGTTGGTTAGGGTGGCAGGGTTGGGAGCCTTCCAGAAAGAGTTGACAGCATAAACAAAGGTTCAAAATCAATAAACAGTATGCTACGTTACAGGAATCTATGCCAGACCAAAAAACACAAAATTCTCTAGTAACCCTGGCAAATGATTTTCACCAGTTAACAAAGAGGAGCTAAAATTTTATACTAAAACTTCCCCTTTTAGCCCCATATAGCTGTTAGAGTTTATTGTTTATGTTTATGTTGAAATTTATCATAGTGAAGAACTATACATAAATTTCATGTAATTCTGAGGGGTTCAATCATTTTCAACAACTCTTTTGTTATATCCATAAGGTCTTGAATTACAAAACAACTCCAAAATTATAGATCACTATCTAGACTGGGTCAACCCTGTTTGAATCTTAGAGGAGGCAAACCAGGTAAACACTACCCACTGGAGAATACTTCTTCAGCAAGAGTTTTTTAAATTTCTGGATGTGTTGCAAGTTATCCAGGATTTCTGCAAGCATTTTCCTTATCCTATTCCAAAATATTGTGATTCTACTCTAGTGCTGTGCTTTTCTAAGGCAAAGACTGCCAATTCTACCCAAAATGTATTTCCTTAGCTGCTTGATTATTTCTCTGGCACAATTTATTATATCACGGCCTTTCAACTTTTACGTCACACTTGGCAATGCCGTGATGGGGATTGACTCTCCTTGGGCTTGCATTTGGCCCAGAGAATAATTTCATGCTGAGAAATAGAAGACATCAGTGAAAGATATAAATGGAGTATAATTAAAATCCCCCAAATTTAGTGTTTGTTTATAGAAATTTCCCTTATTGTTTATCTATTTATTTTTGTCACTGCTCAAAAACATTATATCTAACCAATTTAGTGAAAAAATGGTCGAACATATTTTTTTATTATTCATGAGCTTTCTAGTAATTCATGTTCCTGCTGTAGAAAGATTTCTTCGTTAGTTTAAAACATTTTTTTTTTTTTTTTTTTTTTGCGGTACGCAGGCCTCTCACTGTTGAGGCCTCTCCCATTGCGGAGCACAGGCTCCGGACACGCAGGCTCAGGGGCCATGGCTCACACGCCCAGCCGCTCTGCGGCATGTGGGATCTTGCCGGACCAGGGCACGAACCCGTGTCCCCTGCATCGGCAGGTGGACTCTCAACCACTTCGCCACCAGAGAAGCTCCAGTTTAAAACATTTTACCTGTAGATGGCAACTCTGTAGTATTTCAAATGTACTTTCATTAAAAGTAGTGTTGTAATTTAGAGATTTTAGTGCTTCCCCACATTTTTAATTAAAAAAAGAGGTCCATGTGTACTTTAAAGAATTATGGCTAATTTAATTACTAGTATATTTCATGGAATAAAAAAATGAAATAAAAACAGTGCTGGATTTCTTTTTCAAGACTCACAATATTTATTTCCCTTTAAATTGAAGGTGCCATATGAATATTACTGATCTTTTCATTAATCTATGATGCTTAAGTTTGTAGAAAACAACCATTGCTAGCCCTACTTTTATTTTCCCTTTTGAGTCTCAAGAAATGTGGAATAGGAATTTTATGAAATTTATGGGAGTTCAATTTATGAAAGCTTTGGATCTAACCAGGTGGGAATCAAAGTAATAATAGTAATGTATTTTAAATGGGATATTTTTTTCCTTCCTGGGATGTAATACTAAAACTAGCAACAAAATGCTACAATAAACTACAGTAATATTTAATCAAGTATTACTCTTATCTCTCTCCTCTTTTTTTTTTTTTTTTTTTTTTTTTTTTTGCGGTATGTGGGCCTCTCACTGTTCTGGCTTCTCCCGTTGCGGAGCACAGGCTCTGGACGCGCAGGCTCAGTGGCCATGGCTCACGGGCCCAGCCGCTCCACGGCATGTGGGATCTTCCCGGACCAGGGCACAAACCCGCGTCCCCTGCATCGGCAGGCAGACACTCAACCACTGCGCCACCAGGGAAGCCCCTCAAGTATTACTCTTAGATTTAATTTTGCATTATAATCTCATTACTATTAGGTGGATGAGAATCATTTAGATGAGAAGTAAAATTTTATTCTTTTTTCCATTTGAATTTTTTTAAAAAAGAAGACTTACAGATTTACTAGAAATCAGGGCAAAAAAATGTTAACAAGAATGTTTTCTATGATATTTAATTGCAAATTATTTTACTATGTATATGACAGAGTATACAGACCAAATATATCTTGGAACTAATTATGACCTTAACACATAAAAAAGGTAAAAATAGCCCGAGATCTGTCCCCTGATATCAGTTTTATAAGGGGTTTCTACTGTATTTGATGGGGACTTTACTTGGAAGGGAAATTATAGTTCATCCTTAAGACAAGTAGCATTGATCTTATTAGTCTCAGGTGAAGGTTTTAACTTACACTATTTGTTTCTATGACTGAAACTTTCAAAGGAAGCAGAAATGACCATATATTTCTTGGGAGGTCAACTGCACTATTGAATTAGTGGGGACTATAGCCAAATGATTGCACATTTGCATAATTCCTATATCAAAAATCCATATAAAAGAATAAACTTGGGCTTCCCTGATGGCGCAGTGGTTGGGAGTCCGCCTGCCGATGCAGGGGGCGCGGGTTCGTGCCCCAGTCTGGGAGGATCCCACATGCTGCGGAGCGGCTGGGCCCGTGAGCCATGGCCGCTGAGCCTGCGCGTCCGGAGCCTGTGCTCCACAGCGGGAGAGGCCACAGCAGTGAGAGGCCCGTGTACTGCAGAAAAAAAAAAAAAAAAAAAGAATAAACTGAAAAGGAGAAGAAAATCCCATGTGAAGTAAAGCAATGGAAACCACCCCACGCCCATGCCACAGCACATGACAGATACTTGGAGAAATATCTGTCATATACAATAAAATCTGGATCAAACTAAAGAAGAATTCCAAGACTGATGTACAGTGTAGGGTGACATTATCAGGTAAAAAGTGAAAAACTATTGAATAGTCATATCAAAATCCCTAAACCTGGAAATGAAGTTTGAGGAATATTGGCAGGCCATAGTGGAAGCATTCCAGTGGGAGCCAGTTTCTGCACAGCAGTATCACAGGGGAGACAGGGCTAAAGGAAAGTCCACCATGCAGTTACATGATTTTTACTTTTCTGTATTCTGCCTTTGAGCCAATCAGAACAGCATGAAGATGATGTGGGAGAGAAAAAGACTAGGAAATAGCAATGTACCAAACAAGTGAAATATGGTTAAGGCAAAGCGAGACAACAACCTTGTAGTCAAAATATATAGCTGCTTAATAAAGTTCACTGAGCAGAAGTAAATAACACCCAAAAAACAATGACAAAAGAAAGTCTTTGAGCATAAAGTCCTTACATAAAAATCAAGAGAAACAAAATTCTCTTTTCCATCCCTCCCCCTCCCAAATACTGAATAATCATCTGGAGCAGAGAGTAGAAGATTTCAAAAGTATGGTGAGGAACCATTTAAATTACAGCAGCCAACTTTCTGTTGCCTCAGCTCACCAGCCCTGCTTTTCAAACAACTGAAACACTATATAAAAAAACACATACCTCCCAGTACAATTCTAACAGAACGATTCAAGTAGTGCCCAGGAAAAGATGGTAGGATTAAGCAGAATACTCCATATATTATTTAGTGGCTAAAACAGCTTGGATACTATTGCACCATTATTAGAAACATATTCAAAAGTACTACAAAATACAAATCATACACTTACTAGAGGAAGAATTATTCAAGGAAACTGGGGAAAAAATAGCCAAAAAATAGTTTGCACTGTTATACGAATTAAAAAATTAATCCTTTGAAATAAGAAATCCAAAGGAATGTACGACTTAAGAAATTAAGACAAGGAAACTTAATTTTTAAAAAGAAGCTGGTATACTTAAGGGAAGAAAGTGAAGAGAGAAATATAACCTTTAATGAGTGAAAATCATATTACAAATAAATAATGTACAAAAAAGATAATAAATCATGGGCAAATGAATTTATCATAGAAATGAAAGACTGGCTGACCGTTAGAAAACTGATTAGGGGACTGAAAGATTTAAACATACATTTTCATCTTAATTGATGTAGAAAACATGCATGTTAATACTCAATATCCATTCAGAACAAAATCGCTAAGCCAAAAGTTAAGAATTCTAAAAATAGCGAATTTAATATGATTTTTAAAAAACCCTACTGCAAATATCATTCTAAATGGTAAAACAGTAAATCACTTCACACATAGGCAGAAAGTGAAGGGATAATATAAAAGAATATCAAAGTAAATTGAGACAAACAACTTTCAGACATCAGATGACTCAAAACTAAAAATGTTAATTCTCTTTATATTGATGATCCATAAGCTCAATAAAAGTCTAATCAAAACTAAAATTAGGCATTTTTTTTGCAGAGCTTGACAAGTTTATTCTACAATTTATATGGGGAGACCTTCAAGATGGCAGAGGAGTAAGACGTGGAGATTACCTTCCTCCCCACAAATACATCAGAAATACATCTACACATGGAACAACTCCTACAGAACACCTACTGAATGCTGGCAGAAGACCTCAGACTTCCCAAAAGGCAAGAAACTCCCCACGTACCTGGGTAGGGTAAAAGAAAAAACAGAGACAAAAGAATAGGGACGGGACCTGCACCAGTGGGAGGGAGCTGTGAAGGAGGGAAGGTTTCCACACACTAGGAGCCCCTTCGCGGGCGGAGACTGCGGGTGGCGAAGGGGGGGAGCTTCGGTGCCACGAAGGAGAGCACAGCAACAGGGGTGCGGAGGGCAAAGCGGAGAGATTCCCGCACTGAGGATCGGTGCCAACCAGCACTCACCAGTCCGAGAGGCTTGGCTGCTCACCTGCCGGGGCGGGCGGTGGCTGGGAGCTGAGGCTCGGGCTTCGGAGATCAGACCCCAGGGAGAGGACTGGGGTTGGCTGCGTGAACACAGCCTGAAGGGGGCTAGTGTGCCACACCTAGCCGGGAGGGAGTCCGGGGAAAAAGTCTGAAACTGCCTAAGAGGCAAGAGACCATTGTTTTGGAATAGCAAGGAGAGGGGATTCAGAGCGCCGCCTAAACGAGCTCCAGAGATGGGCGCGAGCTGCAGGCTGTCAGCCCGGACACCAGAGACAGGCATGAAATGCTAAGGCTGCTGCTGCAGCCACCAAGAAGCCTGTGTGGAAGCACAGGTCACTATCCACACTTCCCCTTCCGGGAGCCTGTGCAGCCCGTCACTGCCAGGGTGCGGTGATCCAGGGACAACTTACCCGGGAGTACCCACAGTGCACCTTGGGCTGTTGCAATGTCACGCTGGCCTCTGCCACCGCAGGCTCACCCCGCATTCCGTGCCCTCTCCCTCCCCCATGGCCTGAGTGAGCCAGAGCCCCCTAAACAGCTTCTACTTTAACCCCATCCTGTCTGGGTGGGATCAGATGCCCTCAGGCTACCTACACGCAGAGGCGGGTCCAAATCCAAAGCTGAACCCCAGGAGCTGTGCAAACAAAGAAGAGAAAGCGAAATCTCTCCCAGCAGCCTCAGGAGCAGTGGATTAAATTTCCACAATCAACTTAATGTACCCTGCATCTGTGGAATACCTGAATAGACAATGAATCATCCCAAAATTGAGGTGGTGGACTTTGGGAGCAACTGTAGACTTGGGGTTTGCTTTCTGCATCTAATTTGTTTCTGGTTTTATGTTTATCTTAGTTTAGTATTTAGAGTTTATTATCATTGGTAGATTTGTTTATTGATTTGGTTGCTCTCTTCCTCCTTTTTTATAAAATATATAGATTTTTTTTCCTTTTTCTCTTTTTGTGAGTGTGTATGTGTATGCTTCTTTGTGTTATTTTGTTTGTATAGCTTTGCTTTTACCATTTGTCCCAGGGTTCTGTCTGTCTGGGTTTTTTTGTTTTGTTTTTTTTTGGGGTTTTCTGTTTGTTTTTTTTAGTGCTCGTTATCACTGGTGGATTTTTTTTTTGGTTTGGTTGTTCTCTTCTTTCTTTTTTTTATTTTTAATAATTATTTTTTATTTTAATACTTTATTTTATTTAGTTATTTATTTATTTTTCTTTCTTTTCTCTCCCTTTTCTTCTGAGCCATGTGGCTGACAGGGTCTTGGTGCTCCAGCCGGGTGTCAGGCCTGTGCCTCTGAGGTAGGAGAGCTCAGTTCAGGACATTGGTCCACCAGAGACCTCCCAGCTCCACATAATAACAAACAGGGAAAGCTCTCCCAGAGATCTCCATCTCAATGGTAAGACCCAGCTCCACTCAACGACCAGCAAGCTACAGTGCTGGACACCCTATGCCAAACAACTAGCAAGACAGGAACACAACCCCACCCATTAGCAGAGAGGCTGCCTAAAATCATAATTAGGTCACAGACACCTCAAAACACACCACAGGACATGGTCCTGTCCACCAGAAAGACAAGATCCAGCCTCATCCACCAGAACACAGGCACTACTCCCCTCCACCAGGAAGCCTACACAACCCACTGAACCAAGCTTAGCCACCTATACTTCTGAAACTCTTCCAAAATATAGCAGAGGGAGGAACACTCACAAACTCATTCTATGAGGTCACCATCACCCTGATACCAAAACCAGACAAGGATGTCACAAAGAAAGAAAACTACAGGCCAATAACACTGATGAACAGAGATGCAAAAATCCTCAACAAAATACTAGCAAACAGAATCCACCAGCACATTAAAAGGATCATACACCATGATCAAGTGGGGTTTATCCCACGAATGCAAAGATTCTTCAACATATGCAAATCAATCAATGTGATACAGCATATTAACAAATTAAAGGAGGAAAAACCATATGATCATCTCAATAGAGGTAGAGAAAGCTTTCGACAAAATTCAACACCCATTTATGATAAAAGCCCTCCAGAAAGTAGACATAGAAGAAACTTACCTCAACATAATAAACGTCATATAAGACAAACCCAAAGCCAACATCGTCCTCAATGGTGAAAAACTGAAACCATTTCCACTAAGATCAGGAACAAGACAAGGTTGCCCATTCTCACCACTATTATTCAACATAGTGTTGGAAGCTTTAGCCATAGCAATCAGAGAAGAAAAAGAACTAAAAAGAATCCAAACTGGAAAAGAAGTAAAGCTGTCACTGTTTGCAGATGACATGATATGATACATAGAGAGTCCTAAAGATGCTACCAGAAAACTACTAGAGCTAATCAATGAATTTGGTAAAGTAGCAGGATACAAAATTAATGCACAGAAATCTCTTGCATTCCTATACACTAATGATGAAAAATCTGAAAGAGTAATTAAGGAAACACTCCCATTTACCATTACAACAAAAAGAATAAATACCTAGGAATAAACCTACCTAAGGAGACAAAAGACCTGTATGCAGAAAACTATAAGACACAGATGAAAGAAATTAAAGATGATACAAATAGATGGAGAGATATACCATGTTCTTGGATTAGAAGAATCCACATTGTGAAAATGACTCTACTACCCAAAGTGATCTACAGATTCAATGCAATCCCTATCAAACTACCAATGGCAATTTTCAAAGAACTAGAGCAAAAAATTTCACAATTTGTATGGAAACAGAAAAGACCCCGAATAGCCAAAGCAATCTTGAGAAAGAAAAACGGAGCTGGAGGAATCAGGCTCCCAGACTTCAGACTATACTACAAAGCTACAGTAATCAAGGCAGTCTGGTACTGGCACAAAAACAGAAATATAGATGAATGGAACAGGACAGAAAGCCCAGAGATAAAGCCACACACATATAACCACCTTATTTTTGATAAAGGAGGCAAGAATATACAATAGAGAAAAGAGAGTCTCTTCAATAAGTGGTGCTGGGAAAACTGGACAGCTACATGTAAAAGAATTAAATTAGAACACTCCCCAACACCATACAAAAAAATAAACTCAAAATGGATTAAAGACCTAAATGTAAGGCCAGACACTATAAAACTCTTAGAGCAAAACACAGGCAGAATACTGTATCACATAAATCACAGCAAGATCCTTTTTGACCCCCCTCCTAGAAAAACGGAAATAAAAAAAAAAATAAACAAATGGGACCTAATGAAACTTAAAAGCTTTTGCAAAGCAAAGGAAACCATAAACAAGACGAAAAGACAACCCTCAGAATGGGAGAAAATATTTGCAAATGAAGCAACTTACAAAGGATTAATCTCCAAAATTTACAAGCAGCTCATGCAACTCAATATCAGAAAAACAAACAACCCAATCCAAAAATGGGCAGAAGACCTAAACAGACATTTCTCCAAAGAAGATGTACAGATGGCCAACAAACACATGAAAGAATGCTCAACATCACTAATTATTAGAGAAATGCAAATCAAAACTACAGTGAGGTATCACCTCACACCATTCAGAATGGCCGTCATCAAAAAATCTACAAACAGGTGCTTCCCTGGTGGCGCAGTGGTTGAGAGTCCGCCCGCCGATGCAGGGGACACAGGTTCGTGCCCCGGTCCGGGAAGATCCAACATGCCATGGAGTGGCTGGGCCCGTGCGCCATGGCCGCTGAGCCTGCGCGTCCGGAGCCTGTGCCCTGCAACAGGAGAGGCCACAACAGTGAGAGGCCCGTGAACCACAAAAAGAAAAAAAGAAAAAAATATCTACAAACAATAAATGCTGGAGAGGGTGTGGAGAAAAGGGAACCCTCTTGCACTCTTGGTGGGAATGTAAATTGATAATGCCACTGTGGAGAACAGTATGGAGGTTCCTTAAAAAACTAAAAATAGAACTACCATACAACCCACCAATCCCACTACTGGGCATATACCCTGAGAAAACCATAATTCAAAAAGAGTCATGTACCACAATGTTCATTGCAGCTCTATTTACAATAGCCAGGACATGGAAGCAACCTAAGTGTCCATCGACAGATGAATGGAGAAAGAAGATGTGGCACATATATACAATGGAATACTACTCAGCCATAAAAAGAAATGAAATTGAGTTATTTGTAGAGAGGTGGATTAACCTAGAGTCTGTCATACAGAGTGAAGTAAGTCAGAAAGAGAAAAACAAATACCGCATGCTAACACATATATATGCAATCTAAAAAAAAAAAGGTTATGAAGAACCTAGGGGCAGGGCAGGAATAAAGACACAGCGTAGAGAATGGACTTGAGGACACGGGGAGGGGGAAGGGTAACTTGGGACGAAGTGAGAGAGTGGCATGGACTTATATACACTACCAAAAGTAAAACAGATAGCTAGTGGGATGCAGCCGCATAGCACAGGGAGATCAGCTCGGTGCTTTGTGACCACCTAGAAGGGTGGGATAGGGAGGGTGGGAGAGAGATGCAAGAGGGATGAGATATGGGGATATATGTATATGTATAGCTGATTCACTCTGTTATAGAGCAGAAACTAACATACCATTGTAAAGCAATTATACTCCAATAAAGATGTTAAAAAATTAAAAAACAACAACATCAAAAAAAAACTCGTTGACATTGGTTTTGGCAATAACCTTTTGGATATGACACAACAGCACAGGCAACAAAAATTAAAATAAACAAGTGAGATTACATCCAACTAAAAATCTTCTGCACAAAAAAGGTAACTATTAACTACATGAAAAGGCAACCTACATAATGGTAGAAAATATTTCAAACTATATATCTGATAAGGGGTTAATATTCAAAATATATAAGGAACTTGTACAACTCAATAACAAAATAACAAATAACCTGATTAACAATGATCAAAGGACCTGAATAGACATTTCTCCAAAAAACACAAACAGCAAATAAGTATATGAAAAGGTGTTCAACATCACTAATCATCAGGAAAATGATGCAAATCAAAGCCACGATGAGATATTACCTCACATGTATTAGGATAGCTATTATTAAAAAAACAAACAAGTATTGGCAAGAATGTGGAGAAAAGGGGACACTGGTACACTGTTGGTGGGAATGTAAATTGGAATGTAAACTGGTACAGCCTTTATGGAAAACAGCATGGAGGTTCCTCAAAATATTAAAAATAGAATTACCATATGATCTACCAATCCCACCTCTAGGTATTTATCCAAAGGAATTGAAATCAGGTTCTTGTAGAAATAACCGCACTCCCCCATTTTCACTGACACCTTATTTACCATGGCCAAGATATGGAAACAACCTAAATGTCCATCAACAGGTGAATGAATAAAGAAAATGTGGAATGTACATGCACCGGAATAGTATTCAGCCTTAAGAAATAAGGAAATCCTGCCATTTGTGACAACAAGGATGGACCTAGAGGACATTATGCTGACACAGAAAGACAAATACTGTACAATTTTATGTGGAATCTAGAACAGTCAAACTCATAGAAGCAGAGAGTAGAATGGTGATTGCCAGGGGCTGTGGGGAGGTGATGATTAAAGGGGTACAAAGTTTCAGCTATGTAAGATAAATAAGCTCTGTAGATCTACTAAAATGCGTAGCACCTATAGCTAACAATACTGTATTGGACACTTCAAATTTGCTAAGAGGGTAGATCTTTTTTTTTAATTAATTAATTAATTAATTAATTATATTTATTTCTGGCTGCATTGGGTCTTTGTTGCTGTGCGTGGGCTTTCTCTAGTTGTGGTGAGCAGGGGCTACTATTCATTGCGGTGTGCAGGCTTCTGATTGAGGTAGCTTCTCTTGTTGCGGCACGCAGGCCCTGGAGTGCGCAGGCTCAGTAGTTGTGGCTCGCGGGCTCTAGAGCACAGGCTCAGTAGTTGTGGCACACAGGCTTCATTGCTCCGTGGCATGTGGGATCGTCCTGGATCAGGGATTGAACCCATGTCCCCTGCACTGGCAGGCCGATTCTTAACCACTGCGCCACAAGGGAAATCCCTAGAGTAGATCTTATGTTAAGTGTTCTTAACAAGCATAAAAATATAATAACAATAATAATATTAATAAATGTAGTGGAAGGAAACTTTGGGAGAAGATGGATATGCCTACATCCTTGATGGTGACAATGGTTTCACAAGTTTATATTTATCTACAATTTCATCGTTATATACATTAAATATGTACAGTTCTTAACACGTCAATTTTACCTCAATAGGTTAAAAAAATAGGCTATAAAAAAATACAGCCCCATCTCGTTTTATTGCGCTTCACTGTATTGTGCTTTGCATATACTGCAGTTCTTACAAATTGAAGGTTTGTGGCAACCTTGCATCGAGCAAATCTATCAGCACCATTTTTCCAACAGCATTTGCTCACCTTGTGTCTCTGTGTCATGTTTCGGTAATTCTTACAATATTTCAAACTTTTTCATTATTATATTTGTTATGGTGATCTGTGATCACTGATCTTTGATGCTACCATTGTAATTGTTTTGGGGCGCCATGAACCTCGCCCATATAAGACCACAAAGTTAATCGATTAATGTTGTGTGTGCTCTGACTGCTCCACTGAACAGCTGTTCCCCATCTCTCTCCCTCCCCTCAGGCCTCTCTATTCCCTGAGACACAACAATATTGAAATTAGGCCAATTAATAATCCTACAAGAAAAAAAAAATAATCCTACAAGACCTCTAAGCATTTAAGTGAAAGAAAGAGCTGTACACCTCTCACTTTAAATCAAAAGCTAGAAATAGTTGTTTAGTGAGGAAGGCATGTTGAAAGCTGAGATAAGCCAAAAGGTAGGCCTCTTGAGCCAGTTAGCCAAGTTGTGAATGCAAAGGAAAAGTTCTTGAAGGAAATTAAAAGTGCTGCCCCAGTGAACAGCCTTCCTGCTGATATGGAGAAAGTTTTAGCGGTCTGGTTAGAAGATCAAACCAGCCACAACATTCCTGTATAACGGAGCCTAATCCAGAACAAGGCCCTAACTCTCTTCAGTTCTATGAAGGCTGAGAGAGGTGAGGTGCCTGTATAGGAAAAGTATGAAGCTAGCAGAGGCTGGTTCATGAGGTTTAAGGAAAAAAGCTGTCTCCATAACATAAAAGTGTAAGATGAAGCAGCAAGTGCTGATGTAGAAGCTGCAGCAAGTTATCCAGGTCTAGCTAAGATAATTCATGAAGGTGGCTACGATAAACAACATATTTTCAATGTAGACAAAATAGTCTTATATTGGAAGAAGATACCATCTAGGACTTTAATAGCTAGAGAGAGGTCACTACCTGGCTTCAAAGCTTCAAAGGACAGGCTGACTCTTTTCTTAGGGGCTAATGCAGTTGATGACTTTAAACTGAAGCCAAAGCTCATTTACCATTCTGAAAATCCTAGCGCCCTTAAGAATAATGCTATATCTACTCAGCCTGTGCTCTTTAAATGAAACAACAAAGCCTGGATGACAGCATATCTGTTTACAACTTGGTTTACTAAATATTTTAAGCCCACTGTTGAGATCTACTGCTCAGAAAGATTCCTTTCAAAATATTACTGCTCAGTGACAATGTACCTTGCCACCCAAGAGCTCTGATGGAGATGTACAATGAGATTAATGCTGTTTTCATGCCTGCTAACACAACATTCATTCTGCCATCCATGGAACAAGGAGTAATTTTGACTTTCAAGTCTTATTATTTAAGAAATAAATTTCATGAGATTATAGCTGCCATTGATAGCGATGCTTTTGATGGATCTGGGCAAAGTAATTGAAAACATTCTGAAAAAGATTCACCATTCTAGATTCCATCAAGAACACTCATGATTCATGGAAAGAGCTCAAAATATAAACATTAACAGGAGTTTGGAAGAAGTTGATTCCAGCCCTCATGGATGACTCTGAGGGGTTCAAGACTTTAGTGGAGGAAGTAATTGGAAATGTGGTGGAAATAGCAAAAGGACTAGAATTAGAAGTAGAGCCTTAAGATGTGACTGAATTGCTGTAATCTCATGATAAAACTTTAATGTTGAGGAGTTGCTTCCTATGGATGAGTGAAGAAAGTGCTTTCTTGAAATGGAAACTACTCCTGGCGAAGATGCTGTGAAGACTGTTGAAATGACAACAAAGGATTTATAATATTATATAAATTTAGCTGATAGAGAAGCGGCAGGGTTTGACAGGATTGACTCCAATTCCGAAGAAGTTCTACCATGGGTAAAATGGAATCAAACAGCATTGCACACTACTGGAAACAGTTCATGAAAGGAAGAGTCAATTGATGCAGCATACTTCATTGTTGTATTATTTTAAGAAATTGCCACAGCCACCCCAACCTTCAGCAACCACCACTCTGCTCAGTCAGCAGCCATCAACATCAAGGCAAGACACTCCACCAGCAAAAAAATTATGGCTCGCTGAAGGCTCAGATGATGGTTAGCATTTTTAGCAATAAAACATTTTTAAATTAAGATATGTACATTGCTTTCTTAGACATAATGCTATTGCACACTTAATAGACTACAGTACAGTGTAAACATATCTTTTATATACACTGGGAAACAAAAAAATTTGTGTTACTCGCTTTACTGTGATATTCACTTTATTGCAATAGTCTGGAAACACACCTGCAATATCTCTGAGGTACACCTGTATATATAAATGACCCTTTAAAAACCAACAACCCAATATAAAAGGCAAAAGTCATAAAGAGACATTTCACCATAAGAATAAATATGGGGCTTCCCTGGTGGCGCAGTGGTTGAGAGTCCGCCTGCCGATGCAGGGGACACGGGTTCGTGCCCCAGTCTGGGAAGATCCCACATGCCGCGGAGCGGCTGGGCCCGTGAGCCGTGGCCGCTGAGCCTGCGCATCCGGAGCCTGTGCTCTGCAATGGGAGAGGCCACAACAGTGAGAGGCCCGCGTACCACACACACACACAAAAAAAAAATAGAATAAATATGAAAAACATGTGAAAAACAGCTTCTCCTCAAGAAAATACAAATATAAGCCACGTCACTGAATGAAGAAACACAAGATGCAAAAGAACACAAAGTTATTATTTATTCAAAGTTCCCAAACCAGTAAAAGTAAACATATATTTTTCAGGAGTTCATAAACATATGGTAAAACTATAAAGAAAAGTAGAGGACTGAGAAACTCAAAATTTCTGGTAGTGATTACTTCTGGTTGGGGAGGTGGGGCAGATAGGGGTTGTGTTCAGAAAAGGGCACAGATAGGGCTCTAAGTACTGGTAATGATATTTCTTAAGTTGGGAGATTAATACATTGGTATTCATTTTATTATAAGTCTTTAGGACATATATAAATTGTTCATATTCTTTTATTATTATGTTTTATGATAAAGGTATATTTTAAAAATCTACTGAGTTATTTAGAAATAAATTTAGTAAGGACTGTGAAGGATCTATATAAGAAAACTATAAAAGTGCAGAGGGACATAAGGACTCAACAAATAGAAAGTCAGACTTTGTCCTAGGTAGAAAGTTTCAATAATAAAAACTATTAATTCTGACTACAAAAATATAAGCATTTAATGAAACCCAGTCCCAAACCCCAAACCATTATAAAGTACATCTAGAAAAAGAAACTTGTGAAAATAACCAGGAATTTTCTAATTTTAAGAATAATAATAAAATACATAATGATGCACTTATCCTGTCAAAATGTAAAATATAATATATACCTTGGTAATTAAAATAGTAAGTTACTGATTTAGGAAGACACCAAGAGATAAAATGAATAAATTGGTTACCTCTAATATCTATAAGAATTTAGCACATAAGAATGGTGAAATTTCAAGCCTGGAGGGAAAACATGAATTGTTCAATAAATGGAGTTGGGAACTGGCCAGCCAAGTAGAAAAGAAAAATACATGTTAAAAACAGTGCTTGCATTGAAATAAACTTAACATAAATATAATATTTAGATATAAAACATAAAAATACTAGAAGAAATTATAGGAGAAGAGTTTTTTAATCTTGAGGTGATGCTAATTTGACACAAAAGCCAGAAACACTTTTAAAAAAACACTGATTATGTGACTACACAAAAATGTGATTATGGATTTAAAAGAGAAATAAGAAACAGAGCAAAATATCTGTAACATATATAAAGAAGAAGTACTTCTGCAAACAACAACGACAACAACAAAAAACCAGGAATGACAGCCAATAATAAACTGGGCAAAAGATGTGAACAGGTAATTCACCAGAGAAAAATTGGAAATGGATAATAAAACCACACCAACGATAAACAACAAACTATAGTAAGAGTTTTCTTTCATTTACCAGATTAGCCAAAATTAAAATGTGTAATAACACCCAGTGATGACAAGTGTATAGAGAATCGGGCACTCTCAGACACTGTTGTTAGGGCTATAAATTGGTACAAGTGTTTGGGCAGCAATTCAGCATTTTCTATTAAACTATAAAATATGTATTGCTCATGACCCAGTAATTCCACTTTTAGAAATTTATTCTATAAAACTCTTGTGCCAGCGCACAAGAACATGTGTAATACATACTGCAGCACTGTTGTAATAGTGACTAATTATAATGTCCATTAACCGGAAGGAGTAAATAAGTTATGAAACAAATATACAATGAAATATTGTACCACAATTAAAAGAATGAGGGAGAGCATATACTCTACAGAGCGAGCTCCTAACTCTCCATTCTTTGATCAAAGACTAAAGCTTTCCTTAGGGGGGAATAAAAAAGAATGAGGATAGCTATATGTACTAATACGGAAAGCTGTCCATGAAATATTGCAAATTGCACCTATATATGCATTGTATGCACCAGTAGATGCTATACGCTATATACATGCATATGTATAAGTCATCAGGTTGTTCAGAACTTCAACAGCTATCTTGCCTCCATGGAGGGATGACAGAGAATCTCAGGAAAACCAAGTCAGACACAAATATGTCACTGAGCCACTGTAATCTGGAAAAATCTCACCTTCAAACTTCTGGTTATGTGGCACAATAAACATCCTAATTGTTTAAGTCCCTTTCAGTTGGGGCTTTTGCTACTTAGCCAGAAAATTTCTAACCATCACAGTTGGGTTATCAGCACAACTTTAAACCAGTGACATGATGATTTAAAATAAATTTATGGGATATTCTGGTGTTACATACACAGCCTCAGAAGTTTTCCAGAGCAAGGAACTCTAACGGAGAGAATGGAGAATGAATTTTACTTGCATTTTTCATTGTTTCTTTTCATTGGAATAAGATTAAATCAAGGGCTTCCCTGGTGGCGCAGCGGTTAAGAATCCGCCTGCCAATGCAGGGGTCATAGGTTCGAGCCCTGATCCGGGAAGATCCGACATGCTGCAGCGCAACTAAGCGCACGTGCCACAACTACTGAGCCTGTGTTCTAGAGCCCGTGTTCTGCAACAGGAGAAGCCACCGCAATGAGAAGCCTGCCGGCACCGCAACGAAGAGTAGCCCCTGCTCGCCGAAACTAGAGAAAGCCCGCGTTCAGCAACGAAGACCCAATGCGGCCAAAAATAAATAAATAAAATAAATAAATTAAAAAAAAAAGATTAAATCAAGACAAATCTCTGAGATTCAGATATCATGTAACATAATTCATATAAATATAAATTATAAAACATGAAGAGTTATTACTTCTAAAATATGAGTAAAAATTACAGTATTATTTGGTGAAAGAAAAAATTTTAGGAGCTATTTTTCCTTTAAAATTCATTTTGCTTAATACCACACATCAAACTTTTTTTATATTAGTGATATTCTGAAAACTGTATATCCTAGCTTGGATTGCTCAAAAAAGCAGAGTCTGACAAAAGGGCTTATATGCAAGTGGTTTATTTGGGGGATATGGGAAGGCTGAAATATGGAAGGAATAAAAGCAAATCAAAGAGTGCCTTTTTGAGCAAGGTAGTGCTGTGGGTAATTGGGGCTCAAATCCAATGGGACCCCTGCCAAGAAACATGTAGAAAGCACCTCAGATTTGCATCCCCAGGGCCTTCTTGAGGCTTCACTTCCTTCAACTGAAAAGTAAGAATTTGTTCTTTTCATGAATTCTAAAATCAGATACAGCTCTAAAATTTGTATTTATGTATAAGCACAAATGCTGCTTTGATTGACCAAAAACAATACAACAAAATTCATACTGTAAGCATGAGTAATTTTATTCATGTATTTTGAAATATATGCCAAACTCCCAGAATATTGTTGCATATAATAATGTACAATAGGAAATGCAGTAGGAAAGAAAAATAACCTTCAACTTACCAGGTTTTTTTTTTCTATTTTATTGTAAAGAATCTACTATGCCCAGGAAGTACTGGAAATAAACCCAATGACTATAGTTATGGCTGAGAATAGCTGATCCTTCAGTTGAGAATGTTTGGGATACTTTCACTCTGCCAATAAATATCTCAATATATTTTAGCTATAAATTGATTCAGTCATAATAACTATGTGGAATCAAAAGAAAAGAGAGGAAACAGAAACTGCTATTTCTAAAACAAGGGTTTTCTAGAGTGATCCTAAAGAGTAGAATAGTTTGAAAGAAGCTCTATCAAAACTAACATTAAAGTATTTGGAATTGTTTATTCCAGTTGTTTACAACTGCTTTCTTTATGCATATATATATATACACACACACACACACGTCACATCATTATTTAATTATTTCAATCCAATGTTACGTGTTCATCTTAACTTACCACAATAAATGGGCACCTATTATAATTTTATAGGTTAGAATAATACTATAATGCCTTCTAATTTATTAATTCAACTCTATATCTAAAAGTAGTAAACTTTTTTATTAATATGCTTATGGAATTTCCCCTTTCTTAAGAAACATAAAATCGTTGATATATTTTCCCTACATTTCAGCAATTACCTTTATAGTCATAATTAACAATGACAAGAGAAAATTTAAGAAACTTTAATTTTATTTTTATATTTGAATAATGGAAGAAATTTCACAATGCATAATATGATTTTTATAGTCAGAATTTATCATACTATCTGATGGTTCTGAATTTATGTTTATATGTCTATGCTAAAATCTTAAAAAAACATATTTCTGGGGAGATTCTTATTTTCTCTAATGATTTCAACTGTTCTTATACTTTAATTATTGAATGAAAATCTGTAAAATAATATCTGTAAAACTAGGCAAGCAGGTTTTATGTACTCTATATATACTTACACTGTAACTACTCAACTTATCACTGATTGTAATCAATTCTTCTTCAAATTACCTTTGAACTTTAGTGGACATTTTGTGTATTATAGGTAAGGCCTGAGTTGAATGTCCTAAAAAGTATTTTATTCTAATACCAACAGTCTCTGCAGTGTTCATGGTTTGTTAATATCACATAAAATTCTCTAATGTGAACAGAGAATGTATACTAGTGTCTAGATACTTCACTTTTGAAGATGCGTGTAAATCTTTTCTTAAACAATGGAATGAACCAAAGACTTATCTGTTCACTGTGGTGGGTCTCACAAGATTTTGCCCCTATTAAAGTCCTTTCCCAGTGTTAATTCCTTGGTAATCCATTAGGCAACACAAAGTAGTCTGTGTTTTGGTTACTGTTTAAAGGGCCTCATAACTGAATTCATAAGAGAATTCAGAATTCTTTCATTTTTCTGTAGATCTGTGTTTTGGAGAAGTGTCACCCAGGGAATTTTGAAAAGCAGCGTAAGTGTGAAACAAGAGTTTCCATCTCGTCAAGAATTTGGGATTTTATATGAATTGTCTCTGACAAACGTTTGGCATACAAACATTTATATGTGAGGGTTGGGGGGGGTCATAAAAGGAAAACAGCTGTGTTAGAAACCTCTTAGTCACCTAACCACTGGGTAAATATAGACGTATTTAGACTTTTAGCAGCTCACTTCACAGCTTTGTAAAGATCAACACTTGTACAATCTAGGGTCTGAAAAGATGGAGACCCTTCCCTTTTGGAAGCTTCTCTTCTTATCACATAAAATTTTCAACCAAAATAAATTTATGCAACCAAAATAAATTTTCTTTTTAATTCCTCTCCCTACCTCAACCAATCCTGAATTATCCAATAAACAAATTAAATACAGTTGGCCCTTAAATAACACGTGTTTGAAATGCATAGGTCCACTTATATCTGGATTTTTTTCAGTAAATAGGAACTACAGTACTATATGATCCACAGTTGGTTGAATCCGCGGATGCAGAACCATAGATACAGAGGGCTGACTGTAGAGTTTAAGGGGATTTTTCCACTGCACAGGTGTTAGCACCCCAAGCCCTGACTTGTTCAAGGTCAACTGTATATGCTAGGAAACCAATACAACAGCAGTATCCAAAAACTCTTTATGTGTAAACATATTCCAATTTTTTTTGGTGAGCCATGTAAGAGTAAGTTTAAGTTGCAGATATCATGACCCTCCATATTTCAGCATGTATCTCTTAAGAATAACAATATTCTCTTATATAACCATATTATAATGATCAATTCAAGAAATGTAACACTGATACTGAAGGGGAGCAAAATATGCCACCCCAAAATATGCCACTTTGGCACATTGATTATTTTGAATTAAAATTACTTAAGAAACAGCTGGTACAAGAAGGACACTCTGATCCTCCTTTTTCCCCCTGAAAGCAGAAAATAAATCTCCCATGTGAAAGGTACCCTTCCTGTACCAGGAGGGTAGAAGTACCCATATCACCAGAGATAGGGAATTTAGGGCCGAGAAGGCTGTATGAACAAACCTTGTTACTTCCTCAAACTTACTACCCCAAGCCCAAACTTGTCAATTCTTCACAAATTTATTGTTTCTTTATCTAAAAGATATAAAAACTTCTTGCTTTGGTCACTTCTTTGAGTCTCATGTTTTTTATGAGCTCCCACACATATGAAATTATGTTTTCTTCCGGTTAATTTGTTATATGTCAATTTAATTATTAGACCAGTCAAAAAACTTAGAAGGGAAGAAAGGAAAAGTTTTCCTTCCCTACAATACAATACTACTGTTTAATACCTAGTCCACATTCATATTTCTCCAATGGTCCCAACAATGCCCTTTATAGTAAATATTTTCAATCTGGGATCCAATCCAGGATTGCATTTAGTTATCATATATCTTTAATCTCCTTTAATCTGAAATGATTCCTTAGTCTATTTTATTTTTTGTGGTATTGACATTTTTGAAAAGTATAGATCAAGTTGTCTGTGGAATATTCCTCAATTGTCTTAATATAGCCCTGATATCAACCATCTCTACCCCTATTCTGTAGGCCTTTGACTTCTTTTGTGGATGCCATAGAGATAGCTGAAGTTGTCTTCACTTAGAATCTCTCTTTGATTTAAGATAAATTAAATGTATTTGGATTTGTGGGGAAGCAGAAAGGCAATGTGGGGAAGGAAATAGGAGTGGACACTCTTAAGTATAGGCTTAAAGTCATTAAGATTCAAACACTTAACATTTTCATTACAAGCTTTTTCAATTGCTTCTTTCTGTTACTATTTTTATAACTTCTCTTGACAAGTGCTCCAAGTAGAACATCTTAATAAGCAAGCATGTGTATCTGATGAGATTTGGTGAGCAAGCTGAGACCGTTGCTGTAACATACTAGTTTGCTTTCTACTTGCCCTAGGCCCTGTCTTGGCCTCTTAAATCCATCCTCCACTGCAGTCAGAGGAACCTATTTAAAAACACAACTCTGCCTATGCTATTCCCCTGCTGAAAAATAACCAACGAGATAAAGTTCAAGTTCCATAGCATGACACAAAAAGTCTTCCATGATTTGATATATCCGAGCTACTGCTCCAGTTTCTCATATTTCTTTCTGAGCTTCCCAAAGAGGAATATGTATGTGCACAGAGGTATGGAACAGTATGCTGGGGGGATCAGTACAGCGCAGGTTAGAACTGGCTACAGATTTGCGGGGCCCAAAGCAAAAGGAAAACGTGGAGCCCCTCGTTCGAAAATTATTAGGCATTTTAAGAAAGCAAAAGCAGAGCATTAAACTAAGTGCAGGGCCCTTCTGAGTCCTTGGCCCTGTGCAACTGCACAGATCACATGCTCATGAAGCTGACCCTGCCTCAGGTCATGTACTTTCTCAGAGCTTCCAGGTGTTCTTAGTTCTTTCATACCCCTAGATAATTACTGTGAGGTGCTGAAAATTCCCCATCCTGATTTAGCACGATGATTATAAGTCTTTATAATTATAGTTCCTAAGTAAAGGCTCTGCTCTTTCATTAAGCTGCTAAAACCATACGTTTTCTTGAGTATTCTCTTGAGTCTCTTGTACCATCTCTGAATGGAGCATTCCTGGCCACAGCAAAGAGGAAGTTTTTACTGTCGCCTCAAAACAGATATATCTCATTCCCTTAGCATTCTTGATACTTGATTAAATTTGAATTAGAATGTTTTTCATATTGAGTAAGAGACAATGTTTTGATGATAGTTATTTCTTCACACAATATAAGGCCTAAGTGACCTAATGAATGTTAAAAGAAATGTGGAAGGCTGTCATTGTCACTATTTCATTAAAATATAAAAAATACTAACAAATGTGTCTTAATACTCTATGAGCTTTTGATTCAGTTTAAAATATTATTTTGCCAGAGAGCTGCTTAAGAATGATAAAAGGAAGGTGCTAATGTTTCTCCTGAATTTAAAAAAGTGAGTTTTTTTATTAGCAGAATACAAAGAATTGGTCCTAATTAATTTTGGGCAAATAAATCAGAGTACTGATTTCACTAAAATAATAAATATTGATCATTTTTGTTCATAAACTGAACTGCAAGAAAAGTATATCTTCTGAAAGTAGAGGAAGTTTAAAACTATGCCCTTTATTGTGGAATATAATAGCAGCTAGCACATGGGAATAGGCATGGATGATGGAGGTGCAAATGTAGAGAAATGGAATGATTCAAAGATACAATAAGAGGGCACCATTTCATTGAACTGTCAGCTACCATAAATCCCATGACATGATTTCACGCCAATGACAAATGGTTTACTTTTAAATAACTTATGCCCTATACTGTGCTTGCATTCATTTTAAACTTAGTTGGGTATGAGCTGAATACAAAATAAAATATAAACTTTTAAATCAAGGTATATAGATGTCAAATCTGTGCTTGAAAACCAATAAAATATAGTATTAAACAACTTTCATGAAGCTATCTTGTATTATTATAATAAGGCATTTATATAGCCAACACAAATTCCTAATATTATGTGTAGTCAATTAGAATATCAAAAGAGCAGAATCTACTTTTATAATGACATGTCACCGGGCAATTCAGTGTCAAAATTTATTTGCTTTGGGTCATCATCTGTCTACCCAAACATACAGAAAATAAATTAGCAGTAAATGCCCAAGTGTGCCCTTACTTTTACTAACCACTGATTGTCTACTAAGAACAAGACACTTGTTTCATCTCTTAAAAATAATCATAATGCCTGTCCTCTTAACTCACCAGCTAATGAGATACAAATGAGAGAATAAATATGAAAAAAGTTTAAAATCTACAAATCACTGTGTGACTACATCATATTTGTATATCTTATATTCTCAGGACTGATTTCGTTCTGGCCCTCACCTGGAGTCTCTTCTCAAGCAATTGCTTCTTCCTTGTAGTTTTGGGATTATTTTTTGAACTATGCTGCCTCTGTCTTCCAACTGCTACCATAGCAAGATTCCTCACACTGTGAATAAGCATGTGGTGAGTATGATATCCCTCACAGGCATAACACAAAACAATTCAAATTATGTGGTGCTTCTTGGTTAACATGACTATTATTTACATAAAGCATTACAAATAAGATTCATCTGCATATGTTGCCTAAGCAAATAATCCCATCTAGTCACTACAGTTGAACTTCCAAACTAACATGAGTTAAGTAAAAGAAGAATGGATCTTAGCAGGCTGCATTTTCTTTGGATAGATGACTCATTTCTCACATGGTGGTTGATTCCTTTGTGACACATGGAAGACAGCAGGTGAATGTGAATGAGAAAGGTCACTTTGTTCAAAGTAGGAAAAATAGCTGTGATGTGATTTTCCTAACAGTCAAGCATATTTATCCACATAAATGTAGATGGTGACAAAGCCAATACCAAAATGAAACACTTCCTGTTGGATATCTAGGGGAAAAGGAAAAAGAACTTCTCCCTGAAGATCAATCCAGCCATCTCCAGTGGTCATTTAGTTCTCATTCCAATAAATGGGACATTATCCTTATTTTAGTTACATATTGCAAATGTGGTAGGTATGCTTTTGGGGGAAAATCTGCTTATCCAAAGTTGTTCTATCATGATAGGTTGGATATGGTCAAATAAGCCCTAGCTTGGGCCTGAGCTAATTACAGCACCCAAAGAATTGGTGCCTGCTACTTGTTAAGCACTATAAAGAATATGCATACAGTATTGCCTCTAATTTTTTCTGAATACTCAGTTTCATTCTCAGTCTGACATTACAACTTCTCATTCCAAAACAGAGTTTCAAAGGACAAATTTTTAAAAGGCAAAGATCACAGTCCACATATTATTACTTGGTCCATATCATAAAATCACAAAATACTAAGCTAGAAGAGACCATAGTGATCATTTTATTTATTTTATTGTATGTGTGTATATATGTGTGTGTGTGTGTGTGTGTGTGTGTGTGTGTGTGTGTGTGTGTGTGTGTATGTATGTATATAGACACTAAGGCCTAAAGATTTGAAATGATTAATAGAGTAAGTCAACAGCAGAGCAGAGCCTAAACTTGGGCTGCTGAGATCCTAATATACATGTTCTTTTTCTATGAATTAAGTTGCTTTTATTACATTTGAAAAAAAACAGTTATTAACCTGTTTCTTTCTAAGATTTTGGTTAAATCGGGTAGAAACTTGATTAAATCCTAAATTCTGGATTTTTTCCAGTATGTTTTCTCCACCTTATACACTTACACCATTGTAACAACAACAAAAAGCTAAGTAATAAAATATTTTACATCATCCAAACCTCACCCTGACTCCTTCTTCCCTGAAATTGCTCTACTCTAGGGTCCATTTCAGCTTAGATTTCCTAATATTATTCTCTCTGGAGCCCATTCTGAGAAGAGGTAAAGAAGAAAGCCCTGGTTAGAGAACAATGGGGACCTGTAAGTGCATGAAGCATTCTCAGTCCTCTCAGCGGGGCTATCTTCCTGAGAAAAAGCTATCAAAAGTTGCAATTTCTCCTATGGCTTATAACAGAACTACCCAGGACATCAATTTAGATTGACTGTTTATCTGTGTGGTTGTTATAAGTAGACTGCAGGGTTTCACTGACAATTGTAAACTCCACAATATACCATTAGACTTCTTTAGGCCCCTGCTTCTTGTTTCATATATCATTTCTACCCATATCAGTCGCTTTCCAACAATAAGTATTTGGCAAGTATTTTGTATGCCAGGAACTGTGCTGGCAGTAAAGACACAGGGATAAATAAAATAAACCAGGTACCATCCCCATGGAGCTAATATCCTAATCTGGCATGAGAAGAAACAAAGATAATAACTGGTCTTGATAAAGAGTTTGAGGGAGATTAAAATGTTAATATGATAATGCCGAGTAACTTACATGAGGTGGCTTAAGTTAAATAAACGGGTCAAGGAAAATCTTTCTGAAAAGGTAATATTTGAGCTGATTCCCTAAAAGGATAGCAAGTTGATGTGGCCGGCTAATAGTGAGCACAGGATTGCGGCATGAGATGGAAGTAAGAGGATGGAGGCAGAGCTGATCATGCAAGGCCTTAGAGACCATGGAAAGAGGTTTTGATTTTATTGTTAGTGTAGTAGAAAGCCATTGAAGGACTATGGGGGACTGACCTTTTTATAATCTCAAAATATAAAACTGGAAGAGACCACAGTGATTATTTTGTTTAAATATTTTATTGTATTATAGTGATAAGGGCAGTAATGCCTAGACAGTCAAAGTGACTAATAGAGTAAGTCAATAGCAAAGCAGAGCCTGAACTTGGGTCTCTGAGTCCTAGAGAAAGACAAAACGAAGGTAAAGTTCAGGAATGAGTGAAGAGGAGATTTTTTTTAGATCATTATATAAGAGTAATGAATAACCATGGGATAAATATTATTTGGGTCATTTCTTCTAGATGAAGAAAATGGTCAGGCCAAAATATAGCCAAAGGGCTCAGTTCCAAGGTCCAAAAACCTGTAGCACCTTTCCTCTGGCAGAAGCAAGATGGGACATTTGGATGTTTTTAGGTCATCATTCTCAAAATGTAAGAAATACGCTCCCAAATAACCCTAGTTTCCCCTATTAATCCACTATGATTGTAATTAATAAGCTTTGTGCTATTACATTTTCTGCCATTACTATCTCCTATGATTCCACTTCCAAAGTTTGCTACCTATTATATATAACTCAAGAGTGATATTAAATAGGATTCTGAAAGTTTTCTTTAATTTCTTAAACTTAGTTATTCTCAAACATGTTTCCAAATGCCACAACAAATGTATAACAATGACCATTAGTGCTCAATATTTGTTGAAGGCTACAATACACTAAGTATTGAAGAAAAATATATATTTTAAATAATTGATTGTTTCACACATTTTAAAGAGAACAAAGTTTAATTTAGCAGAAATTTATTATTTATTTATAAATTTATTTAGATTTCTACAGCCCTTTATGCTATCAGCATTTTGGGCAATCATGTTCATTAGTTATTTCTCAATACCTATAAGTACTTTAACACTTTACACATATTTTAAAAATGGAAAAATAGGTTAGCAGGGACAGGAGTTCCCAGCATGAGTGTAGGATATTGTCTAACTGAAAAGCACTGAGATAGACTAGGATCCTTTCTGTAATCAAGAACAACCTTTGGTCTGTGAGTGCTGCCTTAACACACTGGAAAAAGCAAACTTTCTATATATCTGCACAGAAATGATCCATAACTTCTGACACATCCTTGGGAGTAATCTGGGAAATAGGCAATTCCTACTCTCATTCTCTTGCCAAGTCATTATGTCTTATTTCTAGGCTGATGAAGCATCTAAGTGGGGATATGTACACTTCACATATTTGATAATAAAGTTTATGCCATTAGGATAATGAGCCGGTCATGCCATGGCTTATTTGGTCTGTCTTTACCTTTATTTATATACATTCTGCAGATTCTGCAATCGATTCATAACCAATTAAAATGGTAATTATTGTAACTGCTTGTTGTTTAGTAAGAAATCAGGAGTAAGTACAATGCTGATTATAGAAGAAAAAGCAATTCTTGTGACACCTTCAATACCAATTAAAGCAGCAAAGTGACAAATTGTTATTAAAAGTATGCTATAAACTTAAGAACTTTATCCACTGACCCCAGTTAAGGCAATTCTAGGAAATTATCCCACAGATACAATCATACAAGTGTACAAAGATATATGTACATGAATTTTCACTGCAGAATTTTTGTATAAGCAAAAAAATTTACAAAGATCTCAAATAACCTTCAATAAAGGAATAGTTAAATAAATAATGGTACATCCATAAAATAGAATATTGTGCAGTCATTTTAAAAAGAGACTATGAAAATGTCCAAGCATATTGTTCTTGAGTTACAAAATAGTATCCATGGTATAACTACACACACATTAAAATTTTCATAGAAAACTACTAAAAGGGTTTCTTACTAAGTAATAGGATTATAGGAGATTCTCAGTTTCTACTATTTATATACCTTTTGTTTTTGTTGTTGCTATTGTTTTTAATCTAGCCTGTACTGCTTTTGTAATCAAGAAAGAGTAAAGATTAAAATACAAAGTATCTGATTAAGAGTTGCTATATCTTAACAATAAAATATAAGATTGAATATGTTGAAGGTTAACTTTGGAATTCATGGATAAAAATCCTATCTAATTAATAAAAAAAACATGAATAGAAGAATTAGAAAATAGAGTTGAGAAAATCTATGGGAAAAAGTATCAAAAAATAAAAAGAAAATAGAAAATACAAGAAAATTAGACTCCATGCTACACGTCTATTAACTGAGAATTAGGAGATCCATAAAAGAGAGAGGAAAGAAAACAGAGGAGAAAAAAAAGATCAAAGAAATAATACAGGAAAATTTGACACAATCGAAAAACACAAGTTTCAGGACTTCCCTGGTGGTCCAGTAGCTAAGATTCTGCACTCCTAATTCAGGGGGCCCAGGTTCCATCCCTGGTTATGGAACTAGATCCCACATGCCGCAAATAAGAGTTCACATGCTGCAACTAAAGATCCCGTATGCCGCAATGAAGATTCTGCAAACAGCAACGAAGATCCTGCATGCTGCAACTAAGGCGTGGTGCATCCAATTAAATAAATAATTTTTTTAAAAAAAAACAAACAAATTTCTTCACGGACCAAACAAGTGTTCAACACAATGAATAAGAGACTCATATCAAAGCGTGTTATAGTGAAACTTTAGAACACTGGGAATAAAAGGATGATTCCAAACCTTACAGAGAGAAAATACAGTGCACTTACAAAAGATTGTAAATTAGAATGGCATTGCACTTCTTAAAACAATACTGGAAGCTAGAAGAAGACATTGCCTTCAAAATTCTGAGGGAAAGTTATTTCCAATCTAGATTTCTGTATATAGCCAATCTAATTTGACAGTTGTAAGAATTTTTTTTTTGTTTTTGCAATACACGGGCCTCTCACTGTTGTGGCCTCTTCTAATGCGGAGCACAGGCTCCGGACGCGCAGGCTCAGCGGCCATGGTTCACGGGCCCAGCCGCTCCGCGGCATGTGGGATTTTCCCGGACCGGGACACGAACCCATGTCCCCTGCATCGGCAGGCGGACTCTCAACCACTGCGCCACCAGGGAAGCCCAGAATTTTTAAAATGTATCTCTCATGTTCCCTTTTTCCAAAAACTACTAGAGGATGTGCACCACCAAAAGGGGAATAAACCAAGAAAACATGGATTCCAAGGGAGAAATTACTTCACACAGGAAAGGGATGAAGGAAATTCCCAGGATGACAAAGGGAAGTTTCAAGAGAAGACTGGGCAGCAAACCTAAAAAGCAACCAATCAGGAAGAGGGGGACAGTGGTTTCCAGGAAGGAGATCTCCAAGGGGGAAAAAAAATGAAGCTGATGGTTATCTGATATGTTTGAATAAAGAGAGAAGATGAACAGATCTGTTAATTTTCTTAAATTTACTTTAGACCAAACTGACTATAAGTTTTGCCTAATAGATGAGTTACCTTGTCAGTCAAGTGGAATTCACTTTGCTGTCAATTGTATGTTCTTAGAATGTTGTATTCTATGGTGAGTGACCAGGGGATTGGAAATGAAAAGTAGTTTGTGCTTAGAGTTACCTTCTGCTTTGCTGATGTGAAACACTGTATCCTTCACTGCCAGAGTTGAGGATCTTCCTGTGGTACTGCTAATTCAATGCCTAGCACTGAAAATTCAGAACTGGGTATTTTGTCTTGTCCTTTTAACTGAATGCTGATCATGCTCATTGTTTTCAAGTGTGTGGGGGGGCAGTATTTGAAGAGGGGGGAGGGATGCTTGATAAACAGTTCTTTGTCCACCCAATGTCTATAAAGACTGTCCTTAAATTCTCAGCTGTAACAACTGAATTGTAAACATATAAATAAATATATGTATTTATATGTGTGTGTGTACTCAAAACAGCAATATGACAACTAGTGAGCTACAGAAGGAAACAATAGCCAAATGCTCTCCCCTCAAAGACTTTACAGTCTAATGGAAAAAGTGATAATACATTATTATAAGCTTGATGAGTATAGTAAAAGAAGAAGAGCACCTAACAAAAGGATTTAACCTAATCCAGCCACAAATGCAAAACCGATTGCTCTTCACAGTTCTGTCTCCTTAACCAACATGTCTACTTATGCAAAAAGCATGCCATGAATCAGCAAACAGGGCTACACACTTTCTTTACTTTAACTGCTTAGTTTAGCCATCAGTATGCCCCAAAGTAAACATATTGACCCCTCAGAAATACAATATTTGTACTCCTGGGCAACTGCATTTTTCACTGGATGTAGATATAGTCTAAGATCCACTGTTTTTCTTTTGCATATTCAAAATAATCAATCCAGCCTAGAATTCTATACCTAGCCAATCAAACAAGCAAGCAAGCAAGCAAAAACCTTTCTACATGTCTAATTGCTACAACACAGATTGGTCTGTCTCTGTCAATATCTCGAATTTCACAGCTATGCTGCCTTACTATTTTAATTTGTGACTGCATAGTTTGATATTCTATACGTTCAAATAATATGTAACAGAATAAACCTTAATATAACTGACTTTAGGTGGAACTAAGGTACACAGAGAGATGTGCCAATTTTGTGATGGGTAGTAGGTCGTCTTACTTAGTGAAAACCATAAACCAAAAGAGTTTAAATAAACAATAACTAATACAAACAAAGATTATGATAGTACTGAGCATCTCTTCTGGCTCAGAAAATTTTCATTTTCTAAATCTTAGTTACGAAAACCAGACAGATGATTTAAGAATAAAGCCTTGGGCGGTCTTCCTAATTCTGAAAACTTAAAACAATAATTTTGAGATTTTTTGTCTCAAGGTTTTCCATTTCTACTGATGACTTTGATACCTCAGCTAGAACTTCAGATAAGAACAATGCTAAGGTAGTTCCCAAAATTAAAGAAATATATAGAATATCTATTTCTCAGAATAGTTAAAACTTCAATGCTGCAATCGTATTATGATACGTTGTTTTCATCCTAAAGCTATCATCCTGAATGAATCAATGAGTGAGTTTCCAGGACAGTCAGAAGGTAGACTGACTATCCTGGAAACTAGGGTAACTAGGGTAACTAGTTACCCTGATCCACCTCTCAACTAAAAAAGAACATCTTTTTAAATGTATTGATGAGCTGATACAAAAGGAAGAATTCTGTAGAAGTAAAATGAAGTGAAACCTTGAATTTAAGTTAACATCAAAGTCAGCCTTATCCTGAGAGTTTCTACTGGATTGCCTTTTGCCTTAACAGTTGCATGGACATGGAAGGAGGACAGGAGATAAAGTCCAGATGCCAAGAAACCCCTCATAAAAATGGGACCCAAAGGTGTAAGAGTAAATTAGAGAGAAAAATCAGATAAAAACTAAACTAAACTAAAAAAACATGTAGAAGGGACAGCAAAAAAAAAATTGCTGGTCTTAACGTTGACATTGGGTGGAATGGAAAAAATATCTCCCTTGAGAACTCATTCATAATGACAAGCTAGTTAACCCAGGAATTTGTAGTCCAAATTCATATTACCTGCATGACCAAAAAATATCTTGAGCAAAGAATATGATATAAAGTATCAACAGTTCAAAGTTGCAACTGCCCCCAGTTTCAACTTCCTCACTGTAGGAAGGCAACACCAACCTAGGCTCAAGAATTCTCACAGATTAAGTTTCAAGGATAAAACCCACTATCAATCTCATCAATTCCAAAGCACATATTTTTTTTTACACTTTACATCTCTGTAATTGAAGTGAATCTCATAATTGAGGTATTTTACAATTACTGTCAACCAGGCAGCAATTGGAATGTAGCTGTGACTGCCTATTCATGCATGAACACAAAAAGCGTCAGCATCAAGTTTTATAGAAAGAGAGTAAGAAACTTGGAGAAAGTCCTGGAGACAATAGTGAAGCACTCTTAATCCCTCCCAAACAAATGGTTGTATGGAGTGGAAGTATTGAATAAGAGTGTTCAACATTCAAAAAGCAGGTATCAAAAGACTAGTTCTTCATGAAGTACTAGAGACCCAGTACTCTAAGGTACTCTAAGGTACCAGTAATGCTATAGTATTTGCTGGGTAGTTTGTGAGATTCACTCATTTTAGGTGTAATAATAACTGGTTCATTCTTGTCGCTATATAGTATTTCAGTTGTAAATGTACCAAAATTTATCTATCCTTTCTACTGTTGATAGACATTTGGAGAGAAATAACCCACTCACACTTAAGGGGGTAAAGACATATAAATGTGTATCTTCCTGTTCTTTTGAAGGTTCCCATCAGTGAGATTATCTGACAGTTAGAAATGCCTTAAAAATAACTATTGTGTAGAGAAAATAGAAGAAGCAAACTCTGAGCTCTTCTGGGACCTGCATGAATTAGAGTGTACTTTTAGGGTTTTTTTTAAAGAGTGATTCAGCTCACAGGCATAGCAAAATCACCTCACCAGTGATTCAGAAAAATTTAAAACAAAGTAAAAGAAAATCTGCAAAACCTCAAGAGTACCGTTCTTTCACTCCTGGATTGGCAAATGGCTTTCCAAGTTTAATGTTCATTAAGTTTGGGAAGTAAATTCTCTCTAAACAAACTTCTTAAACCTTTAGAAGGAAATGCTCAAATCTGAAGAAGAGTGCATAAGAAATGTGGTAACTCTAAAAGAGTAAAAGTCAGCACAAAATTTAGTGCATCCACATAGGAAAAAGAATGTTTCACTTATCCAAAAATATAGTTATTTAGTGTTATAAAAACACACTAAGGCCAGAGGAATTAATACTATTTTTTAAAAGTAAAATTGACTTAATTATAAGTCTCTTAAGTCATGCTAGTATAGAACACGAAGGTCTGTGCATTATTTTTTGTACATCTCAGTTGAAGTGTTTAATTTTTCGTCTGCTACCTATTCATTGAGTATGAAAAAAATTGAACTATAAATTATAAGAAAATATACTTTGCTGATGAGAGAAAATAATACTCTAGAAAAAATGCATTATATCTTCTCATATGATATTGGACCTTACCAACTTTTGTTTAGTGGAAATGTAAGTAGTCCAACTTGAAGGAAGTGGACACATGAGTTCTGGAGATAAAGCTGGAAAAGTAATTTGAAGTCATATTGGAAGTAGCTTGCTGTACAAAAGCATTTGAACTTTACATTGATAGACAGTGGGAACTACTGGAACTTAGGAATAGGTTTATAAAGTGAGATGATTAAAGCTGTGGATTTAGGAGGATAACTTGGCAGCAGTATACAGGGAATTTATGAGAGAGGTAGGGGATGGAGAGAAGAATGGAAGAAGGATGGAGAGAAGGTGGCCTGTTAGGATATGTTACCAAAAGTAAGGGGTAATAAGGACCTGAAATAGGACAGCAGCAGTGGGAACAGAGACAAGGAAACAGATGCCAGTTATGTATGCAGTCTTGTATCATCATTACATCTACCATGGACTGGGCAAAAATATCTAGCCACTATCTTAAATAATTTGACCTCCTCAAACACTGGTGGACAATAAGTTCTTTTGTCTAAATTCTCCTAATGTGAGTTGAATAAGTATTTCCTATAATGGCAAAAATATATGTTAAGTAACATTAAAGATAGATGAGTAAGGCTACTCCCAGAGGAGCTGATAGTTTAATGGAAGGAATGTTCTAAATGCAATTGAGTAATAGAAGACAGATGAGAAATGATGCTGTAGTATAATATTTATTATTCCTGAGGCTTATCTTTAAAATTCCGTGATGTATTTTTACACCTGTATGCTTGTACATGCATTTCTCTGGAAGGAAACAAATAACTAATAATGGTGATTATCTCAGGAAAAAAACTGAATGGCTAGTGAAGGGTTGGAGAGAGACTTGCTTTTCACCATGTACTCTTTAGTACCATTCGAATTTTGTACCATCTGCATATATTATCTATTTTAAAATACTTTTAAAAATATATGATTCTCTAAATTCGTTCTTGTAGGATGTTATGAGCACTTGGAAAAATATAACACATTCTATAAATGAGAGTGGTTATTACATTTTTCTATTCTTTTAAACATTGAGAGTGTTTTCTTTCCATCTTTGCCATTCATAGCTAAATTAATCTTTACAGGCAGAGAAAGAAAGTCGATTTGCCCAGATTTTGAAGTTATTCTCAAGTCTAAGTATATTTTATCAAACATTACCAAAGTAAGGAGTAGAGAAAAATTCTAATAATCACAGTGTCTAAGAGTTGATCTAGGCTCCAGCACTTATAGCTTTATGCCCATGGCATAGTCCTTTACACACTCTGAGCCTCAGATTTACCTATCCATAAATTATATAAAATAGAGAAAATAACACCTACCCTGTGTATTTTATAATATCATGTGTGGTAATACCCATAATAATCTATAAAGTGTATAAAGTGGCTAAGAAATATACACAATCACAGAAATCAGGTAAGTGAACATGCAACTTCATTTACTTTTCTAAAACTAAACATAACCTAATTCATAAAACTTAATCTTGTTAATTCAATCACTTTCAAATTTTTTCTTATCCTCTGTGTGTTAATCAGTTAATTCTTCATTCTCCCTCTTCCCCTTCTTACATCTGGTTCAGGGTGATTGGAGAAGCTGGTGAAAGGTGTTGATCTAAGTTCTTAGAGAGGGTGAAGGAAGAGTCATAAATATATCTTTGTATCAGGGAGGCATGGGATATCTGATTCCCAAACCATCCCATCTTCACTAGCCTCTGCTGAGGTATAACTCATGTCATTTGGTTTTCTTCAAGGATAGGCTGGCATCTACTGATGTCTGCTAGCTCGCCACGGCCCTTAACTACCAGGCCCATCCATGTATTCTATGTCAATTCTGACCTCAGACTCCTCTCAGTAATTTAGTGTCGCAACCACCCTGAAGTGCAGAGGAATGCTGGGCAGCTTTCCCACACCACACTGGGATGCTTGTGGCTCAGTGAGACTGCCTATTCCTCCAAACTGAGCCAATACTATCTTCCCTATCAGCATCAAGCTGGAGATTGATATTCTCCAGAAGAACTGCCAGAGAATCATGATTCAAGTTCCCTCTATTCCGGGCTCAACCAAACTTATCTGGTATTTTTATCAATCCTCTCAACTTAGAAGGGGCAGGATATAGAATTCCCACATTCAGGATATGTATCAGGGATACACACCAAGGACTAGCTCTTTTATTTTCATCTCCTTATTCTAACTCAATATCAATTTCTCTCAGTGATAACCAGATCTTATGCTAAAAGTTACATGCTCTGGTTCCTCAGTCTTTTAGACTTTTGATACTCAATCTCTCCTACTTTTTTTTTTAAAGAAGATGTTGGGGGTAGGAGTTTATTAATTAATTAATTTATTTTTGGCTGTGCTGGGTCTTCGTTTCTGTGCGAGGGCTTTCTCTAGTTGTGGCGAGCGGGGGCCACTCTTCATCACGGTGCGCGGGCCTCTTACTGTCGCGGCCTCTCTTGTTGTGGCGCGCAGGCTCCAGACTCGCAGGCTCAGTAGTTGTGGCTCACGGGCCTAGCTGCTCCGCGGCATGTGGGATCCTCCCAGACCAGGGCTCGAACCTGTGTCCCCTGCATTAGCAGGTAGGTTCTCAACCACTGCGCCACCAGGGAAGCCCCCCATTTTTTTTTTAAAGAAGATGTTGGGGGTAGGAGTTTATTGATTGATTGATTGATTTTTTCTGTGTTGGGTCTTCGTTTCTGTGTGCGGGCTTTTTCTAGTTGTGGCAAGCCGGGGCCACTCTTCATCGCGGTGCGCAGGCCTGTCACTATCGCGGCCTCTCTTGTTGGGGAGCACAGGCTCCAGATGCACAGGCTCAGTAGTTGTGGCTCACGGGCCTAGCTGCTCCGCGGCATGTGGGATCTTCCCAGACCAGGGCTCGAACCCGTGTCCCCTGCATTAGTAGGCAGATTCTCAACCACTGCACCACCAGGGAAGCCCTCTCCTACTTTTTTTTTTTTCACAAACAAAAACTCAGGTACTTGCCTTGGCTTTCAAGATTATTGCCGTGAGTCAAAAAAGAAAATATAAGTAATCAATCATTAAGACTGTACACAAATTACACTTCTCCTTTTAGAAACACGGTAGGATGAACTTTCCTACTTATTTTGAAGTTGGGCTTAGCATAAGATCTGCTTTGGCCAATGAAATGCAAGAGGATGGTACATATATACAATGGAATATAACTCAACCATAAAAAAGAAGGAAATAATGCCATTTGCAGTGACATGGATGGACCTAAGAGACTGTCATACGAAGTGAAGTAAGTCAAACAGACCAAATATCATATGGTCTCGCTTATATGTGGAATCTAAAAATAGGGTACAAATGAACCTACTTACAAAACAGAAATAGAGCCACAGATGTAGAAAACAAACATGTTTACCAAGAAGGAAAGGGAGGGGAGGGATAAATTGGGAGATTGGGATTGACATATACATACTACTATATATAAAACAGATAACTAATAAGAACCTACTGTATAGCACAGGGAACTCTACTCAATACTCTGTAATGACCTATATGGGAGTGGATAAATGTATATGTATAACTGATTCACTTTGCTGTACAACAGCAACTAACACAACATTGTAAATCAACTATACGCCAATAAAAATTAATTTAAAAAGAAATGCAAGAGGAAGTAACATGTCACTTCTGGGCAGAAGTAAAAGCCAGTGTGCATTTTACTGCAACCCATTTCAACAGCCCTTAATATAGAAGCATGTGTTGAAATGGAGCCTCCATCAAGCTGGGTCGCTGATTGCAATAAACAGAGCTCCTTCTCCCCACCTGTTCATGTTTGACACCTAGTATGAACAAGAATTAAAGTTTTTCTGGATTAAGCCACTGAGATTTGAGGGTTTTTTTTTTTTTTTTTTTGCTACTGTACCATAATCTAGACTATCCTGAATGATAAATAAATCAATCTGGAACTTTAATTCAGCTGTATAAAAACCTCTACAGACAGTATAGAAATATCACTGATTTAATTTGGAGAGCCATGGAGCAAAAAGAAATATCTAGGAAAAAAAATCTTGAGTTATTTGGAAGTATCACCCATTTGTATGTATGAATCACCCATTTGAATGTTGAATTATTTGGAAATATCACTCATTTGTAGTCACATCATTTTTTAGGTATGAATGCCACCTTATAGGAAGAAGGTGATCATTTATAAAGGAAAGGTGAAAACTGTTTACCAGGTTGAAGCCTTAGGGAGTAGTTAGAGGAAAGTAGCTGAGGAGAATTTAAGCTGAGCCAGGGAGAAAGAATAAGAGCAGAAGCTTCAAAATAAAGTAACATAGTAGATGGTATACAATGGTTGAGTGACACTGGAGGGACATTATGCTGCGTTATAAATCCTTGCTGGAAAATACAGAGAAGAGTCTATGCTTCTGTTCCCTTATTAACAGGAGACATCCATATTCATGATGGCCATTTAACTATTGTCTTTCAGTCCCAAATTTATTTTTTTAATACTTCGTTTTGTGATGGTGGGGCATGCAATCTGCAAACTACATTTCCCAGATTCACCATGCCAGCCAAGAACTAGCTCTGGGGCACCTGCCACCAGAAGTCCAAACACAATCCATAGGTTACCCCAACCAGAAGTCTGAACAACAGAAGCTCCCAACATGGCACCATTCCTCAGCTGGACCACCAAGCAGGTTGATTATATGAGACACTTTCCATCATGAAAACAGCAACAATTTTCTCACTGGAATAGACGTTCTGGGTATGGATTTGCTTCTGTGGTAGGTAGAATTCTAGGATGACCCCCGATATCCTCCAACTCCTGGTATATATACCCTGTATAATCTCCAGGATTGTGAATTTAGTGATTTTACTCCTCTGATTAGGTTATGTTATATGGCACAGTTGGTTTTAAGAAAAAGAGACTATCAGAGTGGGCCTGACCTAATTACAAGAGCCCTTTAAAACACAGGATTTTCGGGACTTCCCTGGCAGTCCAGTGGTTAAGACTCCGAGCTTCCATTGCGGGGACACAGGTTTGATCCTGGTGAGGAAACTAAGATCCCCCATGCTGCGCAGTGCAGCCAAAAAATAAAATAAATAAGAGGGTTTTCTACCACTGGTCACAAGAGAGGAAGTCAGTCAGAGTCAAAGCATGAGAAGAATGCAACATGTGCTTGCTGACTTGAAGATGCAGGGAACCACATTATAAGGAATGCAGGTGGCCTCTAGGAGCTGAGAACAGCCTCTGGCTGATAGCCAGCAAGGAAACAGGGGTCTCCATCCTATAGTTGCAAAGAAGTGAATTCTGCCAACAAGAATGGACTTGGAAGCTGAATTTCCCCCAGAGCCTCCAGATGAGACTCAGTCCAGCAACACCTTGACTTCAGCTTGTGACACTATTAGCAGAGAACTCAGCCACATCATGCCAGCTTTCTGACCTACAAAACTGTGAGCTAACAGATGGGTGTTGTTTTAAGCCAGTAAGTATGTAATCATTTGTTATGCAGCAAAAGAAAACTAATATACCTTACCTGTCAGCAAAGGCCAACTGAAGACTACAGCAGCAGTTGGAAGTTATAGTTGTAGTTAAAAAAAAATACCTGGTGAGGTTACTATAGTATTCTACAGGATGTGGAATATGCTTTGAACCAACCACAAATACATGACACTCTTTCTCCCATAGATTCAGAATACAGGAATCCTGGAATTACAAGAGGGGGCAATGAGAATGGTTCCTGATTCTCTTATGCCTAATAACACAATTTGGGGTTCTACTGTCTACCTGAGAGGACGATGTTTCCATTTAATTGCAAGCTGAGACCATCGCCTGGTCATTTGGGGCGCCTCATACCACTGAACCAGAAGGCAAATAAGGGCTAGGGTGATCAATCCATATTACCAAAGGACATTTCTACAAAACAGGGAACAATGTCTATAATTCAAGGATTCTCTGGGGTACCAGTTCATATTTCCGTGCCCAATTGTAAAAGTTAATGGAGAACTAGAGCAATCCAATTAAGAAAGGACTAATAAGGACTCAGACCCTTCAGGAATGAAGTTTGGGATTACCTTACCATGTAAAGACCCAATCAACTGATTTTCTGTCTCACAGTAAAGCAAACATAGAAAGAGTAGTGGAAGAAAGAAGTTATAAATACTATGACCTTCTGATTAGTTACAGAAATAAAAATGTAGTAGCTATGCATATTACTTCCTTGGTTGTTATGAATATATTAACTATATTGTTTTTCTTTCCTCTATTATTTTAATTAAAAGAGTTACTATTATCTGAATGGTTATTTCAACTTCCCCTTGTGCTCTTTCAGCCTTCCAACATCTAGGTTACCATTTCTCTATCTTAAATCCCTCGTTCGAACACCTAGCATGGTTTCTGTTTTCCCCATAGGGCTCTGACTAACACATCATCCTTGCCTATCTTTCTCAGGCCTCAGTTGTTCTGACCATAGCTTTGCATTATACTTTCCCCTCCTTCCAAGTTATGTATCAATTCTGTTAATTTCTTTAATAAACAATTCACTATACATATTGTATGTCGACTTTCATGTGGTAATGCCCAGAACTGAATCCTTCAAGAACTGTGAATGATGGTAGAAAGGTGGTAGATGAGTGGTGAGGAAACACAGTTGATTTGGAAGGTAGGTAAGGGGAAAATATGTCACACTCTGATATACTGGCATTGGTATTTGGACTTGGGCATCAATCAGGGATTTAAATGCTAACCTTTACACATAGGAGGTAGGGTTAGGGTTAGGGTGGTTACCAGAACTAAACTTTCTTCTTTTTCCTAAAAATACCCTTTTAAAAAGAGATTTCATAAAAATTTTATTATGCACAGCATATATAGAAAAGCGGTAGGTTTTTTAAAGAATCCTGGTAGTTTAATTTGGGACTAACTAAGGAAAAAGTCCAAGTTGGTTGCCTGACCTAATAAAATAAAATCACATAGCAAATCAAATTGCCTGTTTGATGAAGCCAGATTGCTTGACTTTGTATAAATGATACTGTTTAAAGAAGTACTTTTTAATAGAAAACAACTGTCTGGTATATAATAATTTTGTTTTCTTCAAATTAAAACAAAGGAAAAGAAAATGAAAAGTTATGCAACCATTCTGCAAGCTTATTGGCAAAATGAATAAACGTGTGTTTTGGTTGCTCTGCGGAGACGACATGACCTAATTGAAAGAGAAATGTGATGTCTGGTGACAGAGCTGAATAATTGTCTTTCAGAAAAAGAGCGTGGAATAATTATCCATCTTTTGTATTTCTTTCACATAGAGTTTATGATGACTATTTCAACTCTGTGAAATAACTCATACCGCAAAAAGTCTGAACCAGAGACCCTGATATTAGTAGTTTACTTCAGGGCCTTTACTAGTAAAACAAGTACTTCTTCACCACTACAATCACTGATGAATCAGGAACCATCCTTCATCTAGAAAGGTGATGTAACTGACTCACTATCTGTAAGACATGAACTTTAAGATTGTTTGGGGGTTTGGCTATTTGTTTTTATTTCTGTCTTGTGTTTTTGTTTTGTGTTTTTTTGAGTGTGTTTGCTTTTGTTTTCCCAGTAGCAGTTTAAAGTTTTTTCTTACCCATGCACAATCCCTGGCAGTTTTCCTCTTGACCAATGTACTGATTTGTTATGGGGAGTCTGTAACTAGAAACAGATTGATGTGAAAGAGACATACAGAAGGAAAAAAATCCATCAACTCTGCCTCCCTACCCCATAACCAAAATAAGCTGCTCCTCCCACTTATTTGCTCATTTCTCTTTAGTTCCCAGGAAAGTGTGAGCTCCTTTGGGAATTACTCTTGTTTATCTTTTTTTCTCAGTTCCTAGATAACTGCACTCAATAAATTCTGGTGTTTATAGGGGATCACCTACCCTTCAGAACAGTGCCATTACCAATGGAACAATATCAGTTATTTGACCAGGCTGCTAAATGAAGTTCATGGGAAAATGTAGAAGGTGAAAATACATTCTTAATTTACATTCTTGCCCTTATTGCCATTTGGAATGGTAGTTTTTCACAAGCTTAATTTCAAAACCAGAACTCCATGCTTTATGCTCCTTAATGTCCAAAAAATGAGAGCTATTATAAATAATTAAAGTTGTTAAGGGGTCAGTTTCTTTGATGAGATCAGCTGCACAGAAGTAAAATCAACAACCACTCATTCAATTCATCTGATAAACATTTATTGAATAGCAGGTTGTGTGCTAAACGTCGTGGATACAAAGATGAACAAAAGATAAATCCAAGTTTTTAAATACTACACAATCTTGTTGACCAAATAGAGTTCTACAATGAAAGACAGAGTTATACTACAGGATATTATGGGACAGCAGGGTGAGGGCACCAATTCCAGCCCAGAGGGTTCAGGGAAGGTTTCCTAAACTGTGCCTTAAAGAATGAGTAGGAAACAGTCAGGCAGAAAGGATGGTTTGAGCAAAGACATAAAGAATAGAAAGAACATGGCATGTAGGAGGAAATGTAAACATTTAGATGTCACTGAAGCACAGTGAAGAAAGGAGTGGCAGAAGATGGCAGAAAAGGCAAGCAGTATCTAGATAAAAGAGGGCCAACTTTTCCATATTATGGAATTTGGAAGTAAAGGGAGCCCTTGAGGAGTTTTAAGAAAAGCAATGACAGGGCTAGATTTGCATTTTAGAAAGATGATCTGAATTGGAATGAAGATGGATTTGAGGAGCACACTATTGAAGACAGGGAAAACAGTATTACAATAACCTAGGTGAAAGATTGTGAGGCCTTAAACTTGGAAAATAAGGGATGAGTTCCAAAAATATTTAGCAGGGTTTGGTGACTGACGGAATGTGAGCTGTGAGGAAGAGACTCCCAGGTTCCTAACTGGGACAAATAAGTGATTGTACTGCTTGCAAAGGAGTTACAGAATGAAAAAAAAGGGGAGATGGTTTGGAGAAAGAATAAGAAGAATGTAAACAGACATGCTGAATCTGAGATAATGCTGGGGTATATGATTGGAATTGTATATCAGAGAGTTAGATATGTAAGTATCCCTCCATCACATTTTGGCAGTTGAAACCGTGAGAGTAGACCTGAGGGGAGAACAGAGAAACTGCTAAGAGGAATAGTATCAACAATAAGAAATGAATTTCAGGGAGGGAATTATCAACATGTCAAATACAGCAAAGAAGCCCAATTGGATAAGAACTGAAAATGTCCAGTCATATTTGATAATTAGTAGGTTTTGTAGAACACAATGAGAGAATTTTCAGTAGGGAATAAAGGCAGAAAGCTGACTGCATTAGTTTCATTGATAAATTATAGATGAAGAAGTAGAGATGAGTTCAGACTTTTTAGAAGTTTATATGAGAAGAGAGGGATGATAGTGGCTCAATTTGTTCTTTTATGAATGGCTCTTTTGGTGTCATATCTAAGAATTCTTTGTTTAATCCAAAGTCACAAAGGTATTTTTCTTATGTTTTCTTCTAGAGATTGTATAGCTCTAAGTTTCACCTTCAGGCTTATGATCCAGTTTGAGTTACTTTTTCCATAAGGTGTGAGGATTAGGTAAAGGTTTATTTTTTAGCATATTGATGTCCAATTGTTCCAACACCATTGGCTGAAAGAACTGTCTATCCTCAATTGAATGCTTTTGCAACTTTTCAAAAATCAGTCGGTTGCACTTGTGAGGGTCAATTTCTGGACTCTGTTCTATTGATTTATTTTTTTAATATTTATTTTATATTGGAGTATAGTTGATTTACAATGTTGTTAGTTTCAGGTGCACAGCAAAGTGATATAGTTATACATATACATATATCTATTCTTTTTCAGATTCTTTTCCCATATAGATTATTACGGAGTATTGAGTAGAGTTCCCTGTGCTATACAGTAGGTCCTTGTTGATTATCTATTTTATATATAGTAGTGTGTATATGCTAATCCCAACCTCCTAATTTATCCCTCCCCACTATCCTTCCCCTTTGGTAACCATAAGTTTGTTTTCTAAGTCTGTGAATCTGTTTCTGTTTGGTAAATAAGTTCATTTGTATCATTTTTTCAGATTCCACATATACATGATATCATATATTTGTCTTTCTCTGACTTACTGCACTTAGTATGATAATCTCTAGATCCATCCATGTTGCTGCAAATGGCATTATTTCATTCTTTTTAATGGCTGAGTAATATTCCATTGTGTGTATGTACCACACTTTCTTTATCCATACATCTGTTGATGGACATTTAGGTTGCTTTCCTGTCTTGGCTATTGTAAATAGTGCTGCAATGAATATCAGGGTACATTTATCTTTTTGAAGTATGGTTTTCTCCAGATATATGCCCAGGAGTGGGATTGCTGGATAATATGGTAGCTTTATTTTTAGTTTTGTAAGGAACCTCCATACTGTTCTCCATAGTGGTTGCACCAATTTACATTCCCACCAACAGTGTAGGAGGGTTCCCTTTTCTCCACACCCTCTCCAGCATTTATCATTTGTAGACTGTGTCTAATCTTTCACCAATACCATACTACCTTGATTAGTTTTTACATTAAATCTTGAAATCAGGTAGTAGTGAGTCCTCTAACATTGTTGGGGTTTTTTCCCCCAAAACTGTTTTGGCTATTCTAGTTAATTTGCCTTTCAGTATAAATTTCAGAATCAGCTTGTTGATGTCTATAAAATAACTGCTGGTGTTTTGATTGGAATTTTGTTGAATCTTTAGATGAATTGGGAGATAACTGACATTTAACACTAACAAATCTTCCAATTCGTAAACATGGTGAACATCTCCATTTATTTAGGTGTGATATTTTGATTTATTATAAAAAATATATACTTAGTCTTCATCCCCCATTTCTGGCACAGAGTTCCTAAAACACTTGCAATTTCCTAAATAATGAGAGTGATAAAGGAGTTTCTTTTCATGTTAAGGAGGTGACTTTTGAATGCCCCTAGGTCACATAAGCATGGAGGCTGGTCACCAGAGGAACCAACCACGTGATTGAAGCTTTCAGTTCCACCCTCCCCTCACCGCCCCCCCTGCCCAACTCCAGGGTGGGGAGAGGGGCTGGAAATTGAGCTCAATCACCAATGGCCAACAATCCTGCCTATGTAATGAAGCCTCCATAAGACCCCAAAAGGAAAAAGTTCAGAGAGCTTCTGGGTTGGTGAACACGTGGAGATTTGGGGAAAGTGGCATGCTCAGAAAGGGCATGGAAGTTCCACAGCCCCTCTCCATACCCTGCCTTATGCATCTCTTCCATCTGGTTGTTCCTGAATTATATTCTTTTCATAATAAACTGGTAATCTAGTAAGTAAAATGTTTGAGTTCTGTGAGATGCTCTAGCAAATTAACTGAACCCATGGAGGAGGATGCTGGAACGGAAGATCTATAGCTGGTCGGTCAGAAGCACAGGTGACAGACTGGTATCTTAACTGGGGGAGGGGGGAGGGCAAACTTATGGGAACAAGCCCTTAACCTGTAGGATCTGATGCTATCTCCAGGTAGACAGTGTCAGGATTGAGTTGAATTGTAGGACAATCAGCTGGTGTCCCAAGAATTGTTTGATGGTGTGAAGGAAACCCCCCTCCGCACATTGGAATTGGGTTCAGACCTCAGTTATTAGGTGTTCTTGATTTCTTTCATCAGTGTTTTAATTTTCACCATACAGATTCTGCACACATTTTGTTAGATTTGAACCTAAGTATTTCAACATTGTGGTACTGTTTTTTCAATTTTGTACTCTAATCGTTCATTGCTAGTATACAGAAATACAAGTGACTTTTTATATTGACTTTGTACCCTGCAACCTTGGTAAACTCACTTATTAGGTCTAGGAGCTTCTTTGTAAAGTCCTTGAGGCTTTCTATATAGACACCATATCATTTGAGCACAGAGATAGTTTTGTTTCTTTCCTTATAATCTGGAAATCTTTTATTTCTTTTCCTTGATTTACTACACTTAATAGAATTTCCAGTATGCTGTTGAATAAGAGTAGAAAGAACAAGTACCCTTGTCTTGTTCCATCTGATGGAGAAGCATTAGTCTTTCATCACTAAGTATTATATAATGCTGGCTGTGGTGTGGGTAACTTCCTCAAATAAAGGGAGTTGCCTTTTATTCCCTGTGTGCTGAGAAAATTTTTTTAATCATTAATACAGTAGTCCCCCCTTATCTGTGGTTTTGCTTTCTGAGGTTTCAGTTACTCTTGGTCTACCAGAGTCTAAAAATAATAAATGGAAAATTCCAGAAATAAACAATTCATAAGTTTTAAATTGCACGCCATCCTGAGTAGCATGATGAAATATTGCACCATCCAGCTCTGTCCCTTCGGTACATGAATCATCCTTTTGTCCAGCATATTCATGCTGTATACGCTACCCACCCATTAGTATAGGAAAAATATAGAATATACAGAGTTTGGTACTGTCTGTGGTTTCAGTCATCCACTGGGGGTCTTGGAATATATTCCCCTGTAGATGTTAAGCTTTGTCAAATGCTTCTTCTGGATCTATTGAGATGATATGTTATTTTTCTTCTTTAGTCTATTAATATGGTTAATTACATTGATTTTTTCCAGCTTTATTGAGATATAATTGACATATAACATTGTGTAAGTTTAAGGTGTACAGCATGATGATTTGATACTCGTGTATACTGTATATTGTGAAATGATTACCACAATAAGGTTACTTAACATATCCATCACCTCACGTAATTACCATTTTGTTGTGGTGGTGGTAGTGGTGAGAACATTTAAGATTTAATATTAACTACAGTTGCCATGCTGTACATTAGATCCCCAGAACTTATTCATTTTGTAACTGGAAGTTTGTAGTTTTTGACATACATCTCCTCCCCATCACTCCCCACCCTGGCTTCTACCAATATACTGTTTCTGAGTTTGGCTTTTTAAAATTCCACGTGAGAGCATACAGTATTTGTCTTTCTTTGACGTTTCGCTTAGCATAATGGCCTCAAGTTTCATATATGTTGTCACAAATGGCAGGATTTCCTTCTTTACTATGGCTGAATAATACTCCATTATAAATATATACCACATTTAAATATACACACACATATAAATCCACTCATCCGTTGATGGACACTTAGGTTGTTTCCATGTCTTGGCTATTGTGAATAATGCTGCAAAGAACATGGGGGTACAGATATCTCTTTGAGGTAGTGATTTCATTTTCTTTGGATATATACCCAGAAGTGGGATTGCTGGATCATATGGTAGCTCTAATTTTAATTTTTTGAGGAACCTGCATACTGTCTTCCACAGTGGGTGTACCAATTTGCATTCTCACCAAAGTGCAAAAGCAAAGCTTCCTGAATGTTGAACCAGTCTTACATTCCTGGGTAAACCCCAGTTGGCCATGATAGATTATCCTTTTTATATATTGCTAACATTTAGAAGAGGATTTTTGCATCTATTTTCATAAGGGATATTGGTATGTGGTTTTCTTTTCCTGTAATATCTTTGTGTTTGATATCAGGATAATGCTGGCTTCATAAGGTTAGTTGGAATGTGTAAACTCCTCTTCTATTTTCTGGAATAACTGTAGCATTGGTGTTATTACTTTCTCAAATATTTGGTAAAATTCAACAGTGAAACCATTTGAGCCTGGAGTTTTCCTCGGTGGAACACTGATAGCTATAAATTCAATTTTTAAAAACAGATATAGAGCTGTAACAGGTTACCCATTTTGTATTTTATGAATGAGTTTTGTGTCTTTCTAGGAATCTGTTCATTAAATCTAATTTGTCAAATTTATGGACATAAAGTTTTTTGTAGTATTCCCTTATTCTTTTAATGTCTGTAAGGTCTGTAATGATGCTCCTTCTTTTATTCCTGATGGTAATTCCTGATTGTCTTTCCTTTATTGTTCAGTCTGGCTGGAGGATTATCAATTTTATTGATCTTTTCAATGAGTCAGTATTGGTTTCATTGTTTTTTTTCTATTATTTTGATATTTCAATTTCATTCATTTTTGCTCTTTATTCTTTTCTGTTGTCTGCTGGCTTTGGGCTTAATTTTCTTATTTTTCGTGTTTTTTATTTTGGAAGCTTAAATTTTTTGAGACCTTTCATTTAATGCCAAACATCTCTTTCTATGCACTATTTCCCACAAACTTTGAAGTGTTATATTTTCATTCAGTTGAAAATAATTTCTTGATTTATGTTGAGAATTACTCTTTGATCCATGGGTTATTTAGAAGTCTATTTTAAAATTTTTAGTTCTTTAAATTAATTTTTATTGGAGTATAGTTGATTTACAATCTTGTGTTAGTTTCTGCTGTATAGCAAAGTGAATCAGTTATACATATACATATATCCACCCTTTTTTTAGATTCTATTCCCATATAGGTCATTACAGAGGACTGAATAGAGTTCCCTGTGCTATACAGTAGGTTCTTATTAGTTATCTACTTTATATATAGTAGTGTGTATATGTCAATCCCAATCTCCGAATTTATCCCTCCTCCACTTCCCCCTTGGTAACCATAAATTTGTTTTCTACATCTGTGACTCTATTTCTGTTTTGTAAATAGGTTCATTTGTATACAATTTTTAATTCTTTAGAGAGTTTGATTCTTTAGAGAGTTATTGATGCCTAGTTTAATTTCATTACGGTTAGAGAATATATTTTGTACCATTTTTTTAAACATCTTTATTGGAGTATAATTGCTGTATCATTTTTAAATTTGTTAAGGTGTTTTTATTGTCCAGAATAATGTCTATCTTAATGAATGTTCATGTACATTTATAAAGAATTTCTATTCTGCTGTTGTATATAGTAGTGTATAAATGTAAATTAGGTGAAGTTCATTGATACTGTCATTCAAATCTTCTATATCTTTGCTGATTTCCTGTCTACTTGTTCTACTGATCACTGAGAGGTGTACTGAAGACCTCAAGTATAATTGTAGATTTTTCTTTCTCCTTTCTCTCATTTTTTGCTTCATGTATTTTTAAGTTCTGTGGTTAGTTGCATACATGTTTAGGATTGTTATGACTTTTTGGTAACTAAGCCTTTCATTATTAAATAATGTCCCTCTTTTATGCCTGGTAATTTTCCTTTTTCTAAAGTCTACTTTGTGAGATATTAATATAACCACTCCAGTTTTCTTTTTACTAATGTTTACATGGTATACCTTTTTCCATCCTTTCACCTTTCTTTTGTAGATTTTTTAAATATAGTATATTTATATTTGGTATCTGATATATTTATATTTTTCCCAGTAGAAATAGTGTATTTATATTTGGGGTTTTTTTCCAGTTTTTGCTATTATAAAAATGTTGCTATGAACATTCATGTATGGAATTTTGTGTGAATGTTAAGTTTTTATTTTTCTGGGATAAATGCCCAAGAGGACAATTGCTGAGTTGCATGGCAGTTTCATGTTTAATTTTGTAAGAAACTACAAAGCAGTTTTACAGAGTGGCTGTACCATTTTACATTCCCACCAGTAATCTATGAATAATCCAGTTTCTCCACATCCTTGCCAGCATTTGGTGTCGTCATTCTTAATTTTAGCAATTCTGATAGGTGTGCAATATCTCACTGTGGTTTTAATTTGCATTTCCCTAATGGTTAAGGATTTTGAGCACCTTTTCATGTGTTATTTGCTATCTGTATATCCTCTTCAGGGAAATGTCTGTTTCTGCCTTTTGCCCTTTCTCTAATTTTTTATTGTTGATTTTTGAGAGTTCTTAATATAGTCTGTATACTAGTTCTTTGTCACATATGTGGTTTGCAATGTTTTCTCCTAGTTAGTAGCTTGTATTTTCATCCTTTTTTTTAACATCTTTATTGGAGTATAATTGCTTTACAATGTTGTGTTAGTTTCTGCTGTATAACAAAGTGAATCAGCTATACATATACATATATCCCCATATCCCCTCCCTCTTGTGTCTCCCTCCCACCCTCCCTATCCCATCCCTCTAGGTGGTCACAAAGCACCGAACTGATCTCCCTGTGTGATGCAGCTGCTTCCCACTAGCTATCTATTTTACATTTGGTAGTGTATGTATGTCCATGCTACTCTCTCACTTCATCCCAGCTTTCATCTTCTTAATATAGTGTTTCACAGAGCAAATGATTTTAATGAGGTCAATTTTTCCTTTTATAAGCCTTTTGGTATCATGTCTAAGAAATCGTTGCCTCAGCTTAGATTCTGAAGATTTTCCCTTATTTCTTCCTGAAAATTTTATAGTTTTACATTTTACATTTAAGTCTTTCATTCTTTTTGAGTTGAATTTTGTATAAAGTGTGTGGTTTAGGTCAAGTTTCATTTTTTGGCGGGGTCTACATATGTCCATTTGCTCTAGGCATCATGTGTTGATTTATTAGTGTATTCCTAAGTATTTAATTTTCTTTGGAGTGATTATAAATGATATCATGTGTTTTTTGGGGTTTTTTTTTTTTTTTGTTTTCTTTTTGCAGTACGCGGGCCTCTCACTGTTGTGGCCTCTCCCGTTGCGGAGCACAGACTCCGGACACGCAGGCTCAGTGGCCATGGCTCACGGGCCCAGCCGCTCCACGGCATGTGGGATCTTCCTGGACCGGGGCATGAACCCGTGTCCCCTGCATCGGCAGGCGGACTCTCAACCACTGCGCCACCAGGGAAGCCCTGATATCATGTTTTTTAAGTGAATTTTTTATTAAGATAATTGTAGATTCACATAGAGTTGTAAGAAGTAATACAGAGAGCTCCCGTGTACTCTATTTAGTTTCATGCAATGGTAACATTTTACAAAACTATAGTACAATAGTACAACCAGTACATTGACCTTAATGCAACACACTGATATTATTAAGATTTAGAGTTTTGGGGCTTCCCTGGTGGCCCAGTGGTTGAGAGTCCGCCTGCCGATGCAGGGGACACGGGTTCGTGCCCCAGTCTGGGAAGATCCCACATGACACGGAGCGGCTACGCCCGTGAGCCACGGCCGCTGAGCCTGCGCGTCCGGAGCCTGTGCTCCGCAACGGGAGAGGCCACAACAGTGAGAGGCCCGCGTACCGCAAAAAAAAAAAAAAAAAAAAAAAAAGATTTAGAGTTTTATGTGTACTTATCTGTGTGCATGTGTGTGTATTTAGGGCTATACAGTTTTATCACATGCATAAGTTTATGTATCCACCACCACAATCAAGACACTGAACAGTGTGATTAACAGAAGGACTGTTGTGGCCCTTTTATAAATATACCCACCTACCCTCACTGTTCTCTAACACCTGGCAACCACTAATCCATTCTCCATTTCTAATATTGTCATTTCAAAAATGTTATATAAATGGAATCATATAGTATCTAAACTTTTGGGACTGGATTTTTTCACTCAGTATAATCACCTGGAAATTCATCCAGTTGTCACATGTATTAATAATTCTTTCTTTTTTATTGCTGCCTAGTACACTGTGGCATGTATGTACCACAGTTTGTTCTATCATTCAGTTATGAAAAACAACTGGGCTGTTTCCAATTTCTGGCTATTATGAATGAAGCTGCTATGAATATTTATGTACAGGTTTTTGTGTGAGCACAAGTTCTCATATCTCTAGGGTAAATGACCAAGAGGGAATTTGCTGGATTGTATGGTAATTGAATGTTTAGTTTTATAAGCGACTGAAAAACTGTTTTCCAGAGTGGCTATACTATTTTATACTCCCACCATCAAGATGAAAGTGATCAGTTTCTCTGTAACCTCTCCAGCATTTGGTGCTGTCACTATTTTTTATTGTAGCCATTCTGATAAGTGTGTAGTGGTATATCATTGTGGTTTAACTTGCCCTCCTCTGATGACTAATGATATTGAGCATCTTTTTATTCCTTATTTGTCTTCTGTGTATTTTCCTTGGTCTCTTCATGTCTTTGCTCATATTCTAATTGTATTGTTTGTTTGTTTTTTTACTTTTTACTTTTGCGAATTCTTTCTACATTCTAGATATTAGTCCTTTGTTGGATATGTGCTTTGCAGATACATTCTCACAGTCTGTAGCTTTGTCTTTTCATCCTTTTCACATTGTCTTTCACAGATGAAAAGTTTTTAATATTGATGAGGTCCAACTTATCAATTTTACCTTTTATGTATCATGCTTTTGGTATCAAGTCCAAGAGTTCCTTGCTTACCCTAGATTCCAAAGATTTTCTTTTAACATTTTTCTAAAAAGATTAATAGCTATAAAATTTATACTTAAGTCCATCACATATTTTGAGTTCACTTTTGCATAGATGTGAGCTTAAGATTGAGGGGTTTTTTCCTCTTGGTGTATGGATTTCCAATTGCTCCAGCACCATTTGTTTAAAGACTATCTTTCCTCCATTGGATTGCTTTTGGATCTTTGTCGAAAATCAGTAGGGCTTATTAGTGTGGGTCTATTTCTTGGTTCTCTATTCTGTTCCATTGTCCTATTTGCCTACCCCTCCACCAATACCATGTTGTCTTTATTATTGCAGCTATATGGTAAGTTTTAATATTGGGTAGAGTGATTCCTCCCAATTTATTTTTTCTTGTCAAGATTGTTTTAGGTATTCCAGGGTCTATTCCCATCCATATCAATTTTAGAGTAAGCTTGTCTGTATCTACATATAAATTTGCGGGAATTTGATAGGAGTCACACTAAATCGATATATAAATTCAGGGAGAACTGAAATCCTTATTATGTTGAGTTTTCCAATACATGTATATGGTATATCCCTCCATTTATTTTGATCTTTTTTAAATTTCTGGCAGCAGCATTTTATAATTATCAGTACACAGATCCTGTACATGTTTCGTGAAGTGTATTCCTAAGTATTTCATTTTCTTTGGAGCAATTTCAAATGGTACATTTTTAATGTTGGTTTCCACATGTTAATATAGAGAAATGAGATTGATTATTTATCTAGATCTTGTGGCCTGTGAACTTATACCTTGCTGAACTTACTTATTAGCCCTAGGAGATGTTTTGTAGATTCCTTGGGATTGCCTTTTATTTCTTGATTTTATGCCTGCCAAATTTGTCCATTTCTGATAGAGGGGTGTTGAAGTATCCAACTGTAATAGTGGATTCATCTACTTCTCCTTGCAGTTCTATCAGTTTTTGCCACACATCTACTGTTAGAGAGAGTTAGGTTCATACAAGTTAAGGATCATTGTGTCTTCTTGGAAATTGGACCCTTTTATCATTATGTAATGTCCCTCTTTATCCCGGATACCTTTCCTTACTGTGAAGTCTACTCTGAAATTAATATGTCTACTCCTGCTTTCTTTAGATTAGTATTAGCATGGTACATCTTTCTACACCCACTTACTTAGATTAATCTATATGTGTCTTTATATGTCAAGTGGGTTTTTTGTAGACAACATATAGTTTGGTCTTGTTTTTTGATCCACTCTGACAATCTTTGTCTTTTAATTGGTGCATTTAGACGGTTGATGTTCAAAGTGATTACTGAGATAGTTAGAGTAATAGCTAGCATATTTGTTACTGTTTTCTATTTGTTGCCCTTGTTCTTTGTTTCTATTTTCATCTTCCACTCTTTTGTGCTCCGTCTTTCTGCCTTTTGTGCTATAGCTAGGTCTTATTATTTTATCCACTTTGACAGTCTCAGCCTTTAAGTGTTAGTGGTTGTCTTAGAGTTTGAAATATACACTTACAATTAATCCAAGTACACTTTCAAATAACACTATACACTTCTTAGGTAGTGTGGGTACCTTATATTACCAATTCCTCCCTCTTGTCCCTTATGACGTCCCTTATCACTTCACTTATCCATAAGCTATAATCACCCATTATATTCATTTGGGAAGTTTCTATTAACATATGTTCAAGCTCACTAATTCTTTTCTCAGCTATATCTAGTCTACTGATGAATCCACGGAAGGTATTCTTCATTTTTGGTACAGTGTTTGTGATTTCTAGCATTTCCTTCTGAGTCTTTCTTAGAGTTTCCATCTCTCTGCTTACGTTACCTATTTGTTTCTGCATTTATCCAATCTTCTATTACAGTCCTTAGGATGTTAATGATCATTATTTTAAATTATCACTGTGATAATTCCAAAATCTCTGCCATATGTGAGTCTGGTTCTGATGCTCGGACTGATTCTTCAGATGGCTTTTTTGTTTTGTTTTGGTTTGGTTTTTGTTTTGTTTTGTTTTGCCTTTTAGCATGCCTTGTAATTTTGTTGTTGTTGTTGAAAGCCAGACATGATGCATCAGGAAAGGAAATGAGATAAACAGCCCTTTAGTGTGAGGTTTTATGTTTATCTGGCTAGGAGTTAGGCTGTGTTTATTGTTTGCTGTAACTATAGGTATGGGAAGCTAAGATTTCTTCTAGTGTCCTTGTCTTTGTCTTCTCTGTTATCTTCGGGTTTCCCTAGAAGCTCTTTCTGAACTTCAGCCTGAGACTTGCAGTTGTTTCAGCTGTAATTCCCTATTATTATACAGAAGCCCTGTTGATATTGTGGAAAGACGTGGAAGAAGGAGAAGCATTATATATTCTTATCAAGGGAGCTTCATCTTTCACTTGTCCTGGGCCTCTGGGCTGTAACATTTGCGAGTGCTTCTCAGCTTTTTTCCTTTCCTTAGGTGAGACAAGAAGGCTAAAGGAGGATGGAGATGGGTATTTCCCTTCTTCCACATTGGTTAGTCTCTGGTAAAATCCATGTGGGTTAGTATCTGGTAAAATAGTTTCTATTGAGAACAGGTCTTTGTTAATAAGAACAGAATGCCCTGCACATATTTCAAAACAATTACTTTTCCCCTTCCCCTGCCAAAAGCAAGAGGGGATTTTTCTCCAAGCTTCACCCTGAGAATCTGGTGGTGCTCCTGGAGACTTAACTCAGAAGTATGGGTGTCCCCCTAAGGCTGAGTCCGTAGGAGTTTTTAATCTCTCAAGCTAGTCCATGCTCAGTCTCCAGCAATGTGTTCCTACCAGGCTCCAGCTCCAGCTTCTGATCCTGGTAAGGTGCAAGTCTCTGTATTCAATTGTCTCTCCAGTTTAGGTAGCTGTGATTTCCCCTGTGACTTCAATTCGCTGACAGATCTAAGAAGAGTTGTTAATTTTCAGTTTCTTCAGCTTTTTTCTTGTGAGGATGGGAATGACAACTTCCAAGCTCTTTACATGTTGGACCAGAAACTGTAAGTGAATTGTGGGGATTATTTTTAGCCATCCTGCCAATCTCTTTTTTAATTGGTGTATATAGACAATTTACATTTGTTATTTGTTGATATGTTTTGGCTTAACTTGGCCATTTTATTATTTGTTTTCTCTGTTTCTCATTCTGCTTCTTATCTTTTCTTATTTCTCGGTGGCGTATTTGAACATTTTTAAGAATTCTCTCCTGATAAATGTATAGTGTTTTTGAGCACATTTCTTTGTGTAGTTTTCTTAGCAGTGTTCTAGATATACACAAAATACACATATATGTATATGATATAACAATGAACTGGTTTCAACATTTTACCACTGTGAGTTAAGTATAGAAAAATGACTTCCATTTAGGACTCTTTATGCTCACCATTTAAAAAGCGTATTTTTAAAAAGTGTGTCCTCTACTTATGTTAAGAACCAAGCAGCTGGTGTTATAATTTTTGCTTCGGCCTTCAAATATGATTTAAGAAACTCATGAGAAGTAGGATAATCTGTTATATTTACCCCTATATTTACACATTCCAATTTCCTTTCCTTTCTGAAATTCCACGCCTCCTTCTGTTATCACTACTTTTCTGATTAGAGAAGTTACTTCAGCCATTCTTTAATGGGAGTTTTACTAGAAAATAATAATCTTAGTTTTCCTTTGTCCCAGAATGTCTTTATTGACCCTTCATTGCAGAAGGATGTTTCTGTCAGATATAGAACTTGCTGTTGACAATTCTTTTTAATTCAGTGCTTGAAAAATGTTCTGCCACTTACTCCTGATCTCCATATTTTCAGATGAGAAATCTGCTGTCATACCAATTGGTGTTTCCCTATAAGTAATGCAGCATTTCTCTCTGGCTGCTTTCAAGATTTATTTCTTTGTCTTTAGTGTTCAGAAGTTTAATAATGATGTGTCATGGCATGGACTTCTTTGAGTTTATCTTATTTGAGACTTGTTCAGCTTCTTGGACCTATAGGTTTATTTCTTTTTCCATATTTGTATCATTTTTAGCCATTATTCCTTGGAATGATATTTCAGTCCCACTGTCTCTCTCCTCTCCTTTTGGAAGTCTGATGATACAAATGTTCTCTTTTGTTATTGTCCCAGAGGTCCCTGAGACTCTGTTCAATTTTTTTCCAATCTATTCTCTTTGATTTTCAGATTGGGTAAATTCTACTGATTTGTACCCTGGCTCATTTATTCTATCTCTATTTCCTCTACTCTACTATTGAGCTACTGAGTGAGTTTTTCATTTTGATTATTGTGTTTTTAGTTCTGTCCTCACCATTTATTCTTTGTTATAGATTCTTTTTTTTTGGTGAGATTTTTACTTTTTCAAGAAAATTCATAATTGTTCATTAAATCATCTTTGTGATAGCTGCTTTAAAAATTTTGTCAGATAATTCCAACATCTGAGTCCTTTTGATGTTGACATCTATTAATTGTCTTTTCTCATTCATGTTTTATTTTTCTGGTTCTTACTGTGCTGAGTGACTTTTTATTATATCTTCAACATTTTAGAAATTGTATTATGAGACTGTGGATCCTATTTAATCTTTATTTGATCAGGCAGTCCACCTGTTGAGGTGTAGCTCCCACACCAGGTGGAGTGTGTGTTATGTTTCCTGCTGGTTCCTGCCAACACTACCTCGGCAAAAGTGGGGCAATGACTCAAACTGTCTCATTACAGATAGGTGGGGTGGAAGGTCAGCTCTTCCTTCAGTCCTGCTGACCTCTTCCTGGTGAAACTAGGATACTGTCAGGTGGGTGTAGAGGCTCAGCTTCCTACTAGGCCCCTTTGACACCATCAGTGAGGGGACAGAAGTGTTGTCTAGACTTGCTTACCACCACATCATTCAGTCCCATTGTTACTGGGTGAGTTTGGAAGTTCAACTTGGCACTGGCCTTGTTGACACCAGAGTAGTTGGAAAGCAGGGTGCTTACTAGGCTTGACTTGCACCATTTATTTAGTCTCATTGATCCCAGAAGAGGTAGAAGCTTAGTTTCCCACTGAGTCCTTTGACATTGGAGAGGGGCTATAGCTCCACCTCCCACTACCTTGTTAAATTTCATTGCTGCTAGGTACAACTGAAGGCTCAGCTCACCTCTGAACCCCACTGAAACTACCCTGTTGGAGGAGTCTGAACACTGCCTGATTCTGCCAGGTGGGGAATGAAAGATCTGCTCCCCACTCAGCCCCACTAATAGTACCTTGGTAGGGGAATCAGAGCACCATCTGCTTCCATCAGGCAGGGGATGGACAATCAACTGCCCACTTGGTCCAATCGTTACTACCTCTACAGGAGAATCAGACAATTGTCTGCTTCAGATCCCCACTTGCTAACACCACCTAGTGGAGAAATCAGAGTGCCACTTATTTGCGCCAAGAGGACTATAACTGAGACATACTTTTCCCCATGTTGTTTCTCTGGTATAGGGTGGGTCTTGCCAAAAAGGTTTTCTGTTCTTAGGCCACACTTTTCCTGGTACTTTGGCTAGAAAGTGGGAATTGGCTTTTCTTGCAACTTTGTTTTGTCTTTGCCTGTTGGTAGTTCTGGGTGGGAGGCTTCTGCCATACCCTGTCTCAGCCTGGATGGTAGGGGAGTTTGGGGGAGAATGGATACACGTATATGTATAGCTGATTCGCTTTGTTGTGCACCTGAAAATATTACAACATTGTTAATCGGCTATACCCCAATATAAAATTAGAAGTTTAAAAAAAAAAGAATATCTGGGAGACAACAAGGAAACCCAGGGAACTCATCACTGTGTCTTTCCTCAAGTCAAAAGTTACCTAGACTGGGGCTTCCTTGGTGGTACAGTGGTTAGGAATCCACCTGCCAATGCAGGTTACATGGGTTCGAGCCCTGGTCCAGGAAGATCCCACATGCTGCAAAGCAACTAAGCCCGTGTGCCACAACTATTGAGCCTGCACTCTAGAGCCCACGTGCCACAACTACTGAAGCCTGCGTGCCTAGAGCCCGTGCTCTGCAACAAGAGAAGCCACCACAATGAGAAGCCCGTGCACTGCAATGAAGAGTAGCCCCCGCTCACCACAACTAAAGAATGCCTGCGCACAGCAACAAAGACCCAATGCAGCCAAAATTAAAATAAATTAAAAAAAAATTACCTAGACTGTCAGCCTTCTTTTTACCTTTCAGAGTCTATGATTGTTTGTTATGTTATGTCCAGGATTTTTTAGTTGTAAGAGGGAGAACCTGGAAGGAATGGGGCTAGAACCAGAGGTCTCCCCAAAAGTTATTTAAAGAAGACAATGTCTTCTGTTTGTACCTTACTAGAATTCTTTAAAAATAGGGATTGAATATTTAATTTTAACAAAATTTTTTCCTGTATATATCTGGAGGTTGATTTGTGTTTTGACCTTTAATCTACTAATTAGGGTTAGGATGGACATTTAGGAAAACTTCACATAATGGCCTGAACATTTTTTTTCTATGAAGGAGGAAAGACAGTTTATTGACCACCAATTTTTAAAATTTAATAATAGGCTTTAAAATTCGCCAGTTTTGTGGAGAACCTGAAATGTGTACTAAAGGCTTTGATATTTAATGTTATTAGGATATATAAGTGAAGGCTAGAAGGTACTGAAGAATCTAGTAAACCTAGAGTCTTCCAGTGAAGCTGCAGTCTTCTCAAATACAAGTATGTAAAACTTTACTGGTAACCATTTTAATACTTATATGTGGGATATATTAGTATGAGAGCAGCTGCTCAGCCAAGTGGCTCCCAATATTTTGCTTCAGCTGACATCAACATGCTATTCCTCTATATGTCATCTGACAACTGCTTAAAGCCTTCTTTATTTCTCAATGTTCCAGAAATATTTAAAGATTATGATGAAGGCAATATTTAGTCTTTAATTGGTTCCTAGACAATGGTCACATGTTGAACCATCAAAAGTCCATCCTAGTTTCCTGTATGTACAAAATTACAGGATAGAATTTAATTCTTAGATTTAAATTACTTACCACAGACCAAAATTGATCAGCTAAATACATAGGGCAAAACTATGCCTTTAAAATCATGTATTAAGTAATTAAAATTAAACAGAATGTATAAAAACTTGATTCTTAACATTTCTTTTCAGGGATTTTTCAGAAACAAAGAAGAATGAACTATAGATCCATGTGTCAATATGGATGAATCTCAAAAACATTATACTGAGTAAAAAGAAGCAAGATACAAAAAGTATACATTGCATAATTTCATTTACATGAAATTCTAGAATGGACAAAACTAATAACCTATGATGACAGAAATCAGATCATGGTTGTTGTGGGGGACATTCACTGAGGTGGGGCATAAGGGAACTGTGATGAGAATGTCCTGGGTCTTAGTAATGGTATGGGTTATAAAGTTTATGCATTTGTCAAAACTGAACAGTACACACAGAGTATTTAGCTGTATTTAAATTGTACTTCAAAAAAACTCAAGATCTATATATAAGACTAAAAGACATAGGAAGTGTACTGGCTAAGTAAGTTTTCTACTCCCCCAGATTAAATAAAAGCCTTAGCGATGTAGGGCAAAGCAGGGAGGAAAATCTGAAGAGAGGAAACAAGAGAGCCAGGTGTAGTGGAGGAAGGGAGGGCTGCTCTAAAAGTGAGTATGTGAGACGGTATAAAGAATCCTGGGTAAAGACCAAGGAGATGGCAAACCTTTAAGAAAAGTCCTTCAAATTATTAAAAGTGCAATAGCTATTGTTTGCCCAGATTGGAAAGGGCCAGTGAAAACCCAATGAATTTCCAGTGGGGTGGCATCTGAAAGTCCTGGAGAGTTAGAGTAGCTATGAAGGGAAATAGTTAATGAGCCTATGAGAGATCTGCAGGTGTTACTAATGACCACTAAACTAGAGGAATGTACAGCTGAGATCAAGACAGGTATATAGTTTTACTTTAGCAGATGTCAGCATGCCAGGGATAGGCCCAAGGATTAGATAGGAGAAGTCACATTACAGAGGACGTCAGTTTAGGACACAACCAAATCAAACATAACAAGTAGATGCGCCTACTTTATGGAAACTTTTAAATATTTGTTTAAGCTTCCTTCCAGCTTTACATCTACCTTGGGGAAGGGGAGAAGGCAAAACCCATGAATTTCTTTAAGAAAAATGTTAAAGGTGACCAACTTTACCTGGTTGTGACCAAATAAAACTTTCTGAGACACAGATAATTTTTCTGTCACTAGATAAAATTTTCTGGGCACTTGAGTTACAGATTACATTTAGTTATATAAAAAGTAAATCTTCTCCTTCTGTATGTGCCTGTGTCAAACTTACAGAAAAGTTGCAAAAGTAGTACAGGGAGATTTCTCTTATATGCCTTATCCCTCACCCTGCTTCCCCTAATATTATAACCATAGTTTAATTATCAAGAACAGGAAATCAACATTGATACAATATTATTAACTAAACTACAGACTTTATTCTAAATTCACCAATTTTTTTCCACTAATGTCTTTTTTCTGTTCCAGGATCCTGTCCAGGATCCCACATTGCCATCACAACTAATTTGCAGTCTGAGAAATATGTACTCATTAGATAACTGCAGACATTCTTCATTTCTCCAACACCTTTAAACTGAATTGAAAATTTGGGTTGGCTGTTATGAACATTTTCACTGATCATTATATGTGTACAAACGCCTCCCCAAAAGTCTATTTGTGATAAATACTGGGGGAGGAGCAGATTGCATGGTGATTTCTTCTATTTTAATGAAACCTTGCATTTGGTTTCATCGTAGCAAACAACTTTCTAGGAGGCTTGCCTTCTACTTCAATGATTTTGCTTACTTTTTCTTGAAAAGTCTTCTATGTATCTCTATAGATGGTTACAAATTTTTCTTGAATGCTGATGCTATGGCAATAAGCTTTTCTTCTGAAACAATCAAACCTTCTTTTGCTCATGATTCTGGTATGTCACTATACTAACTCATTTCTCTTGAACAGCAAAATGTTTTGGCCACATATGTTGCTTAGATCTGAGGCATGAGGATTCACTGCATTTGATCACAAATCTATGCAACCAAAAGTGTTTTGATGTGCTAAATCAGCCCATCCCTATTCAAATTACCACTGATCATATTGGTCCTCCTTCCAAACTATTTGATGGTAGAGCTTAGCTGATGTCAATGTCTGAGGAAGTCATTAGGTACTGGTGAATTTTGGAAACAGGCTTTGACTACACTCATTTGGGAAAAGAAAGATCATTAAAGTAGAACATCAAAGTCAAATTGTCATAAATTTCCTTGCTTGAGAATATTTTTCTAACAGTTTATGGAGAAAGTGACACAAGTTCCACTTACCTTGAACTTTTGATTCTCTCTACCAATCTTAATATATTTCTTCCAGGCCTTGACTGTAGGATAACACGTAAGGTAATGAAAGGTAGCAAAATATGCCACCCCAAAATATGCTGCTTGGTATATTGATTATTTTGAGCTGAAGTCACTTGAAAACAGGAGATAAATCCTCCTAAAGGAATTCAGTTATCATAAATCCCCTCCCTAGGAGTTTCATCAACCAAAGAGGGTTGACTCCTAACACAGGAGAGTCTAGAAGTACACATCACACCCAGACAAACTTTGTCACAAACTATCATACCTCCCATCTCTTCTTTTAAAGCCCCCATTCATCTTCCCTAAAAATCATTTTATCTCCCCTAAGAGGCCTACTACCCGCCTCCCCTTTCCCTATTAAGGTGGTGTCTAATCCTGAATTCTAAAGCCACCTCTCTAGTTAACCCATCTTTGATTATTGAGGTCTCAGCTAAGAACTCAGAAGGGTAGAGGAAAAATTATTTTGTCTCCCCTACAGTGATAATGGCAGCTATGTTAATCTGCAGAAACTGATTTCTAAGAAGCACAACTAAAGTGTAAGCAAATTATTTAATTCTTTGATCTATTCAAAGTGAATGCAAAATACAATTGTATAAATGGCAGGTATCAGTTGGAGTCATCTGTATCAAATGCATACAGGAAATCTTTGTATCAATGGTTGCTTTAGGTTGCTTCTTTTGTGTGATTTACTAAAACAGGTAAATTAGTATTAACAGAGTTTTCATTTTTACATGGCTGTTGAACCAAACCTCCATAAGATCCCATCAGACCCCAAGTATATTTTTCATACTAAAAATGAGGTACACTCCATGTTAACAGAACACTTCTGATTATACTAACAGTTTTTGAAAAAGACTTAATAGCCTGCTATTTTTACATATTTATGTTCTAATGGACCAAGAAAAATTGAGTAATCAATACAATATTAAAAAGCCATGATACAAGAGAAACTCACTGCATATAGGAAAACAATATCCCTACCCCCAAAGCAAGATCACATTGGGTACCTAATATAATTTCTGAATAGTGTTTTTAAACTAAATGTTGGATTTAGTTATTAATTCCATCATCTTTCTAATCTCCTTCCCAATTAGCTACAACTTCATCTCCCTGTTCAGGTATAAATTTTGCATGCAATCAGTCTTTCTTTTTCCATGAGATTATGCATACCAGAAGTTGTGCCATTAAGGAAATGAGGTTCTATATTTTCTAAGCATGGCACAGCTTTTGTTTTTGTTTTGTTTTGTTTTGTTTTGTGTTTGTTTGTTTTGGCTGTACCGAGAGGCTTGCGGGATCTTAGTTCCCTGAAGAGGAATGGAACCCATGCCCTCTGCAGTGGAAGCGTGGAGTCCTAACCACTGGACCGCCAGGGAATTCCCCATGGCACAGTATTTTTTTTTGAGAAAAATACATATAATAATTCTATGACCTTTGTTTCCCCCTGCCATGTGAGGATTCTGACAATGCTATGTAGGAACTACAGGTACCTAGGTTGGGAGGGAGAACACTGAACCACAGTTTACCTTCATCTAGCCTGCAGAAAGGGTATTTCCATAAATGGAAAACAAAGGCAAGGTTTAATTTTTTAAGCCGGTTTTGTTTTATTCAGGTACTCATTAAATATGTTGATAGTGAAGTGGTACTTTAGTAGTGCAAACATTTTTCTCCCTTCCCCTTCCTATCTTTACTCACAATCCTGACAAAAGGAATAGTTTATAGGAGCTGACCTTTTATTTACCTTTCCATAGCCACACAAGAATAACTGAATATTTCATATGTCTCATTTTACAAACATAAATTTACCTAATTAGCTTGTGCTCTACTTTAAACTTTTGTAGAGTAGTATCTAAACCAAACATGTAGACTTAAGATAAAATAACCTAGGAGCTTATATAGAAACAGTATTAAAAAGCAGATATGGGGCTTCCCTGGTGGCGCAGTGGTTGAGAGTCCGCCTGCCGATGCAGGGGACATGGGTCCGTGCCCCGGTCTGGGAAGATCCCACATGCCGCGGAGCGGCTGGGTCCGTGAGCCATGGCCGCTGAGCCTGCGCGTCCGGAGCCTGTGCTCCGCAACAGGAGAGGCCACAGCAGTGAGAGGCCCGCGTACCCGAAAAAAAAAAAAAAAAAAGCAGATAAACATATTCTCTTAAGAAACATAACCAAAGAAATGCAATCAATTAGTGTTAAGGCTTCAAACTAGTCATCTTTGGGATGTTGATATAATTCAAAACATTTTGGGAACTTTTAAAACATTGCTTTCAGTAATTTTATGTGACTGCTTTTAAAAATATCTATTTTATAGCTCTTTTTATTTCTTAACCAAAAACAGTATTAGCTAATTGGAGCATCAAATTTACTGACCAGACATGGCTTCAGATGAATTTTGACTATCAAAGTTATCCTTAAAGATAAAAAGGTTGCCAGTTTTGAAGATATTTAGAAGACTGTGCTACAAATTCTATGCAATTTGAATAATATTACCTTATATTTGTAAGTTTACAGTGATTTTGAATACATTTTTTCATTTGCACTTCATGACAATTCTAAGAATGGGAATTCCCATATTGCAGATGAAAACACTGAGGATTAGTGGGGTTATATGATTTGCCCAGTATTGCAGAGCCTTGAACTTGAAGTTTAGACAGAAGGCCCAACTCTTCTCACTCCTAATTTAGCTCTCTTTCTAAGTACACCATATCACTTTGCAATTCTACATGTTCTGGCAAGTTTATTTTTCTTATAATTTTTTTAAACATCTTTATTGGAGTATAATTGCTTGACAGTGGTGTGTTAGTTTCTGCTTTATAACAAAGTGAATCAGTTATACATATACATATGTTCCCATATCTCTTCCCTCTTGCGTCTCCCTCCCTCCCACCCTCCCTATCCCACCCCTCTAGGTGGTCACAAAGCACCGAGCTGATCTCCCTGTGCTATGCGGCTGCTTCCCACTAGCTATCTATTATACGTTTGGTAGTGTATATGTGTCCATGCCACTCTCTCACTTTGTCACAGCTTACCCTTCCCCCTCCCCATATCCTCAAGTCCATGCTCTAGTAGGTCTGTGTCTTTATTCCCATCTTACCCCTAGGTTCTTCATGATCTTTTTTTTTTTCTTAGATTCCATGTATGTGTGTTAGCATACGGTATTTGTTTTTCTCTTTCTGACTTACTTCACTCTGTATGACAGACTCTAGGTCCATCCACCTCACTACAAATAACTCAATTTCGTTTCTTTTTATGGCTGAGTAATTTTATATGAAATATATTTTCATATAAGTTGTAATAATATAATTAAGTAGCTGCTCTATAGTTTTGATGAGGACACATACTTCAGTGAAAACTAAGGTTTGCTACTGAAAACATCCTTAACTTTGCCTTTTGAAATTACACATTCAGATTAATAACTAAGCATATGTAAATCCTTAAATCATTGTTTCAAAATTTCCGGACATATGGTACCATAAGAGTCATTGCATCAGAACAACCAGTCCTTGACAACAATTTAAAAATCTGGACACATTCAAAGGAAAATAAATAATAATGTACCCTTTTACTGAATGGCCATAATCTGCCATGAAATAAACCACAAAATAAGACTGTTTTCATAGAATATTAAAAGTAGCCACATGCCAATGGACAAAAGCTTGGTAATTATGCCTTCAAACAGGACTTTTGCAGAAAGTTATTTGCTTGGGAAGCAAGAAAATGCTGTCAGATTCTCATTATCAACTGATTCCTGTTTCTTCTATCACATTCCAAATCCCATTAAAATTGGGTTAACATAATTATTTGACATTGGAAACAGTATATCTCTTCTAAGTAGAAAAGATGTGTGGCTTGAAGTCAAGCTTAGAAGTAATATATTGCTCTAAAAATAAGGTTTCTGACTTACAAGACATATGGTGAATCTTCATGAAGTCAGGGAGAGAAGAGGAGTTGTCATGAAATGTGCTCCATTAGAATTGCCAGGGGCACAGACTGTACTTTCCCACTAACAAATGTCCCTTTTTTAATGTGGTTGCCCCTATATTTTCTTATTACATGCACAATCCTTTCACTTTTTCCCTGTGAATATGTGAAATACTTCCTATTTTGAATTCCCAGAATTTATGTTTCTGTTTACTTATTAGAACTCAAAAGGTATATTGTATACCCACTGCATATAAAAATGGAATTAAAAAAAAAACATGCTGGAAAGGAGAAAATAATTCTACCCTTGGGGGTGGAGCCTGCTTGATTTGAGAAAGGCTCCATGTAGGAATTTACATTTCAGTAGGGTCTTGATGGGTGAGAAGGGTACTTGAAGAGCTAACAAGAGAAGTAAGACTTTGTTTTCTGATGTGGCTAATGCAAAGTGTTCTAGGGAATGGATAGAAACAGAGAGGTAAAACTAGGCTGGGGTCAGCCTGTAAATGATTTCAAACACCATGCAAGGGATTTCAGTCATTATGCTCTTGTCAGTCACAGTAGACACTTCTGGTTTTAACTAAAATATTTTTAAATGTTTACTAGAGTAATACACGCACAAGACTTAATAATCTAATGGTATAGAAGGACTTACATGAGCAAACCATAGTCATCTTCCCCACTCTTAAGAACTCCCATTTTAACTCATTTAAGCCAATTGTCACTATTAATAAATTTGTTTAGGACACTATCCATGGACTTTCTGCCAATGCAGAAGAGGACTTACCTAATTCATACCAAATCTACTGCTTCATTAATTCTCCCCAATGTGATTATTTTCAGCTCCTACATTTCTTACCATTGTAACTTTAAGGAATATATTTACTGTTTATTTCCTTTTCATCAACTCTATAAAGTAACTCTTGACTCTTTGCTATGCAAAAGGAGTGTCTCAGCACTTCCATTTTTCCCCCTTAGTTTTCTTCCCTCCTTGAAGTCTACTTTATCTGACATTAATATGGCACTTTTGCTTATTTTTAATTAATATTTGGTCAATATATCTTTTTCCATCCTTTTACTTTCAACTTGCCTATACTGTCATATTTGGAGTTTCTTGTAGACAGCATATAGTTTCATCATGGTTTTTTCCCCACAAATTTTTATTTCTTCAACAGGAGTATATAGAATATTAGGTAGAATAATATGCTTTATGACATTGAGAATCAGGTTGTGATATATTTTATTTTATTGTGCGAATGAGGGTTCAGTGGGAAGGATAATGAATAGGATTTTTTAAAATTGAAGTATAGTTGAATTACAATGCGTTAATTACTGCTGTACAGCAAAGTGACCCACTTATTTATATATATATATATATATATATATATATATATATATATATATATACACACATCCTTTTTCATTCTTTTCCATTTTGGTTTATCACAGGATATTGAATATAGTTCCCTGTGCTATACCGTAGGACCTTGTTGTTAGCTGCAGCATGTTTTTTTAAATTCACTCTGCTAATCTGTCTTTTAATTGGTGAACTTAGATCCTTTAAGGTAATTTAAGGTAATTATCATTATGGTGGAGCTTAAGTCTGCCATTTTAATTCTTGTTTCCTGTTTGTTCTGTTTTTCACTTCTTTTTTCTTGTTCCTATCTTCCTGTAGGTTACTTGAATATTTTTAGAATTTCATTTTATAGATAGTTTTTGAGTATAACTCATATAGCTTTTTAGTGATCGTTCTAGGTATTACATTATATATACATAACTTATTACAGTCTAGTGGTATCATCATTTTACCAGTTCAATTGAAGTTTAGAAACCTTACCTTTCTTTATATGATTTTACACTCCCTCATTTGTACTATAATAGTCTTATATATATCCTCTATGCCCTATATCAGACAGTGTTATAATTTTTGCTTCAATCATCAGCCATAATTTAGAAAACCCGAAGGAAAGTCTATATTATACTGTATTTACCCATATTTTTGCATACCATGTTCTTTCTTCCTTCTGGATGTTCTACCGTTCCTTCTTTTATCATTTCCTTTCTGTTTAGAGAACTTCTTTTAGCCATTCTTTTAAGGTAGATCTGCTGGTAAAATTTCTTAGTTTTCTTACATCTAAGAATATCTTGATTTACCCTTCATTCTTAGAGGATATTTTTGCTCAATATAAAATTCTGGGTTGACAGTTCTTTTCTTTCAATGCTTGAAAGATGCTGTGCCACTTCTTTCTGGACTCCATGGTTTTCCTTTTTTATTTTTTTGTAGTAGTTTTTTTTATTGTGATAAAATACACGTAACATAAAATTTACCATTTTAAGCATTTTTAACTGTAAAATTCAGTGGCATTAAGTACATTCACAATGTTGTATAACCAACACCACTATCCATTTCCAAAACTTACCAACTAAACAATAACTCCCCATTCTCCCCTGCCCCAGCCCCTAGTAATCACTATTCTCCTTTCTGTCTCTGTGAATCTGCATATTCTAGGTACTTCATATAAGTGGAATTATACAATAGTCATCCTTTTGTGTCTGGTTTATTTCACTTAGCATAGGGTTTTCAAGGTTCATCCATGTGGTAGCATGTATCAGAACTCCAATCCTTTTTAAGGATAAATAACATTTCATTGTATGCATATACCACATTTGTTTATAAATTCATCTGTTGATCAACATTTGGGGTATTTACACCTTTTAGCTATTGTGAATAATGTTGCTATGAACATTGCTGTACAAGTATCTGATTGAGTCCCTGCTTTCAAATTCATTTGGATATATACCTATAAGTAGAATTGCTAAATCATATGGTGATCCTTTTTAATTTTTTGAGGAACTGCCAAACCATTTTCTACAGTAGCTACACCATTTTACATTCCCAGAAGCAATGTACAAGTGTTCCAATTTCTCCATATCCTCACCAACACTTGTTATTTTCTGGTTTTTTATAGTAGCCAACTAAATGAGTGTTAAGTACTACCTCACTGTAGTTTTCATTTGCATTTCCTTAATGATTAGTGATGCTGAATGTTTTCTTCATGTGCTTTTTGGCCATTTGTATATCTTCTTGGGAGAAATGTCTATTCAAGTCCTTTGCCATTTTTTTAGATGGTTTGCTTATTTTTTTGTTCTTAGGTTGTAGGAGATCTTTAATACTCTGGATGTTAATTCCTGATTGGATATATGATTTGTAAATATTTTCTTCCATTCTGTGGGTTGTCTTTTTACTTTCTTGATAATGTCCTTAAACACACAAAATTTTTAATTTTGACTAAGCTCAATTTAACTATTTTTTCTCTCATTGCCTGGGCATTTTTTGTCATATATAAGAAATCACTGCCAAATTCAATGTCATGGAGATTGTCTCCAGTGTTTTCTTCAAAGAGTTTTATACTTTTAGCTCTTACATTTATGTCTTGGATCTATTTTGAGTTACTTTTTGTATATGGTGTAAGGCAAGGGGCCAAATTCATTTTCTTGCATGTAAATTTGTTTTTGTTTTTTTGCTTTTTTATTTTTTAATGTTTCCATTGGGGAACAAGAACTTGAAGCTTCCTAGTTTGCAATCTTGCTTACATCCTTCTGGATTCCATGGTTTCTGATGAGAAATCAACTGTCATTCAAATTATTTTTCCCTATAGGTAAGGTCTTGTTTCTGTCTGACTGCTTTCAAGATTTTTGTTTTCTTTTGTTTTGCTTTAGTTTTCAGAAATTTGAGCATGACATGCCTTGGTTTGAATTTGTTTGGATATCTTGTTTGGAATTCATTCAGCCTCTTGAATCTGTAGGTTTATGTCTTTTGCCACTTTGGGGAAGTTTTCAGCCATTATTTCTTTGAGTCCTTTTTCAGTACTGCCCTTTTTCTCCTTTCCTACAGGACTCCAATGACATGAATGTTAGATCTTTTGTTTTTGTGCCACAGGTCCCTGAGGCTCTGTTCTTTTTTTGTTTTGTTTAAGTCTATTTCCTCTTCGTTGTTCAGATTTGGTAATTTCTATTATACTATCTTTCTTTTTATTTTGATTATTATTTTTGCCTGTGTTGGGTCTCTGTTGCTGCATGCAGGCTTTCTCTACTTGTGGTGAGCAGGGGCTACTCTTCATTGTGGTGCGCGGGCTTCTCATTGTGGTGGCTTCTCTTGTTTCGGAGCACAGGCTCTAGGTACAGGGGCTTCAGTAGTTGCGGTGCATGGGCTCAGTAGTTGTGGCTCACGGGCTCTAGAGCACAGGCTCAGTAGTTGTGGCGCACAGGCTTAGTTGCTCTGCGGCATGTGGGATCTTCCCAGATCAGGGACCGAACCCATGTCCCCTGCATTGGCAGGCAGATTCTTAACCACTGCGCCACCAGGGAAGTCCCTATACTATCTTTCAATTCATTGATTCTTTCCTGAGTCACCTCCATTTTGCTGTTTCACCTCTACATTGAATTTTTATTCCAGTTATTGTATTCTTGAGTTCTTAAATTTCATTTGCTTCTTTTTTGTCTTCTATTTCTTTGCTGAGCTTTTCTATTTTTTCATATATTTCAAGTGTGTTTTTAATTGTTTATTGAAGCTTTTTAATGATGGCTGCTTTAAAATCTTTGTCAGGTAATTCTCACATTTCCGTTATCTTGTTGTTGCCAGTTATTGATTGTCTTTTTCCATTCATTTGGAGATTTTAATGGGTCTTAGTATGACAGGTGAATTTCAATTGAAATCTGGACATTTTGGGCATTATGTTATGGGCCTCTGGATCTTATATAAACCTTTGTTTTTAGTTGTGACACCACTCCAAAAGAGGAAGCAGGGGTGTGTCCCTCTTTCAGCCAGGTGTCATAAAAGTCCAAGCTCCCCACTCAGCCTTCACTGACACCTGAAAGTGGGGCTTCTCATTACTGTTGGGCCATGGTTGGAGTTCTGACTTTCCTACAGACTTCCACGAATACCTCCCAGGCTGGGAGGGGTAGAAGTGTTTCATTACTTAAGCTCACCACTTGGACTCTGCTGACATCATGGGATGTGAGGTGGTATCATTACTGCTGGGCAGTGATCAAAGTCTTTACTCTCCATAAGGACTCCTCCAACACCACTACAGCAGAGAAGGGGATACTCTGTTACTGCTGGGTGGAAGAAGCAATCCATGTTCCTCTGACACTGGAAGTGGTGTGGGGGAGATCATTACTGCCTGGCAAGGATGGAAGACCCAGTTCCACTTTGGCATTCTCTGAAACCACCATGGCAGGGGTGTTGGAGTGCCTTGCTATACCCTGGCAAATTTAAAGAAGTCTAGGTGCCCTACTTTGCCTTTGCTGGCAAAGGTGGGGGTGGGGTTCAGTTTTCCGTGTGGTGTTTGGCTGGAGTAGAGTGGTTAGTGTCTCAATGTTTTCTGCCTTCCTAGGCTGCCCCTTTCCTGGTCATTTAACTAGAGAACTCAGGCTTTTCTTGGGACTCTTTTGTCTGTGCCTTTGGTGTTTCCAGGTTGCTAGCTTCTTCAGCTCTAAGTCTGAGATGAACAAAAAATAAACAACCTGGGGAACTCACCACTGAGTCATTCCTTGGGTCTGAGTTCCCTTGCTTGTCTTCTTTCTTCTCCTTACCTTTCAAAGTCTTCTTATGTTTGTTTTATATATACTGTCCAGGGTTTTTAGTTGTATTTAGTGGGAGGACTAGGGAAATGTACCTCTCCTTGGTCTTTCTGTAAGTGGAAGCGCCCCTCCTTAAATTATAAACATAAATCAGATCATGTTTCTGACCTGCTTACAAGTCTTAAAGGTTTTTCACTGCACTCCAAGCTAGTTACCACATGGACTTAGAAGACCGTTTTTTCCAACTCCAGCCTATTTCTCTAGCCTCTTTCATGCCCTTGCCCATTCACTATGATTCATGCTGACTTCCTTTCTGTTCCTCAATCACATCAAACTCTTTATTGCCCCAGGGACTTTACAAATGCTTTTACTTCTCCCTTGAATGAGTTATTTCTGATCTTGGCCTGCCTGTATTTTTTGTATATCTCAACACTGTGCCTAAAAGTCACCTACTCAGGGAAGTCTTCTCTGATCACTGTAAGGAGTTTCCTCTCTCCCTTGCTGCAGTTGTTCTCTATCACTACACTTTGTACATTTCATGCCAGTATTTTTCATGATTTGCATTTATATATACATATTTTGTTTGCTTACTAGTGTATTGTATGTTTTCCACTAGATTGTAAACTTCACAGGCTCAGTAGCCATATTCATTATATTTACTAGTTTATCCATGGTGCTTAGCCAAGTCCCTGGTACACAGTAACCATTTAATAAATGTCTGCTGAATGAATGAATGGAGACAAAACATTATACAATGTACAAATTACATTGCCATTTTATAATCTAGAAAGATGCTTATTTATTTGGTATGCATTCATATTTTCATATTGTGAAATACACCAAAAATACTTTTGTTTGTCTCTGTCATTTTGCTTGCTACCTTATGTCAAAACTATCTATTTGTATGCTTTGTTTATAGGATTCAAGGACAGCTACCATGTTTTACTCATTTTTGTATCTATATTCCTTAGCACATGGCCTATACCGAGTAGATGCTCATGATGAAAAATCAATAAATGATAGCTTCTGCAATGTGCTACAAAGTACTTGAAATAGTTCCTAAGAGACACTAAACAAACCAAAATATTTTCATTACTTAGATGACCCAAATAACTAAGTTTCCTTTCAAAATCAAGAAAATATCAAAAGCAGTGACAAACTTACATGCCTCTCTCTCTTTCTGGATACAGTTCTTGGTCAGTGGGAATAAATGATTTTTTCCACTTGGTATGAGCATCCTTAATTTTCCAATCTTCCTAGAAGTAAATAAGACCCATTTGAGAAAAAATGACAATATCTATGGAGAAAGAAAGAAATCTTCTTTTCCCACTCCCCATCTTTATTCCTCTGTAGTCTGTCAATTATTAGCCAAGGATCAAACAATTTGTCTCCTACCTTAAGTACTTTTTATGTTTAAAATTTTTGATTTATAGATCTGTATTAATTTATAAATAGAACCTCTGAACTTATCTAGCACCAATTTTGCCAGTTCACATTTGCAACTAATGTTTGCAACTAACATTTGCTAAATGTTCAGATGAAAATGGACCTAACATCTTGAATGTGAGGGAATTCCCTAAGAGCTAGATGTTTTGTAAATAAATAATGTTAAAGCTCAGAAGAAAGGGTTTAGATCAGGGTTTTGTTTTTATCCTGCAATATTAACACAGGGTTCTTCTTTTATTAGTTATGGGGTTATTTTAGGGAGCCCCAGTGATTGAAGCAAATGCAGTCTTTTCAAATTTGAAATCCAGCTCCTGCTGCTGCTGTTGCTGCTGATTTACTAGGCCAGGGCTGGACTGCCCTAGTTTATCCAGGCAGAGGTTTAGCAGAACTCACTCTTTTTGGGAGTATTTATGGACTTCCGAGATCAGATCTGTGCCAAGTGGTCAAGCAGTACCTAAGCAGCAGCATGGTGGCAGCTGCTAGATTAGTTTATCACACCTCCATAGATTCAGGCTGTAAGGCAAAAACGACCCCAAATGAATTTGGAAAGTTTATTATTTACACAGACAGCAACACAATATCAGCATGGTGTCAACTCCCCATGTCCCTAGTCCCACAGGATGATACCAAACTGGAGGGGCCAGATGACAGATGATACAATTGGTGGGTCACTCTGTCATTGAGGAGCCAACTCTAAACTATAGGTGAACGGTTCTTTAATCTGAAGCTGTACCTGAAGCTGCTGTGAGATGGCAAGTCCCACGCCTCACTGGAACCAGGGTGGCAGATAAGAAATGGACTTGGGATAGCTCCTCACAGGATCATCTTGCCATGTTCCAGGAAAGATCACAGGGCATTATGCCATGACATGTGTCAGACTGTGGTTGAGCCTTGCATACACAGCCTATGCAGAGATGTGCAAGATGACCAGAGTGCCATGGTAAAGCTGTTCTCCTATAATCTGATGAGGAGGTGAGGATTTCAAAGTCAGCCTAGTTAAAAGGGCCATTATTCTATAAGTGGTGAAAGTATAATCAGATAAGGGTAGGGATCATCAATAGCTCCTGGGATTTCATCAGAAAATAGTATTGCAAGTGGTAGTGGTAAACTGAAGAATTGTTACCATTCATCATGGAGCCATCTGAATAAGATATACACCTAGGTGGGTTATGAGGAAGAAGGAAAACCAACTTGTGAAAAAGTTGATGGCGTATATACCAAGCCTTCCCATTTTGACATCCAGTTCTTCCACAGATATCGATAAGGCCACGAGGGATACCTAAACTGACAAAAACACCAGATTTTTCTTCTCAGTTCTTACTGGAACATCATTTTTGCATTTCACACAATTTTGCACTCTTTTCTATCTGAAACTCTTTTTTCATTGGGTTTCCATGACATTGCATTCTCTTGGTTCTCCTTACAATTTTTTTATTTTCTCTTTCTCTTCTGTGGGCTTCCTCCATGGGCATCTCACGCTCTCCTGGTCCTCATTCATATTCTTGTTTTAGTAGTGACTTTCAAGTCTGTATCTTCAGCCCTTATATGTGAATGCAGAAACTGCCTACTGGAAAACCCTTCTCAGCTCTCCCATGGGTATCTCATGTTTAGAGTGTCCACAACAGAATATCTCAGATCACTTCCCTCTTCCAAATCCACTTTTACTTTTTATTTTAGATGGAGAAGAAATAATTTACCCATTCACTAAAGCTAGAATCATGCAAATCATTCTTGATATTGCTCTTTTCCTAACCTTTCATATCTAATCAGTCACCTAGTTCTCCTGAATATTTATTAAATTCATCCTCTTCTCTCCATCCTCACCTTCACTGATCTATTTCTGACCCAAGACATCTCTTCATTGGTCTATTGCCACATCCTTCAAACTGACTTCTCCCTCCATCCTGTCCCTCTCAAATCTGTGCTCTCCATGGCTGCCAGCCAATATAAAACATAAATATATAAATACGACCAAGTCACTTTATTGCTTAAAATCCTTATATGGCTCTATCTTTTTAGGTTACTTTTTAGTTTGAATTTTTCCCCCTGATCTGGCTATTGCCCACCCCTCCCACCTCATCTCCCATTACCTCTTGCTTTGCTTTTCAACTCTAGCCATCCAGGCACCTCTACATAGTGCTCTATAACTGCTCACACATATAGTCTTCCTCCTGGTTGTTAGGTACCCTTCTGTGCATAGTACAGGGCACATCTATCATTGCACTTATCACATTATCCTATTACATTAATTGTGATTGTTTCTGTTTCCCCTACCAGTCTATGAGCATCTTGGTCATCTTTGCATTCACAAAATCAAGCTCATTTTTCTGATTAAAGGATACAACTTGGGCCACCACATTGGTAGTGTTCAAAAAATGTTTATTTAACAGTAAGTTTATATGCTTTTCATTAATGGCTGCTAAATGCACCAGAAACTTCCCTGATGGGCTAGGGCTAGTTAAGAAAACTAGGTTTCCTAATCTTAGGTGGGCTCTGGGATTTTTATTAGATTGTGATTAATAAAAATCTAACAGCAGGGAATACCTGGAAAGAGCCCTAAAAAAAACCCCTATTGGGATAACTTCAACTCCAGCCAATTTTTCTTCTCTCAGAGATGACTGCTATGAATCTTGGTCTGGAAAGGACATGGCTTGATTTAATACAATTTACCCTTGAGGCAGAACAGCAAAGAAAGGATTCTACTAATTTAATTATAGTCTCAGGGTGCTTCTCCCTGATAATCTAAAGGGAGGTTTGGCCCAGAGAAGCACACTTGAAGGCCCATTTATAGTTAAAGATCTCTTCCTACTTGCTTCTCTGACTATTGGAGGCATAGACAGATTGCTATGAGGCTTTAGTTCTTTACTCATAGCTATTAGTTGAATTATACTACAAGAAAATAAAAACATTGTTCCAGAAATTTTGCTTAACTTTCTCTGGAGCAAGTTTTATATATTGTTCCTAAGAATAACTTGTATCTTGTTTAATCACTACTAGTCTCATCAGAATTGCCTAGCTAATTTTTCTGATCAAGGTATACAACTGGGCCAGCACAGAACACGTGCTTTTAGAATTATAGGAAAGGATTGGGCAAAACTAAGTGGAAAAAAGAGGGCTCCCATCCCTTCCTCTCTTTTAGGACAGGGACGACCCACACAGCTGTTCTGTGTTGTCACTTCTCACTAATCATTCAAAAATGAAAGATAAAAGAGAGAAAAAAATTCCTGATAATATATTAATCATTAAAAAAGCAAGAAATCTAAACATTAAACAGAGAGCTATAGAAAAAACACAATCTAAGCAAACTGGGAAAACCACCAGAAAGGGCTCTGCAAGACATTTTGTCTAAATGTTAAATAAATAAAAAACATTAAAATATGTCTTGCCTGGCAAGTCTGAGGTCTGATGCTGAGCAAGCTTCTTAGCAGAAGAATAGGAAGTGAAGATTAAGGCCCCTATAAAAATAACCTAGGTTAGAAATGTGGAGGTTAGAAATCTTTAACTTGCAGCTCCAGAAGAAACATTCACATTATTTACTCCTGTCTTTGGCCCCAAAGAGAAAAAGGCTTTAGGCTCCTCCCCCATCTGCCCTCATCCCTAAGAGTCAGATCCATTGAGCACCTAGATTCTAGTCAGAGAACCTTTGTAAATTTCATATCTGAAGTACTTAGGCTCATTACATATACAAAATCTTAACTGAAAATATTTTGGTCAAGAGATTTTAATTTTTTATTGAACTCTAGAGAGTCTAAAAGACAAAAAAGACAAAACTGTAACAATTGGATTAAACGACGATTTAAAGTGGTTTATGTTTTTTAATTAATTAATTAATTATTTGGCTGCGTTGGGTCTTCATTGCTGCGGGTGGGCTTTCTCTAGTTGCGGCAAGCGTGGACTACTCTTTGTTGCGGTGCGCGGGCTTCTCATTGCAGTGGCTTCTCTTGCTATGGAGCACGGGCTCTAGGCACGTAGGCTTCAGTAGTTGTGGCATGCAGGCTCAGTAGTTGCGGCTCGTTAAAGTGGTTTATTTTGATATGGTTGCAAACATCTCACGAGTTCTATGTCTCCAATTAATCAGTTTAATATTTCTCCTTTGCCTGCTTCCAAAAAGAATCCAAGTCTCCTTCCAAAGAATCAGTTTGGCTTTTATATCTAGACTGTTGAAGTATGTGTCACATATCATTTAGTGCAATGTTTTGATATGTAGTTTATGATAACATACCTTTTCCCCTAATCTTTGAGATTTGTTCATTAAGAGAAGGCAAAACTAAGAGGTTGAAGTTTGTATGTAATAACGCTATACTAACAAAAATGGGGCAAGACATTAACACTGTGAATAATAGGCAAAAAAATATAAAAGCTAGTTTATTTGAAAAGTTGCGGAAAGAAAAATGCAGGATTTAGCTGAGGCATTTGGAGTTAAGAATAAAAGAGTGAACGCAAAGATGATTTAATCATTTTATTTTTCTTCTCCCCAAATCAAGACTATCTGAGTGAAGTCAGCTGTGTTCTTAACAAACTAAGTGAAATAATTAATGCCTATTATGCTGTCAAAATCTAAGGCAAATTTTTGATGTTTTGTAGGGGAAACCTCAGGAAGGACGACTTGGGAAAAATACCTAAGGCCTTGGTGAATGCTATTAGACAGTATAACCCCACACTCACATTTTGGCTAAGTCATTCCTAGTTTTTACAATTACTTTTCTAATAGTTATCTCAGGTGATTATATTAAATAAATTCCTTACTGTAACATATATAGGAGGAGAACATGTACAACTTAATTCTGTGACGTAATTCTCAAAATCCTCTTTCTCTAGGACCTTTTATTCCATCTTCTTTGGTACTGGTTTTTCATGAAATACGTATCTTTTATTTTTACTGCATCCTGGTGTTCGGCATTTGTTTTGATACTCCATTCATTATGCAAACAATATCTCACTTTAAGCTTGCTTACAATATGATGTAGTCTGGTTGCTTGTCATACAAGCACAGTCAGGATATACTGTTTGGTGTTTCAGCCAAATTTCTTCATTTCCTATATTCTCACAGTTGGTACCGTGCAGGAACACTCACGGTGACTCTTAGCCTCCTTTGTAGTTAACTTTCTGATGAGACATATTCAGTTAACATTCAATAGACCTTCCCCTTCCAAAGTACTGTTCAGTTTGGAACACTGATACAAACCGTTTTACTAGTTTTAAAAGTCATATTCTGGAATCACCTTAACTTGGTACTACAATCATGCGTCATGAGCTCAGACAAATTACTTAACATCTGTAAGCTTTATTCATTAATTTATTCAACATTTATTGAACTATGTGTAATAGGCTCTGGGGATAGGAAGTAAATGTGATAGCCAAGAGTTTCTCATCTGTAAAACGTGGCTAATGATAGAGCTGTTTTGAGGATAAAATATATGTAAAGTACTTAGCACAGTGCTCAGTAAATGTTCATTGTTATTATTAGCAGTATTATTTTGATCAAATTACTTTTAACATCTCCCTGTGACTGTAACCTCTAATGATTCACAATGCATCCATTCCATTCCGTTTCTGAACATAAAGCTACTCCATAAAGTACTGATGCTGGAAATGATCTTTTCTAGAAATATTGATGCAATGTTCCGAGAACACTGGAATGTAGGCACTCTAAAATACAATACCTTTCACACCTGGTCAGCCAAGAAAAAAACTGTAAATCACAACCACGGTCTGGATTATGAAAGGAAAGTGCTATACCTGTACCGTCTGAGTGTAGACTTGTCTAGATAATCTATATTTCTTTCCAAATTCTCTCATATACTTTTTTTTTTTTTTTGTGGTACGTGGGCCTCTCACTGTTTTGGCCTCTCCCGTTGCAGAGCACAGGCTGCGGACGCGCAGGCTCAGTGGCCATGGCTCACAGGCCCAGTCACTCCGTAGCATGTGGGATCCTCCCGGACCGGGGCACGAACCCGTGTCCCCTGCATCGGCAGGCGGACTCTCAACCACTGCGCCACCAGGGAAGCCCTCTCATATACTTTTAAGTTTGTATTATTAGAAAAATAAATAACAAGCCTACAGACAGGCCATCTTAAGTTTTACTTGTTGTGTATCACTAGCCTGAAATGATCAAAAATATTTTTACTGTGGTTTCAGCTCTTTGTGGCGGGGGAGGGGGCAGGTGGGGGTGATGTCAACTCATGTTAGTTGAGAAAAGTGGCAGCTCTGCATCTCATGCAATTGAACTAGAGAAAATGGGTTACTGCAAGAACTGGCAAAACCTATTGCCATTATTGCAATGGTTATAGAAATAAAATGAGTTTCTCTTTTACTCAGTGGAACTATTTAAGAATGACAAAGAGAAAACACCTACAACGGTGGCAGAGACTTTGCGTCCAAACGTTCTAGTTTGAATTATTTGTCGTTTAAGTCGAGCCTCATTAGGTAAACTGTTTTACTAAGGACTGCACAGGAGCCTGTGTAAGATTTCGGAAGAACAGGAGTTTTGAAGAACCATGTTGTTTACACTCTGTCACTCATTTTCAAGCCCAGTGTTACCCTTCAGTTCTTACACAAGAATATCTGAAAACAAAAGGACATCCTCTAAAATGGGTACTCGGTGCTCTGAGCGTCGGAGGAGTTGGCCGAAAACCAGACACCAAGCCCTTCAAAAGGCACGTGGGGCCGAACCTCCCTCGGAATCGCCACGGCCGGCGCTCGAAGGCTCCAGGCTCCGCGCCTGACTTCCCAGGGCCGGTGCAGCACCGGGGGCGGTCCGACAGCACCGGCCCTCCTGCCTCGTCATCGCTGCGTTTCTGGCTGGCGGAGCCCGGTCCCCGTCCGCGGCATTCCACGCCTCCGTCTCCGCGGGCGTACGCGGGGCTGGGGAATCACCTCGGGAGCCCACTCAGCAGCGGGGAGGGCGGGAGCGAGGAAAGCCCGGGCTCCCGCTGTAACCCCCGAACTCAGCGGCGTCCCCCACCCCTCGGCGGCGGGGCCGCAGGTACCTCCTCAGCTGCCTCAGCATTCGGCGCTCAACTGGTGGGCAGCCCGTCCCGCCGCCGCCACGTCCGCTCAGAGGCCCTTCGGAGCCGCACTCCCGCCGCCGGCACCTGACTGACTGACTGACTGGCTGACTGGCTGACCGACCGACCCGAAGTTGGAACCCGGGCCGCCGCCACGGCCGCCGCCGCCGCGCACGCGCTCCTCGCCCGCCTCCGTCCCGGGGCGGCCCGCTGGGCGGGAACGCGACGCTACGAGCCGCCCGCACCTGCCTGACTGACAGGCGGACCCCGGCATCGGGCCTCGTGCCGGCGCGCGCACGCGCACGCGCCTGGCGCGGCTGCCGTCGGCCCCGGGGGCGGGACCGCGCGGCAGCGAGCGGGCGGGGGGCTCGTGGTGCGCGCGCCCCGCACCCGAGGGCTGCGGAGAGATATTTTGGGTGGCAGGAGGCCCCTCGTCATTTCCGCCGGGCTGCTGGTCGTGCCGGGGGCTTCACTCTCGCGCACGAGGCGAACGGGCAAGTTGGCTGCGGGCGTGTGGCGGCAGCTCCTTCCATTAGCGCTGCGACCCTCGGCAGTACAAGCCATGAACTGAAACCCCGGAGGGACGGAGACCCGAGCGGAGTTGCGGAGCCACGGCAGCAGCCGCCGCCTCAGCGGGGAGCGAGCAGACCCGGCGCGGAGCCGCGACCCCGGCGCCTTTCCCTCCCCGTCACCGCTCCCACCGCTGCAGCCGCGAGACTCGACACACAAAAGCCGCTTTCTCCGCGCCGCCCGCCCAGCGAGGCAGCAGCCAGCGAGGGACCCCACCTGAGGGCGGCTCGGGCTGCTGAGTTCGTTTTGTGTCTGAGCTCCGAGCTCCGCGCCCCGCGCGGAACCGACCCTGTGCTCATGGCTCTGATCATGGAACCGGTGAGCAAATGGTCTCCGAGTCAAGTAGTGGACTGGATGAAAGGTAATGCCCGCTGTGCGGAGGGCGAGGCGGCCCTGGGGCTCGGGGTCCCGGCGCACGGGAGGGAAGGGGCGCCCGCCGCGGCCGAGCCCGCCATCGGGGCTGCAGCCGGCTGATCGTGGGGCGCCGAGGGCAGCGGGGGACCTCCAGGGCTGACTGGGGCTCGGGATCCTGGTCTCCTATTGTCTCCAGCCAGTGGCTTCCCATCCGGAGAGGGGCGCGGAGAGTGCGGGGGTGGCCGGGGCGACCCGATGGGAGGCTGGGAGCCGGACGGCGGAATCCCTGTCAGTCTTTCCGGCTCCTAGCTCCCCTTGGTGCCCCCAGGCCGGGAGGACGTGTCGACCCTGCCTTCTCCCCTCAGGGAGGAGCCCCCAGGGACGGTCGCCCGTTCCCCGGCCCCTTTGTTCCTGGGAATCCTGACGCCCCCTTGGCGGCCGCCCCTGCCAAGTGCCTTTTCTTGCGCCAACTCTCCCTGCAACTTTTAAGCCCACATAATGGTGTCAGGACGCGGCCGCCGGGGTTTGGATCCGGAGAGCTCCCCCTCTTCCCCAGGTTGGGCTGAGGATGCTCGGGGGATGCGCTGCTTTGGGGGAGAGGAAAACATGCTTCCCCTGGGACAGCATCTGCGCTGGTATCTGTGACTCCTCCTGTGCATCCCCCCGCGTCCTTTGCCTCCTTCTCTTCTGGCGGCTTGAGGCTTTGAATCTTAAAGCTTTTTATTGGGGGCTCGACCCCAGGTGTAAAGTGATGCACATTCAAGTGTCCCCTCATTTATTCCATCTTGAAGACTCTCCCCTTTTTTCCCCTGGGCAATTTCTAATAACCATACTTAAAGACATTCGCCCTCTTAATCTCAAACGTGGGCTTTTTCTCTGTCCCTGGGTTTTCCTGCCTCACTATCTCCCTCTGTTGTCTGTTGTCTGAGTTAGAGGACCCTCTCCTCAAGACCACTGCGCCCCCTCCCATCCCCAAGATTCCTAAGATTTGGGGAATGCTGACAGGGGATGGAGGGGATGGACAAAAAAGGATTCCTCGCCGCACTTGGGAGATGTTAAGAGTTTTGCTTGTGGTTATTCCTAGGCACAAACTCTGGGTGGATTAGTCAGGGCCCAAAGGCTTATCATTTGCAAATGCAGTTTCAAAGATGAGGGAGCCCCTTCTTAGGGCTTGCTTAGCAGTCAGACTTTCTAAGCTCCAGGTACTTTAGAACGAAAGTAGCGTGATTGGAAGTGATTGAGAGCAACAGAGGGAAACTCAATTTTTTTTTCTTTTTCCCCCGAGCCTTTTCAGCCTCTTGCTTGTCTTGTGGATTTTCCTTTATCCATTTGCTTTCCTTTTATTCCCTTACTTGCCCCTTTATTCTTCATTTATTTCGTTTTTCTTTTCTAATATGTGGAAAGTGCTTTGTAACTGCAAAGCGCAGTACAAATGAGAGTGTACTGAATTAAATCGAATTCATTATTTATCGACTGCCCCCCTGTGTGCGGTGCATTGTGCTAAGGTGCCATGGGTGCCATGACTAAGACAAAGTCCTGCAGTGGCTCATTATTTTTTTCTGTTTCTTCTTCTGTTTTCATATTGCTATTGAAATTCTGCTCTCCTAGATTCCCACCAATTTTTCCCCCCTTCGGATTGTCAGATGCAGACAAACATCTAACTTCTGTGTTTCTCAGTCATGGAAGAAAGAGCCAGAGCACATGCGAAAAGCAAGACTGCTTAATTAAAACCCTTTCTTTGAATTTGCCTAAAAGATTACTTCAATTTGAGTCTTGTTACTGAAATACTCAAAGAAAAGCTATCTTGGCTCCTTGGGAGTCAGATTACCTTCAGAGACTACCTCTCACAAATTCCCATGATGCTTGTAGTGAGTGCTGCATACTCCATCTTCTTCACCTCCCACCCTCCCAGTACATTCTTGCACTTTCCCCTCTCTCTACACTTTAGGTCCACTGAAGCATGTAGAACATATGATGTACATATTCTGACACACATTTTTAGTTTCTCAGTACACTAGTCCTTTAAAAATCTCTCCAGCCTAAAATGCAGCTTCTTTGGAGTTGGGCTTACATCATTAGCTGTGATTTTAAGTGATTGTTATATTTAAGTTGAATAACTTATTTTCATACCTGTTGGTGATGCATCTTAGAGCTATTTGAGAAGACAGAATTTGTGTATCTTTGTATACATTAGACTGGAAGAGAATAACTGATGTCATTATCTGTATATTTCAAGTCCCAAACTGCTTACTGCTGAAATTTCCATAATCTTCATATAAATTTGATTTGAGATATTATCAGAAAATAAGGTTTAAAAAAATACTAAGATGAAACAAGCATTTCCTCAAATTAATTAACTTAATTAAGGTAACGTACACTATTAGCTTAATTAATCCCCCCCACCCTTTTCCCCAAATAAACTTTACAAAATACACTTAAAAATACTTTTCATCCTTTCTTCAGATGCGCTAATGTTTAAAAGTCAATTAATTTAGGCTGTAGCTTTGGAATGGCCAAACCTCATTTAGTGTTGTATAATGTATAGTGTTATAAAGGCAGTACCAAAGGATGAACAGGACTTTTGAACAACTGCAGCATTGTGGGAGTTCTTTAAAACATGCTCCTAATGTGACAGTTTCATCATCCTTAACATTTAAAGCATATATATGGCATATGCTTTCACCTAGTCACAATCGTAGATAGTTATAACTCTCTTTAGTAAGGTATATGCTTTATGCTCTTTCTAGGGTATTTTTTTCCTTCACTAAACAGAAAAGGAACCATTAAGCATATAAGAATAGCATGGCCATATGTTTAATGCTTCCAGACAATTTATAGAAGTGCAATAGAAACTCAGTCAGCAGAGAGGGAAATGAAGGGAAAAACCCCTGGCTGACAAGATTATTAAACTTTGGTAGAATATATTCAAGATTAATTATGAAGGACCATATATACACTGCAATTCACTTTAATTTATTACTTTTTATTAAAATATATTTGAGGGACACGTAAGTATTAAATTTATGTTAATTATTATTAAAAAACAGTATGAGGAAATACTTCCTATTTTTTTGCTCACCCCTAACTCCACTATTTGTGAAATCCAATACTCATTGAATTTTCTCCTGACAATAGAAATTTGATGTGACACAGTGTCAATGTTAGTTCCAGTAAATATATGAACTCCTCATGAGTCAGTAGAATAAGCATTTATATCCCACATTATCCTGATAGTACTTCAGGCTATTAGGAAATGTCTCATAGCCTTCAAAATTAATTTTAAAAATTAATTTTATAAAAATATTTTTTGAGAAAATCAAATACTCATCATTTAGTGCTTGCAACTAACCTTTTTCAGTTGGAAATTACATTCAGTCCTCCTGTAGTTTTGACAAAATTTTAAAACATAAACCTTTTTACAGTGAATAAAAGCAAAGCAGTTATTGGGAAAAGCTATAGGTAGAAAAGTAGGCCAATAACTGTTTCTAATTTTTGCTCAGTCTGTTACTCTAAAATACATTATTTCTCAGCTCCTGTCTGTTCACTTGCAGGGCCTGGAAATATTTCATAATCTGCAGTTGCTTGAGTCTACTTTTTTTGCCTTCTGAAATACAACAAAAACCTTTGAACACGTTTGGGCCCCTATTATTAATTTTATCATTAATTTTCCTTGTCCACGTCACACCCAATAATTCCAGTTTTTTTCTCACACCTTTTCTGCCTTTTGAAATTCTTTCAAAATATCCAGATGACTAAGATAAAGTTATTTTCCAGGGCCAGCTCCCTTTCTGACATTTTTTCCAGTGATCTTTAATCCCTTTCTGGATCAAATAAAATGGATTATTGTTTTCAGAGTCAACGGACAGGCCCCGCTTTGCTGATCTTCTCTTATGGTCTCTGTGACTTAGCTCCATGCACTCTTATGTTATTATGATTCCTAAAATCATCTAAATTTTTAAGATAGCCTCTGAAGCCATCCCACAATTAACTGCTCTGGTCTTTCCTGTTTACTATAAACCATTTTCTTTAAGAAGCATTCACTGACTTCTAATTTCTGTCCTGATGACTCAGCCTTCTTGAGGACTGAAAATGAAATACATTATTTTAGGTATTAAAAAACAAAGATAAAGCCAACGTTTTGCATACAACCCTAAAAAGAGGAAAATGCAGTGATGAAATAAGATCTATTTAGTGTAAAAGTTTACATACTCTAGAGGAAAATGTGTCCCATAACGGAAAGCAGTTTTGACAGGTACAATGCCCTTTAGTAATTTTTTTCCCCCTCATAGGACCCAGAGCTGAAGTTGAAATTTATCTTAATCAGGTGAAGGAAAATGTCAAAATTTTGAGTTAAACTGTTTTGAGAGAGAGATCAGAAATAATTTTGTGGCAGGAACTTGAGAAGTATACACCGTAAGGGAAAAAAAATATGCTAAATGTTTAAATTGGTGCTATTACCTCTTTTTGAAAAATTAGGTTTTTTCTCAATTGCAGCGTGACTAGATAGTAACCAACAATCACCTACTTTGGATTTGACATTTTTGGAACAGGAATTCTTGTCATTTTATACAAAGAGGAAATTTACCTTTTTGATATGTAGAGTTTAGTTCACAAGAAACGTTTTGTTTGTAGTGTCATTAACATTTGCTCCTTAAGGTAACACACATGATATAGTGCATAGTAGGAAAAAAAAGAGTTTATTTATGTAGATGTATTCTAGTTCTTAGATATTTACTTAGTACTTCAGCATGGAAGGTGCTTTGATGGATGAATTTAAATAATTCCCTGCTTTGGAGAAATTAGTCTCTGTATGGGTTGGCAGTGACATTGGCAAACCTATGCCAAGACAGAGACAGGTACCAACTAGTACATTTGGTAAATTTTAAGAGTTTGCATATGTATACAAGCACCAATGGAAAGAGAAGATGATGATTTTAGTAAGTCAGGAAGGAATCCATGGGGAAGGTTTGAGCAACTGTTTAAGCAGTTTATTTAATTAAGGTATATTCTAAGAGGGATGTATTCTAAATGTAGAAGCACAGCAAGAGACTCTAGAGTTGAGATGGGGCGATTAACCAGAGGCGTTGAGTCTACGTTTGTCTGGTTGAAAGAGAAAGGTGGGCAGTACAGGGAAAGTGAGGGAGGAGCATGAGTAGGTGGCACAAAAGTACAAGAACAAATCTGCATTTCACAAAGACAATAAAACTCTCATCATGTCCTGAGTTTAAATAAATACCACATTATAAAACTTCGGCTGCCAAAAATAAGCCCATTTCTGTTTCTCAGGAATAATTTGGAAATAATGTTAAAATGAGTTATTTTGAATATTAATTACATCATTAACATTATGTTGTTGGATATTTAGAATTTTACTGATCCAAATTCTTACATGAAGAATGCAGATTGGCTTTTAAATGTTGATGTTGTTCTTAAAGCAATGATAAATTATCATTTTCATTCATAGCAGAGTGACCTCAGATTAGGACCTAACATTTTCTTAATGACTTTTAGCGTTCTATGTGACTTCCCTCACACACAAGGCTTATTGTGAAAGATGAAGCATTAGCTTCTATAAAGAGTCCTAGAAGGATGGATCATCAGTACTAATTTAAAGGTGGGGGAAAGGGAGGGTAAGTAATTTGAAAAACAAAATGGAGTCTAAAGCTTTATGTTTATGAGTTTGTCATGGATTAGTGTCTGGCTCAAGAATAGGCTCATTGTTTTGAATAGCATTCAGTGAGTGAATTCAGTTTTCACGCATAGCATAGGCCTGTGCTACCCAAAATGGTACATTTCTGTGGTTGTGAAAGCCAAATGATCAAAAGCCAAAAAGTTGATTTTTGCTAAGTATTTTAAAATATTATTTTTATATTAAAATAAACATAGATATTATATTCATGGTATAGAAAGCAAAATTGGCATGATTTTAAAGATGAGACCAGAGGCTTAACAGGAATTTTAGCCTTGCAGCAGGCTGTTTTAAAGCTGCGTTTCCCAGACCTCCCAGGGTTATGAGTACACTCTGTTCAGCAGTTAAGGATACATCAGTGGAAAAGTTTGAGAAGTGGTGGTTGGGTTTAGAAAAGGTAAAATTTATGTACTCTGCTTCCTCTTTTTCTCCTCTTGCAAAGGATAAAATATTATCTTTTCAGTCAAGGTCATGATAATTACAGCATCTTACTTTGTTTGATCCATAAACCTGTAGTCAGGATGAACTTCTTGAGAATGATTCCCATCTAATCCTATCTTCCCCATCAGCTTAAAAAATTTAATGGTTTCTCACTGTTTTTAGGATAAAGTCCTTAAAATGGCCTATAAGACCCTGGAAGGTTTGGCTGTTGCCTGTGAGGTAAACCTCATTGCTAGCACTAGCTACTCGGGCCTTCTTTCAGTCCTGTTTACCCAGCCCTTGAGCCTTTGCACTTTTGCTTCACCCAGTTAAATCCTGCTCATCCTTCAGATCTCAAGCCTTCCCTCCTCTGCCTCAGAAAAGCCTTCCTGAATCGCCATATCACATCAAATCCTCAGTTATGCACTCTCTTGGTACCGTGTATATCTTCTTTGTTCCATTTGCCAGTTTTATTTTTTACCTTTATTTGTATGATTATTTGATGAGGGCAGGGAACCCATCTTTTTGCATAACAGTGCATAAGAAAGTATCTGGTGAAAAGTAGGAGCTTAGGAAATATTTGTTGAGTAAAGGAATAAATAAATTTATTCACAGATTACTGGTCTGTCGACAAATCTGCTTTCCTAAATGACGATGCACGTAAAGTCTCTTATAATGCCCTAATGGATACTTCAGAGACGAGTTGTATACTGTGTGCCAGAATACAGTGTAAGTAGGGTTGCTTTGTCCATTTTTCATAGTTGTGTTGCTGTCTAGCCAATTCAATGATCTAAATCATGGTGTAGATTCATTTCGTTAAGAAACGTTAATAATTTCAGTGAATCTATAACACTTCCGTGTTTATGCTATAAATATTATTTGCTGATGTCATTTCATAGGCCAACACAATAGGCAAACTTCTTAAAAAATTAAAACATACCCCTTTTCTTAAGTATTTTCTTTCATACAAATTTTCTGATTGTTTCTTCATTTTGGTGTTTTTAAAAGAAAACCATATGGGCTTCCCTGGTGGCCCAGTGGTTGAGAGTCCGCCTGCCAATTCAGGGGACACGGGTTCGTGCCCCGGTCTGGGAAGATCCCACATGCCGCGGAGCGGCTGGGCCCGTGACCCATGGCCGCTGAGCGTGCGCGTCTGGAGCCTGTGCTCCGCAACGGGAGAGGCCACAACAGTGAGAGGCCCCCGTACCACAAAAAAAAAAAAAAAAAAAGAACACCATATATTTTGGAATGCATGGTAGAATGAAATTGAAAAAAATGCCTTACATTTTTCCTCTTAAAAAAGTAAAGAAAATAAAGTTCATATAAGAAATTTAAATATATTTTTCTGTTGTGAGAAGAAAATGCCCTTTATTTGTTAATATAGAGGATAAAATGAAAAAAAAAAAGCCCGTTAGCTTAATGAGAACCATTATCTTCTCATTATATTTAATGTTGAATCTACATTTTTATTAATAGGAATAAAATTAAGATATTTAAAGATGCATCTTAAATCAGCATTTGTTATATAACTTCATCTCACTCTGATTTTCAAAAATAAATTTTAATTTTTTAAACCAAATATAAATTTATTTGGACTAATTTTTGAAGAGCACTCATTAAGAACCTATGTAGATAGTTACTGTAAAGCATAACTTGTTGAATACAGGTGCCTCATGTGGATTTTTTGTGAATTACATGCTACTAGTAGGCACGTTATAGAGATTTTTCTAATAAAGTGTGCCCCTCCCCCTAAATTTAGAATTGTTAAAACATAAATCAGAATAAGTGAAATTTTTAAGACTTTAACATAACTTTGCCTGTCTGTTAACTCTTAATAAAACAACACCTTCGGGCTTAAATGTTCTAGCTAGTACTGCAAATCAGTGGATTGCAATTGTGCCCTGGTTTGAATTACAAATAACCATTAAACATGCTAGTATTTTTTTTAACTTGAAAGATGTATTTAATTTCTTGTTCAATTCCAATTTAAATTACAATCATTAATTCTAATGGAAGCTTTCATTATCTTATTCTTTCAATTTCAGAAAAGAAAGGGTTGTGGGTATTTGCATAAATTCATTGAATTTTAAATTTTACTAAAGTACAGTAACTGCTGTTTTAGTTTTCTGTGTTCATCTATTGAATATTTTGTCACAACATAAAATTGTTTTAAAAACCAAGATTTATTAAATAAACCAAAACTCACAATGGCATTAATGTATTCTAGTTTGCCACAGTAAGAACACTGTTACATAACTAATATCAAATGTAGCATACTTGTCTGTTTTATATTTACTTGACATTAATGTTCTTGGAAATTAGTTTTTTTTTTTTTGCGATACGTGGACCTCTCACTGTTGTGGCCTCTCCCGTTGCGGAGCACAGGCTCCGGACACGCAGGCTCAGCGGCCATGGCTCATGGGCCCAGCCGCTCCATGGCATGTGAGATCTTTCCGGACCGGGACATGAATCCGTGTCCCCTGCATCGGCAGGCGGACTCTCAACCACTGCGCCACCAGGGAAGCCCCAGAAATTAGTTTTATTAGGTAGGTTGGATAGTCTTCTGATAAGATGATAGGAAGAAACTGCGTTGTTACTTGCTTTTAAAGTGTTACCCAATATCCTCTTGTTTGTTTGAACTTTTTATTTTGTTTCAGCCATATCTGCTATTTTTAAAATGGGCTTGCAACATGGTTTTTGTCTAGAAGAAATCAATGGAAGGCTGACTTAGATCCTGGATTTTACTTTTTCCAACTTGTTTACACAAAGATTACAAAATAATCTATTTTTTAGCAAGATGTTAGACTTCTAATTAATTTATTAATAAAAAACCTTTGAAATACTTGTTTTAAGTAATTATGCTCAATGAGTAATTTCAACAGCATTAGCGGAATTCTTGTTATAATTTTGGTATGTTTTATATGTGTATGTGGGAGTTTATTTCAGCTATCCATATTATTTTCAAAATGTTTGATACTCCTGGCGACTTGTGTTTTTTTTCACCTGGCTGAGCAGAAAATTCGTATTTTAAGTTTGTGTAATTCACTTATATTTTGGCTATGTAAACGAGGTACTGGGCTATTAAAAATATATATAAAAGAGAAAGAATTGTAGAGTTGTTGCTACTGGTGCTCAAAATAGACATTAGAGTCCAGTTGCTAGTTTTTCTCCCTGCCTGCCAGAGCCTGTGTGGAAACCAAGTTGAGTGTGGTACGAGCCCGCATATGGATGGCAAGGCAGGTGCTCCTTCCCCATTTCCCTCTGCATTGGTGACATGGTGAGTTTTGCGACCGTCTCTGTTGGCACCAATGTTGCATTAAATTAATGACAGGTTTGCTTATCTAGAAGGCTGCTACCTTGCCCAACAGCTGTCAGACCAGAGGCTTTCAATTTGATGTTGAATTGTGACAAGCAGAGAGCAGCTCATTCTATGGAATGTTTAGAGCTAGATAATTTTTCTTTCTAATCTGTCCCTAGACATAATGTTTTAAGTCTATTTATGGTAAAAACATGCTAATTCAGATTGTTTATTTGGGATTTGTGATAATTTGAGTAGGTTCCTATTGAACTTTACTTTTGATATGTGAAGAAAGGGCTTGCTGATCAATCTAATAGTGTAATTAAGATTGGAAAGAAATTGTTTGATCCTGGAGGATGTGATGTTTTTAAGTATCATACTTTGCCAGGAGCCATTTCCATAGTGAAAATATGCAAGCTAGAAATGAGTTATATTTTTAGTTAGGATTTCTACATACTTGGTTGGAATCAGTTTTTTGACTTTTTGGAATATTTTTGCAAACATCCTGTAGTACAGCTTGGTTCTTCCCCTCATTAGCCCATGTTATAAAGGTCTCATGCATTTCACATCTATTAGTAGTAGTAGTACTTAAAAGTGAAATAAGGGACAGTTGTTAACACCCTTTAACAGGTAAGTTACAGAAGTTAAGCAGCTCAACAGAGATGTACAGCTGTTCAGTGATGGAATTAGGTTGAACATTAACTCTTTTTTCTTTTCTGCCTACTGGATTGGATTTACACTTCCATGGATGAAGAACATAGTTCAAGTTTATACGTAATTATCTTAAGACTTGACTTTTTAAAAGTTTCTGAATTTTCTACCTTTTAAAAATTGGCACCATTTAGTATATAATAAAGAGTACTTTGAAATCAGATGCCTGTGTTAGTTATATCCAGGCTCCATTACTTCCTAGCTGTGTGATCTTAGTGAGGGAGGGTTGAAGTAACTTGCCAGGTTTTCTCATTTTTGTAAAATAGGGGTGATAATATTACCTACCTCATAGGGTTATGGTATGCTTAAAACGATGCCTAGCACACAGCAAGTGCATGATAAAGGTCAGCTTTTTTTTAATTATGAAGAAGTTTCATTCTATTGGTAATCTTCAGAGGCAGAACTATTAATAGATAATATTTATTGACTGCTTACTATATACCGTGTACTGTGCTAGGTGCTTTCACTGCGTCATCTTATACTTATCCTAGCCCTGAAAGGTTGGAATTATCCCTGTTTTACAGATGCAGAAACTTTTTCTTAGAAACATTGAATCACTTGTCCTGTATACCAAAATATTTATCAAGCAGGTGTTCAATAAATATTTTCAAGAATGAATAAATATTAAGTGGAAGAAGCAGAATTTGAATGAATTTCTAACTGGTTCTAAAACATAATATGATTACCTTGCCTTTCTACCAGGGATAGATGTGACATGAGAGGAATCCTGGGAACATTTGCAAAGATGTTGATGTCCTCTCTGTCAGACCTACTTTCTTAAGTGTGTGGTAAGGTGGGGTGTGGTCATTGGGTTCTTTTGACCTCTATAGGGGTGTGTGTGTGTGTGTGTTGTGTGTTGTGTGTGTTGTTGGTTGGTGATAAAGCGTTTCCACTCAAAGTAGAACTTTAGCCAGTGACAAAAATGCCACATACAACTATAGTATTGGTGACATTTTTTTTTTGACCATGCTGCACGGCATGAGGATCTTAGTTCCCTGACCAGGGGTCAAACCCGTGCCCTCTGCAGTGGAAGCACAGAGTCTTAACCACTGGGCGCCCAGGGAAGCCCCTCATCTTTCTTATTTTGAAGTGAACTCCAAGAGTTTGATGCTCTCCTCTTCTGAGTGTAGACCTAGGCAAAAGATCTACTTTAGGCTACTACTACTAACCAGCCCAGTTCTGAGATGTTTTGTTCTCAAAGGATTGCTAATAAAAGTACATGGTGCCTCATGAAAAGATGCTCAACATCACTAAGCTTCAGGGAAATGCAAATCAAAACCCCAATGAGATATCACCTCACACCGTCAGAATGGCTGTCATCAAAAATACCACAAATAATAAATGTTGGCAAGGATGTGGAGAAAAGGCAACCTTAGTTCATTCATGGTGGGAATGTAGATTGGCACAGGCACTATGTAAAACCGTATGGAGATTCCTCAAAAAATTAAATAGCTAGAACTACCATATGATCCAGCAATTCCATTCTTGGGTATATATCTGAAGAAAATGAAAACACTAATTAGAAAAGATACATGCACCCCAGCGTTCATAGCAGCATTGTTTACAGTAGCCAAGATATTGAAGCACCCTAAGTGTCTGTCAACAGATGAATAGATAAAGAAGATGTGGTATACACACACACACACACACACACACACACACACAGGAATATTACTCAGCCATAAAAAAGAATGAAATTTTTCCATTTGCAGCAGTATGAATAGACCTAAGAGGGTATTATGCTTAGTGAAGTAAGTCAGACAGAGAATGACTTACTTTAAAGTGTATGTTTTCACTTATATGTGGAATTTAAAAACTAAATGAAAGAGTATGACAAAACAGAAACAAACTCATAGATACAGAGAACAAACTAGGGGTTACCAGTGGGGAGAGGGGTCGGGGGAGGTACCGATGGGGAAGGGGAAGGGGATTAAGAAGTACAAACTACTATGTTTAAGGTAAAATAAGCTACAAGGATGTAATGTACAGCACAGAGAATATAACCATTATTTTATAATTCCTCTAAATGGAGTATAATCTGTAAAAATACTGAATCACTGTGTTGTACACCTGAAACTAATATAGCATTGTAAATCAACTATACTTCAATAAAAAAAATTTTTTAAATTTGTAAAAGAACTGATACTTCCATAAGTATGAATAAACATCTAGAGTATTTAAAAAATATAGTTAATATGCACTTATAAATTTAAAAATACCCTCCGCCCCAAAAGTAGTGGTGCCTGATAATAGATGTTCCTAAGGAGCATTACATTTTACTACAAATACAGGCATACCTTGGAGATATTGTGGGTTTTGTTCCAGGCCACGGGAGTAAAGCAAATATTGCAATAAAGTGAGTCACATGAATTTTTTGGTTTCCCAGTGCATATAAAAGTTGTGTTTACACTCTACTGTAGTCTATTAAGTATACAATAGCATTATATCTAAAAAAGTGTATATACCTTAATTAAAAAATACTTTATTGCTAAAATATGCAAACTATCATCTAAGCCTTCAGCAAGCTGCAGTAGTAACATCAAAGATCACTGATCACAGGTTATATTACAAATATAATTATGAAAAAGTTTGAACTACTACAAAAATTACCAAAAGGTGACACAGAGACATGAAGTGAACAAACGCTTTTGGAAAAATGTCACCGATAGACTTGCTCAATGCAGGGTTGCCACAAACCTTCAATTTGTAAAACAACAAAATGTCTGTGAAGCACAATAAAGTGAAGTGCAATAAAATGAGGTACACCTGTAAGGGCCTTGATTATATTCTGTTGTTTATATTTACCAAGTAGTGGTTAGCATTGCTATCTATTGCAATACATTTCATTAGTGTTTCTTTGAACAGCAGACTTTATTCAGTACATTTCTATAGCTTGGAAACCCTTACCTACCTAGTAAATGGTAATCGTTCTACCCAAGTTATTTTGTTTTGTTTGGAAATTCTTTTTTTGTAGACCAAATTGTGATATGAAACGATAGCATAGTGAATCACACAAAAAACATATATGCTGGAGAAAATTTAATCATTATCTGTCAGAAAACTATTGTAAAATCGTAAGATACAGAGTGGTCAAGTTGAGCTAGAGATGTTTGATCAATTGAGTACTTGTAAAATGGTAATGATAGATACAGTTACATCCACATTATGTTTTAAAATGATACACATGGTTTTGCCTGTGTATCTAAAATATATATTCTGGCATGTATTTTTGAAACTTAAAGTAAGATTTGTTCAGAGTAAAAACACAAAGATGATATTTTCTGTTTCTCCTTATTTTCCTTTAATAGACTTGAGGTGAGTTTGTTTTAGGCTGGAAGTTTTAAAATAAGTGAAAACAACTTAATTGTTCTTTGGTTGTGGAGAGAATGATTTGAAATCTCTCATTTTTTATGAAAGCTACAACAGCCAGGACAATAGACATTTAAAAAATAACATCAACTGTGAACTGTGGTAATTACCAACTATTTTGAAGTTGCCTTAGCATTGTCCATTTGATTCTGTAAAGCACTTTTTCTCTCCTAATGTGCTCATTATTTTTCAAAATCCATACAAATTAAAATTAATTTTGTTTGGGCATGTTTTTGAGAATTTTGTCACTTTTTTTGAAAAAGTTGTTGGCATCCTGTGTTGATAAGTGGTCTGGTAAGAGATAGACTTTTAAATGTGGTAACATAATGAATCTCCATCTACATTAATTTTAAGATGTGTCTAATTTAATATTTAAACAAAATGGTTTCTAATTTTGAGGGTTTTTTTTTTCATATGAGACTGTTTTGCCAGCTTGTTTTTACAGTTGTGACCAGCACACACAGAGAAAATAAATACCGGTTTGTAGGGCAAAAATAGAGACACAGATGTAGAGAAAAAACGTATGGACACCAAGGGGGAAAAATGGCAGGGGTGGTGGTGGTGGTGGTGGGATGAATTGGGAGATTGGGATTGACGTGTATACACTAACATGTATAAAATAGATAACTAATAAGAACCTGCTATATAAAAAATAAATTAAAAAAATAAAATAAATACAGCAAAATAATACTTAGGGATCTACTAACATTTTTCTTCCTACTGATGTACCAGTAATAAGATCACAAAAAATTAAGGCTGGTTATGTATCTCTAAAACATAAGAATTTAAAAATATATACACACACACTCACCCCTACAACACTATTATTACACCAAAATTCATTTCTTAATATTAAATATCTAGTTTAAATTTCTAGTTTCATAAATGTCATAAACAGTTTTACAGTTTCTTTTTTCCTTAAATCAGGATCCAAATAAAGCCCACACATTGTAGTCTACCTTATTTTTTTTCCTACATCAATCCTTTTGGACTCAGTACTCGCTTTACATGACAGACATTATTTAATGTCTCTTGAAATAAAATTCATATATAATAAAACCTACCTCATATTATTAAAAAATTCACTGTAATGCCTTTATTGTAATAAAAAGGGAAAATAATTAAAAAATAAAATCAGTTTCTGTTGTATGTAGGTGCTTAAAATGACTGTACTGTAAAAAACTATAATTGATATGTTTGCCTACTTATAATGAGCATACCTGGATTTAAGACAAGCAAGCAGTAAGTTCAGAAGTCATTCTATAAGTACAAGAAAATGGAAGAGCAGATGAATTGATAGACACTGGAATAAAAATGAGTATTAGAACAGGTAACAGGCTAGACTCATTTGATATGTCACTCTAATAATTCCTGTTGAACATTTAAAAGTCATATTAAAAGGAACCTCAGCTTTTTGGAGAAATGGCAGATTCTAGAGCTGAGAAGGGAAAATTTAAGATGAGTCTGGAGCATCTTGTGCCAGAAAGTAAGGAAGTGCTCAGAAAACACAATGATGAGGGCACGTCACAGACTTGGAAGCCATTCTAAAAGAGCTTTCAGTGGCCGAAGCTGGAACAATTTGAGCAACAAAAATAGTATTGGATTTTAATTCAGTGCATAAAATAAATAGAGTCCATACTGATGTAAATAAATGTCTGAATAAAGAAAGAAGTGAGGGAGGAGAGAAAAATCTCCCATAAAGATAATTCCAAATATTTTACGTAGATACTCCCATCTCAAGGAAGTGACACTTAACTCCCCGCTTTTTGATTGTGGGTTGAACTTAGTGACCTGTTTCCAAAGAGTAGAGTGTGGGAAGGGGAAATATAACTTCATTGGAGGAACCTAGTGAACACTGCGTCAGCCAGGTGATCAAGGTTTGCATCATCAGTGATAAGTCATGTTGATCGCGTGTACCCTTGATATGATGTGGTGAGAATGGCACTTCACCTCTGTGGTCTTCCTCCCCCAAACCCATAATTCCAGTCTAACCAGGAGAAAAACATTAGACAAATCCAAATTTATGGACATTTTACAAAATACCTGACCACTACTCCTTCAAAACTGTCAAGGTCATCAGAAACAAGGAAAATGTGAGAAACACAGACCATAGGAGGCTAAGGAGACATGAGAACTATTTGTATTATGGTGTCCTGGATAGGATTCTGAGATAGAAGAAGTCTGATAGGAAAAAACTAGTGAAATCAAAATGAGGTGTGGAGTTTAGTTAATAGTGATATACCAGTGCTGTTCCTTAGTTGTGACAAATGTGTCGCAGTAATGTGAGCTGTTAATAATAGAATATGGATGACAGGTATGCAAGAACTTTGTACTATTTTTGCAACTTTTCTGTAGACCTAAAACTATTCTGAAATATTTATTTAAATAAAATAGAGTTAAATTTATTTTCAAATTTGGTTATACCAAAATGTAAGCAATATCTCATGTGAAATAACTTAGGTTTGCCCTTTTGTAAGTGTTAATAATAAACTCTTTCAAATGTAAACAAAAAAAGTCATGTGGGATACAGGCAGTTCTTAAGTGTGGGACTGTTGCATTCGTTGGTCTAGCAATCATTCAGTAACCTGATCATTGTGATAACCTGAAACTCCCCACAATACTCAAAATGCACCCAAGGGACAACATTGACCCTGGCCTGGCAGCAAGAACCTCTGCCTTACCTCTTGGCTCCTGTGTAAACCTCATGCTCTTCTACATGTGAAAAAATAATTTTTTGAGTGAATGTCATACCTGGTTTCCCTTCAACTGAAGTTCATCTTTTTACTTGATTAGCTTTTGTTTTTAACATTTTGCTAATCAGGAAATGTATTTAAGAAAAGGAAACTGAATGTACATGGGATAGGGTGGAGACCACCAAAATTTAGCTCCATCTCCCTACGTATTTTACTTCACTGCTAACAGATTGGCAGGTAAACTCTTGGACAGAAGAGTGTGCTATTCTAAACCTTGTTAACAAAGCCTGATTCCCAGCAATTTTTCTAATTGTAGTTTCTTTTTCCTGCAGACACTGTGTAGGAATGTTAAACAAGGCATGAACATTTTTGAGCAAATAAATGTGGTTTATAATAATTGATTTTAGGCTGAATATATAAACGTGTATATAAATATGCATGCATATTTACGTAGGCAAGATATTTGCCTAGGGCAGATATGTTGAAATGGAATATAACCAAATGAACTTTTCTCATTGCTTTTCTACGAGACAGTCAGCATTTTTCTTTTTGTCACTAAATGTAACACCTTATTTTCATTGTATTACGGGGTCATGTAGTGTGTTTAGTAGTTGAGTTCTGGGTATGAGAGTGGCTGTAACTTAACACCTCCTTTGGTCACATCTCTAAGAAATTATATTTGATTTCAAAACAGAACTACTTTAATATTTGCACTTTATTCCTGTGTCTTTCTTATTATTATCTTCCTTGTTTTCTAGTTTATTGGTGTGAAAATTCTAAAAGGAACAGCCTCTGGTAATAAGTAGATAAAATTGTGACTGGGAATTTAACGCATTAACCTGATAATCAGGGTTTTTTTCTTGCCACAATAAACTGAAATGTTATATGGATCACAATTTCATCTTACTTGATTCTTTGTTATTAATCCACTTCTATGAAAGTGTGAAATTCTGCTGATATTGATGTGAATGTCTTAGAATTGCCTTCCTGGCTTGTCCTGACTTCATGCTCTGAGTATCAGCCTGGATATGCATTAACGTGTTCTCTGTGAAATACTTCTGTTTTTTGTACAAGGCATTTCTTAAGGTATGCTCACAAGAATGAAGGAGAGTTAATTTTGTTTTCTTCTGCTTTGATATGTTTTAGTAAGGTAAGAATGTTTTGAATTTAAAGAAATCTTTAAAAAAAAGTCTGTGTAGCTTGTACATTAAATATCAAGGATTTGAAGCTGTCTTTGAATATGTGACTGGAAAAAATGGGTTGACTTTCCAAGATTCTCCCATATCTATCCCAGGATAGAATCTATCCCAAGGTAGGTGGGCAACATTTAGATTGAAATTGTTTTCACAACTTTCCAATGATACTTTTCATAACAAAAGTACACAGATTTAGGATGACTAGCTATTATGGTAATACAGTCTCATAATAATTAAAAACAGAATGTTAGAAGCAAATTGTGTGATTTACATGACTTATGAAATACAGATGGCGAGAAGTAGACTTGGAAGCTTTTTCAGAGTGCAGATGGCCATGAGTTCTTCAGAGAAGTTAATTAAGAGTAATCGTTGTATAGTAGCCACTGTCTTGTAGGCTGCCATGAATTTAATATTCTACTTTCCCCAATAAAAATGCCAGATGATGCCTTTCAAGGCTGCTGAAAACATCTTTATTACCTGTAGCCATGCCAAAGGACTCACTCCCCTACTGTACCCCTCTCTTTCCGCATCTCTACATTTCATACAGATGAATAAAAAAAAAAGATTAAAGGGACAAATATCTAGTAGGAAGCACTGTATGTAGAAGACAATACAAATTATTTGTGGTACTGAGTTGGAACTGGAAATCTCTCCAGTTGTGACCCAACCTAAATTCTGTCCCGTCGTGTGTGTTTAACTCGCCTCTTCATTTCTCAAGCCTTCTGTTTCTTTATCGGAAAATGAGGGTAAGGAAAATATGCTTTATAGGGAATTCTGAAGAATAGTCAACATGTAGTCCGAGTAGAAATGGAGTAACATTTTGACACTGGCAAAAATAGTTTATTATTAATTACTGAACAGGATTTTTAAATGAGATTTATGGAAAAGAATTTTTAAGTATTCCAGTTTAGAAATAAATTGCTGGCTATAGCTCACATATGTTTGCCTTAAGACAAAGAAGATTATACTGATTTTAAAATGTATTTGGAGTATGGATTTCAGGTGGCTGGGTCTCGGAAACGCTTTTCCTCTTACTAGCTTCTTTGTCTTGTGTGTAGCCACTTCTCTAACAGCTTTATTGGAGCCTTTCTCTCCAGTTTTTTCCTTATGTGAGTCAAATGATCACTTAAGTAATTCAGCCTAATTATTAGAATGGTATATCTCACTCTTCCTGGCAGGAAACCCAGTACAAAAGTCCTAAAGGCATTGCTGTTGATGCTCCACTATCCCTGGCTAAGTCTCAACCAGTATGAGCCTCATCTCAGTAGTAGTCCTTGCATATCATGGTTCCTCATACTTCTCATCTTTATTTTACCAAAAGGTTTATGACCATTGAAATTTCATTTTTCAGCCATTGTCAGAAGATTGGAATATAAGAGTTTTATCAACACAGGCATATACAAGGTGATCAAAATTATTAAATACTGAATCTGTGCAATGAAAATAACAGGCACTTATGAGCACTAGAGCTCCATTTAAGTGGTAAGAATGTATTGACTTTTCATAGGAGAAACAGTCAATTGTAAGAAACAAATGAACCAATTCATTTGAGCTTGGATCACTGAAAACAAGGGGGAATCACTGGCAAAACAATGCCTTTTCTCATTCATGTGTCACAAGTGGTATTTGGATTGAGGACAATTGAGAAGCATTAAGACTACAAATTAGTTCCTGTATTTTATATTATGGAATGGTTGTTGGAAAGTGTATTTTCCCAGTGTTAGTATGCTAGATTTTTTTTTAAATTACAAGCAGTTTTGTTTTTCTTCTTATGTTTCACATCTGCAGTTGTGTTTTCCTTGGAAAAATGCTCCATATATCTAGCATTGGTGCACTCATGTAAATGATGTCAACTCATATATAAAATTTGGTTTAGAAGAATTTTTAAAATACAGAAATTGATTACGAGCCTCCTTTTAATCAGTGTAATAACAATGTTGACTTTAAAGCTTTTGAGAAATATTTTTCTCCATAATTTTATTGCTACTTTTCCTCCATCTTTTTGATTTTGTATGATAAATGACAGAGGACAATAATATGCCATATTTTATTCTTTCATTCAAACTTTGAAGATCATTTGGATTTTTTTGGTCACCCCTGAGCCATTTATAACTCATTTTTTAAAACCATGTAAATTTTAAATTAAATGAATGTCTTTTAAAAAGTGAGATCATGTGGTTGAGACAGCTATACTTCTGTCAGAGTTACCTAGGGTAAATAATTTGGACTTCTGGTTTCCTTTAAAAAAAATTGGGTAACACGTTCTCCTTTAAAACTCTAAGATTCTCTGATTCTAAATTTTTAATTCCTTCTCATATTTGGTTTAGAAGCAATGAATGACGAGCATTCTTGATTTTCTTTATATCTACTTTAGTGACAGTTGGGACTTATGAATTTTTAGAAGGTTTAATTTTTTTCTGTTCTATAAATTGAATGTCATGCATAAAACTTCATGTACTTTACATAAAGACTTGTTATGTAACAAAAGCAGAAGGTGTATTTTTGATGTTGTAGGTGGATCTGAATCCTTCAAGTCTGTGCCATCAGTGCCAGATTACTTTGACAAATTCTGGTTAGCAAATTCCTAATATACTAGGTAACAAATCTCTCTCCTTTTTCCCCTTTTCTATAATCGTTCACTACTGAAAACTGTAACTCCCAAGTTTAGCAAGGAGCAGATACCTCCTGGTCCCTTGCATAGTCTAACTCCTCACATTCTTTCTCTACCTACTTGGTAATATTTAAAAAATTTTTAAGGTAGCTGACAAGTCCTACTGTATAAAAATAAAAATATGAATTACTAATGTACTCATAAGACCAAGGAAAAAGTAAATTAGAATATGTGGTATGTGCAAGTTGACATGGAATATCTGGGAAAAAAAACAATGCTTTTTGTTCTTGGTGTTCATTTTTTAATCATCCCTTTAAAATCAGGGTCTGTGTAATGTTCTATTAAGTGATTTCTAGATATGTGCAAATGCATCAAACAGATTTGTATTAATGAATGTAGTACAAGTACATCCCTTAAATTCTTAGCAAAATTTACAGGTATTTTTATAAACCTTTAACATTTATGGTTTTAATTATATCTGATAGGCAAATTCAAAGTAAACTCAAGTACAGTACTTATGTCCCTTTATTGAAACACATCATTAGTTAAAACAGTGTGTAACATTTCTTTTATAAAAGAACATGCTGGGCTTCCCTGGTGGCGCAGTGGTTGAGAGTTCGCCTGCCGATGCAGGGGACATGGGTTCGTGCCCCGGTCCGGGAAGATCCCACATGCCGCGGAGCGGCTGGGCCCGTGAGCCATGGCCGCTGAGCCTGCGCGTCCGGAGCCTGTGCTCCGCAACGGGAGAGGCCACAACAGTGAGAGGCCCGCGTACCGCAAAAAAAAAATAAAAAAAATAAAAGAACATTCTTAGTTTGTTACACTGACACTCTTGTTCTCTGTGAGATGAATTGATAGATAGATGAATTGATAAGAAAGAACTTACAGAAATCTCTTGGTCCTCTGCCATCATCATGTTTCATGTAACCAACCGAGCTCAGGTTGGTTAAAGGACTTGTCTAGATTCACATATCTTTCTATTACCAAAATTACAAAAAGACAGCTCAGAAAGAGTATGATGCATAGATCTTTTCATTGTTATAAGGACAGCTCTGTTAGGAACAAAAGAGAATGAATTCTTTTGATCACTGGTGTCAAAGCTAGAACACGTCTTGATTAACACATGCAACAAGCCTACTTCATAGAATAATCCCCTCATTAAGAATGTTCAGTTTAGGTTTCGTTTTATCATAATCGAATGTAAGATTCATAGAATGCCAAACCCCATTTACAGGGAGTTAAAATGCTATTAACTGCTAGAAAAACTTCTCCTGATGGTCTTCTAATCTCTGTGTGCTATGACCCAGTGATTTTAAATGTCATTTTCTAAGGCTTTGCAGTTTGTTAGTATAGTCAAGTGCAACAGGATTAAATCCAAATCTGGACACACAGTAGATTTTGTGGTCTGTTTAGAGCTGTAAATGGTTTGCTATGCTGAATAGTCTATTACATTTCACTGTGTATTTTTAATAATTTTCCATTTTAACTATGAACGGTATACATGTACCTAAAACTTTAAATGTGGAATAATTTTTGACCCTGTATTCTTTAACTATATAACTTAAGTAACCTCATTCATACTACTAGAATTAGTGTATTGAAATAAATTGGTCCCAGCCAAATACAAATAGCTGTCTTTGATACATCAAAAAAAGTGTATTTGAATGATCAAGGCCACTGAGTTATTTTAAGATTAGTTCATAGAGTTTATTTATTGTGATGTCCTCCTTGATGCCTATTTTAAACATTGCTTCCTTCTTCTATGTAGTAGATATTGCATCATTTATACTGTTCTCATTCCTCCTTTCTCTTTCCAACATTCCTATATCTGTGTTAAAGCCTCAACAAGTTGGAGTCCCTGATTTCAAAGAATATTTACTTATTTAAAATCTAGAGTAACTTCACAGTGTGACATCTGTAGTTATCAGTGGTTTGATAAGGTAAGTAAATTTCATGACCATAGTGAGATTTCGGCAATTATTTTTTAATAAATATATGAATGCCAAATAGGGAGAAGTGACTAAATAAAAGTATTTAACAAAATGGAAACAAACATATTAATGGACTTTTTTCAAGTTTAAAATGTGTGTAGGTCTCTTGTATTAGGTGTGCTGTTGCGTATTCAATAACTAGGTGAAAATGTAAGGTACTTTCTCTTTCACCACTGAAATGCCATTGTGTTTTCTATTCTAAATTTCTAGTGGTGTTTACTGTCCTTTAGGAATTACTTTCTTTTACATGTTAATTTTTAGGTATTCTATTTTTCAAGCTTTGTCATCCTTTTAAGAAAGGCAAAATTATGTAACTTAGTCACTTGAGAATGAACTGTGGCATTATGCACATTTTCTGATAGCTGCTGTCAAAGATGGAATAATAACACTTTTCCTGCCACTATAAGAAGTGTGGTCACCTCAGGACAAGCACTGAGTCATACTTCTGGGGCCAGTCGGAAAAGTTCGTATCATTGGCAGCCACCTGGGCTCTTCATGTTCCATGACAAATGGCAGACTGGCACATGGTGTAACTGAAATGTTTCTCAAATGTCTAAGTCCTAGGAAAAATTAATGTTAAGGAGTGTAAAAGCTGAAGTCTGTGACTTATTTTGAACCAACAGCTTTGAATTCTTAATTTACTTATGCTTGTTCAACAAATTTATAATTGTGTTTTAACAAAATTTATATTATAACTTGAAATGGTAAAACTAAAGCACCTTGTATAGTGAAGAGCTAAAGAATTGGGTCTTGTTCCTATATTTTTTTTAGTGTGTTAACCCATCTCAGCAGCCCAGATAACACTGGAATATGACCTTAATGTTTTTTCCTATATGTCTGTCATAGATACACAGCTGTTAATTTAGCCTAGACATTTGCTGGACTTCTAATTTATATGTATATCTAAAGTATTTATGCAATTATGCAGAACAGTAATACAGTAGTAGAAAACTTGGTTGATTACCTTCATAAATACCAATAAAGTTTGGAACCAGAAACTGCTCACTTCCACCTACTCAAATAGACAACCTTAAAGCATAAATGCTATTTTAGAGTATTTTACTAATATCATTATTAGTGTCAGCATGACTAAAATAAGGACCTTATAAAAACAAACAAAACCTTTAACTGAATGCCTTCTTTCTTTTTTAATGTACATCCTCAAGTTGCACCTTATATTTTTTATATGGAAGTTAATTGTACGTATATCCTTCAAATAAAAGGAAATTTGTTTTAGAGACATTTTTCTCTCTCTTTTTGTAATCTTACTTGAAACACGTAATTTGCTAATTATATCAGAACTAATTCTGTGGGTTGGGTAATATTTTTATTTATATGTGGGTTGTTGAGTTTTTTAATAGTAAAATACAACATGTGTTGCTACATAATTACGTATTTTTAAAAGTTGCTCTGAACATTGGAGTCTAACATGAAAACCTTTTGGGATAGTTGTTATTTTTTTCCTTAAGTGATCAGAATGCCCCCATTCTAATTTTAAGTCTTGTTAGAATGTTTTTTACTATTTAATCACATTAATTTAAACTCCCATCAGGCCTGTCCACCATCACCATCGTATAAACACCTCCAATAATCTGCTCCAGTGGTCACTGTATTATACAGTCTACTCTGGTAGTCACTATATTACAGTGGCAAAAATGTAGGCTTTGAGGCTAAATATACCTAGATTCAAATCCCAGTTTTGCTACTTATTGGTTGTATGGATCTGGGCACATAATAACCTCTTTCTCCTTTTTAAAATGAGGAAATAACACCACCTACCTTAAAGAGCATTGAGGTTTAAATAAAGTAATCTATGCAAATGATATACCTCAGTCATTGGTACTTAGTAAGTTCTAAATAAACATTGGCTATTATTATTTCCACCACTAACACCACCTATAAAAGAGGGTTGTAGTCAGGGGGTGATAATGTATGCAAAGATCATAGTAGGAGCTGGAAAAGTATTGGTTATTATTGTTACCACTAGCAATACAAAGTCATGACGCTAGCCTACAAATAATTAATTACTGTAATTGATGCTGAATGTAAATAGTCAGGTATTTTTTTGAGCCACTCCAATTTAACTCTACTGAAATTATAAATGAATTATAAGTATAATGAAACTGGAAAAAAAGAAAAGATTACTGAGAAAATAAAAATAGACATAAAGATTCCATAAGCACTTAGTTTACATTTGAGTCACAATCAAGACTCTTTGCCAGGAATGGACCATTCAACTCAACATGGCCTACTCATACAAAAATTTCTGATTATGTGGCTCATGCCTTAATATAGTTGAATAATCCTGTTCTAACCATGAAAAAAATCATACTTCTGAAATGTAGACGTCTACATATTTTCATTTGGTTATATATAATATTTTAATCAGACTTAGCAATGTCTGAGTTTCAGAAGACTTTAAGAGTTGTATCTGGCACATTCGTACAATAAGTATTTGTGAATGAACTAATGAGTAAAATCACCCAAGCTATTAAAACCTGATCTAAGACAACTACTGCTCTTAAACTTCTGTTTCATATTTAAATTTAGCTACAGGGCCAGGAATATTTTTCTTCCTCTCTTTTAAGACTTAAGAAAGATAAATTTTATTTAATTTCAGGAGCAGAGACTTTCTTTTTATCTGTTTGTGTAAATTAAACATTTTATTGAAAGCTTTCCTTTTATGAACTGAAAGTTCAAAGATTGTTGCCTGAATAAAAACCCAGGTCAAGGGACTTCCCTGGTGGCGCAGTGGTTAAGAATCCACCTGCCAATGCAGGGAACCCAGGTTCAAGCCCTGGTCCGGGAAGATCCCACATGCCACGGAGCAACTAAGCCCTCAAGCCACAACTAGTGAGCCCGCATGCCACAACTACTGAGCCCGCATGCCACAACTACTGAAGCCTGCGCACCTGGAGCCCATGCTCTGCAACAAGAGAAGCCACTGCAATGAGAAGCCCGCGCACCGAAACAAAGAGTAGCCCCCGCTCGCCGCAGCTAGAGGAAGCTCGCACATAGCAACAAAGACCCAATGCAGCCCAAAATAAATACATTTATATATAAAAAAAGATCAAAATATATAAAGAAAATACTTTAACATGAATACATTTTCTTAATTATTTTTGGGCAAACTAGGCCTGAATTTGAAGGATTCATTATGATTGAGAAGAAAGAGTGGATGAAAGAACATTTAAAAACTTTTATGTGTTTTAGTCACTCCTTTCTTCCTTAGTTCTTTACAAGTGTTTTGCAGTGGTAGAAGTATGCAAATACATTTTTAAATCTTTTAGTCCTTCTTTTTAAGAACACTCTGGAATTTAAATCTACAGCTATACCTTGTTCAAGCTTGTTCCTTTTGGCCACGTTGTATCTTTTCTGAGCAGTGATTTGCTAAATTAGGAGTTCTATTATAAGTGAGGATGTTTGCGATACTAATAGCATTAGAATGAATGAGCTTAGAAAACTGGGTTAAGAAATGATCAGGAAAAAGTAAGAAGGTTGGATAGTCCACTAAAAGGTTAGTCCAGTAAAATTTTAAGTATAGACAGCAACCTTTTGACTTTCTATATTATGTGGTTAAAAATAGAGGGTTTTAAAATTGGAAATAATATATATTCCTATTTTTTGATATTTATCTAACTCTGCAAACACTTAACCAAAATGGTGATGGCATGAACTACTAAGATCTGGCTCAGAGATCATTCATTTTGGCCTTTTTCAAAACCAGAAAAATATTGCTTGTGGGTTCCGGGAGTGTGATATATAATAAGAAATATATATTTCCTCTTCCTTAGTTTCTGTCCCAGAGCTCCTAAAAGTCTTGGAATTTCCTAAGTGAAGAGATCAATAAAGGTGTCTTATGTTAATGAGGTGGAATTTGGACTACACCTAAGGATGTGGGCTCCTTGCCAGTGGAGCCAACCATATGTAGAGGGTTGGAATTTTTAGTCCTACCCCCCCAACCCCTGGGGAAGATAAAGGCTTTTGAGAGTTCAATCATCAATGGCCAGTGTTTTAATCAGTCATGCCTATGTAGTGAAGCCTCCATAAAACCCCAAAAGTACAGGGTTCAGAGAACTTTCAGGTTGGTGAATACTTGGAGATCTGGGGAGAATGGCCTACGCAGAGAGAGCTTGGAAGCTCCTCGCCCTTTCCCCATATCTTGCCCTATGCATCTCTTCAATTTGGCCATTCTTGAGTTATATCCTTTTATAGTAATGGTAGTCTGGTAGGTGAAATGTTTCTCTAAGTTATGCGAGCTGTTCAAGCAAATTAATGGAACCTGAGGAGGGGGTTGTAGGAACTTTTGATTCATAGCCATTTGATCAGAAGTAGAGGTAATGTTACCAAAAGGAACCTGGGTCCACTCTCCCACCACACAGCAAAGCCAATCTACTGTCACCGAGTTGTAGTGAAGGAAAGTACAGCATTTATTGAAAGGGCGCCAAGCAAGAAGAATGAACAGCTCATGCTCAAAAGACCCGAACTCCCTGTTGGCTTTCAGGGAAGGGTTTTTAAAGGCAACATTTAGGTTGAGGGTTGTAGGGTGTATGACTTTCTTCTGATGGGTTAGTGGTGAGGTAACAGGGTGATGTTTCAGGAATCTTAATCATCAACCTTCTAGTTCCAACAAGTCTGAGGCCTATGTGTTTGTGGTTAGCATGTAGTCACCATCTTCTACCTGGTGTGGGGTGGGGGTGGGGGAGTGTCTTAGTTTCTGCAGAACAACTCAAAAGATTTGTGTCTGATTATTATGTATATCCCTTGAGGAGGAACTAGGACCCTGTTATATCTCTGAACTATTGTTTAAGCTATTATTATCTTCTTGCTTGACAGCTTTTCCTGTGTTTCTGCATTCCCTCACTTCCTTAATTAGTAACTGTTTGAGCCTGCTCTTTGGAATTCAGGGAAGGCCCATGAGACTAAAGCCTTTTTCTACAAGCAAGAAACGGGAGACAAAGAGGGGCTTTTGTGCTTGGGTGGGAGGGCCCTGCAGGGTCTTACTCTATTTCAGTACAATCTGGACTTGTGGTTGGCATCCTGAGTTAGAGGGGATCGTTCAACACTCCCTTTTTGTAGCTGGTCGCTCAGAAGCACAAGTAACAACCTGGGCTTGCTATTAGCCTCTGATAGTGTCAGAATTGAGTTGAATTGAATTCTCAGACACCCTGCTGATTTTGAAGGAGTGGTTTTCTACTCTGATAGCAATAAGCACAAAAACAGGGCTACCAGATTCACTTGTGTAGCTTTTTACTATCCTCTGTATGGTTGTGCAAGCATATAGTGCACAACCTACACAACTGTATGTGGTGTCCTTGGATAAGTAAGGACATGCAGTTGAAACCTAGAGCAAGTAAGGGGAAACTTCATAAAATTCCTGGTTTTGCTTATCTAAAAAAATGAGAATATTAGAATAAATCATTAATATTTTAGAATGATTTAGTTTATGTTCATATTTGGTTAGGTAATGTAAATGCTTATGCCAAAGGCTATGTTTAGATTTATGATGATACGTAACAGGTTTAATAATTTTAAAGAAAACTTATGTTTATGATTTTTCCATTTCTACTCTAGCAACTAATCTGAAATTTAAATGGCAAATGATTACATAGATTATACTACATCTTACAAATGAAAATACATTTTTTAGTATTCTGGAACATGAAAGTAGTTGACATTTAGTTAGCTGTTAAATATTTATGCAAAACAAAAGATCATGTTAAAATAGTAGGCAGTGAAATTTTTATATTTATTGGACATAATTTAATTTTTTGTACTTGGTTTACCATCCTAATTATGTTTAGGGCATAATTCTTAAACTAATCTGTTGAATCCTTAAGCTCATGATTGAGTATATCAATCATCAAACCTATAAACGTATAAAAAAAAAGAAGAGCTGGGAAAACACAGAAAAAGAAAAACTATAAAGTGGGATTAGCTTTATGAGATATTAAAATATTGTAAAGCTTCTATAATAAAAACAGCATGATGTTGGCCCATAGACAGGCAAATATACCAGTGGAATAGAATGGAAAGCCCAGAACTAGACCCCAGCACATACAGAAATTTATTATGTGATAAAGGTAAAATTAGAGCCATAACTCCTACCATACACAAAATACCCTCCAAATGGTTTACAGAGCTAAATGTAAAAAATGAAGCTACAAGAGTACTAGAAAAACCGGATTTTAACCGCGGTCTACATTTTTAAAGAAAATATCCATACAATAGAAAAATTTCCTTTTAAAATGGAACATTCTTTCCCTCATTTTGCAAATATGGTCATTTGCAGATAACAGGCATAGGGAAAATCAGTTTTCCTGTACTCTCAATCTTACCTCCCAGTATATGTATTCTCTTTTTAAAAACATCACTGTCAAAACTATGAATTCATACTGGTATTATTTAAGAATAGATTCACTCCCAATGATCATGATATGTTTATATACATTAGCAATTCTGCCCTCAATTTTTTTCCCATGAACTTTAGTATGAACTTACCTAACTATAAAATATCAGTGACAACTCAGATTCCAAGACGGTGAGACAGGGAAAGAATGTTAAATTCTACTTGTGACTATGACTGATGAGTGTAAAGTTCGGTTATAGAGAAAAATGAGTTAACTGGTGATAGTTCACTAAATAAAGATTTTTAGAAGGAGTAAATCTCATAAAAGTTTAAAAAGCCTCACAAAACTAACTTTAAATCTGTTGAATTTTAAAACAAAGGAAAAGATATTTATTATGCAAACATATATTAAATACCTTCTGTTCTGGAAATAGAAAAATAGCATATAGTCCCATAGCCGGTCTTACTAAGTATATGGAGTTAAATGTATAATCTTAATCCTACATAAGGGTTATTATGTTGACTCCAGTATAAAAGTTTCCATTCTTTATACAGGTGCTATATATTTCACTTAGACCACATGCTACTTGTCAGAACAAAGGGTAAACTGGAGCATTTAAAAAAAAAAACCTGCTTCCAGAAAATAGCATTATGTAACATACTATTCCACATTGTATCTTCCATTGCAACTTCTATATTCATAAATAGAAACATGCAGCAATATGTACATAAAGTAAACTAGATTTCAAGAATAGCTTAATTAGTTGAAAGAATCAATTGGTAAACCTCAATCATGTAAACTAAAATTCACATGGATAGGTTTGTTTCTGGATTCTCCTTTTTGGGTTCATTTATCTATTTTCTATTCAGTGCAGTTTTGCATTAATGTTGCTTTACAGAATGTTTATTATCTGAATGACAAGGCCTCCCCCCACCACCATGTTATGCTGTTTCAAATATTTCTTGGTTATTGCTTATTTTTCTTTTCATATGAAAATTTGGGTTCAGTTTGTCAAGTCAAACAAACATCGCATTAGGATTTTGATTGAGATTGCATTGAATTTATAAGTTAATTTGTGGAAAATTGATATCCATCCTCTATTGGGTCTTTTTATCCAGGAATGTGTGTGTGTCTTCTTTATTTACTTGAATCTTCTCTTATATCCTTCAGTGAAATTTGAAAGCTTTTTAAAAAATAAGTGTCTGCTACATTTTTTGTTAGTTTTTTTTCGTCGGTAGTTTGCTTTTATTCCTATTGTGAATGGAATTTCTTTCATTACATTTTCTAATTGGTTTTGCTGTGTATAGGGAAGTTATTGTGTACTGCTCTTGTTTTTGGCCACTTTAATAAACTTGCTTATTCTAATAGTTTTTCAGTTGATTTTCTTGAATTTTCTAAGTAGACAATCATATTATGCATATGTATGTTGATAGTTTTTTCTCTTAATATCCGTAACTTCTACTTTTTTTTACCTTTTTGTGTTGGCTAGAGCTACTGCTCAGTGTTGAATATTCTTGACCTTACTGAGAATGCTTCTTAAGTTTAACTTTTATGTTGATCATATGATTCTGAATTGTTCTAAATGTGTCTCTGCATTTAGTAAGGTCTGGTAAATTGATATATTAACCTTTAAATTTATAATTAAAATTTGTCATTAAAAATAAATATCCCATATGTATATAAGTCGTAACAGTTGGTTTAGAAAAGTTAGTTTAAGGAAATGATCATTAGTGGTCTCTGAGGCTTAAGGATTTAGCTTCCTATCTTCTAGGAAGCAAGTTTATGTTGAGGATGATTTTTACATATTTTCACTTAGTAACTTATCAAGTTTATCAAGTAACTTGTTTTCATATGTTATAAAAATATGGTTTTAGCTGTAAAATTAATTCTCTTTTGAGTTTATTTCAGCTTATTTATATGTACTGATGATACCATTAACATTTTAATTATTGAACCATTAGCGCCTCTGCACCCATTATTATGTAGACATTTCCTGAAAACTTTTTTGTATTCCTCTGGAAATGCATAAAGCAAGCCTCTGAGAATAAAGAAGTGAAGAGGTGAGACTATTGGACCACTCCCTGTTGGGCCAAAGAGTATTCCATTGTTTCTGATCTTCACCTTCATTCCTTCCTGTCAAGACTAGAAGAAATGGGAGTAGGAGAGTCAGTGTCATGTCTCTCTTCAGTTTGTAGAGATAGCGATTTGAAATACAAGGGTACAGTCTTCTTGAGGTCTTCCACATATGCAAGGAATATTAATCTGTTGCTAATGTAAGGCCTATTTTTAAAAAACCGAAAGTAAGTGTTGTCTGTGTTCTGCTCTTTTTCTTTCTTAAAGCTCAAAATGTATAAGAACCATAAATTGAAAAGTTTCATTGGTTCTGCTCCTCATTGTAATACTTTTGATTTTGTGGCTTTACTAGGTCTTAGTCGCCGAGTAACACTACTGTTCCTATTTGACAGACTCTGACAGAGCTTTTAATTGTGGAACATTGTTAGAACTTTATTATTTTTAAAATAAACCTAACAGCTGTAAGATATTTTGAAGCAAATGTAAACCTGTAGTTAATGTTGTACTCTTAAAATTATTTGAAGGTGGAAATGAAGGATAAAGAAATAAATCTTATTCCAGGAGCTTTCCCTGGTGGCACAGTGGTTAAGAATCCGCCTGCCAATGCAGGGGACATGGGTTCTAGCCCTGCTCCGGGAAGATCCCACATGCTGCAGAGCAACTAGGCCCGTGCGCCACAACTACTGAGGCCGTGTGCCACAACTACTGAGCCTGTGCTCTAGAGCTCGCATGCCAAAACTACTGAGCCTGTGTGCCACAACTACTGAAGCCCGTGCACCTAGAGCCTGTGCTCCACAACAAGAGAAGCCACTGCAATGAGAGCCCCGCACACTGCAACGAAGAGTAGCCCCCGCTCACTGCAACCAGAGAAAGCCTGTGCACAGCAACAAAGACCCAATGCAGCCAAAAATAAAAATAAATAAATAAATTTCTTTTTTTAAAAAAAAGAAATAAATCTTATTCCAGAAGAAATGCCCCTAATTTAGGTATTCATTAGCTGCCCAAGGTTAAACTAGTTAAAGTTAACCTCAAGACAGGAATGCACTGTATGTGTTGAAGAGAAGATACCATAGTAAAGCACCTGGGCCATGTTTCCTTCCGGAGAGGACCAGTTTCTCCAGATTAGCTCTATTCTGTTTCCTATGGTAGTCTTTTAAATCATTTTTTTCCCTTTTTCTTGTTGTATCCTTACAAGATAATCACCAACTGCATGTCTCTGCTATTCAAGCAGAAATCATTTTGGTTGTTTTTCTCCTCCTTTCTGACAAGGTTTGGGATTGCTATGAAAAGTAATGAAATCAGCTTTTGACATGACTCAGTTTGGGATAGAAATGCAAGGTTTTATTTTGAATTCTTTACCTTTTTTTGGTTTAATAACACTGGGAGGTCAGGATCAGAATGCTTTGTTCATAACTAGAAGTGTCCAAAACTGTAACAAGAACTTAAAGTTGCCTTTATCATTATCGAATAAATCACACTCTTTCTAAATGACTTTTAATCTGTGATGCTATAACCAAAGAACATGTTTCCTGGGCGGCTGCTGACAAAAAGTAATTGTAGCTTTTCATGCATTGTTACATATTTTAGTACAACTTGTATTTTCTTTCTTGAAATGAAAAATTCATATTCACCCTAGGTTCCTTCAAATTTTTTTCCATTTCTGGAAAAATACCTTGAATTCCACAGTCTGCTGTTAAAAGTTATGAGCAGTGAGCTATTGCCTTCAAGAAAGGAGCAGTTTTGACTCAACTATAAAATTAAAATAGAAAGACAATATTAATTTTTCTTATATACATTTAGAAATGTCTGCCAGTATTTCTGTAGCTTTCACTGGGGTTGTTTGTAATGCTTATCACAGTTAGTTTTACTTTTTATATTTATAGCATTTGCAAAAGAGTGCAGGAAATAGTTTGTGGCTGCTCAAGATGATTCTTGGTAAGCGCTTGGTTTGTTTCACAGGTTGATTTATAGCTGTCTTGAGTATAGGCCTGTGCTGCAGTCAATGGTAGCATATTTATATGTATGCAAAGCTTGCATCCCTCAGGGTCTTTTTATTGAAATTAACCAATGTAGAGATTTGGGATTGAATTGAAATAAAAGCTTGCTAAAAGATTGTTTGCACAGCTGCTTTCAGGCAGTGACCAAAGTCTCATAGGAGAGTGTGTGAATACGCTCTTGTTGGACCAAGCTCAGAAGTTTTTGGGTAGTGCTTTGCATAATATAAAGTCATTACATGTGTTGGGTCTTTGCCCTTGCCCTAACCTCTCCCAGCCCTCACATTTGTTTTTTTCCCCTTCTTCCTTAGTCTCCTTTCCCTGGAAGAGCTGATTGTTTATTCTTTGTATCTTGTGGAGGTAATTTTTAAAAAATTATGTTCTCATATGACATCAGTATCTAGTGATCTTAAGTTAAATTACATGTTAGACAGTTTTTAAATTGTGAGAACTGAGTGAAATGATGTCCATATATCTTTCTCTTATAAACTGCTGTCTATGAAACTAGGCTTGTGAGCAGTAATTTAATCAAAAGAATCACGAGACCATTAAGCTCCATTAACTGTTGGGTTGCCAACAATATGAATCTAGGATTAAATTTTGACTTGGAACTTGGCAAATGTCATCTAAAAGTTAATTCTTAAATTCCTGTCAAGTACTTGCCATCTCCATCTGCTAAGAAACAGATGTGATGGAGGTTAATTTGTGACTAGAGAAGCAGTGTTGTCTCTGCAGTAAGGAGTGAGGGCAAGATTAAGCAAAAAAAAAAAAGCGGGTCTATCAAATTGTTTCTCTGACACAGTATTTAGCCAAGTCTCTGATGTCCTCCGTCTGTCTCTCCCTCCTCCCCTCTCTCCCACCTCTCTTCTCTGCCTCCCTCTCTCCTTGCTCCCCTCACTCCTTTCATTCATATACATCTCTGTAGAACTTGTTCCTCCTTCCTTTCTAATTTCGTGGTATTTCTGATTCTGGTTCCTGGGTAGGAATTTGGCATCTGGAAGGAATGAAGTGCTCACTGACACTGTTTTCCAGTTTGGAGAAAGGAGGAACCCCACTTCCCTAACTGATGGTGATTGCAGTAGAATGCTATCACTGTGAAAGAGAATTTTACTGAGCAGAGAGGAATTATGAGAAATATTAGAAGATTCTCATATTCTAGGAGCTCTTTGAGAAATGCTTAATAATAATGAAACTGATCAGGACCCTGTGGGGCCCTCCCAAGTACAAATCCTTTCCATGTCCCTCATTTCTTATTTGTAGGAAATAGGCTGCATTCAGCCTCCTAAGACCTTCCCTGAGTTCCAAAGGGCAGATTCAAATGGTTGTTAATCAGGGAAGTGAGGGAATGCAGAAACAAAGGAGGAGCAGTCAAGAAACTATAGTGCAGCAATGAAAGCTGGGTCCTGGTTCCTCCTCAAGGGGAACACATAGCCTTATATCTCTGAGTTCTTCTGCAGGAACTAAGGCCTCCACCCAGGTGGAGGATGGTAACTTCAGGCTGAGCACAAGATTCCTGGAGCACCTCCCTGTTACCTCACCACCAACCAATCAGAAGAAAGTTACACACCCTACAGCCCTCACCCCAAATTTTGCCTATAAATACTTCTCCCTGAAAACCATCTGGGAGTTTGGGTTTTTGAGCACAAGCCGCCCGTTCTCCTTGCTCGGCCCTGCAATAAACCTTTCTCTGCTCCAAGCTTGGCCCTGCAATAAACCATTCTCTGCTCCAAACTCTGACACACAAACTTGGGTTTGGTAGCAATAAGGAACATAAGTTCGTATGTTTGTGGTTTCTTTTCATTTTTTTGAAGAACTTCCACTGCACTCTTTTATGATTGATGATAATATTGTGAAGGATGAGACTAATGTGCTTATTTAGGCTGTGAGTTTCTCCATAGACTTCATGTTTTGGAAAATTAGGACATTTTCTAAATACCTATCCTTAAAACATGCAATTAGGGATCTATTCAAATAAGCATAATTACAATTAGTTTTTTGTTTTTTGGTTTTCTTTGCGGTACGCGGGCCTCTCACTGTTGTGGCCTCTCCCGTTGTGGAGCACAGGCTCTGGACGCACAGGCTCAGCGGCCATGGCTCACGGGCGCAGTCACTCCGTGGCATGTGGGATCCTCCCGGACCGGGGCACGAACCTGTGTCCCCTGCATCAGCAGGCGGACTCTCAACCACTGCGCCACCAGGGAAGCCCTACAATTAGTTTTGAATAGCTTTTTTTCTTTCCACTTGGTTAAAATAATTTGCCTGAGTTACAGTATGAGAAATTTGTTCCCTTGTGGTTTATAAATTTATGGCAAATATTTGTTGATCCTTGGGTATCATTATAAATATATTTCCTAATTAGGACTGGTAAACCTGTAAATGACATGACTAGATATTTAGCAACATAAGCCTACTTGTGTCTGTTTATGTGTATTACCGGTCATCATTATTGTCCTATTTGATAATGACCTCATCACTTGTTGAAAAAAATCATCTCTTTTTGCCTCTGACAAGCTTTGCTGTAGTAATGGCCATTGTTACTTGGGAGCTAGTTAGAAATACAAAATCTCAGGCCCCACCCTATACCAACTGAATCAGAATCTATAGTTTAATCAGATCCCTAGATCTTCTGTATGCACATGAAGCTTGAGAAGCAATGGAAAACTGACATTGTTTTGAGTTATAATTATTAGAATTATTTTGAGGAGGTCTTATGAATTTTAGGGAAAAAAATCAGCCCCTCCAAATAGCCTGTTTTCCTAGGCAAAGTAAAATGTACATCATAGGCTAATAAAAATAATTTGGCTTTCAATATAATTGTATGATATTATGTATTGATTCTGATACATGAAGGAAAACAAATATAAAATTCAGTATCAGCACTTAACGTTTTTATTAGATAACCCAGAAATGACTGTGGGATAAATGTAGGATTCTTTTTATCTTGAAAATAAATCCTTATGAATACACTTTAACTTTGTGTTAAAAGACCAAAAGTCATAGCTTTATTTTCATTTTAATATTCAGTAAAACTAAGTGATATAAGAGTTAGATGGAAGGTAAATGTTGACTGAAAATTAAACTGGGTCTAATACTTTAGAACTTTTTTAGGAGTCATAAAAATTTTAAAACACCGAAGGTTTCATTTTGGCTTGGCCTTGTCAAATTATTGAATAGTTAATAATGCTGACATTAGTTTATCGTGGAGAAACGTGTGTGTGTGTGTGTGTGTGTGTGTGTGTGTGTGTGTGTGTGTTTACCAGAGGAGGAGGCTCCAAACAGTGGATTTGGAATGCTGAATAAGATTTGTTTTGTAATTAGGGAAGGATCATAGGAGATGTATTGAGATTAGGTTTACCAGTGGATGGTACCCTTTGTTTCTGCAGTAACTTTTATGCTAGAGTTTTCTTTTGTGGAAGTTATTTCAGTCAGAATTAATGAGCTGCATATGTCTGGATTAAAATGATCAGCTGTAACTTCTAAAGGCAGTTTTTTACTTCCCTGTTACCATATTGTTTTTCTCGAATCAACACTTTAAAAGATGTTTCTACCTTTTATCATATTTTTTTTCCATTGATTTTGATTTGTTATTCAGGAGACCATAGATATAATTATAAATAACATGGAATAGGTTCTACTTGTAGGTTTTTTCCTTACCTTCTGTTACCAGGAGACTAGGTGGTAGTGGGGGGATGTAGATAGCATGGAGGAATAAAACAGCCAAAGAAAGGACATGTTTGGGAAAGCTGTATTCCACGCATAGCTGGAATAACCAATGAAGTGAAGGTACTGAGCAGGAAGATGAGTTCCTGCCAAAGATGATCTTTTCTTGGCAAAAGGTGAACTGGCCACAAGTCACTGTGCTACACATTGAAGCCAGAGGGAGCTTTTGAGAACACAAGTCTGAATGCAACTTTTAGTCATGCTGGCCTTCTTTCAGTGCTTCACACTCTCCATCCTGTCTCCCACCCCTGGGTCTTTGCTGTTTCCAGAGTCTAATGCTCTTCCCTCCCCCTTTGCCTAACTGACTCACACTCCTCTAGACCTCACTTCTTGCCACACTTCTCCCAGAAAACCTACCTTGAGTGTCAAATTTGGTCATATCCCCCTATTACAGGCTTTTGGAGCACCATGCAGAGATACCTTTCCTTCCCTTTGATTTACTTGTCAAGGTTGCTGTGTGATTCTTTACATAATGTGCTTCTTTCCCATTAAACTGTTAGCTCCATGAAGGAAGAGACCATGTCTGTTTCTGCTTACCTTTTATTCATACTCCCTAGAATAATAGCTAGATCATAACTAGGCATTTGATAAATATTCAATAAATATTGTTCAATAAATAAATTGTTCAATAAATAAATGAAAGTTGGTATCAGGAATTGGAAAAGCACTTGGGAGGGATCCTAATATTGGGGACAGGAAGGGAGATATTCCTAGCTCAGCAAGCTGATTGGTCAGAGGAAGATCATATAGAGGTCTGTGCTATGGTGGAAGTAAAAGGAACAGTTATTGATTTAGGAACCTGATTTAAATCTGAAGAAATCAAGAGTATTAAGGGAAGCCTGGGGCTGAGAGAAACCAAGATTAGATGTCTCTCCAGAAGTAAAGTTGGATCAACAAGATTTGCCCTTTTCAATGGCATGACTCAGGGTTGTCCCCACATCAACACTGTGCAACCCCCCAACACACACACACACACACACACACACACACACACACACACACACACACACACACACACACACAGAGCTGCCCATGGACATGTCCTCCCTAGAGAAGGAAGTCTCTCCCAGCACTCAAAGATGACTGATTAATCCTTTGTGCTCCTGTTCCTTCAACATTTATCTGGATGGCATTTGGATACAAAATTCATTTTCCCCCTTGGTATAGCTAATGTACAGTTTTTTATAAAATTCAAAATCCACACATTGCTGAAACTTTGTGGCATGTCTTCACATTCGACAATATTGTTTAGACATTAAATGAAAATAGTAAAAAAATGATAGCAGCTGTATTAAATCCCACTGTGATTAGGCTAAATATTTTTTCACGATTAATTAGCTTGGTTGAGATATACTGAGGAGTTCCATGTAAGATTCACTGAATTTAGTAAATCATTGCCTTTGATGGTTTCTTTGTAGTCAACGAAAAGAAAAATTGTCTTTCTGTTAGAGAAATCTGATTACACAGGGACATACCATTAGTAATCAAATAGAAAATAGTAACTTACAGGTGTGGCTTTCATAAACCCATATGCCTCCCCAAATGCTTAAGTCTAATTAAAATTCGAAAGTAGCAAATTTAGGCTAAGATTAATTTGTTAGTTGACATGTACTTTTTTATATATACATAATGTAAAATTTACCATTTTTATCATTAAAATTTTTTAAATTATAGAATACATATGACATCAAATTTACTATCTTAGCCATATTTAAATGTACATTTCAGTGATGTTATGTTCATTCACGTTGTTATGCTACCATCACTACTGTCTATCCACAGAACTCTTCATCCTGCAAAACTAAAAATCTGTACCCATTAAACACTAACTCCTTCTCTCAGCCCCTGGCAACCATCATTCTACTTTCTGTCTTTATGAATTCCACTACTCTAGGTACCTCATATAAGTGGAATTATATAGTATTTGTCCTTTTGTGACTGGTTTATTTCACTTAGCATAATGTCCTCAGTGGTCATCCATGTTGTAGCATGTGTCAGTATTTCCTTCCTTTTTTTAAATTAATTTAAAAAGTTCTTTTGGCCATGCCAAAAAAAAGATCCCGCAGCATGCGGGATCTTAGTTCCCCAGCCAGGAATTGAACCCGCACCCCCTGCATTGGAAGCACAGTCTTAACCACTGCACTGCCAGGGAAGTCCTATTTTCCTTCCTTTTTTTTAAGACTGAAAAATATTTTGTTGTTTGTCTGTTCATCTCTTGATGGACACTTGTGGTGCTTCCACCTTTTGATTATTATGAATAATGCTGCTATGAACATGGGTATACAGATATCTTTTTGAGACCTTGCTTTCAATTCTTTGGGATATATATCCAGAAGTGGAATTGTTGGATCATATGGTAGTTCTTTTTTTTCATTCTTTGAGTAACTATTGTACTGTTTTCCATAGCGGTTGCACCATTTTACATTCCCATCAACAGTGTACAAGGGTTCCAGTTTATCCACATCCTTGCCAACACTTGTTATTTTGTATTTTTGTTTGTTTGTTTTGTTTTTTTGGATCATAGCCATCCTAATGGGTGTGAGGTAGTATCTCATTATGATTTTGACTTGCATTTCCCTAGTGATCAGTGATTTTGAACATCTTTTAATGTGCTTATTGGGCGTCATTGTATATATCTTCTTTGGAGAAATGTCTTTTCAGCCTTTTGCCGTTCTTTAATCAAGTTGTCCTTCTGTTGAGTTACAGGAGAGTTCTTTTTCTATTCTGGATATTAATCCATTGCCAGATTTGTGATTTGCAATTATTTTCTCCCATTCCGTGGTTGCGTTTTCACTCTTGTTTATAGTGTCCTTTAATGGACAAAAGTTTTTAGTTTTGATGAAGTCCAATTTTGTTTTTTCTTTTGTTGCCTGTGACTTGTACTTTTTTAAGTCAAAATCTGTAAACATGCTTTTCGAGATAAGAAGTCTGACAGTAGGAGTTTTTCATTTTCAGTTGTCATTAAATGAATATATAGTATGTATCCCAAAACATTTTAGGCACCTGGTGACAAACTATCAAGTTTCTGAAGATGATTCAACTCCAACTCACCTATTCATGTTTTTACCATTTTAAAAGAGAAACTCTGATAGCTATTTTCTCCTTAGAATTAGAAGTTCTGTTGAGAAGTTGTAACATCTTTAAAGCCAGTAAATATAAATATTTTTCTGTCTTCATGATAATCAGTTACTGTTTGGTGTACAATACAATTTTTGAAAAAATGTATTTCAACATTGCTGTAAGAGACTCCAGTTGGAACCTGTAGTTGTATTCATTGAAGGAGTTTATTGAAGGGGGTATTCATTACATCACACAAGGATTTCTTCCAGTGGGAAATATTTTTTTAGCTTTAGTATCAGGAATAGACGGACTTCCCTGAGAAACTGGCTTGCTTTTATCTAATGAATATTTTTAACTGTGTACCTGATCCTGTTTTCCTCTTTATTAGGTTCTAGGCAATATACAGGCAGTGTTCGAGCTCCTCCCACACTTTAGCAAGTCTAATATTTTTCATTGGTATGAAGTTTTTGTATTACCATTATTTCTGGCTCCCATTTTATGACTAATTGTATTTTCCCTCAACCATATTTTTCTCATCTACTTTTTTTTTTAAAACATCTTTATTGGAGTATAATTGTTTTACAATGGTGTGTTAGTTTCTGCTTTATAACAAAGTGAATCAGTTATACATATACATATGTTCCCATATCTCTTCCCTCTTGCGTCTCCCTCCCTCCCACCCTCCCTATCCCACCCCTCTAGGTGGTCACAAAGCACCGAGCTGATCTCCCTGTGCTATGCGGCTGCTTCCCACTAGCTATGTATTTTACGTTTGGTAATGTATATATGTCCATGCCACTCTCTCACTTTGTCACAGCTTACCCTTCCCCCTCCCCATATCCTCAAGTCCATTCTCTAGTAGGTCTGTGTCTTTATTCCCATCTTACACCTAGGTTCTTCATGACCTTTTTTTTTTCTTAGATTCCATATATATATGTGTTAGCATACAGTATTTATTTTTCTCTTTTTGACTTACTTTACTCTGTATGACACACTCTAGGTTCATCCATCTCACTACAAATATCTCAATTTCGTTTCTTTTTATGGCTGAGTAATATTCCATTGTATATATGTGCCACATCTTCTTTATCCATTCATCTGATGATGGACACTTAGGTTGCTTCCATGTCCTGGCTATTGTAAATAGAGCTGCAATGAACATTGTGGTACATGACTCTGTTTGAATTATGGTTTTCTCAGGGTATATGCCCAGTAGTGGGATTGCTGGGTTGTATGGTAGTTCTATTTTTAGTTTTTTAAGGAACCTCCATACTGTTCTCCATAGTGGCTGTATCAATTTACATTCCCACCAACAGTGCAAGAGGGTTCCCTTTTCTCCACACCCTCTCCAGCATTTATTGTTTCTAGATTTTTTGATGATGGCCATTCTGACCGGTGTGAGATCATATCTCATTGTAGTTTTGATTTGCATTTCTCTAATGATTAATGATGTTGAGCATTCTTTCATGTGTTTGTTGGCAATCTGTATATCTTCTTTGGAGAAATGTCTATCATCTACTTTTAATTTGTGTTATCCTGCTGAATTGTATGCGTGTGTGTGTGTGTGTAAACGACATACTTAAACCCCTTTTGATACAAAGTAAAATTTAAGTAAATGGATTTTAAAACAATGTCTTTAAAGTTTTAAATGGAAAATGGAAAGAATATTTTTGGCATAATGTCTTTCTGGTATGGTATAGGCGATCACTTTGGGCACAATCCTAATTCCTTCTAATTTAGCATAGGCTTTAAAGGTAGAGATTTGGTGTCAGATGGACTTGGTTTTAGACTTAACCTTACTGTTTATTAAGCTGTGGGATCCAGGGCATGATCTCTAAATCCCAATTTTCTTATCTGTAAAATCAAGATAATGATATGTACTTCATAAGATTGTCCTACAAATTAAATGAGAAAATGTTTGTGAAGTCCTTAAAACAGTGCTTGGCACACAGCACAAAAATTAATGGAAGGTATTACTGTTTATCAGCACCAACTCTTCCATTTGGAAATAATGGAAAACTATTGCCAGCTTAGCATTTTCTAAAAGAAATTAGGACAGAGTAAATGAGAACAGACGCAGAAGAAAATTGACCTTACTTTTTCTATTTTATTTGGTTTTCTTGGGAATCCTTGTGAAAAGAAATCATGTACTATTTGTCGTAGAGGAACTGCTTGTTTGTAGAAGGAGGGTGACTGAAGGATGACATTGCAGAATATAAGGAAGAGGAGTTCTCAAGTCAGCATGTATTGTATTGGTTTCAGTGATATCTAAAAACTTGGCAGTGTTTCTCCTTTCATTCATTTGAATGCAGCTTCAGATCAAATGGCAACCAGGTACCCTATGATGTTCGATTCATCAGAGTATACTTACATGGAATTCATCCTTGGTAGTTTTAAATAATTTTTTCATGTACTTCTGGAAGAATATGATTTTATTAGCCACTGTCCTATGTTATCCTTTCTTCATTTTAATAACCGTATGTTTCTATCTAGCTCCATTTATACCTCTTTCTTTTTGCAAGCATACAGATTATTGTTGAGGTCTGTTTTTCTCAATCTTGAAATGATCTGATGTAGTCAAAACAGACTGGACTTCCGAATCCTCTGGGACTAGGTTTTAGTCCTTGCTTTGCTGGTCAGTTACTGTGTACACTTAGGGAGTTACCTAATCTTGCAAATGGATAAATGGTAACATTATTCACCTTTAGGTCCTTTCACCATATATTCTTTAGTTCTTTCATGTCTAAACTTGGTATAACAATAGCCCCTTTGCTCGACATGGTACCTCCTTATCAACTCTCCATCCTCACCAGTATCATATACTCTCGTAAAGGAATATTCTGTATGCAAGGCCTCTACTTTCTCACCCCTCATCTCCATGCTCTGGCTGGTTTCTGTTTTTACTATTGTGATATTCTGGTTAAAGTCCCTGATAATCTCCTTATTGTCAAATTCAGAGTGGGCTTTGAATTCTGGCCGCCTGACCCAGAGTTTTCTCTTTTTTTTAATATATTTATTTATTTATTTATTTTTGGCTGTGTTGGGTCTTCGTTGCTGCGCAGGCTTTCTCTAGTTGCGGCGAGCGGGAGCTACTCTTCGTTGTGGTGCGCGGGCTTCTCATTGCAGTGGCTTCTCTTGTTGTGGAGCACGGGCTCTAGGCGCCTGGGCTTCAGTAGTTGTGGCAGGTGTGACCCAGAGTTTTCTCTTACCACAGTCCTGTAACTGCTAGTCTTGAAACATTTTTTTTTCTTCCGTTCGCCTTCATGACACCACACTTTTCTCATTTTTACCATTCCTCTCTGGCTGTACTTCTTCAGTTTTTTTTTTTTTTTTTTTTTTTGCTTTTACATTTAGTTTTGTTCTAAATCTTCATTTCACTCTATTCATTTTCCCTAGTTAGCCAATTTTCTACCTATATACCAATGACTTTCAAATATATATCTCCAGAGCGGACCTTTATTTCTGACTGACTACTCTTCTTTGCTACCTGGCTGTCTGAAAGGAACTGTAATCCCAACACGTCCAGAACAGAGCCAGCTACTCTAAATGGCTTCTCCTTTGGTGTTTCCATTGTCTGTGAATAATGTCACCATTTATCCATTTCTGTAATCCAGAAAAGTAGACATCATCTTACTTCTTGTGGCCTGCTCTACCTCACACATCCACTCCAGCACCAAGTCCTGCACATTTTATCTTCTTTCCAATCTGTCTCTTCCTTTCTTGCCATCATCCTAGGACAAATTACTAGCATTTCATACTTAGATTATTTCAAATGTCACCCAACCTGCCTCCCTCTTGGCAGCCTCCAATTTGTTTATCATACTACAGCTGCAGTAATGTTCACAAAACACAAAACACTTTTAATGCTGCCTGTTTTAGACCCTTCAGTACCTTCTCATTGCTCTTAGAGTCATGATCAGGATTCTGAATATGGCCTACAAGACCCTGCATCGTCTTGCTCTGGCTCATCTCTTGAACCCCATGCTGCTCCATTCTCTTCCTCATCTCTGAATTTCAGTCACACAAACCTGTTCCAGTTTTTTTAATATACGTGTTCCTTTTGTAGCACAGAGTCTTTGCATATGTCTTTCTTTTGCCTACACCGTCCCCTCTCTTCCTCCCCTTTGCCTAGTTAACAGTGTTTAAGCTTATAGATCATAGTACAGTCATTGATTCATCAAGGAAGCCATTCCTGACTTCTACCTCAGCTTAGGGTAAGTCTCCATTTTTGTTTCTCACGGTACAGTGTATTTTTTCCCTCGTAGTAGTTATCACAGCTTGTATTTATACATCTATTTTGGCAATTAAATGATTAATGTTTGTCTTCAGTATTATACTATAAACTTCATAAAGTCAATAGCCATGTCAGTTTTTGCCTGGCATTGATTCCTAGTGCCTAGCACATAGTAATCACTTCGGTAAATATTGATTAAATGAAGGAATGACTGAATATGTATCAGGTGCCCGCTGTGCTCAGTGTTGTGTGAAGTCAGTGATGCTACCCTTCAGGGCTCTATAATCTATTGGGAGAATAAGACACTAATAAGGAGGTTGTAAAAAATAGCATGGCTAATAAGTACCATAGTGTAAAATCCAAAGATATTAAGAGAAGAGGGATCCATCTGATTCGATGATCAAGACCTGACAGGATTTCAGCAACTAAATATGTAGAAGAGGATATTCTGGGTAACTGGGATCCCATGAAGGAAGCAGTTGAGTTGTTCAAGTTATCTGCAATGTAGGATATATGAATGTATGAGAGATAATGTTAGAAAGATAGGTTGGGACCTGAATTTGGAGGTCATTGAATGCCAGAATAAAAGATGAAAGGCTTAGATGTCCTTAAGCTTCCTTAAATAAACAGACAACAAATGTTTACCTACAAGGTTATAAAATGAAAGACGTTACTAATCCCTAGGTTTGCAACTAATTTCTTATGCTGTGTCTCCCTGTGATTCATATTAAAGTTGTTTTCTGTTAATAAAATATTTTTAGTAAGGACTATGAAGGCTTGAAAACAGAAAAACAGTTTCAGTTTTAGCTAAAACTGTCTCTGAAACTGCCTATTAATTTGGGGGACTAAGTGTGATCCTTGAAAAATATTGTATATGAATTCCTAAGTATGTAATAGCTCTAAGCTCCATGACAGTAGCAGGCAGTCTTTATTGAACATGTCTTTAAAATCATTTTAGACTTTGTTTTAAAAATTAAAACATGGAAGTGCAGAATAATTGTATAATACTCTAACAGTTTATTTCATCTTTACTTAAGAGCATTTAAAAGTTTGTGTAAGCTTCTGAAAAATCACTTTGAGAAAAACTGCTTGTCCAGCGGATTTACCATGTTCTGAATCAAAAACTTTAAAAATTACAAAATTATGAAACCATTCAAACATTGCTTTGTGTAATGTGCATTTTAAGGTTGCTATCTCAGATTACCATATCTCAGTATTTTAAAATTGAGCAGTTTTAAGCAACTTGATAGCATGTCTGCGGCTTTCTTTGCCCTCTTTAGTTGGCCTTGATGTAATAAATCACTGGAGATATTTTAAGTACTTCTTTTGTGAATGTTCTGGTTTGATATGTCGTAACAAAAACCTAATTTTTGTATACTCAAATCTATGTCATGTTCTTTACTGTTTCTGGCTTTGGTTTGATACAGAGCCCAGTTTTCTTCTAGTACCTAGTTTTTATTTTTTTAATATTAAATCTTTAGTCTGTCTATTATATGTTTGGCACTGTCTCCTAGTTTCAGTGCTGACAAAGTTTTCTTTCTTACTTTTGCTTTCTTTTGGTCGTTTTCTAGGAGAGGGGAGTTTTTTTGTTTTGTTTTGTTTTGGTTTTGGCTGCGTTGGGTCTCCGTCACTGTGCACAGGCTTTCTCTAGTTGCGGCGAGCAGGGGATACTCTTCGTTGCGGTGCGTGGCTTCTCACTGCGGTGGCTTCTCTTGTTGCGCAGCACAGGCTCTAGGAGTGCGGGCTTCAGTAGTTGCAGCATGGGGCTCAGTAGTTGCGGCATGCGGGCTTAGTTGCTCCGTGGCATGTGGGATCTTCCCAGACCAGGGATCAAACTCCTGTCCCCTGCATTGGCAGGCGGATTTTTAACCACTGTGCCACCAGGGAAGTCCCTAGAGGGGAGTTTTAAAGCAGATATTTCTCTGAAATTCCTTTTAAAGTTGCCTGGCCTTTAAAACCTGCTCTGGTTTAAAATGAAGAACCAGAAACAGATTGTAAAAAGGCTGAATTGTTTTGCAAAATGGAACAATTGACATATTACCATCCAGTCACCCAGTCAAGATTTGTTTTTTAGTCTCTGTCTTAAAGACAACATTAAGTTTTTCGAGAAAAAAGTTAGGTTTGAGGAGAAGAGTAGAAATGGTGATGATCAGTATAGTGGGGCTTGGCCATCTAAGAAGTCTTCTAAAGACCACAGGCACTGATTGATTTTCTACTGCATCAGTCTGCACACCCTACATCATATACAGCTTCTTAGAGAGAATTCTGTTTATAGTCTCTCAGCTCTGCCAATTAGCAGCATGGAGTCTTTTCAAAGGTAGTTAAATGCATGAATGCACACTGCCCCAAAGTTAGTAGCAGGTACTTACTAAATAGTGGCTGAATGGATTGCTGGAAACATTATTCCCTGGTCTGGGTCTTTTATATCAGACACTATGATAAAATGATATCAGAAGGGAAATTTCTTCAACTGAAAATTTAGTTTAATAGTGTTTTCCAAATGTTATATAACCTGTAGTTCATTTATAATTTTTTTAATTTTAATTTTTTAAATTAGCAGAGTAAAATTGACTTTGGGGGCATTACAGTTGTATGAGTTTTTTTTTTGGTATGAGTTTTAATATGTGTATAGATTTACGTTACCAACACCACAATTGAGACACAAAACTGTTTCTTCACCCCAGAAAACTCCCTCCTTGCTGCTTTATAGTCACAACCTCTTCATATTCCCAATCCTTGGCAACTACTGATCTGTTTTCTGCTGCAATAGTTTTGTCTTTTTCACTACGTAATATAAATTGGATCATTCAGTAACCCCTTTCAGATTGGTCATTTTCATTCAGCATAATACTCTGAGCTCCATCCAAATTATTGTGTATGTCAGTAGTTCCTTTTTAATTGCTAAGTGGTATTCCATGGTATGGTTGCTCCACAGTTTGTTATTCTTGTTCACATTATTTCCCATTTGTTAAAGCAGATATTGCATAATTTTTGTTGGAATTTAGAATTATCTAGTGGCATAAATGCTTTTGAAGAAAAGTTTTTCTTATTTTTTTTGGTTGAACAAAATATAAATTTGAATATAGTAAAAAGCAGAGCAAAGAGTAAATACACCTTTACTTACTAAGTAAGAGTGATGGCCAGCTTATTGCTGAATTTGATCAAGAATTTACATGGCTATATCATCCCAGAACTATATGGGAATTGTTAAAACAAATTTTATCTGCATGGGTTCTAGAGCAAAATCTCATGTTTCTAGAATGCTCCAGGAATTTGATTTATTAGATATGCTAGGTATCTGTTAAGTAGCCTATATATTGTTGTAGTTTGGTCAGTTTTCCACTAATTAGAATACAGTAAAATTCTCTTAGTGCTGAAACACTACTGAATATAATTTCATCCTTTTTAGATGATTTAGGAGGTACCACAAGATCTTAAATGTGAATTATCTTTTGCTAGATCATTTATCATTTTATACTATCCTATGTGTAGAAGAAAAAGATGGTCATATGAGCTTTCTGGCTGTTTATATTATAGAAAATGCTTGTATTGTCTATAGTAGATGTTGCAATTAACAAAATAACATCCAGGACCAAAAAAAAAGTTTTAATAGTTAAAAATTTTTTTAAAGATCTTTGAATTTTAACCTTTTGGCAGGAGGGGTTCTTGAAGTTTTTGAATCAGGAAATGGCTTGATCGAAGAGTGTTTTTAGAGATCTGACTGTGATAGACTGGACAGACTGATGCCGGGGGAGCAACTGGGAATCAGGGCAGGCTATATACAGCATGAGTAAGCTGGTGACAGTGTGACCAGAAATGAAAGGACAGAGCAAGAGCTATTTTGAATGAATAAATTATGTTTCTCACTAAGTGACAAGATAAGGGATTAAACTGGGAAGTCATCATAAATGGCTCTGAGACTGGAAAAATGGTGGTAGAAATAAAGAACTAAGTGGAAAAATGGTGGTAGAAATAAAGAACTAAGTTGCTTATAGGAAGATTGAGACTGGAAATGGGGCAATTGAATCAGGTGTTACCCATCATTGTTGATCTTAGCAAAAAGCAGTGTCAGTGAAACGAGGGGGCCGAAAACTAGATTAAAAGTAAAATATTCTGTCTTGAATTATCATTCATGTATTAGAGTAAGCAAAAGGATATTGGACTGATGCATGTTTGTCTTAATAACTTCCTAACCTTATTTTGCAGAAGTGGGACATAGGTCCTCACAAACCTTCATATGTCAATCTTTGTTCTTCACAGTGAATCATGAGTGGCAATAGAACTCTAAAGAAATTACCTTTTTTTTTGCTATAAACATCAGAGAGTGTTCTGTTTTTAGATGAGAGCACGTGTTGTGTATAAAATGATGTAGAAAGTAAAATTTCCTGGAGTCGGGATAGAATCATCCTCTAACGTCAATTTTAAGTGGGTTTTTAAGATTTTGAATGTTAAATATAATAATTTGTATATTCTACTCTACTGCCACATTATAATGGATTTATGTATTTATTTTACTCCATCTTCTGTAATATCATTGGTTTACTGAAAATTTATACATCCTTAGGCTATCTCTCAGATATCATCATCATTTTGTAAATGTTTCATTATTTTTGGAACCTCTTTCTAGAGCTTTGATTATGTTCATTCCTTTCCCTGCAGATGGAAGAAAGCAGTATAATTTACTGAGAAAGAGACATGTCATAGTAATGATTCCAAGCCTTCCTTTTGATTGTTTTAGTGTATAGTTTGTTTAATATTTCAGTTGACGAAAGTGCATGATTGTCTTCAAGGTAAATTTGTGTGGTTTAAAGTATGGATCAACACATTTTCTGTTCATTTTCTTAAGAACAAATAGGTAGGAATTTGTATGTGGATGTTATAAATTTTACTTATAATTATTTAGAACATCAACAAGAGAGGGTAAAATTTGGTGGTACCTAAGGAAAGAATTCATGCAACATTAAAGCTTAAAATCTTAGGAAAATGGGATGGATAATAATATTTTAAAAATCTGGTATATATTAGTTCTCATTTTATCTACTTAATAAATGTTACAGTGTTGAAGACTAGACACATAATCATTAAAGAACTTCTCCTTCTTGAAAATGGTATAGTTCTACTTTAAATAAAACAGTGTATGAGTGATGGGAGTTTAAATGATCACATATGTGTTGCATAGATCCTAGAATCATGAGGTTCAGACCTTTAGCCCAATTTTGTAATGTATTCATTTTTGTGATTTTTGTAGGTTACTCTTTCTGGACCATATTTTCTCCATACACAGATGTGAGGTGTTGCTTTTGACCTTTCAGTCAAAACAACAACTCTAAAATATTATAAGGTCATTGGTTACTTATAATTCAGTTGAGAAAAAAATATATATATGGTTCATATGGTTCATAAATACATATATTGACATAAAGTGACATTATTGTGATTGTATTATAATACCCTAGCTGCATATTTGCCATATATTTTACATTTTAAATAGAGGAGCCAAGATACTTCCTATATTATGGGCTAATATACCTTGATAATTAAATTAGGCAGCAATTAATGTGATACAGGATAAGTCTCTCTTCCTTATTTCTACCCGGCCAGTTAGTATGTGACTTGGTCTGTAACCTTAATAATGATGCTGTCTTTGATGCCCTAGGAAATCCTTTATCATTCCTTTACATAGAGGAATTGTAAGAAAAATCAACTCAAAATAATAACAGTCTATCTCATATTATTCTGCAGTGTATCAAGACATGAGTGCTTCAAAATGCCATGTACCAAACGTTCTTTTGCCCCTCTAATTTTAGATTTAGCTCTTACTTAAAATGTTCCTTTTTTCCTGAAACTAGCACAACATTGTAAATTAACTATACTCCAAAGAAATTTTTTAAAAAAAGAAAAAATAGTTCCCTTTTTGCTCTGACCAGGTTATATAGCATAAAATTAAATGTCTATTAATTTATTCAGTTTACACTTATTGAGCATTAGTCTGTGTCAGTCACTGTGCTCTAAGCCCTGGGTTCTCCAAATTCAGAAGACACAGTGCCCAGCTTCAAGGAATTTCCAGTCTATTTGTTGGGCACACAGACATGGGAACAAAGAATTATAATGTGGGCATTGTTGTGATGGAGGTCTGTAGAGTGGTAGATTGGGAAGTGTGGACGGTGTCTGAAATGAGTCTGTATAGGAAGGCAAGGTCCAGGTCAGGGAGGGCCTTGAACACTATATAAAGTAGTTCAGATTTTGTTCTGTCATAAATATGAGGAAACAATGAACATTTTTTAACATCTTTTTTGGAGTATAATTGCTTTACAATGGTTAGTTTCTGCTTTATAACGAAGTGAATCAGCTATACATGTACATATATCCCCATATCTCCTCCCTCTTGCGTCTCCATCCCACCCTATCTCACCCTTCTGGGTGGTCACAAAGCAGCAAGCTGATTTCCCTGTGCTATGCGGCTGCTTCCCACTAGCTATCTATTTTACATTTGGTAGTGTATATATGTCCATGTCCATGCCACTCTCTCACTTCGCCCCAGCTTACCCTTACCCCTCCCCGTGTCCTCAAGTCCATTCTCTACATCTGTGTCTTTATTCCTGTCCTCCCCGTAGGTTCTTCAGAACCATTTTTTTTTAGATTCCATATATATGTGTTAGCATACTATATTTGTTTTTCTCTTTCTGACTTACTTCACTCTGTATGACAGACTCTAGGTCCATCCACCTCACTACAAATAACTCAATTTCGTTTCTTTCTATGGCTGAGTAATATTCCATTGTATATATGTGCCACATCTTCTTTATCCATTCATCCGTTGATGGACACTTAGGTTGCTTCCATGTCCTTGCTATTGTAAATAGAGCTGCAATGAACATAGTGGTACTTGACTCTTTTTGAATTATGGTTTTCTCAGGGTATATGCCCAGTAGTGGGATTGCTGGGTTGTATGGTAGTTCTATTTTTAGTTTTTTAAGGAACCTCCGTACTGTTCTCCATAGTGGCTATATCAATTTACATTCTCACCAACAGTGCAAGAGGGTTCCCTTTTCTCCACACCCTCTCCAGATTTTAATGTTTGTAGATTTTTTTGATGATGGCCATTCTGACCAGTGTGAGTTGATACCTCATTATAGTTTTGATTTGCATTTCTCTAATAATTAATGATGTTGAGCATCCTTTCATGTGTTTGTTGGCAGTCTGTATATCTTCTTTGGAGGAATGTCTATTTAGGTCTTCTGCCCATTTTTGGATTGGGTTGTTTGTTTTTTTGATATTGAGCTGCATGAGCTGCTTGTATATTTTGGAGATTAATCCTTTGTCACTTGATTCATTTGCAGATATTTTCTCCCATTCTGAGGGTTGTCTTTTCATGTTGTTTATGGTTTCCTTTGCTGTGCAAAAGCTTTTAAGTTTCATTAGGTCCCATTTGTTTATTTTTGTTTTTGTTTCCATTTCTCTAGGAGGTGGGTCAAAAAGGATCTTGCTGTGTGAACATTTTTGAGGTAGAGAATGATATCGGAATTTTTATGTTGGGGAAGATGGAGAGGATAATGACTAGCAGCAGGAAAACTGTAAAACTGTTTTAGGCCAACTGTTTGTGGCCTGATTTAGAAAGATGGCAGTGGAGAACGAGAGGAAAGGATATATATATATATATAAATGATGTTTCGGAGGACCAATTGTTCAGACATGGAGATTGGTTGGATGCAGGGATATAAGGAAGATAGATAAATCTAAGATGGCTCCCATGTATTTAGTCTTTATACTGGGATAGATGGTGGTGCCATTCATTGAGACAGTGAATGCAGCAGAGACTCCTCTGGAGGGGAAAATGAGTTGTGTTGTGGCATGTTACGATGTGTAGATTTGTAGGTCTGGCATTCATGAGAGAGATCTGAAATGGAAGTATGAGGTATTAGATTGCAGTTGAAGACATGGGCATGGATGAGATTGTTCAGTTAGAATGTAAAGAGGAGAGGTAAGGGGGTCAGGAATGGGTCCCTGGAGTGGAGAGCAACAATATTTTAGGACAGTTGGAGAAAACATCCTGAAAGGGTACAGAGAACGAATGGACAGAGAGAACCAGGAAAGAGTGATGTGCATATACCAATGGAAGGTGAAAGAAAGGTAGTGTAGAGAGACTGCAGGGTAACTCAAGTTACTTCAAGAAAGTTTGAAAAGACAATAAGGACATGTGTGGCCTGGTACTAAACTATCCTATCAGGAACCAGGTGGCTTTTAGGAGTGTCTCTTTTCTTCTCTCAGTGGCTACATAATTTCTGTTATGGGACTTTGCTTCCCTTTGCACAATTGTTGTAACCTTGTCTCTGCTTTCTCTACTTGCTTATCATTTCCGCTCTGTCATTATTTCAGCTGGATCGTTGCCCATTATGGCCTTTCGTCTCCCTCCTTGACATATAATCAAGACCTTTTAGATTTCGTGATTGCCTCATTTTCTTGGTATTCCTTACTTAAAAATGTGGAGAGAAGTAATCTTGTTAGTCTAGTTCATCATTTATATCAGGTCATTTCATAGGTGATTGAAGCCACCCAATCTGTAGCCTGGCCAATCACTTATGAAGTGCCCTGAATAATCTTGAAAAACGTATCCACTGTGGATTTCCATTTTTGGATCTGGGTAAATTCCAAATAATGGTGGATTAAGGAGTGCATTATAGGTGAGGAAATAAAGGTGTAAGGGGTTTGGTTCTGAAGGGAGTAACAAACTGGTGGCGAACACAGGATCAAGGAAATCAAGGAAATGTTTTTGTTTTATTTTGTTTTTTTAAGATGGCAGAGGTTTGAACAAAGGAGTCAATAAGAAAGAAATGGTTGAAATAGAGCATTTAATTTTTTAATTGTTCAAGTAGTGTTAAGGTGGCAGAAGATTCCAGAGCAGAGGAAGATTGATTAGCCTTGTATAGAAAGAAGGGTACCTCTCCCTCTGAAAGAAGAAAGGAGGAGTGGGGTGCAGATACATTTGGAAGTAGGAGAACCTGCCCATTAGCACATTTTGAGAAACAGGCAGCGAAGAGAACTGCTGAGAAGAGAGGTAAAGACTTGCAGTAGCTGCTGAGGAAAATTCAAATAGGAGCCTAACAGCTGGGATATGAGGAAGTGATTTTTTTTTCCCCAGTGAAGCCCATATATAGGTTGAGGAAAGGTGGATGATTGAACTAGTCCAGAGCTGAAATGGACTTAACTTGTGACTGGGTAGGAGTTAATGCTTGTTTTATTATTATTTTTAATTTGTTTGGTTCAACTCTCTTTTTTTCTTCATTCTGGTCTTCCGTATTTTTCTTTTGCAGGTCTTGATGACTGTTTGCAGCAGTATATTAAGAACTTTGAGAGGGAGAAGATCAGTGGAGACCAGCTGCTGCGCATTACACATCAGGAGCTAGAGGATCTGGGGGTCAGCCGCATTGGCCATCAGGAACTGATCTTGGAAGCAGTTGACCTTCTGTGTGCACTGGTAAGGACATCATAAAACTGGTGGGAAGGGAAACTTTGCTTTTCTCTCCTGTTTTCTTTCCTTTAAAATTTTTTTCGTTTCTTCTCCTTCAAGCAGAAAAAAAAGATCCCCTCATTATCAGCCAACTGGATGTGGTGATATTTTCCTCCTTCATTGAATTTGATGCACTATGCAGGCCCAAATTACAAATTAAAGGGGCTTATTAACTCAATTGGTGACATTTTATTTAACTACTTGAAAAACTACTTGAAAACTCACCAAGGGAGTTTTCACAGAAGCATTTGGGATGTACGATTGCATACAATCAGTTATAAAGTTCATTTCCTTCTAAAAGTTTTGCTTTAGTATCCCAAATATTAAGTAATCCTATTTTAGAAAAACCATCCTTAAAATAATTAAATTATTTTAGTGTTCTTTGTGTATACATCAATGAAAATTGAATATTGTACATTATATGTCTACTTTTGTGTGTTAAAAGAGCAGTGCCTTGTCAGACAAGGGAAATCAATGTGAAAAGAATCCTGCAAGATTCTGATAGTACATTAGATATTCTGAGAGGAACATAGACTTTTTTTTCCCATGTTAGGTAAGATGACACTAACATGACTGGGGCTAGAGCCACAGTGAAAAAGAACATGAGTCTTATAATAATATGGGATTGAAATTTGACTCAGTCAATTACTGACATTTGTGTGCAAGTCATTTCACCATAGCCTTAGTTCTTTTTTAAAAAATAGAGATAATATTAACTACCTCTTGGTATTGGTGTGAAAAGCAAAGGAGATAGTGTTTGAATAGTGCCTAATTCTGTGCCTGGCACACAGTAGGCATTCACTAAGTAGTCACTATTATTAAGATGATGATGATTAATAATAAATGTGTAGATAATTAAACGTAATTCAGGAATCAGTACAGTCAGCACTGTGTGTGACAGATGTAAGTTCTAGTTCCTGCCATCTTGAAAAGCCTAGTGGGGGGAGAGTGACATATAAATAATCACAATATTATAGTATAATTACTAAAATAAAAGTATGAGCTGAGTATTAGGGGCACAGAAGTTTTGACTAAGATAAATGGGTTCATATTGCAAAAGAGGTGATCTTTAACCGCCTAGTGGAGGACGAGCATGTGTTCTAAGAGGTGGAGGAACAGAGGGAAGGAATTTCCAGGTAGATAAAACAGCACATACACAGGCACACAGAATAAGGAGCATGCCTGGTGTGTATGAAAAATGATAAACTATTTTCCCACCAAAAATAAGTGGGAAATAGTGGCCTAAAATTAGGCTTTAAAAGATAGAATAGGGCCAGACTGTAAAGTACCTTAATATCCTGATAAGAGATGAGTACTTCTTCATCTGGGCACTGGAGGACTATGCAAGAATGATCAAATACTTGCTTTAAAAAGGTAACTGATGGTGGTGAAAAGGGTGGAGTGGACTGGACATAGAGTGAAGACAGGGGAACAATTAGGAGGTGTTTAAAATAATCTACTTAGGCTATGAATAGGGCTTAAACTAAGGATGTGCAACAGGAATACAGAAGATCTGGTGACTAGGAGTAGTGAGTGAGATAAAGGAAGTTGAGGAAGATTCCATCTTATTCGCTGCAGAGATAGAGTAGAAGATCTTCCAATAATGAAGATAGGCAATAGCAGCAAGAATAGATTTAGGAGGGAATATAAATTGAGTTTTGGATTTGTTGAATTTGAGGCATCTCTGTGTTATCCAGAAAGAAATACTCATCAGACAATTGAATTTCTGAATTTAGAGCTAAGAAGTGGCTGAAGATAGAGATTTGGGAGTCTCAAGTATATAGGGATTGAATCCATAGATAGAGAGATCACCCAGGAAGGGCCTGTAGAATATAAAGAACAAAGGACACAACTTGACACTCCAGCTGGGAAGGAAGAAGGGTAGCCTTCAGAGGAGACTTATGGAGTAGTCAGAGAAGCATGAAGACAACTATGAAAGAGTTGTCACAGAAGCAATGGGAACTGTTATTTTCATTAAGGAACACCAATAATGTCATCAAATTTCACTAAAAGCCAATAGAATAAGCAAGGGGAAAAGAACTGATTGAAAATAGTTTTTAAAGAATCTGAAACCAGATTGGTTGAATAGTACCTCCCACTTACACATTTCAGTCTAACCTTAATTGTCCTTTCCTCAGAGATATTCCCTGATCACTCCCTCACCCTGGCCTGGTCTAAAATTGGCCCCCCACTCTTCCTCTCTTTCTTAACCCTCATCTCATTTCATAATTATATACTTGTGTGTGTATTTATTAGTTTAATGTCTGTTTCTTCTGCTAGACTACAAGCTATGTGGGAAAAGTGACATTGCTTATTGAACACCTAGTGTGTAGCACAAATGCCTGGCAATAGTAGATGCTGAATAAACGTTTTTTGAAAGTGGTGATGAAAGAGACTTGACATATTTTTCACATGATAATTTGGGGATCTTCTTGTTTCCTTATTCCTGAGATAAAAGAAATTAATTCAGACCAGAGCATGCACTTGCACTCTCCCTTATCTGAATCAGATTGCAGAAATCATGCCTGAAATAAAAGCTAGTACTCAGGGTAAGGTAAGAGTCCACAGTGTTTTTGCATACTGGTCTCCAAATATGAGTCAGAATCGCTATGAAGGTACAATATAAGTGGCTTGGAGATGGGTATCTGACCTAGCAGTCCCCTATTTGCCACATCTTCTATAATAGTAAAGTTGAGTGTGTCACAGCTTGAAGTCTAGAGTGTATGTGTCATAAGCAGGGCTTCTCTTAGATGAACCACTCACATGCTGAGCTCCACTCTGCCACTTTGAAGAAGGAAGTAAGATTGGTGATTACGGTACTACCTACAGATAGTCTAGACCTGTAGACTTTGGAGTTTGGCCTGGGATAAGCTCTGCTGACCTAGACTTACTTAAAAGGATGGTATCAGAGATACAGACCACTGCCGTGCAGTTCTGGGTTTAAGCAGCATAGTGTTGCATCATTTTCTTGGGAAAAAGTAAATCAAAACATTAAATTCATTCTTTCTATGTTTATTCCCCAAGGAGGTCAAATATTAAACTTCCTTTTCACTGCTTCCTAATGGCTATACATCAACATGTTAAAAGTGCACATATCTTACAGTTTATGCACCAGATGTTTTCCAGTGAATATAAAGCAAATTTCCAAGCAGTGAATTCTGATTTACTTCTACATGCCGTTATAAAATCAGGAGGTGACATCCCTCTTCAGCAAGCTGAGCATCAGGAGTTGTGCTGTCGGCAATGGGGAACTATGTTTTGTCGCTTCAAAACTGTAATGTCTCTACTGACTCTTCTACTTTTTCCTACATCTACTGTATTTATTTCTTCTTTTAACAATTATATATTCATGCTCATACAGTGCTACCACAGGGAATACAAAGATTAAAAAGGCATAGTCTGTGCTCTTAAGATGTATACAGTCCAGTAAAGACAACAGTCATTAAAAGATAATATAGATTTATTTTTAAAATCCCAGGGGAGTGCAGAAGGAGATGGTGAACACTACTGAGGGATCCAGGAACTGTAAGTGGGATTTGCATTGGGACTTGCAGGATGCGTAGATGTTTGCCAGATAAAAAAGTTGGAGAAAAGTTATCTGGCAGAAAAAATATGTGTAAAGACAGAATTGTGAAAGAGTATGCAGTGATCAGAGAAAAATAAGAATTTTGATTTAGCTGCTGCAGAGTAGGAAGTGATGGGAAGAATGTCACCTTACACTTTGTATCACATTATAATGCTTTGGTTAGGTTTTTTGGTCCTTGATATACTTTCTGCCTAGTGATTAGCAAGTAGAGGATATTCAATTAATGTTATCTTACTGAATGAAGTTATCTGCCTTTCTCCAGAGAACTGTAATTTTTTTCTCTTGCCGACACAGCCTCAGACTCTGAAGTTTCTGTTCCTAAAATAAGGAAGACACAGAAAAATTACCAAATTCCTTTGTTTTTCTTGAGCAGTGGAATATTTTCATCTGCCTTGTCTTGAAATTAGTCCTGATGGGGAATAAATGTTATGGCAGCTGTTGAAAATCAAAGGTTTATTTAGTAACTTGTTCATTCATGCAACATATATTTATTAAGCACCAACTATACTGTTTGTACCATGTTATCCTAGAAAGAAATAAGCTTTTCATGATTTGGAGTTATATTAACTCTTTCAAGCTGTTATGCTACCATTTGGTGTGCTTCAATAGAGAGCACCTTGTATTAACTAAAATAGTAAAGCATAAATAAAATACATATAGTTTAATGTATAGCCCTTAATTTATGTTTTGACAGTGCACCTTTTATTGAGAAGTACAAGTGAATCATTTATGACAGGATAAGAACAGTTTGCATTTCATTCTTCATATACTTTTCATGTAATAGGTATTTTGTAGGAAAAAATTGATGCCTGCCATTGCTAGGATTTGTTTCTTTGCAACATAATTGCTTGGTTCATTCATCTCAAAATAATTCATTTCTAAAAAAAATTCATTAAAGCAATCTTTTTAGGACTCACACATATTTATAAAGCAAAGTATTATAAAACCTAAACACCTGCTACATGATGCATTCAAATTAAGAGCTCTGAATAAAATAGCATTGACATTGTAAAATACATGGTGCCAATATTTCCAGTTAAGTGTTTAGTGAGAATTTGCCACTAGTGAGGGAGCCAGCTCGATTTTCTCAAATGTTGTTTCTTTCTTTCATGTGCTTTTGCATGCGTATAACTGAGAGAAGAACAGTAGAAACTTAGCATCAGTTCCTTAAGATTAGACTGGCTATATTGAATTAGTGTGGAGTCACACCTGGTTCCTGGCATGAATGTTACTGACCACATAGGTAACATATAGGATAAAGAAAATCGCTAAGTACATTTCATGTCCAAGCTTTTGTTTACTTGATGTAGTCCTTTCTGTACCAATAGTAATGCCTAGTTGTCCCATGCATATCCAGTAAAAAGCAAGTCTGTAGTGAATAAAGCTGCATTTTTAAGAAGTTGAGACAGTACTTCTCATCTGCATACCTTTGGCCCAAAGCAAAGGGGTGGTTCATATACTTGTTGCTTCTTTACATGGTAGGCAAGGGAGTGTGATTTACTGGTGACTTAGTGAGTCACAACAAACCGTCCACTTTCATGCAGGAAAACGCAAAAAGATATCTGTGTTGTCAGTAATTGATTTTGAGCTACTTAGAACGGAGAACTGTGATGATGAAAATTAACTTGAGAGATCAACTAATCCATCTCTTTTGTTCAAATAGTGTCACACAGACACTGTTATATACAGAGAAGCTTCTAACCTATTTTTGTACTCTTCTAGAATTCTTAAATGCTTTTGAATTATTGATTTAACTAGTTATATTTGTTAACTAGAATAAGTTTTAAGAATTTCCTCTCCTACGCATTTTTTGTCTCTTCTCGCTACTGGATTCCTCTGTGGCCTGTATTTTTTACCTGAAATTCCTCCATATAGGATATTTATTTAGTAGGCTTCCAAGTTAGGAGACCTCAGGGTATCTTACCAGGTTTTGTCCAGAAGATTTTTCTATTCTCTAATTCTTGAGTTGTATTTTTTTTTATGTAATGCTATCTTAAATTTTGGAATCTTCAAAGTATTTTTACTTTGCCTTCAGATTTTTATGAGAAGATCTGTATTCTTTTAAAATCATTTTTACCTTTTCTAATAAAATATTTGAGATGGTAATATAAGGAGAGATAATTTAAATGAATCTTTTGTCGGGGCTACTGGCTACAGAGTGCAAGTTATGTTACCAGGTTGATTGATTAGGTTCCTCACTAATAAACTATTTAAATTTGAGTTTCTCTGAGAAATTTTTATAATTTGTTTGTAAACAAATATTTTCTCATTAAAATCATTAATACACAAAAATGAAAAGGGCAGACACTGTTGTACTTAAGGGAAAATGCTTTAACACGGGGAAAAACTTCTGAAAATACTTTCAAGTACTTCAGAAGTATCATTTTCAGTTTAGTTGATATAAGTTATCTAGTCATTATCTAGTCATTAGAGAATATCTCTTATAAGAGGATACGTGCTGGATAAAATCTCCCAAATGTTTCACAAATAATCCATGCTCAGATGCAATATAATTTGAATAGAATGTTGTTTTATTTGTGTAAACAAAACCTTTTAACTTGAGAGACTATTGCAATTCAAATGTAGCGGTGAATATATAATATACTATGTTTTTTAAAAAACAAATCCGTGGCTCCAAAACAGTGTTCTTTTAGTAAAAATGTAAATTCTCAGCAAAGAACAATCAGATTTTTATCACTATTAAATCTTTAGTGGTAACATACATAACTTGCTATTAATGTTTATGCATCCAAATCTTCCTCTACGCCCTCCTTTTTTCTCCTCTAAGTTATTTCTTTTCTTAAATAGAAAGAATAAACCTAAATTTCATATAAACTAGCTACCCAGTGATTGTTGACTTGAAAATATAGCTAAATTCATTGTGCCATTTTCTTCCCTTTTTCATTTCCCCCAGTATTTTCTTCCATTTTGTTTCACTTGTTTCTACTACTCTGCTTGAACAGGAATAGATTATTGGTGCTAAGGAGTGGGGGTAGAGGTATTTCCTCACAGGTGGCCTGGGGGCTTGTAGTCCCATTCTGATTTCTGTCTACTCTAAGCTCTGAGCTCTAAGCAAATCAAAATATCTCCCTGTGTCTCACTTTACTTAACTGTAAAAGGAGGGGATAAATCAAACTTAGAATTTATTTGGGCCTCAGAGGCTATCTAACATTCTTTGGGTTTTATGCTTTTCTGCAAGTTAATAATACTTTTAATTTTACACATGACGGTAACGTACATGCTGCTAAGTACTTTGATCAAGGTCATCCTCTGATCAGGTTAACAACTCACAATTATCTGTTTTAAAATTAATTGTGACTTGTGAAATCTTTCCCTAAAGTTTATTTGAGGGGATCCGACAATATTTTCCTATTGCATATGGTAAAAAAAGTTTATTTGTATTTATTCATATAAATCCTTTTTGCAATAATTTATAGATAAAACATTTAGGGTAAAATAATATATATTAATAGAAATTGAAAAGTGAGACCAAGGAAAAGAAGAACAATTATACTTACCAAAAAGTCATTATGATTTCTTTAGATGTGCTTCATATTTGACTGTGAGCTAATGCAACCATGACAAAATTATAAATAAGTTTAGTTTTATAATTTGTATTATAAAAAGGAGAAAGTATGTTGGTTTCCCTGAGGATGCAGAGGTTTTCCTGGTATACCATATCATAAAAGAAACTTCTTATGTGAGTCATTATGAAGAGGACACAGAAGAAAAGTTATATTGTATGTGATTTATTTTTTGCTATTTCATTTTATTGTTGGATTGTACTTACTTTCTCATTTGGGGGAAGCAGAATTTTTCCTAGTGCCTACATTCATGACTATGCATATGCTAATAGAATAGATACTCAAAAATAATTGTTGATAATAATGAATTTCACAAGTAAATGAACTTAGGTTTGGGTTAAAAAAGAAACTGCTTATGAGTCCTTATAATCTCTCTGTCTTGGGTGGCATAATTTCAAGATAGAATGCCCTCATCTTTCCATGTTCATATTAGCACTTACACATTTTCTTGTAATTTGTTTATCTGACGTTTCCCCAAATCCTCATTTGACTATGGGTTCTGCTAGGCCAGGAATCCTATCTTATTTATGTGTAACTCTTAATATTTGTTCCACTGCCTGTACATATAGTAAAGTACTCAGTAAATGTTTTAACGAATGAATAAAATATTGACTTTAAGTATATTTGTTCTCTGTCTTTTTATATTTCAGAATTATGGCTTGGAAACAGAAAATCTAAAAACCCTTTCTCACAAGTTGAATGCATCTGCCAAAAATCTACAGAATTTTATAACAGGGAGGAGAAGGAGTGGCCATTATGATGGGAGAACCAGCCGAAAATTGCCAAATGATTTTCTGACTTCGGTTGTGGATCTGATTGGAGCAGCCAAGAGTCTGCTTGCCTGGTTGGACAGGTAAAATCTTTCACGTGTTTCATAAGTTATCCTCCTCAGGCATCAGTGTGAATATAACGTTATTTCATTTTTTTCTTGTGAAAGGATTAGATAAGTACGAGGAATATTAACAAATGCCTAATTATGATTTACCACAATATAAGCATATCATCAAAGAGATACTAACTGTTTGCAAAATTTTATATCCAAGTAGCTAATCAATAATTAGTCCCTGACAGTTTCAAAATACATTTGCTGCTCTATAAGGAAAATCATTTTTGGCTGTCATAACAAGATTTATAATACTACCTTGTCTCCTGATTTTCTGTATTCTTTTCATTCATTGGTCATATTTAAGGAAGTGACCATCAGTATTCTATTTATTGTTTTAAATGGGTAATTAGACACTGACACTTTCATAGCATGCACTGTATGTCTCATTACCTTTGCTTTATTTATTATTATTATTCACATTGCACAGTCAATTTTGGATATTATAAAAACAATTTTGGTCCTTTTTTTGCTAATTTAGTTAAGTTTCATTTGTCTTGGAACACATAAAAGTTTTCATAATATAAAATGAAAAAAGTTAGATTAAAATTGTATATGTGATTAAACATTTTAATGGTAAAACATTACAACTATTTAAAAAATACTAAATAAGCTCTTTCATTTTTGAAAATTTTTTTGTAGGGGACATGTGCTGTGTTATGATGGTTAAATAATCAAATCTTAAAAAACATTTTGTCTCTTATAAGAAATTCTGATATATAGAATTTTACTAGAATTCTTTCTTGAATAAATGTCAGTAGAATTTACATACATATACATATATATATACACATATATACGCAGTGACCCTTGAACAACATGGGTTTGAACTGTATGGGTCCGCTTATATACAGAGTTTTTTCAATAAATACGCACCACGTTACTATATGAACATAATCATCCATTGGTTGAATCTGTGGATATGGAGGGCTGACTATAAAGTTACACATGACTTTTCGACTGTGGGGTTGGCACCCCTAATCCTCTCTTTGTTTGAAGTTCAACTGTATTATATTTTGGCTTTTTAAAAATATGAGACTTTATATTAAAAACAAAGTATTTGTATGTCTAAGGTAAAAGTTAAGGTAATTTTACTTAATTCTATACTGTCTAAATTTATATATATTACTAATAACATATAACATGACAATACTAAATCCAAATCTGAACACTAAGCTGTAATTATTAGCTCTGATAATTAATCGGCAGACAGCATATTTCTCTTATATTATGACATCATGAAAATTCTCATAATTGTTTAAACCACATTTATCCATTGTATGAAATAATTGCTGTTTAAACATGTAAATTCTACAAGTAGTATAATGGTCAGTAAGTAAATATATTTAAAATATGGCTTATCCTTAAGTAACGTAATATACTTGTTTCAGGAGGCTTCTCAGTAATTAGAAACTTATAGAAAATATATTTGATTTTAGTTATATCTTCTTATAACTATCACCTGTCCTATAATTGTAAATTAGCTCAGCCTTGATATTTATATTTGGTAAATTTCATTATTTTCTTTTTACACTAGTACTTGTTAAATCAGTAAATAAATAGAATGATTAGAGAATGTTTTTACTTCTTAATGGCAGGTATGGCTGTTTATAAAATCACATAATGGCTTCTAGAACACTATATAGTAGTTTCTGATTTTATTGTATTATATAATTTTTTATGGTGGCATTATTTTTATCATCTAATAAGATGTCCTTAGTAAATGCCAGTTCATCTACAAACATACATGAGCGTACACACACATACATAGTAATCCCTGCAGTCAATCAATGGTATTTTGCGTTTGTTTCATCAAAAGAGAAAATGTGACAAAAAGTCTGAAGGAAATAATTTAAATCATCTGTTTGGCTTCCATTGCTGCAAAGGTTCTCACAATGCTTATTTTGTGTTATATCATACTACCTATGGTGATCATTAAATCAAAGGCCATTTAACATTTTGATCATAAAAATAAAATATGTACTTAGAAGGAAAAGAGACAACTTTGTGATAACTTTAAAATCTTCTGCTGAGACTGTAAATTTTAAAAAGAAACTGAAGTTTATATTTTGAAGATTTTTCTCAGGAAAGTTCAGCTCCAGGCTGGCTTGTCTATAATGATTATGCTTTAACAGCTTTAGTTTTAAAAAGGAAAGAAGAAGGAGAAAAAGAATTCTTTGTCATTTTAAGGCATTTGGACTTTATGCTGAAGGCAATGGGGAGCTGTTTAGGGTCACTGTTGTGTTCAGACCTTTGAATTTTGAAGATTACTTGCGCTATAATGTTGGGAAAGATTAGGGAAAGAATAAGGCTGGAAGAAGGGAAACCAGTTAAGAGGTTGTTTCAGGAATATTTGTCCCTCATTACCTGCCCAGCACCCCCTCAGATACCAAAACCTGAGGATTCTCAAGTCCCTTATATAAAATGACAGTATTTGCATGTAACCTACGCACATCCTCCTTTATGTTTTAAATTATCTGTAGATTACTTATAATACCTAATACAGTGTAAATGCTATGTAAATAATTGCCTTGTACAACAAATTCAAATTTTGCTTTTTTGAACTCTCTGGAATTTTTTTTCAAATATTTCAATCCGAGGTTGGTTGAATCCATGGAATGGAACCTGCCAGTATGGAGTGCCAACTGTTATCATGCTGCTGCTACTATTGGTGATTCTGATGCTACCAGCCACACTCAAAGCCAACCTAGGAGAGTTGTCTTCATTTTACAGATAGGAAAACTAGCACATACAGAGGCAGAAGTTAAGTTCAAAACCAAATAGGAAGTAAGTGGTGGAGCCAGGGTTCATTCCAGGCGCCTGACTACAGAGTTGATTCTCTCCATTGCTATTTACTGAGATGTTTAATTAGAGAAGCAGCAGTGAGGATAGAAGACTGTTAGACAGAGAGACTAAGGAAAAGGAGACACCTAAGGTGAATAAGAGGTATCTGACTTGGCTGACCCAATGGATGGTGATGCCATTATCAAAACAGGAGGAACAGGTTATGGTGGAGGACAAGTGTTGAGTGTTGGCCATGATAGATTGTGAAAAGGTCTTTAGAGTATTGCTGCTCAGAAAAGATATACGGTGGATAGAGATTTGGGAATAGGTAAAATATAGGTGGTAGTTAAAGTCCTGAATGCATTAATATGGTGGTGTAAGGAGAATTTTAGAATGAATTCCTCTTATCCTGCTCTATTTGCTTTCCATAACACAAACCCTTCTAACACAGTATGTAATTTACTTATGTGTTATTATTGTTTTTGTCTGACTGCTCTATATATAATGTATGCTTCTGGAGAGCATGGATTTTCATCTGCTTTGTTCACTGCTATCACAATTATCTAGAAGAGTTCCTGCCCTATAGTGGGTGCTCAATAAATTTTTCTGAGTGAATGAAGAGAACTGAGAAAAGGAATGACCTCTGCAGACCACCAAGAACTGAAGGATGATTAGAAGTTCAGCTTATGGAAAAAAATAAGAAGACATAACCAGACTCCATAGGATAGAATTAGTTGAGAGTGGTGTCACGGTAGCAAAGGGAGTAAAGAGTTTTTTGGTGGGCGGGTGGGGGGGCAGTGTTGATATTTTAGTATTATTTTATTTTTTTCCAACTTTATTGAGATATGAGTGATATATAACATTGTGTAAGTTTAAAGTGTACAACGTGATGATTTGATACACATATACATTGCAAAATGATTACCATGATAAGATTAGTTAATATAATCTATCACCTTGCATAATTACCTTTTTTGTGTATGTGGTGAGAACGTTTAAGATGGGAATAAGGGGTTTTAGGGAAAAAAAGGAAGTGGTCAGTAGAGTCAAATGCTGCTGACAGGTTAGGCACGGTAGGGCTGAAAGTGTGTAGTAAATTAGGGAATCAGGATATATGTGATCTTACCAACAACAGTTTAGTGTTTTTACTTAGAATTAATGAAAACTGGAATTCTTGGGTTGATTGTGAGTTAAAGGTAAGTGATAACTCCTCTTTGAAGAAATTTTTCTGTGAAATGGTTTGTAGTTCAGGATAGTTTTGTATAATATTAACTTCTACTTTTCATAGACTGCATCTTTTAGAGGTGTTGGAAAAGAGGAAAGGCAAATGATGAGGGGTACTTCTATATCTGGGAACTTACTTTGCTTCCTTCTCTTCCATGGATTGTATGAATATCTTAACTACTCCTTGGCTAATATAAATTTCAAAAGGTCCCAAAATCAATTTAAATGTAATAGGATTTTATCTATAACTGTGCCAAGTAAAATGTTTATGCTGTTTGTTTTCCTGACAAGTAGCCCAGACTTTTATTAGAGATTGTTAGTGGATGTGTATTTAAGTTATATTTTTATTCCTTTCAAAGAAAAAATGTTTTCTAGGTAGCAGCAAGAGCACAAGCCAACATTCCACATGCCCTCTTGTTTCAGTGTGTTCTGCAAACTACACAGGAAGCAAAACACATTAATCAATGCTAGAAAAGCCAAAAGAGCAGTATTCTCCATGACTCTGTTGTGAATCCCTGCCGAAATACATCGTGAAATAGTATAAAAGAACAAAGGGCTAAGAGAGAGTTGAGTTTCAGCTCTGCCTCTGGCCCTGGGTAACCTTGAACCTTAACCTCTGTTTTTATTTTCTTTTTAGAATAAGGATGTAAGACCTGCAGAATTTGAAGTTCTCTTCTAAGCACTAATATTCTATAAATCATTGACCTTGTTCACCAAAGCCATATGAGGAATATATTCATCTTATTTCCCTTTACATAATTTCAAAGAATAAACACTAACAAAGTTTGTTGGTGACTTGTAGAATCATGATTTAACTCCCTACCTCTTCTCTGACTAAATTTAGTTAATACCAAGTTCTAGACCAAAACTAATCTGTTTTTGTGCTTTCTTTATATAAGGTAAGAATGTATCTTGTCTTTTTTATTTTTGTTTTGAAGAACTTAGAAGTACTTAATTATAAAAGTTCCATAGAAATTATGTTGACCAAAAACTTTTAATATCTTGATTTGTCATGGTAGATTGCCTTTCATTTGGAGGGTTTAAAATGGTCACTGCAATTGAATATTGCCAAGCATTGGATCTTTAACCTTAGTTTATTCCTTTAGTGTACAATATAGTATAATTCTTTAGTTGAAAAATGAAAAATTCTCTCAGGTAACTATGGTTATTTTGATGCCAAACAACTGGCTTAATTTTTTAAAAATCTGACTTTTTGGCATTAATTTTTTTTTACATTTTGGGGAGAACTTGCATGCACAGCAATATGATGAGTTTATTGCAATTTTTATTTTATGTCACTTGAAGGGAGAAAGGAAAAGAAAGAATAGGATAAAATGTTTACTTTAGCTCCATACTGAACTAGATGCTTTTCATGTATTGACTTATTGAATTCTCACGAAGCGGGTATCATTATCCCCATTTTACATATGAAACATGAAGTAATTTGCCTGAAGTTGTTCACTAGTGTGAAAATTATAACTTGAATCTATTTTTGTTGTGATACCAAAGCCCTTCTTGTTTCTCTTTTATCATGTTCCTTTGTCATACTACGTCTCCTTTTGAATGTGGACCAGTTCTTAAGGATTTTGAGGAAGCGATTCTTAGGAATGCGGCATATATAAACATTTATTTGTACTTTGGTGTTTCTCCTCAAATGCTAAACAAGAATACCACTTTTCTTTTTCTGGCCTTGATACTTCAAATTGCTATATAGAATTTTTTTATAGAAAGTTTATTTCTCATTTTACTTTGAAGACATCAATGAGATATCTCTTAATATCATTGAAAACCTTTTGAACGTTTAAGGCAAAAGCATTAAGGTGCTAGGGAAAATGTTTACAAATCACAAAAACTGCAATTTCAGTGGAGCTTCCATTTAAGTAACATTTATTTTCAAAAATTAGCTCCTTACATTTCTTAAAGAAAATAAAATCTAAGGCTAACAGAAATCCCCTTTTTCTTCGTATTTTAAATATTGACTTGAGTGAAACAACAGACTTTCCCAGAGGAAAAGCCTCAGAGGTGAATCACAGTTGGTAGCTTTACTGTTTATTTTCAATTCATGGTTTACTTGTCTATTTTTAACCTACATCCTGCTGTTTTTCACACCTCATCTTTCTTACAATTTTATATGGCTTTTTCAAATCAATCTATACTTGGAGGTTTCCAGATCGCTGTATGTACCATGTTGTACAGTAACATCATTAAAAAATATTCAAAAGTATTATGTATAGAAAAAGTTTATTTTGCTATTTATAATGAAAATTTATTATTTTCTCTCATTTTTAGCATTAATACCTATTTCTAATTGTTTCTGAAATACATTTTAAGATCATTCTGTTTTGAAAGGATCAATGAGATGTCTTTTTATATCACTGAAAACCTTTTAAATGTTTAAGGCATAAGGGTTAGTATGCCAAGGGAAAAAATGTATTCTTTGAAATCTTTTGCTTTATCTACGAAAGTGGTTGAACTAATTTCTTCTTCTGTGATATGAAACTATAGGACAAAAATTATTTCTATACCAGGGAAAAATTACAGAGACAAAGAAATCTACCCCAAACACTACCAAATGCTGTGGCTCGTTGTTGTTTGGTCTTATTTCCTCTTGTGTGCTCAGTGCTCCAACTTGGCACCTCTTGTTCCAGAAATGAGCAGTGATGTTAGCAAGGCTATTGTTCATAGAATGCCCCTCAGGCTCAGCAGTGCCAACCTGAGAAACAGTAAGGCCTTCCAGATTTCCTAATTAACTCCTTAGTTTTTCTTGTTAGCTTCTCTTGTTAGCTTCTAATTTGTTTAGGATTTCTGAACCATTAATAACCTTTCCATAAATGCTTTTGTTTGAAAAGAATGTACAACAAATAATTTTTATAGGGTCAATAACTTTTGCACTAGAAAGAAGTATAAGCATTTTATTATCCATATGATGATTTGAGGATAGTTGTGTAACTTTTAAGATCTAAGTAGGATGGTTCCTGTAATGGCCATTTATTAATGAGCCAAAGATTTTATTTATTTTTTTTTAACTTTCTGGCATCAAAAATTTTTCCTGCCATGAATTTTATTTTCTTTACGTCGAGTCAGCCACGTGTTTTTTTCTAAGTAGCCTGTGCTCTAACTTGGGGTTTCTTTAGACTGAGGAACAAATTCCTCTCTTAATTTTGTTTTGTTTTCAAGTTGATCATGTTCAGCTATTCTATAGAGATCCATTTCTTTATTTCATTAGTCATGATTGAGTGTTCATCTTTGGTAACTGACAAAGATTGGAACCTGTCAGCCTTCTTTTATTTATCATCATCCCAAACATTAAGATGTGCTTGCTAAGAATGGTTCTTGTGTGGTTGTATATGATTTGCCTTTAAAATGAAAACTTTAGGGGAATTCACTACAAGATAAAATGCATGTTTTCCTAGGTATATCTTAGATTTTTTTTCCAGTTTTTCTTGACAGTTAATCTTGAGCGAGAAGCTTGTCCCACTTGAAATATGAGTGCTCAGGAAAGTGGAAAACACACCTTAGAATTCAGTCTGCTACAGGCATTCTGTTATCAAATAGATTTTTCTTTTGGTACATTTTCAAGATCAAATGAGTCTTTTTTTTAAGATTTTATGGGGAAAATCATGCTGTACTTCATCTCATCACTTTTGAATGAAGCTTTTAGATTTTATTAACAGACTTTGACCTTTGCAAAACTAGGAACCCAAGCTCTTTCTAATCATGCCAGAAGCATTTTTGAATTCTTAATTAAAATGCCAATTTTTATGCTTCAATGCAGCAAAAAAAATGGTCTTGGGGTGGTTTTTTTAAATGATGTTTTCCTAGAAGTGCTTGTATCGTAACATCTTTTTAAAAATAGTTTTATTGAAGCCTAATTTACATTCTATAAAATTTATCCATTTTAAGTTTAATGAGTTTTAATAAATTTAGATATACCTATGCAATGACTTCAGATTAATTAATTACATACATTTTGTTCTAATTATCATTATTTAAATTCTTAATGACTCCTGTTTTAGTAAACTATGTTGAAAAATATACCATTTCGGAATAGGAATAAACAGTAGTGGAAGACAGCGCATAATAGACTGCAATACATAGAATCATTTAGAAAACAATATGTTCAAACCCCTGGAAAAAGAAAGGGTCATTTGATAAGTGGAATTGGGGTACTTGATTAAGCCTTTGGAGAATAAATAATGATGGAACACTACCTGTTCACTAAAGTAATTTTAGGCCTATCATTTATTTAAGAGGGAAAAATAAATCCATAAGAAAACTGGAGAAAATATAGACAAAAAATGATTTCTAGATGTAGACTTATTAAGTATTTTAAAATATGGAATAAAATGCAAAGAAATATGCTGTTTGACTACATAAAATTGAAAAACATGACTAAGTATAAGACAGATGACAAACGGGGGAAAATACTTGCTACAAACAGTTATGAGAAGCAGGGGGTTAATGTGTACTATGTGAATATTACATTTAAATTAAAAACGAAGAACACCAAAATGCAACAGATGAGCCTATAGACAATTCAAAAAACAAGAAACAGAAACTGCTAAGATGTATATACCACACAATAATTTCAAAGTACTTGAAGCAAAAAATGACAGAACTAAAAGAAGAAATAGACAGATCCACAATTACAATTGGATACCTCATCTCCTCTCTCAAAACAGAAAGTAAGGATTAGAAGAGCTGAACAACACCAGATAACAAGATATACTTGACATTTTGAGAGCATTTCATCCAACAACAGTAGAATACAAATTCTTTTCAAGTGCCCATGGAACATTCATGAAGGTACACCATATCTGCATCATAAAACAAACTTCAACACATTTAAAATAGTTTAAATCAGTTAGAATCTCTTCTTTAACCATAATGGAGTCAAACTAGAAATCAAACAACACACTTCATGGATAAAAGAGGAAATCTCAAGGGAAATAAAAAGAAATACATTGAACAGAATGAAAATTAGAGCAAGTCATAGTTTTTGAGGCACGCAGCTAAAGCAATTCTGAAAGGAAAATTTGTAAGCACTGAATGCTTATATCAGAACAAAAGAAAGGTCTCAAATCAATTATCTAAGCTCTCATCTCAAGAAAGTAGAAAAATAATTGCTAATCAACAAGCATGGGCATAAAGTTTTAGTTAAGCAAGATGAAAAAGTTCTAGAGATCTGCTGTAGAACACTGTACCTATAATTAATAGTATCGTCTTTTACAGTTAAATTTTTGTTAAGAGGTTAGATCTCATGCTAAGTATTCTTAAAAAAATAAAATTAAAGAAAAAAGAAAGTAGAAAATAAGCCCAAAGGAGCAAAAGGGAGCAAATAGTAATGATAAATGAACAGAAATCAATGAAACTGAAAACGGGACCACACTATGTTGAGAAGTCAATCAAAATTAAACGGATAATAAAGGAATACTACAAATAATTCTTTATACATACATTTGACAGCTTAGATGAAATGAACCAATTCCTTCAAAAACACAAAAACTACCAAAACTTACCCAAGATGAAATAGATTCTCTGAATAATCCTGTAACTATTAAAGAAATTGAATTGTACTTAGAAACTCTTTGGAGTAGGGGAAAAAAGGTCCAGGCCTAGATGATGTCACTGGTGAATTCTATGTTTAAAGAAAAAATAACACCAATTCTACACAGTCTATTTCAGAAAATAGACATAGAGGTAATCCATCCCATCTCATTTTATGGTACAATCATTATCCTGATTCCAATACCCGGCAAAGATAGTACAAACTTACATGTTATAATCCTCCACGAAATATTGGCAATCCAAGTCCAACCACATATAAATAGAACTGTGCACCTTGACTAAGTGGGATTCATTCTAGGCAAGCAAGGCTGCTTCAGTACTTGAAAATAAATCAATATAGTCTACCATGTTAATGTGCTGTAGAATAAAAATCATATAATCATATCAGTTAATGTAAAAAAAAAGCATTCAGTAGAATCCTATACCCGATCATGAGAAAAATTCTCAGCAAAGTAGGAATAGAGTAGTAATATCTCAACTTGATATGAAGCATATATAAAAAGCAACAGCTGACCTTGTACTGTGAAAGACAATGCTTTCCTCCTAAGATTGGGAATAAGGCAAGGCTGTCCACGCTCATCCCTCCTGTTATATCCAATACAGTAGACCAGAAAAGGAAGTAAAAGGTCTAGAGATTAGAAAGGAAAAATTAAAACTTTTCCTATTTGCAGATAATATATGTCTGTGTGTAGAATATTCCAAGATAGCTACAAAACATCTTTTTGAACTAGTAAGTGAATTTGACAAGGTTGTAGAATATGAAGTCTACACAGAAAAATTTATCACATTCTTGTATACTAGCAATGTACAGTTGGAAACAAAAAGTAAAAACATGGTATAATTTACAGTTGCTCTAGAATTAATGAGATGCCTACATATAAATTTGGCAAAATATCTACAGGATTTGTATGTGAAAACTATAAAACACTGATGTATAAAATCAAACAAGACCTAAATAAATGGAGAGACATACTGTGTTCATGGATTGGAAGACTCAACTTAGTAAAGATGTCAATTCTTAAATCTTCCTGTAGGTTTAATAAAATTCACATAAAAATTACAGCAGGATTTTTTTATAGCCACAGACAGTATGATTCTAAAATTTGTATTAAAAAATAAAGGGACCATAATACTTCATCAATTTTGAAGTTTTTTAATACTATTTTAAGTATATAACTTCAGTAATCAAAACTGGTATTGGTGGCAAGATAGACACAGAGAGTCCAGAACTTTATGCATATGGTTAGCCAGTTTTTGACAAAGGAGCAAAAGCAATTCAGTGGTGAATGGTTAGTTTTTCAACAAATGGTGTTGGAACACTTGGATAGGCAGAGGGAAAAAAGTGAACCTCGACCCAAACCTCACACCTTATACAAAAATTGAGTTAAAAATGGGTCATAGATCTAAAAGTAAAATAAAAAACTTTTAGAAGAAAACTTGAGTTAGAGTCAGGTGAAGATTTCTTAGATGTAAGGCTAAAGGTACAATCCAGAAAAGAAATTATCGATAAATTTGACCTCATTAAAATAAAAAACTTTTGACCTGCTAAAGATTCTGTTGAAGGATGGAAAGAGAAGCCATAGACTGAGAAGAAATTTTACAGGTTACCTATTCAACAAAGGACTTGCATACAGAAAATACTGAGAAGTCTCTAAACTCAATAGTAATGCCAAAAATCTAAATAAAGAATGGGCAAAGGGCTTGAGCAGACATTTCACTAAAGATTATATATGGATAGCAAATATGCACAAGTCAGCACAACCAGTTAGAAAATTATTAGGGAAATATAGTTAACGATTAAATATAGATAATATATAGATAGAGCAAATACATATAACTTTGGGGAAATGCAAGTTAAATCTGTGATAAGCCTCTACATAGCTATTAGAATGGCCAAAATACATAAGTGAAAAATACGTTTTTTAAAAAATGTAACCAATAAAGGGCCTCTCCTGTGGACCTCTGTGACAATGGGAGGTGCTTGAGTTGTAGAGTTTTCTAGAAGAGAGACAAATTCAGTTTGTAACCAGGAAGCAGTCTTATATAATCATTTATAGTAAATTGCCTTAAGAGTTATCAGTAGAGAGATCCAAAGCACTAAAGTTCTAGTAATCTGACTAAATATTTACCCCCATACCTTCTTTTCTATTTGTGATTTTGTTTTCTTTAAACTGGGCCTCCCAAATCATATAAGCTTTGGCCCCACAAAAACCTGACTGGCATTCTTAGACAAGAGAGAGGATAAGGACTAATGGAAAGGCACTGAATTCATTTGGTGGCAAAACACTTGCTTGGGAAGACTGCTGCTGTCTATAACATTCTTGAAAATATAAACCTCATACCAATATATATTATTTACATGCCAAGTTGTTTGAAAAGGGATGTGAAGTGATGTAAGTAATTGATTTGGTACAAATAAAAACCTACTTAAGTTCATAGAGTAGGTAGGTATATTAGTGTTTAACTCTGGGCTGTGGAGTCTGGAGTCAGACTTCCTGGGTTTGAATACTAGCTCCACCATTTACTAGTTTTCACTTAACCTTTCTCTGCCTCACATTTCTTATATGTAAAATGGGAATGATAATAGTGCCTGTCTTATAAGAGTTGTGAAAATTAGTTGGTACATGTAAAGCATTTAGAAAAGTAACTGGCATATAGTTAAGTCCTCGGTAGGTGATAGCTGTCATTAGACTAGCTCTGAATTGTGACTATTTCAAGAAGCCACTGGACTCAAAATCTTACTTTCATTTGAAAATAAACTAAAATGTCTTTGCTAAAGCATGCCTTTTTGGTGTTGTTTTATTTTAGATGTAGTGAAAAGACCTCGTAAGAAGTACAAAAGAACTTTTAAATATTAAGCACTAAAAAAAGAGAAATTTGATGGAAAGCAAACATTTTTCTTGAATTCTCTTCCAAGCATTTCCCTCGATTTTCTTCCTTAAATATGTTCCGAATATTGTTTATCACTATGTAAACTTCAGAACAATTCATTTCATATTACTCAAAATCTTATTTTAGGCTATTGTATTTGGGGAACTTTCAAAAGCTGTTCCTATTAATCACCGTTTTCCTTTTTTCTTTATAGATCACCATTTGCTGCTGTCACAGACTATTCAGTTACAAGGAATAATGTCATACAGCTCTGCTTGGAATTAACAACAATCGTGCAACAGGTATTAGCTGGAAATTTTTCTTCAGTTAATTTATTAGCTATCTCATATTCTAACAATGAGAAGTACTTGTATTTACCAAGAGATTATAAAATACTGGTTTGGGATTTTTCTCATTCAAAGACAAATGGTTCAAAAGAAACCAAATACATAATTCATTGGAAAACTGTGCATATAGCCCAGTAAACAAGAGTTTTATTTATCAGCAGATGTAAAAGTGATCTGAACCTCCAGAGACAGCTTTATAATAAATAAGTAGGTTACTCTCACACTTTTAGTGGGGATGACTAAACTGTATGGCCTTTCACAAAATTAAATTAATACATTTGAATAACAATCTGAGACTTTTGCTCTAAGACACCATTAGTTCCTTATTAGTACGACTATAGTTTCATTTATATGGGTATACATACAAACAAATATACATAATAGCCTTTAATTATCACCTTAATCATTTAAATGATCTGTTTACATGACCCAGTTTTTTTTACTTTGAATATTATTTAAGCCAGGGACTCCAAATCAAACGTGTTCAGTAGTGCAGCAGCTGATATAAATGTCCTGGCATAACATGGAGAAGTGGTAGAGGAGTGAATTGACTAGTACATATCCTGCAAAAATTTGTTTAAATCTAATAATAAAACACATCTGAGAGGTGTGAGGCTAGCGACCACCACTCTGTGTAAGCCTCATGTCAACCTATTGCTGCTACTGCTGGTACTTTCTCAGGGTGCCATTTTTTGTTAAACTATCCAGTGATGCAGAAATAGGGAAAGCAGAGGATAAAATGTGATGATGCAGAAGATTATTGGGGAAATTCATGATTTAATTTATCCTTCTACTCCCTGTCCTTTATGACGAGGGATAATTTTCTTATATTGCCTGTATTTTCTCAAATAAGAAAAATTTTTAATACAATCTTAAATGTTTCAGTATAGTTTCTGTTGTACCGTATAGATTTTATTAGCACCATTTCTGTGAAACTGCAGGTTTATAGAAAGGAGAGTAAGTTTATGACTTTTAATTGTGGAATACAGCAGACATTCATCAGGATTATATCACAGCAGTAAGAAAGTAACTCACTGCTGTTAGTCACAAACATGGATGAAGATGATAAACATTTTATCAGCCTTGAAATGCTGTTGTCTCACTACATGTCTTCATATTTGTTATCAGTAAATTTTATTTCTGAATGTCAAAGATTTCAACTGGATATTAGGGAGAAGAGTGGCATTTTAGGGCAAAGGTCAGCAAACGTTTTCTGTGAAAGGCCAAATTTTAAGTATGTAAGGTTTTGTAGGCTTTAATGATATAGGCTATATGATGTTTGATCCAAGTATTCAACTGCAAAAGCAGCCGCAGACAATGTGTAAGTGAAATCAATGGACATGGTGATGTGCCAATAAAACTTGTTTTACAAAAACAAGCAGCAGGTTGAATTTAGCCCTGGGCCACAGTTTGCTGACTCATGTTCTAGGGCTATGCTAGTCCAGTGTGGTTCGTGGGCCAGTAGCATTATCATCACACAGAAACTTGTTAGAAATTCAGATTCTTGGCACACACTCCAAATGTACTGTGGGGAGTGCCCAGGAATCTGCATGCTTACTAGTTTTCCAGGTGATTCTGATTCTCATACACTGTTCTAGGGCATAGGAATGAAAGAACAGTAATATAATCTATGGGTAAGTTTTCTTGTAGATCTGTATTGTCAGTGACATTTCTTCAAAAATATGTTTCTAAAGCTGTTTTTTTTAAAGCCATTAAACTTGACCAGAGATTTGAGATGTGGATAATAGACTATTAGTTTCTTCCCTTTTACCATGAGAGAAAGAAGTTTTCTCTGCTTTAAGGGTACCTACTACACAGTATTTGTATGATAATCATTCATGGTACGTTGGATATGTGTTCAGTAGCAATCTATATGCCAACAGTCATAATAATACAATAACTATTATTATCCGCTACATGACAAGATCTGTGATAACTATTTTATGTATTACTTAAGGTTTTCATTTATACGTGAGACCCAAAATAATTGGAATACTGTGGAATTAAATGGGAGAATTGAGTTTATTTTTCAACTTTTTAAACATGAGAAACTCATACGTATTATCCATTCTATGAGAATACAATCCATCTGATGTCACCTTCTAAAATAATGTCATTTCCATGCATAATTATGACAGGAAGTGGATGTTTTTAATTTCTTGTGTCTCCTTTAAACATCTGGATCTGGATGGCCAGTTTAAGGTTAACTTTTGAGTAATTGACCCACTCTTTGTTGCCTGGTAAACAAAGACTGCAATTCTAAATGGCAAGTCTGATAAGTTTTCTTGAAAATCTTGAAGGAGAATCAGGTGTATTTATTTTCACTGAATTCATTCATACTTAATGTTTTCCCATATCAAAAGTAGATAAACAAAGTGATCTTTTAAAAAAATTACCTTTCTTTTAACTTTTACTGTAGAGTGAAGTCAAAAGTGGAAAGTTTTCTATGTTTAGAACTCACAGGTTCCAGAGCATACCTCTGTCACGCTAACCTTCAAATGTTACATTACGAATGGCTGAAATGATTTTCAGTGACTTAAAATTTCCTGTAGAGGCATGTGCAGGGGTGGAAGTGCAGTTTGTGTAAGATAGGACTAACCCACCCATTCTGCTATTTTAAGAACCTACCATCTAAGTAACAAGTGATGCAGTTTTTGTTTCCAGAACGTATGAACACCTGCTATAGACCTCTACTTCATAGAAGACATATGCCATTCTGATATTGCCCTCAGAGGCTTGTTCATGCTCATAACAGGACCTTTTAACAGCTGCACTGTTTGGCTCAACATTCTCTTTAGGAATCTTACGTCAAGGCATAATGGGTTTAAGTTTTGCTATTTACAGATCAGGAAACATTAGGTAGAAGAGAGAGAGAGATACTTTTACAGATTGAACTTTAAGTACATTCTGTCTTGACCAAGTAATTGAAATACTCCAAGTATACAGAGGACGTAGAAGGACTTTCTGTACCCTTGACCACTGTACACTCTGTTTTGAAGAGGATGCCTTGCCCTTCTTGGGAAGAGGATGCCTTGCCCTTCTTCTTGCCCTTCTTTTGAAGAGAATGTCTTGCCCTTCTTGGGTAGCAGAAACATTACCCATTTCTATTTTTTTTTAAAGTTCAGTAGCTCATGACATTTCTCACAGTTCCTTCTACCTCACTCTCATTTTCCCATCACATGTCCTGTTCCATGTGTCACCTTTAAGATGCTTCCAAACAGAAACTTCTCTGTATATGGGTGTTCTTGGTTCTTGCCTTGCCTACCCCCTCCCAACATGTTACCTGACTTGATATCTTAATTCACTTACTTTAACGAGGTCTTTTATGTGGTACCTTAAAGGAAATATTAGTTGTAAATTTCTCTCAATAAAATACATCTTCAGGGCTTCCCTGGTGGCGCAGTGGTTGAGAGTCTGCCTGCCGATGCAGGGGACACGGGTTCGTGTCCCGGTCGGGAAGATCCCACATGCCGCGGAGCGGCTACGCCCATGAGCCATGGCCGCTGAGCCTGCGCGTCTGGAGCCTGTGCTCCGCAACGGGAGAGGCCACAACAGTGAGAGGCCCGCGTACCACCAAAAAAATAAATAAAATAAAATACATCTTCATGACATTCTGATTTAATCTACTTATAAGTATAGAATGGATCACTTTCAGACTAGTCATCCCAAAGCCCAGCTCCAATTCTGTCGCTTTCAGCGATTTTCCCCTAATTTCCAAATTGATTACAAATTCCTCTTTGGAATTCAAAGGACTCCAAGTAAGGTTCTAACATAATTTCAATTTTATCTTCTAGTACTCCTTTGTATCTTAATTGTACTCCAGTTCATGTAGATGAGTTATTGTTGGTAAAATAGATCTTGCAGTTTCATCTTTTTATGTTGTGAGGCCTCCTCAGAACATGTCCCATATATCTTTTTATCACTGCCTGTCAAAATTATGTCCCATCCTTTAAGGCCTCTAGGAAATGCCACCCCACTCATGAAACTTTTACTATTTCTCATAATTGTTTGTATACCCCCTACTTTGACCATTTATATTTAATCAACCATGGTTGATGTAGTTGCGATTAAATTAAATATACCACCTTGCTCTTTGTCTTCTATGTCTCCAATCTGGTCTTTGTTCCTTTTTCTGTATTAATTATTTTTTATGATTACAGTTTGTCCCCTTTGTTGACTTATCAGCTACAATTGCTTGTTGTATGAGCAAAGGTAGAAATCCCTTAAACTTACTTTACATGCATTTTACATCTTGTCAGTTATATTCTGCTGTGAATCATAATTATCTGACTTCCATTAGACTGTTATCTTCTTGAAAACAGGAACAATGTTGTGCTCATTACTTACTTGTTAAAATAAATTGACCTGAGCCCCAGTTATCCCATGTAGTTTGCACATACTCATTTATACTCTTCCAGAAAAATCTAGAATTAAATGCTTAAATCATTACTTATTTTTATTTCAACTCCAGTGTAAAAGCTGCAGTTCTGTCTCTGCTACTCATATGAAGAACCCCAGAGATATCCAGAGACACCCATCACTTTACATCTCAGTTTATTCATTAATTAAAATAAAAATATTGATCCTGATAACCATTTTCCAGTGCTAGAATGAAAGTGAACGAAACTTCTGAAACACTATGCTGTTATATAACACTAACAAAATATATTTTTTTAGAGGAAACTTAATTGTAGGCATGATATGAATATTTGTAAATCATCTCTTAAATAATCTATTATTTTTCTACTGTTGTGTGATGTCATATCTTTGATACCAAGTCTTTCTGGGCTCTGTGGTCTGTTGCTCCCTATCTTGGCAATAGGAATGAGGATGGTAATTAAAATGATGAAATAAAACAGTTAAGTGTTTGCTTCTTGATGATGAAACTACAGGTGATTTTAGTTTATTTAGACTATGTTTCTGTATTTTTCAGATTTTCTAAAATGAATTTGAGTTATCAGAAAAACAAAATGAATGCTATGTACATTGAAGAAATACTACTTTCAGTTTGATGAAAGAGCACAGCATAGATGAATACTTATTATATTTTAAAATAAATTACGTAGTTTACAAACAGTCAGTGTCCATCTAATGGTCTCATTCAGCCATTAAATACACACTAATCATCTCATTCACTTGGAATTGTATGCAGTATCTAAAGACAGAATTAAACTTAAGCTGCCAGTAAAAGAGGCCAACTTGAATAAGCAAAGTGTAGATTTAAAAAAAAATATCTAGGGCATGCATTTATTACCAGGCTTTCAAGAAATCTCATCTGAACAGTTATGATGATAGTTATGCTTTGAAATATGCTGTACTTCCAATTATTTTCACTCAACTTTAATTATTTTTATTCCCTTTGAGCAAGATGAGATGATCAATATCTAAAAATAAACTGTCACAAATAGCTTTTCTTTTCCCTTCTTAACACAAAGGAGTGGTACTATGAAGTAAGTGGAAAGTGCTTCTTGATATTGGCTACTTATATTTAAAGTAATGCAAACATTAGAGGAGAAAGAGAAATTTCTTTTAACAAGCTCTGTTTGGAAGAATTTATTTAATCTTACTGTATCTGTTTTTCTTATTTTCAGATGTGATGGGTTTAGACAGTTATAGTTGAAGTCTTTTAAAGAGATTCTTCCCCCCAACACCTCTTCCCCACATAAGATATAATAACACATTTGAGAAAAAAGGGAAACTGGTTTTAAAATCTTAAATGGGAAGAATTCTCACAAAGAACTGAAGCTTCAGATATTTAGAGCACTGTCAGCACCTGAAACAGAAAAATGAGACAGGTACCCACGCACTTCTTGTCAGCATTGAAATAATTGCCATGATGCCTACCCTAATGAGTATCAGCTTAACCTAAAATTATTCTACTGCACCATTTAAAATTTTTTCTAGTTCAAACACAAAAAATGATTAATTAGATTGTCACTAGTTAAGAAATGGGTGCAAAAGTATCGGTTTGCCAGGTGAAACTTTGGTGGAACTTAGAATACTTGGGGCAAGGGACGGAGGGTGGGGACAATGAGTATTGGGAGATTTGAGGCTTAGCCCTGTTGTTTCATGAGCATTTCACCTTGGACAAACCATCTATAAACAGAAATAATTCTATCTATTATTGTGAGAATCAAATTAGATGTATTAAAAATGGTTCACAAATGTGAAGTGAAAAACAAAAGTAAAGTATTATTAATTATAAAATGGATGAGAAAAAGACTTGATACAAAGAACTAGAATAACAAGTTTGTTTTAAATAATAAATGTACAGATTTTTTTCTCCATTTGGTGTTAGTTTTCTTCAACTACATATACAGTGAAGGAGATACTGAGAGAAAAATTTCAACATGTGAAACATTCTAAATCAGATTTTGAACTGTTAAATGCAGAGTGAAAACTTCCTTTTTTGTTTATTTAAAAAAATTTTTAATTTAATTTGTAAGTAAACTTTTTATTTTGAGATAGTTGTAGATTCACATGCAATTGTAAAATGAAGACTTCGTTTTAAAATTCAAGTTCTGCTGATATACTCTTACCTGAAATGGTCCCTTCTAAATTATATATTATAAAATGTTCTTGTGTTTTCTCATGGGCTTGCTTGTTTTTCATCCTTTTAAGACTCATTTTTCCATGTCCTTGAGTATCACTGATTTTTCTGGATAGTGTTTGAAACATACTTCTTTCCCTTACCATTCCCAGCTTGAAGTTAGAAAAAAAAAAAAAGGTCAATAGTCTTTCACCTAAGATGGTTGTAAATAATTTTTGAGAAGAAAAAATACAAAGAAAAGAGAAATTTTAGAAACCTTTCTAAAAACATCAATCTATTTTAAATATGTGCTTTTTTACCTACTGCATGGTCAACAGTTTCCTTTCCCACCCTCTAAAATTTGAAGAAATAGCATGTACTGTTCAAAACATCTTAACTGAGAGAATCTTCACTGAGAACTGGAAGTTTTTTTAGATGTTGAAAGGGAGCTTTTATGGTCCTAGCTTGTATTCGTTCCGTTGATGTTGTATGCCATCTGTGTAAAGGTTTGTATGTAGCACACTCTATACTCCTCTAATTTCTATATTTTTTATATTATAAAAGCAGTGTAATATGCTTTATAGAAAAATTTAGAGTAATGAAAAGAAAAAAAGCATTGCTTGTAATCTTTCCACCCAAAGAAAATGCCTGTTATCATTTTGCTTGTTTTACTTGCCATTTTGTCTGTTTTCATCCATATACACATATATATTTTCAAAATGGTCTTTTTCATTTAGTATTGTGCCATAATTTTTTAATTTTACTGCATAATTATTAGGTCTTTTGTCCTTTAAAGAAGTTTATAAAATAATAATACTCATTAATTTAAAAAATACAGAAAACCATAAAGAAGACTAGTTACTGTCATCCCAACTTAAGCACCAGAAACAACTGTGCCACTGCTTTGGTCTTTCCTCTAATAAATATCTTTACTTAAGTTGTTATTCTGATTTTATGACAGTTCATTTGTTTGATTTTTTTTTCCATATTTACCTGTCTGATGTATTTTGTTCCTTTCTAACTCTTTGTTCAAGAAAATGGAAAAAATAGTCTTCAAAGGTCAATAGTGGAAATGGTTCTTTTTGATGGACATCTTCCTCTAAATTATGTGTGTGTGTGCTTTCTACTCATTTTTGTTACCTTTACACCATTTTAAATACATATCAGTAAAAGTAAACTATTTATGAGTTATTCTTTAAATATACATTTTTAAATAAAAATGTAAGTGAACATATTGAGTATATAACCCTTTTAAAAAAATATTCCTGCTTGAATTTGATCTAACCTGTTTTATCTTAATTGGGTTGTTATTTACTCAAGGTAAATACCCAAGAGAAAATAAGAGCTTTTTTAGGACTTAATTGAACTGGTATTTGTGGTTTAAATTGTTAGGGCATGTATTTATAAATAGCAAAAAATTAAAATAAAAGATTACACAATTTTGTAAAAATAGCCTTAGAAATGATTTTTTTGTGTTTTATTAAGGATTTAAGCAAGAAAATTTGGCCTATGAGTTTATTGACAGTACTATCATATTTTACTTTATTATGTTTTATCTATATGAATATTATGTCCTTTACCTTCCTAGTTGACACTTTATATTATTTACTCTTACCTTTTATGGCAAAATAGGTTAGTGAGCTTTGATATAAAGTAGATCTGAATTCATTATGGCTCTGCTCTTTACAAACTGTATGAACTTGGACAGATTACTTCATATCTCTGATAACTGTGTCTTTATTTGTAAAGTGGATCACCAACCACCTTGTTGGATTATTGTAGGTGAATTTATGTGAATATTGGAAATTGATCTAGTTCATGATCTGGCATTTTAGTGGGTGCTTAATAAATGGCAATTTTAGTTACCTTGTATAGCAAAAGATCTTTGGAAACTCTCTCAGTTAGTTTGTTGTTTCACACAAAATTTAAAGGAGTGATTCTCTGCTTACCTTTGGTACTGAGGGGCAATGAAGAAAGACCTGTTTCTACAATGAGTGATTTTTTATAAAGAATTTTGGTTTAATTTCGGATGATTTTAGAATTTAAGGCAAATTGGTAACTATATATGTTTCATATTCTGGATGATATTTTGAAATGTCCATGTTCAAATGGAATACAGAAATTAATTTTGGTTACTTGTGAATTTGCCATCCCTATCAACATATTCAAGCAACCTAGAGTTGAAAATGGAAAACTCAAAACTTGTAAAGGTAAAAGGCTAGTGTATAATTAATAGTCAGTCTTACAGAATGTGTGTTGTAATAGGGATATTAAGATTCAAGTAGTAGTGAAGTACATGTAAAGTTCTAAAATGGGGATATAAATTATACTGGGGTAGGCAGGCTATATTCTGTGGTTCATGTAGTAAGTATTAAACCATATGAAAGCTCAGCCAGGATAGTCTATCATTCATCTCAAACACAGCTTTAAATATTATTTTTGCTGTATTTTCAGGGTTAGTGTTTAAGCCTTCCTGAATCAGACATTCTAGGTGACCTGAAAAATGGACTTGGGCTCTTGGGATTTGAAACTGGTACATTTCAGACCAAAAACGAGGACAAACTTTATATGTAATTTTTAAACAGTATGAATTACATTACTTAGCATACCTGTTGAAGGCAATATGAAAGATACTGTTTTTTTATTTTATATTTAAGCAATATATTTTAGTTCAATACTCAGTCCTTCAAGTTTTCTTCAGTTGTTTCGGTTGATGATGAATAAGCAAAGCCATTATCTTTTTAAACTTTTCTTTATAATCCTAACGTAATGAATCAGGAGTTAGATATAGAACTATTAGGCACAGTACCCAGATAGCTTGAGGACGATTTTTCTGAAGACAAATATAAAACTAAAAACATATAGAGGGCTTCCCTGGTGGCGCAGTGGTTGGGAGTCCGCCTGCCGAGGCGGGGGACACGGGTTCGTGCCCCAGTCCGGGAGGATCCCACATGCCGCAGAGCGGCTGGACCCCTGGGCCATAGCCACTGAGCCTGCGCGTCTGGAGCCTGTGCTCCGCAACGGGAGAGGCCACAACAGTGAGAGGCCCGCGTACCGCAAACAAACAAACAAACAAAAAAACATATAGAATTTGCAAAGCTGAGATTATGCTGTGTATATATGTCTGTATCCCTTTGAAGGCCTAGAATATAGCATTATAATCTGAATAGATATAAATACACAAACAGAGAGAAAGAGAAATCCTCATTCTTGATGTTAAAAAAAAACATGATTATTGGTAGCTGCAAATTTTCTGAAGGCTCAGACTGAAAGGTAAAGAAGAGTGATGAAATTATTACATAATAATAAGACTTTAGGAAAGCATCTTTCTGACACTTTTTTTGTGAAAAATAACTTTAAAACTTACTATGTATTATATGAAAATGAAATAGGCTGTTTTTATAGGTTTATTCTTTTACAAACCTAGACTATATTGCATGTTATCTGAGCATCTTACCAAAACACTTTTAAAGATGTAGATAGTATCACCATTAATAATAACAGAAGAACTAGATGTGTGGTGTAGTATACTAATTAAATTCTTTTAGATAGCAAATGACAGGATACTGTTTCTCAGACATCTGTTTTGTCACTATTACATTTCTAAATTTATGTAATATTATATATATATACACAAAAGAATGCATGTCATATATATGTTTTGAAGCATAAGAATAATCAGATACTCATAAATTGGCCATTTAATTTACTAACTAGAACATTACCAACATTGTCTTAGTTATAACTGTGCTCCTCCCCATCTCATTACCCTGCCTCTTCTCAGGGTGTTTTTTTTTTTTTTTCATAAAATAGTTGCATACATTTTCTAAACATCTCATTTAGTTATGCTTGTCTTTGTGCTTTATAAAAATAGTATCACTCTGCATATTACTTTTTTCACTTGATGTATTTCTGAACTCATTCATGTTTTGTTTAGTCACTGTAGTTCATTCACTTTCACTTCATATAATACTTAATTGTGTGTATATACTCCAATGTGTATCCATTCTCCTGACCATGAATATTTGGATATATACTTATATTTAGTTATGTATGTAGGAGAGTAATTGCTGGCTTATACAGTATACACATGCTCATCTTTACAAATGTACCACATCCTGTTCCCAAAGTTTTTATTGCTTATTTATGTAATGTACTTTCATTGTCTTCCCACCTTCTGAATTACTATATTTTGTCTTATTATGCAGTTCACCTTTTGAGAGGCTTTTAAAATTTTCTCACAAAGACTCCAAGAAGATAGAACTTTTACCATTATTGCTATATTATATATAAGGAAACAGATGTAGAAAGATGGGTTAGGTGATTCTTAACCCTTGTAGGTGGTCAGTTTTTCAGAAGAGAATCCCTGATATGCTCCCATTTGTAATGTATTGTGATGATTCTTTTTAAAGAATCAAGCCAAAAGTAATACTAATCCATTTAAGAAAAGATTTGCAGTGGTGAATGCAAGTTGTCTGCCTTTTGCACCTCTGTGTCTCCAGTGCCTGGCAAATAAATGTCTGTTGAAAGAATGAAAGGATTAATTTTCCCCATAAAATTTCACGTAAAAAGGGGTTACAGGATTTTAAATGTAGCTGCTGTAACTGATTCTGATGCTGATGAAAACCTGAGAGAGAACTAAACAGAGTTGATAAAATCCAGGTATATCATGATTATTACAGATACAAAATTAGTCCTTAACATTTTAAGGCTGCTTCTTCCTATTTCTTCTCATTTTAATGCTTGTAACTCCAGGGAGATGAGTTGGGAGAGACAGTGGTGATGGCACCAGTCTCCTTGTGAAACTGGTAATGAGCTAGTGAATTGGGGAGGGGAGGGGAAAGGAATTATTGTGGAGAGGATCAGAAGCTTGGAGGGGAGGGCTGGTTTTGGAGCTAAAAAAGGTTCCTAGTACTGTCCAGTCTGCTTCCCACCCTCCCCAACCAAATAAATCCATGTGTGCATTTCTGAGTAGCATTTAGAATGCTTTTGTAGCTTAAAAATTCCAATTTTGATCTGATAGCAAATTTAGAAACCTGAGCCTTAAAGGAATATAGAACATGATGTTACTGGACTATGCAGTGCCATAGCAGGAGTTATCAAAGTACCTAAAGGGAAAAATCAAAAGGTTTGATTAGAATCGGAAAAGAAGAAGTAAAGCTGTCACTGTTTGCAGATGACATGATACTATACATACAGAACCCTAAAGATGCTACCAGAAAACTACTAGAGCTAATCAATGAATTTGGTAAAGTAGCAGGATACAAAATTAATGCACAGAAATCTCTGGCATTCCTATACACTAAGGATGAAAAATCTGAAAGTGAAATCAAGAAAACACTCCCATTTACCATTGCAACAAAAAGAATAAAATACCTAGGAATAAACCTACCTAAGGAGACAAAAGACCTGTATGCAGAAAATTATAAGACACTGATGAAAGAAATTAAAAATGATACAAATAGATGGAGAGATATACCATGTTCTTGGATTGGAAGAATCAACATTGTGAAAATGACTCTACTACCCAAAGCAATCTACAGATTCAATGCAATCCCTATGAAACTACCACAGGCATTTTTCACAGAACTAGAACAAAAAATCTCACAATTTGTATGGAAACACAAAAGACCCCGAATAGCCAAAGCAATTTTGAGAACAAAAAATGGAGCTGGAGGAATCAGGCTTCCTGACTTCAGACTATACTACAAAGCTACAGTAATCAAGACAGTATGGTACTGGCACAAAAACAGAAATATAGATCAATGGAACAGGATAGAAAGCCCAGAGATAAACCCACGCACATATGGTCACCTTATCTTTGACAAAGGAGGCAGAAATGTACAGTGGAGAAAGGACAGCCTCTTCAATAAGTGGTGCTGGGAAAACTGGACAGCTACATGTAAAAGTATGAGATTAGATCACTCCCTAACACCATACACAAAAATAAGCTCAAAATGGATTAAAGACCTAAATGTAAGGCCAGAAACTATCAAACTCTTAGAGGAAAACATAGGCAGAACACTCTATGACATAAATCACAGCAAGATCCTTTTTGACCCACCTCCTAGAGAAATGGAAATAAAAACAAAAGTAAACAAATGGGACCTAATGAAACTTAAAAGCTTTTGCGCAGCAAAGGAAACCATAAAGAAGACCAAAAGACAACCCTCAGAATGGGAGAAAATGTTTGCAAATGAAGCAACTGACAAAGGATTAATCTCCAAAATTTATAAGCAGCTCATGCAGCTTAATAACAAAAGAACAAACAACCCAATCCAAAAATGGGCAGAAGACCTAAATAGACATTTCTCCAAAGAAGATATACAGAGTGCCAACAAACACATGAAAGAATGCTCAACATCACTAATCATTAGAGAAATGCAAATCAAAACTACAATGAGATATCATCTCACACCAGTCAGAATGGCCATCATCAAAAAATCTAGAAACAATAAATGCTGGAGAGGGTGTGGAGAAAAGGGAACCCTCTTACACTGTTGGTGGGAATGTAAATTGATACAGCCACTGTGGAGAACAGTATGGAGGTTCCTTAAAAAGCTACAAATAGAACTACCATATGACCCAGCAATCCCACTACTGGGCATATACCCTGAGAAAACCATAATTCAAAAAGAGTCATGTACCAAAATGTTCATTGCAGCTCTATTTACAATAGCCCAGAGATGGAAACAACCTAAGTGTCCATCATCGGATGAATGGATAAAGAAGATGTGGCACATATATACAATGGAATATTACTCAGCCATAAAAAGAGATGAAATTGAGCTATTTGTAATGAGGTGGATAGACCTAGAGTCTGTCATACAGAGTGAAGTAAGTCAGAAAGAGAGAGACAAATACCGTATGCTAACACATATATATGGAATTTAAGAAAAAAAAAATGTCATGAAAAACCTAGGGGTGAAACAGGAATAAAGACACAGACTTACTAGAGAATGGACTTGAGGCTATGGGGAGGGGGAAGGGTAAACGGTGACAAAGCAATAAAGAGGCATGGACATGTATACACTACCAAACGTAAGGTAGATAGCTAGTGGGAAGCAGCCGCGTAGCACAGGGAGATCAGCTCGGTGCTGTGTGACCGCCTGGAGGGGTGGGATAGAGAGGGTGGGAGGGAGGGTGACGTAAGCGGGAAGAGATATGGGAACATATGTATATATATAACTGATTCATTTTGTTGTGAAGCTGAAACTAACATACCATTGTAAAGCAATTATGCTCCAATAAAGATGTTTAAAAAAAAAAAAAAAGGTTTGATTAGGTAACTTTATTGGTTCTGGTTCTGCAAATATTTTCTTGTGTATCTTGCTCTTATTTAAGTGCTATCTGCAAAGTTTTTAATGCCTTTTGAAATGTCTACCCTAGCACTATTCAGCAGTTATTAATACCATAACTATTAATTTCCTTTTCAGTGTCTCACTGTTTTCCACAGCCCTCCTCACACCACTAAATATCTCACTAGGCCTCCTGTTTCCTCCCATTTAAACTGTCTGCACAAATGTTCTCCTGCCCTGTCTCCCCACAAAGATTCTGAACTGCCTTTTAAAATTGAAATGTATTTGGCCCTTGGCTCTTCTGTTCATCTTTTTAACCCCTCCCTCAAACCACATCATCTGGATAAATCCTATTCCTTATGACATTTAAAAAGTATTAGCAAGAAAAAAAGGGCTATATAAAGTGTAATAGGCAGGCGATAGTATCATTACTATTTTGAGGTTGGCAAAATGCTTTTACAACATGTTATCAGATTTGTTCCTCACAATAATCAGGTGAAGTAGGTAGACCAGATGTCATCCCAATTTTGTAAATGAGTAAATGGAATTTTAGAGAGGGACCGTGACATAGTCAGTTAGTGACATGGCCAGGACTCAGATCCAGGTGCTTTGACATGGTTTTCATACTTCTTGCTCATTGTTTCTCAAGTTTGGCCTCATCTTAGAATCAAGTAAAGAACTCTTTATTTAAAAACACTGATATCTGGGTCCCATCCAAGACCTATTAAATTAGACTCTCTGTGGTGGGGCTGTAATCAGTATTTTTTAAATGATGCCTCAGTTGATTCTAATGTGGAGCCAAAGTTGATAACAACCGTGATATAGTCACACTTTACTGGTTTAGTATGAGATGAACGTGAGGTGGGAAGAAAATGTATGTGATCAAGAACAGTGTTTACCAATGGTTGGTCCATGGACCATGATTCACCCAGGGAGGCTTGCTAAACATGCATATTCCCTGGACTTCATCACAGCACAGTATGAATGACTGAGAACTATGGATCAGGAGGTTCAACTATTGGTAGGTGATATCAACCCAGAGCCCACACTTTTATAAAAGAGACTAGTTAAAGTTTTGAATTTACAACTGTAGTTATCAACTCATAGTCTATCTGTGCCGTACATGCATATCCAAAGGGATTAGACTTGTCCTTTGAAACATCAAATATAAGTTATTAACAAAAATGGTCATTGTGCATTTGTAATAAGGGGGGAACCAGTGCTAGAAACTAATGTGGTGTCAACAGACAGAGGCAGGAACTAGAGTTACTAAAACAAGAAGGAATAATAATAACATTTTTAGCATTTATTATGAATTATATTATGACTTACATGGATTATATCATTGAATCATTACACAAAATCTATGACATAGATTTTCATACTTACATAAGATGAATGCAGCAAATCAAAGAAAATATAGAGCTACTAGTTATAGGCACTGATTTTCTGAGGCATTTTGCCCTGCTGCTGAAGTAGTTTTTAATAACCCAGGCCTCTTGGGTTGGGTCAGAATAACCACCAACATCAGATAGGTAATTCAGATGAAATTAGGCCCTAACACAAGTGAAATAATGGATTGAAATTGTAATTGATAGTGGCAGGTTGAAGAACTGGTCAGAATTAAGTAATTATGCAAGTGAGCATGAATCAAACTTAAAAAAATGAGGCAAAAATTCTCTAAAATACAAGATGGGAAAAGACTAGATTTGCATGAAGGTAGCAGAATGTAGTCTGAGGTTAATTGTGAATTACATTGTGTGAGGAGTGATATAGCACCTCATATTTCCTGAAATGAAGAGGTATGGTATGTAAAATTCATAGAGTAGTTACTGCATTAAACTCTGCGTTGGTTAGGTCTTCATTTGCTTGAGTGTTCTGTATTTCCCTCTTTTATGGAGGATTGTATCAGTCAAAGTAAGCTAGATTATGCTGTACTAACAACCTGAAAATGTTAGTGGCTTTTAATAATACTCATGTCCAGTGGTCATGTTCCATGTCCATCCTGGGTTGCTATAGCTGTTCTCCACATCCTCTTCACTTCAAAGCTCAGAGTAGCCTCTTCTTGAACACTGCTGGCAGAGGGAAAAGAGAGCATGGTGAACTATGTACTGGTTCTTAAAGTTTCTGCGTGGAAATAAGACATAGCACTTCGGCTCACATTTTGTTGAACAAAGTAAGTCATAGATCCATGGCCAACATCAGTGGCTCCGGGAAGTTTACTTTTCCCTTAAAAAAAGAAAGTATATATTTAGAAATCATAATACAAATCTGCTACAGTAATGAATCTCTAAAAAATTCCAATATAGCATTATACCAGAATTTTAAGGACAACAATGTTTATTTGAATATAAGGAAAGAGACAATAAAATTAGGTGCTGAAATTTTAAATATCAAGAAAACAGCTTGGTAAAGGTTGAATTTGAAGAATTTCTTATTTTCCCTCAATGGTGTGTTTGTATGCATGTGTGTGTCTCTTGGTATTTTAAGTATAATCTACTGGAATATGGGGTGGTAGGTTTGGTGGGAGGGGGAGACTTCTCGAATTTTTTCAAAGCATAAAATTCTGCCTTATAATCATTCAGTGTTATGACTAGGAAACACTAAATGGATACTGATTTTGTGTAATATCTATTGTGAAGGTGTACCACGTTAAGCCTAGATTTGAGCTAATAGTATTACTCGGACAGTTTAGTATTGTCTAGGATTTAAATATCTTATCATCATCAGTGATCTATAAATATTTATTGAGTGCCCAGGTAAGTGGCACTTTTTCATATGTTGGACACAGTTACTGAAAAGAAATGGTTTCATTTTGTCCAAGAAAGTGCATTCTAAGTAGATAAAAAGGACAAAGATACATGAGCTTAAGGAATTTTGTAAACTAATACTTAGAATTTGTTTCACATATACTATAACTTCCATTTATTTTCTGGCAGCCAAGTGTATGATGTTGAATTGAAGAATTAATGTTTAATTTATATGTTTATTTGTAATGGGGTGTGGTATTTATCTTTGCTAGAACTCTTTAGTTGAATTTGTCACAAGGGAAAAATTGTCTCCCAATTTTAGACCCTATAGATTTTCTTTTCATTGTGATATGTTAGATGGTCATTACAGTAAGTAACTTGAACATGTGGAAGCTAGAGAGACTTACAAAGAAATTTTAGCTTCATTGAATGAATATAAAATTCTTGATATCTTTTGCATAATATGAATCTTCATGCTGAGAAAGGCCCAATTATTTTTGTTGAAAATATCTGCTGAGATCATGCAGATTAAAGTTTAAAACCGAACTCATGTTTAAAGTTATTTTAAAACTGTGAAACTCTATTTTTGTACAAAATAGTATGAAGAGACTAAGTGTACTGTACTAGTTTGTATAGCAGTTAGTTTTGTTTTAAAAATATGGCTTTAAAAGTTTCATTTTTTTACACGTAACCTATAAAACCAGTGTTAAATATTTACTGTGGAATATGAAAATAGAGAATTAATGGAAGAAAATAATCATAACTGATAAATTAACATTTTATTTATAGAGTGTCAGAGCACCTTGAGAAATTAAAGAGACAGTGCAGTTGAATATAAGATTCCTTCTTTGAAAATATTGACAATCTAATGGGAAAGACTAAGACTAACATATAGATTACTGATGGAAACATAAAATATGTACAGTTAGTAGTTATCTGATTGGCCATTCAAAATCATTTAGGTCTTGACTCAAGACATGCAGAATAAACAAACTTGGTTCATAATGGGGATTAACTCATTCACTGCCCCTTCAAGTTGTCAAAACAAAGCTATTAAAGTTACAGGATCACAATCTCACTCTAATGAGTTTTCTAGTCAATGGTACATTGACTTGACATTTTTACTTTTTATGCCTTTTGACAGTTCAATCTTGAAAAGCCTCAGTGGATTTTGGATTTGTTGGAGAGCCACTTAGATGCTGAAAAACACAATCAGACTCACTTCTGCTTGTACCCCCAAGTCTCTATATGCTAAAAGATTAGTTTCCACACCCTTTCAACTGTTGGAACATTAGTCTTTCATTGTCAAGTGGAAGGCGAGAGTGATTAGAGTCAAATGGGGTTTCATTTTAGATGACCTCCTGGGGGAGAACTGGAGCAGTATTTTGAAAAGGAATATGATCCAAGATGCAGAAGAATATGGTTATGTTCACCAACAGAAAGTCTAGGATGGCCTCTGAGGTCGTGCCCACCCACACATTCTCCTCCCATTCTTTGTTAATTGCACTTTTTATGTTACAACTTGTAACCTTATTTAACCTAATGAAAATCTTAGCCAATTCTTTTAAAAACTGGTCATTTTAAAATTTCAACAGATACCATCCTTCATGAACATTCTTCTTCTCATTCCAAAATCACATCAGAAAGACTAACAAGTATGTGGTCATTGAGTCAGTCACAACGGTGAAGGGATTGCCAAGGAGGTAGTTGTGGGGTTATTGTACCTCTGCCTTGTTTGCCAATGACATTTATCTGAAATTAGAATGAAACTATGGCGTTTTGATAACACGTTCAGGAAGGATGTCGATGCCTGTCTATTCACTGTGGACATTCTTCTTTGTACTCGGGACACTCAGTCAGCTTTCTGTCTCTGATGAATCTTAATTTAGTTTGGACTTTTATCTTTCATCCATTGCAAATCTTTTATCACTGGCACTGCTTTCTCTGTGCCCACAAAGCTATGTGATGGGTACTTTGGATTCATTTTCATGCTTTTCCATATATTACCTTACAAAGAGAATTGGTGTCATTGTACTGTGTGGCTACTGTAGATGTCATAGTAGACTGGAATCTGCCCTTTGCTGAAGGAAAAAAAACTGAAGGATCTGGTTAATGACTGGGAATTAAATCCCTTTATGTTTTCTTCCCAGATATTGCTTTTACTGTTATTTGTTTCTTGGTAAATGGCTTCTCCAACTGTTGGATGGACTATAGTATATTTCTCTAGACCTGCACTGCTGTCTAACATGGTAACCACTAGCTGCATGTGGCAATTTTGGGGGGTTTTTTGGCCGCACCTCGCGTCTTGCGGGGTCTTAGTTCCCCGACCAGGGATTGAACCTGGGCCACAGCAGTGAAAGGGCAGAGTCCTAACCACTGTACTGCCTGGGAATTCCTTGCATGTAGTAGTTGAAATGTAAATTTAATTAAAATTAAGTAAAATTATAAATTCAGTTCCTCATTTGCACTAGCCACATTTCAAGTGCTTAATAGCCACACATGTCTAATGACTATTGAATTAGATAGCACAGACATAGAATATATTATTATAACTCTATTATCACTGTAAGTTGTATTAGATATGTCTCTGTAACACCACTTTCTCCATTTACTCCTGACCACACAACTAACTCTTCCTCCATCTGGCTCTTAAACATAAGCATTGTCTGATCTTGTCCTTAGCTATCTTCTCACTACACATATTCTTTTTTGATGAATTCATTGTTGTTTGTTTTTCTTGTACCTTTAATTGTCTGTTTAATGTAAATATTTCCCAGATCTGGTTGTATTCTAGATCCACTTCAGCTTTTTCAGCTACTTGCTGGACAGCTTTGTATATGTCCTCTCAGCAACTTCTAATTTTATATGCCCAAAATAGAATTATTTTATTCTCCCTAAATTCTCTCCTCCTATCATCTCTACAGTGTTATTCATCCATTAGCCCTGGGGTAATGTTTAACTTTCCTCTCCCCATTATTCTCTGTATCTAATGAATCAGTCGCCCAGTTCACTCATTCCTGGCTACATGTATGTCATCCACCTCTCCTCATCTCCCCTTCCACCATCATAACATCAGTTCAAGTCCTAATTACATATCACATTTTCTATTGAAAAATTATTCCGACTGACCTCCCTGCCTCCAGCCTTTCTCCCTTCCGAATCCATGCCTTCTTCCTCATCATTTTCATAAAACATACGTTTGATCACATACTTCCCATACTCACACATCCGTGAGCCCTCCCTTGTAGCAGAGTCAAGAGCATACTTATTCATCCTCCCTAGAGTTGAAATGTCTACTTGGTATGTCTAGAAAGGTACACAACTTTCCAGGTCTCTTCCATCTGAGACCTGGCACCAAAGTTACTCCTGTAACTAAAGGAAAGGAACAAGAGGAAAGGAACTATGAGAAAAGGAACAAGAGATGTCTATTTGAGTTGTTAAGCTAGACCATAGAGTTTGAACTCTGCTCCCACCCCACCCCACCTCACCCCTGTATCCCCCCAGCACACACACACACACACACACACACGCTTATCATTCACATTGCTGTTTAACACCAACCATGGCACTAGGTAAGCTACCCTGACTTCAACCTCACCCAAATGAAAGTCACAAGAAATTGTCAATCGACTGAGTTAAGTCTTTGCTACCCTAATAGAATGGGTCTTCAAAATAGATTGTTATACAAAAATAAAGCTTTTATTCCCTTTAAAACAACAAAATTCCTCCAGCCTATCATTAGTAGCTCTCCACAATATGACATGTTTTTCTAAGCTTTCTTTCTCACTGCACTCACCCCACATACCTTACACTCTAGCCAAATTGGTCTGTTTACTCCTGATTGTGCCCTTGTTCAGTGTGTTCACATAATTTGGAACGATCTTTCCTCATGAACCCCCAATTTCCAGATTTAAAAGCTATTTAAGACCAGCTAAAATATCATCTCTTCCAGAAGGTCATTCCAGAGTTAACAAGTAAGGATTTATCTCATTTTTAGGGGGATCTTCTGTTAGCATTTATCTTGTTTACGTTGTATTATTATTTGAGTAGTTTCACCTACTTCTCTACTAAATGATGAAATAATGGCCAAGGACCAAGTTTAATTTGTCTTTGATCACGCAATAGTCCCTGACAGTGAATTGCATTTAGAAGATGCGAAAAAAAAATTGTAAGCAAAGCAATATTTTTTATATTATTTGTATAAATGTACTATAATATATGTACTGAAAAGATACAGATGAAAATTTATAGCATTTATAGTTATAAAGTTCCATGGAATAGTATATAACATTAGAGATATACACTATTTCTCTTCACTCTCTCTTTATGTATTCAATATTAATAACTTCTGTACTGTTCTTGTGACTATCTATAATACACAGTTGATGAGAAATATTACTTGTACTGAGCATCCTAATCCCCAGATGACAAAGTATTCAACATTTATGGTAAAATATTTCATGGAATTTTTTAATGTATTCTGCTCAGTATAGCAACTGGATCATTGTTTCACAGAAAGGGTAACTGATTATGATCCTGTGTGGGTGATCTTATTTTGCTAAGAAAAAAAGGGATCAAAACTAAAGAAACACTCCTCTTTTTTATGAATATTGTCATATTAGGAATTTGGGGCATTTAAATGTGCATCACATGGTTTGTATAAGCATTATATGTAAAAAGGATAAAGAAGAAATGCAAGTGTTATTTTGCATGTACAGTAAAAGACAGCATGAGCTACTGAAGAAAATTCCTGGGAGTATATAGTGGCATAGCTCTAAATCCAATTTTAAAAATCTAAATTTAATCCTAACCTAAAAATAACTAGAACGTCAGAGGTGTGCCTTTCCATAGTATGAATAAGTTCATAAAATGGAGATTTCTCCCTATGCAGTGCGATTTTATTTTTAAAACTTGGGGGTATGACCTTTTGGGGAAAGATTTGGCCCTAAGTGGTAACAAAACCCACACTTCAGAAGCAAATACTTTAAAATCACAATTTGATGGAAATAAAATAACTTACTGATAAGATGACTCCCTCAAAGTACCTAGGGCTGTATAAATATTTAGCACGATAAAATGAACTCCAAGAAATTATAGCTTAACTAAATAGAACATAGTCATTTAGTTTCTATTCTTCTCCCTAATATAAAGCAGCAGGTTAATATGTGCTTTTTGTGTTGTTCTGCTTTATTGTTTTGTTTTTTTTATGCTGTGTCTCAACCTTTGTGAAAGCCTTTGGTTTTCAATAATGAAGAGGCATTCTGGCTGAAAGAAGGTAGAGATACAGACAAGTAGAAGCAGTATTCAAAGTAGTAAGCTATTTAAAGAGAAATAAGTTTACTAGCAGGAAAAAAGAAAAACCAATCAATAAATTGGGGGAACGTGTAACCAAAACACAAAGCTCTGAGAAGCTGAGAACTGTTTAGAGTGAGCTAGCTAGCTGTTTTTAAAGCAGTTTACTGTTTTATGGATTCTATATATTTGATCATTTTTGGTTTGATTTGGTTTGGTATTCTTCTATCACATGATATCCTATGAAATAGAATACGTATTTCTCAAAATATTATCTTTATCAAAATCATCTTGAGGACCCGTACTCTGGATCTACTGAATCTCTATTTCTGGGGATGGACCTAGGGATCAGCATTTTAACCCACTCCCCCCAAGTGATTCTCACATGTATACAGAAGTAAAATCTGAAAAATCACTGCAGTAGCTTAACTGTGTTTGGGTGTACTTTCATTGCTTTTGCAGTAATGCCTTTATTTTCTTTGCCTAAAGGACCTACTTTTTTCTAAGACCCAATTAAAAGCCACCTTTCCTGATTTTTTTAAGGCAAAGTTAAAGTTGTTTCCTCCTCTACTTCCCCAGCCCCATGATCCTGCCTTTATTATAGTAATTATTGGTGTCCCAAAAGTCTTAGTGCATATTTAAGCTTTAATAACTTCACATATATAAATATGGTGCAGACATCATTTGAATTTTAATTATTTCAATTTCTTTTACAATCATTTAGTTTTATATCAAATGGTAAGTTTTTAATTTTAATATTTGTGTGTGACAGTTTTTTAGACCCATGGAAATACTCGGCCACCTTAGTCACCGGATGTAGCTCCCTTAGACTTTATCTTGTGGGGTCATCTCAGTATGCATCAGTGCTTCATTCTTTGAATAATACTAAGGCCAGGATCACAAATGTAATCCTTTTAGTCACTGAGGAGGAGCAGCTGATGAAAGTTTTTACAAAGTTTGAAATTTGACTTGCACAATGTATAGCCCAATACAGTGGTTTTGTTGAATTTTAATAAGAAATATATTAATATTTTTAAATTTTAAATAATTGACCTTTCATATGTTGATTTGTATAACTTCATGGCATTTATACTTCTAAAGTTATTGAAACGTAAAACTGCATGAAGACTAGAATTCTACATATTTTAACTTATTTGTGTGAATGCCTATCTCCTTAAACTGCACTTCTCTAAGCCATGTTTTATTCATCCTTACATCCTTAACACAGATGATTAATATTTGCTGAATCAAGAGGAAAAGTACATCTATTATACATTATCCAATTGGTTTAATATATTCAATATTATTAAACTGTTACTAAATATATTTAGATACATTTAGTATATGTAAAATCTAGCTTCAAACATATTAATATACTTAATATTTAGTAATATTTACTGTTTCCATCCATTACAGTTATCCTTTTAGATGCTCAAATTGTTCCATCTCTGGCCAGTGAGAATCTCTTCATGTTGGCTTCTGAGTCCTACTGACACAATACTCGTAGTCTTTAATAGCTTCTTTCTATCTTGTGTCACAATATAATCCATGCTCCTCTTGTACAGTTCCTATCCCAGATCTGGTATTAGCCATTTTCCAGGAAGGCTTGGGAAATGGTATTTGAAGACCACCAATTGTGGGGAGTTCGTTTATTACTAAATTGGTCATTGTTTCTATGCTTTTTCAGTGGACAGAGCTAAGAGAAGCATACAAACATACATACATACATAATACATCAAGAGACTCTGAGGTTTTTACTTAACTTCTTATATATGTATCTGCTTTCTCCCATGCTAAAATTACTTACCAATGTCACCAAGAGTGATAGAATGATACTGTCATATAACTGTTCAATTGCTTCATCCTATAAAACACACACAACAGTTTCAACAAAACAGTAACAGAATAACAACACTACTACCAAACCAACAATATGGTTACTGAAAATAGTATAAGATTTTGGTTAACAGTTCTTTTTCTTATATCATACTAGGGATGTACAAGTAGAGTATATTTTAAAGAGACTTGAAATAGTTACTCTGTGTGATTATTCTATCACTAGCAGAATATTCATTTAGATCATATTTACTTTTTTCCTTGAGAAGAATCCCTTTGAAGTTTGAACATTTAATCATATCCTCTGATTCTAGGAAGGTAGGTAATTAATGAAACTTGCATCCATTACAGCTGAAGCTAGCTGTAGAGGCAGCATGGGGAAACTGGGCAACTTCCCAGCTTTTCCCAAATCGTCTCTTCCCAGTGTAATTGTGTTTGAAGTTAATTCTGTAAAATTGGACTCTTCCAAATTCAGATGTAAGTACAAATGCACTTTCCAAATATAAATGTTTTATCTACACCTTGGCTCCTCTGTACACATAATTCATAGTTAATTATTAAGAGTTGACTTTATATGAGTATATAGACACAGATATGATGGTGTTTGCAGCAAACTTCTCCTTTGGTACAGAATGGCAAGGCCCAATCCTTAAGTATTTCTATTAGTTTGTGAAATGAATTAGGCCAAATTTAACTTTAAAATTTTTGGCCCGATGAGAATATGTACTTCTTCTGACAAGGTATTGTGGTGAAGTGGCATTACCAAAAGCTATGTTGAGTAAGATTCCTTTGTGTCAAAATTAAATTCAGGGGAAAAAATGACGTGGATTCTCATTCCTCGAAATATGCAGTGTTGTGGAATATGGATATTTTTTTCAAAGTTAGATAGCCAAATAATAATTAGTTAACTTTATATTTTAACATAAAAGTAATTAGTTTAAAATTTTTAAATGATACAGAGCAACAATAATTCATACTTAAAATGTTTTTATCATTTACTGTATGCCAGATAGTGCTAAGCCATTTATTTCATTTCCTCATTTGATTCTCACACATCCTTATGGGTTTACTTATAATATCATGCCCATTTTATAAAGTCCTTGAGTAAACTGAACCATAGAAACACGAAGTTTCTAAGCAAAGATCATTTTGCTATATTACTGCTTATTGTAAGTCTAGCAATTGCAGATAAAAAGACAATGGTGAATTTTTAAAAATAATTTTTTTGTAATTTCAGGAACTCAAATTTAGGCAAGAACTATAAACTTGATATTCATTAGTAGCATATATCAATTTTAAGTGCATAATAAAAGTGTATTTAATATCTTGCAGCAAAGTATTTTTGAGATTTTTGATATGACTATTGAAATAAGTACTAGTGTTTTTCTTAATGTTCCAATCTATAATAAATCAGTATTTGAAATGTTGGAAATATTTCAACAAAATACATTTATCACATGTAAAAGTTTAGACAGGAAATGATTATAGTAATTTTTCCAATATTTGTTTTTATATCTATTCAATGTATATTATCCTTTATTATGTGTGTTTAAAATTAGTAAAATTAGAAAACACAGCTAAGCAAAAATTAAAATCCCTGTAACTGACCATCAGAGCTAACCAATGTGAATATATTAGTTAAAAGGAATGCTTGATTTTTTAAAATTAATGTATATGTTTCTTATTTTTAGGATTGTACTGTATATGAAACAGAAAATAAAATTCTTCATGTGGTAAGTATACTTGGATTTATTTTCACCTTCATTACAAAATATGTATTCCTTTGTTTAACTAGCTATTAAGTAAAAAGCTACAGCCTATAAAAAAGTGAGCCCTGTATATTTTATAGGAAAAGTACAAAAAGATCAAAACGTAACAGGTTATATTAGTTATAACCATTCTATTGTAACTTAATAGAAAAATATGACACAGTACTTTAAGATTGTAGTATGTAGCAAGGTTAAAATGCAATAAAGAATCTAGAGAAAAGGAAATTTGAAATAAGAATTTTTCACTCTTGACCTGTGACAAAAAGAGATCAAAGTATTTGGCTGTATAACAGAGATAATTTACCTCTGTTGTCATTTGGATGAAGTACTTCATAAAATAATCAAACTGCCTTTACTCTGATTCTGTGTTCACCAACCTTCTAAATTTTAACTTGGCCATATTTATTGAATCAATTCATGACTTTGCATGTGTTTCATTTTATTACTAGAAATACTGAGTTATGAGTACATTATACTTTGTAGAAAGGCATCTTCTTTCTTCTTAATGAAGTTTGCTGGTTTTCTTTTTTTTAATAAATTTATTTATTGTATTTATTTACCTTTGGCTGCATTGGGTCTTCATTGCTACACACTGGCTTTCTCTAGTTGTGATGAGCAGGGGCTACTCTTCGTTGAGGTGCACGGGCTTCTGATTGCGGTGGCTTCTCTTGTTGCAGAGTATGGGCTCTAGGCGCGCGGGCTTCAGTAGTTGTGGCATGTGGGCTCAGTAGTTGTGGCTCACGGGCCCTAGAGCACAGGCTCAGTAGTGGCGCACAGGCTTAGTTGCTCCACAGCATGTGGGATCTTCCCGGACCAGGGCTTGAACCCGTGTCCCCTGCGTTGGCAGGCAGATTCTTAACCACTGCGCCACCAGGGAAGCCCTTGCTGCTGCTTTTCTTTGTTAATCCATTTCTTGGTTAATGCTCATCTGCCCTAATAACTTCACCTCTATTAGATATGAGTGACAGCATAAATAACATTGAAGAAGTTTAGAAATAAATGCAATATATTTACTTCGGCGATTTTGCATTTCAGCTAGTGAGAATTTAAAGATCTTGTCTGATAATGATTGAGACAGTGGATTGCATTAACCAATCAATTCAGCTCAGAAAGCGCTTGTATTTTCATGTTATTATTCTACTGCCCTTCCTGGCCTTTTTACGCAAGGATGGCCCAGCCTTCACTAGAAGGTTGTATACTTGTGTATTACTTTTCTAACAGTAAGAATTATTTTTTAAAAATAATAAAATAGTATAGTATTCCACTTGGTATGTAATGCTGGGATACTTTATTTATTTATCTATTTATTTTTGAAGCATAGTTAACTTTACAATGGAATACTTTCTTTAAAACAAAATTTTCAGAAAAGTCTCTTTCTAGGTTTCCTGTAATATAGAAGAAATCACTTAGAGTCTAAAAATCTGTGTCTGAATCCTAGTTCTATCACTTTCTATCTCAGTGACCTTAGTCAAGTGATTTAACATTTTTTGAGCTTTTGCTCTTTTTTAAGGTAAACTTTAACAATTAAAAAAAATTTACTAAGATAAAATTATGTTAGTTCCAGGTATACAACATAATGATTCAATATTTGTAAGAGACTTTGTTCTTAATATGTAAGGCGAGTACGTGTACTCATATAACCTAGTAGAGATTACAGTAGCTTGAGATATGCACTAGAACATAAACCGCCTCAGACCAGACCCAATATCTTTATTTTGTCTGGAAGGTAAGGGAGGCATTTGTCAAGAGGAAGGAGAACTTATCACTTATGAAAACCTGCTCTATCCTAGGAATTCCAGAGGCAGTACAAGCATCAGAGTGTTCTTCAATACCTGGGCAAACTGAGATAGCTCAGGAAAGTTGTAAGGTGTGTCTTTTCCTGACATAGATCTCTATTTAAAGATGAGTAAAGAAAAAGAATGGGAAAGAGAAGAGGAAGTATCCTCTCATATATTAGAAGAAAATCTTTCCCCATGAAGTAAGTTTATTAAGAACATCTATTTAATATTCTCAATAAGAACTAAAAGAACATTGTTTTATTAAAATAGAATACCATACTATAAAGAAGGTAAGGCCACTATAAACTGAGCATAATATGGACTAAGAAAACAGTCTCTAAAACTCAGAACATGGAAAAAGAAATTAAACCATGCTGAAAGCAGCAAAAAGCAGACTCGATATTGAAGAAAATTGAAACAGTGAGACACAAGATAAACTTTAATGATGCTCAGTTATTTAGTAAATTACTGAAAAGACAAAAAATGAGAGAAGATAATAGCTATGGAGTATAGATTATGGATAACCCACCTTCAATTAATTGTTAGTTTCTAAGAAAGAAAGTAATAGGAAACAAAGATATAATAGAATAATTTAGAAATAGAAATAGGGAAATTTGGATTACTCAACAAAGTCAGAAAATGTGTTGGAAAGATAACAGCTTCAACAACAAATGAACTTATATACAAAACAGAAATAGAACCACAGACATAGAAAACAAACTTACGGTTACCAAAGGGGAAAGGTGGGGGGAAGGATAAATTAGGAGTTTGGGATTAACATATACACACTACTGTATATAAAATAGGTAACCAACAAGGACCTCCTGTATAGCACAGAGAACTATACTCAATATTTTGTAATAACCTATAAGGGAAAAGAATCTGAAAAAAAATAGATATAAATGTGTGTATAGCTGAATCACTCTGCTGTACACCTGAAACTAACACATCATTGTAAATCAACTATACTTCAATTTAAAAAAAGAAAAATTTCAAGATATTTTCTGTAACATTTTACAATTTCTATGGCAAGAAGCAACTTTACATTCATTCAACCAGTGGCAAGAGAGAGATGTGAGGTTTTGACTTCAAAGAAACAAATTTTAGAGTGTATTCACATATTTACTCTGAAACCCTAACTGCCAGAAGACAATGGAACAAAATCCATAAGCCTTTGAAGCAAAACTGTTTATATCTAACTAAATTATCATTCACAAGTGAAAGCAATAAAAAGATATTTTTAGATCAGCAAGATCAGTAAAGGACCATTTTGAAAAGTATACTTGAATATGTTTACCAAATAAATGAAACAAAAGTTGAATTCCAGGATAGGAAGGTAGCAAAGGCCTGAAGGTGAACAACAAAACCAGATGAGATGGTGTCTTAGTTCGTTCCCGCTGCTTTAACAAAAATACAGTAGACTGGGTGGCTTAAACAACAAACATTTTTCACTCTTCTGGAGGCTAGGCTGTCCAAGATCAGGGCACCAGTAGATTTGGTGTCTAGTGAGGGCCTGTTCCCTGATTCATAGAGGGTCTTCACACGGTGGAAGAGGCAAGGGGAGCTCTGTGGGGTTTCTTTTATAACGACTCTAATCCCATTCAAGAAGGCTTCAAACTCATGACCCAGTTACCTCTCAAAGGCTCCACTTGCAAATACCATCACACTGGGGATTAGGTTTCAGCATATGAATTTGGGGGGGATACAAACTTTGAGTCTATAACAGATGGAGAGAAATAAAAAAGTATATGAGTTCTAACTACTATTTTTTAAATGAGGGTTTTTAATGATAAATCAAAAATATAATGCAAATATCATTGAATTTATATATTTTTTAAAGAGACAAGCTCTGTATTTCTAAATTAAACCACGAAGACTACCATTACTTTCCAGTGGCAGTTATCCTCAGAAAACAAGGATTTCCTGTAAAACTAATGAAATACAAATTTTCACCGATCGATTCATAAACACAAATACACATACACACACTAACACACACTAAAAATATCCAAATGCTGGTGAGAATCTGATGAAATTAGAATGGACACACCGTATTGCTAGGCATGTACGTTCATAAAACCTTTTTAAGTTTTAGTCAATTTCAAGGCTCAAAAACATTAATACTGTACTAACATTTATGTAGTGTTTAACATATGCCTTAGGCACTATTTTAAATGCTCGGTATAAACTAACTCATTTGGTCCTCATAACAACCTTATGAGGTAGGTATTATTACTATCATCTCCATTTTACAGATGAGGAAACGGAAGCATAAAGAGGTTAGATGACTTTTGCCAAGTGACACAGTTGGTCTGGCCCCAGAGTCCATATTCCTATACTATCTTGGGAATCTAGTCTAAAAATAAATTCTAAAACATAATAGCGTTTTCTGTAGAAAGAGTTTATAGCAGAATTATATGTAATAATGAAAAATAGGCAATAATAGGTTAATGCTTCAGTAAACTATGGTGTATTCACAGGATTAAATATTCTATTTAATACTATTTGAAGTTGTATTTGTGAATATATGATTTATGAATAAATTATCCATAAATAAATTTATGAATATACCAAAAATATTTTGTGACAATATTAATGGAAACATTCTAAATGATAATGTTAAGTAAAAACCAGATTCAAAGCATTATAAACACAGAATAAATCACCATTGAAAATTGAAAAAGAAAATATTCAATATTAATATTTACTGTGTTTATTTGGTAAGATGATAGCTGATGTTTTTTGTTTGTTCATTTCAAATGTCCTCCCAAGTTTCTTCAGTTAGTTTATGTTACTTTTATAATTTTTCATTATAAAAGTAAATATTTATTATGTTTATAATCCTGATGGCCTTGAATGGATAGTTTTATTCTCTACATAATGAAATAGTCAAAAGAAACTTGGACAATCCATAGGTTACATTTCCTGTTCAGCTTTTTTATCTTTAAAATTGGAGAGAGTTGTTTATGAGAAAGTAGTAGACTCTGAGGACCAAAAAGCTGGGTAGAAAAGAGGGTTGGTTGGTTTCAGTGGTAGACAGAGATGTCCATCAATATGAAATGTGAGAATGAATAAAAGGAGACTGGGCAGCTTGGGTTTCCTTGGAATTTGCCATTAAATATAATGGGGCAGATGGCAGAGTGTGACCGTAAAGGACAAAAGGAAATGCAGATATCAATGTACTATATATCTGAGTGCTTGTCACCTGATGATAAAGAGGAATATATTTCACCTCTCTTGATTTGATATTTCCCTCTCAGTTAGGCTTTGTCGCTGATTTCGTGTTCCCTGGCATGCTGGAGCCCATCTGTTTTTGCTCTGCACAGATCCTTGTTTTATACAGGAAATCAGATGCAGGGAATCTGGAGTTCTCTTCAGTTCTCTACCCTACTTTCCCCTTACTGCCACCTTTCACTACAATCTTTGAATCTGGAGACAGAAGCATTCCCGAGAAGCCATTTCAGACCTTGTGCTTTAGCAGACTTATTCTGCTTGTCACAGCTCTGCTGCTCTCGCTGGTGAACCGCGAACACTTGTCAGCTTTGATAAGCTCATGGAAATCCCAGGCCAGGCATTGATCATTAAAGTCACATTGTTTAAATCAGATTGTACTGAACTCAAATACACCTTTTACATTAACCAACAGTGTGATCTTGTATATGGCACTTGCTTTGTGCTAGCATTTTACCCTCATCGTTTTTATAAAAATAATGAGAGGAATAAATAAAGTAAATGCCTATTTTATTATTTTAGTGTTAACACTATCTTTTCGTTGTGTAGTACTTTACAGTTTACAGGGTATTTTCATGAATGCTCTCTCTTCTCTCTTCTCTCTTCTTTCTTTTCTCTCCAAGCTATTTTTTTCATTATTTATTTAGGTTTGATCATGAATTAGGCTTGTTTTGGCTTGTTAACTATTTGTTTCATTTCATGAAAATTTTGTGTGTACTTTTTTCCTTCCTTTAAGTGTATGTGTTCTTTACTCTGAAGCTCCATTTGGGTTGAGATTATTGTTCCTTCTCCGCTATCTAGACTAGAAATGGCTAAAACCGCATAGAACCAACAGTTAGGTTAAGAGAAGAGCCTGGAGGAGAAAATTAAAAGGTCATTTTAGACTTTGCCCCACCATCTATATCATATCATTTATGTAAGCATAGTTTCCCTCTTCTAATCTTCCAAAACCTTGCGGATGTAAGTACTAGGGCAGCAGCATGCCCCATAATAAAAGTCATCATATTAATATTTTATCTTTAGAGATTTCTTGAAAACAGTGGCGGTCTAATTACTTTATAAAAATAATCTTATTTTGGTCCCTGAAGCTGTGAAATGGCAGCTTTGCCAATTATAGACTCTTCTCTTAAAGCTGTGATCTTGGGCCATTGCAAACTGAATGTTTTTGTATGGTTGACATTTTGGTTGTAACTGTAGCATTTGAACATACAAATTATGGTCAGTCTCATTAAAACATGAATTGTAATACTGAGTTTTGTAGATATAAAGCATTAGGATGCTTCTTTGTTTGAAAGTTAATGTGACCCTTCTATTTTGGCCCCCTTCACTGTCTTTGTGGTCAATGTAAAGAAGCACGCTAACTCTATTACCGAAATAGGCCTTGATTTCTTGAGTGTCGTATTAGATTATCTTCAGGTTTTGGCAGTTTGGTGCTTTATTGCTTTATAAATTTTTTAACTGTAAATTAAGTTCTCCACAACTGATGTCTTGTGCGGGAATGAAGACATCCAGATAGAGTATGATGGAGTTAGAAGTTGTTTGTCTTTTATGGGACAAAAAAAAATGTGTGTATACTAATGGGAATGTAACCACACATAAAAAAATCAAAATAATCTGTTTTCACTGTCTTTTTAGTGTGTCTTTATGATTTGGATACAGTATGTAAGTTGGTATATTATGGATGTTTTTGCTAATATCACATTTGCTGAAAACATTATGCATTGTAAAATGCTTTCATATTCAGATTGACTCAGAGTGTACAATCCTCACTCTCAAAGAGTGTTCATTTTAGTTGTTGAGTCAAGTGAGGCTGAGTAATGTAATAGAAAGAGCAGCAATTTGAGAGTTAAAAAGATTTTGTGTCCTGACCCCATTCTGGCACTTACTAGCTGTGAACAAACTAAATTAGCCTTTCTGATTACGCTGGGGGATTGGAGTGTCTGTGATTTCAAAGGTCTAAATGCCACAAATCTTTGGTGACTAACTCACAGGATCAGTAGAAAACAGTATGACCACATAAAAGAGAGAAATTTGGGGCTTCCCTGTTGGCACAGTGGTTGGGAGTCCGCCTGCCAATGCAGGGGACACGGGTTCGTGCCCCGGTCTGGGAGGATCCCACATGCCGCGGAGCGGCTAAGCCCGTGAGCCATGGCCGCTGAGCCTGCGCGTCTGGAGCCTGTGCTCCGCAACGGGAGAGGCCACAACAGTGAGAGGCCTGTGTACCAGAAAAAAAAAAAGAGAGAGAGAGAGAAATTGAAGGACTATCTTAATCTAAGACCATTCTTTATGTGATCAAAGACACTATGGATTTTTAAAAACTATAGTTATTGTTACTATAAATGTAAAGATTTCTTCAAAAAGATAATTGAATCAGTCTGGAGATGGATATCACACGATAACTTAAACAAGGGAAGTTTAATCTAAATAATTACTAAACTGTGATAGAAGAGTACCGATATAGATGTAAAGAGACTCTAAAGCATGCCCTAGGACTGGGGGAGAGTATCCAAGGAAGGACAGATTGAGGTGGACACCTTCCCCCACACTGAGGGTCAGAAATCATTAGAACAGTCAGGTTGCGGCTTCATTGAGTTGCCTAAACCAGAGCTGGCCCAGACAAGCAGGAAACAACCTTCCAGGATACAGGCAAGTGATGCTGGTAGGAGAGCTCACAGAGAGAGTAGGGTGCTGACGTGGGTATGAGGCTGAGAGGGCCACAGGATGGTGGTCACTGAGCCCAGACTGAGGCTGTGAGGTCACTGAGGGACTGCATAGTCTGGGCATCATGGATGTCCCCACACACGTGTGTCACTGATGGACCTTGTAGCAGAAGCAAGAAAAAGCAAAACACTGCCCAAAGGGAAGAGAAGCCTCCTTCTCCCTGCAGTATCCCTCCAGCACCCTCTACTGGCACAAACTTAACACTGTCCTTACTGTGAAGTAGATATATTTGAAGAGACCTGCCTGTCATCATAGAGGAAACACTGAAGGGTGAATTTGGAGCTGAGAACCAGTAAACTAATAACTGGTACAATGCAATTAGCTCTTTTCTCCATAAAATCATATATGGAAACTTTGAATTTCTCTACTATATGTAAAGACATTGCTCCCAGGTCTCTGCTATTTGTTCCCTATTTGCCCATAAGCTGTATATATACTGCCTGGATTTTCCAGAAGCTCATCCAATCATAATGAACAGCTTCACTCTTGCTGTTTGAATCTAAAGTAAAATTAAATCATCTTCCTAATAACCTACATCTTATTCGAGCCACTAATATGTCCAGACCCTTGTTAATCTTGAGCCTGGAAAGTAGTGTGCCCAAGAATGAGTACTCCTCTCATCTGTCTGGGGACTCCCTGCAAGCCTGCCTGGCTCTGCTTCCTGCCCCTGAGAGAGCAGGCAAATAGGGTGGAGATTTTCCCAGATCCAGTTCTGGTTTCCAGCTGACTGTTTCCCTATCAGAAATCAAAGGAGCAATGGAGACTCTTGTCCCACCTTTAATTCAGACCAGGATGTCTCAGGAAGGTAGTTGGAAGTTGGAAGTGTCATGCGTCCACTTCTTGCTCATCAATGTAGGTGCACATTTGGGACTGATGTTCTCTCACTGTTTCGTACTGACTTCATCATTCTTAGATGATTATTATTTTAAAGTGTTATTGCTTCTTTTCCGTGATCAGGAACACAAGGACAGCATGGTTAATGTCAGTGATGTTAAGGACAAAGCCAAATACATCACCGGAAACACTGTCCCAGGTTGAGAAATCCTTGAGCATAGCAGTGGCATTTGAATCATGGAGTAGATACCCAGTGATTGTTGAATGAATGCATGGCTTAATGAAGCAGTGGTGATGGTGATTTCTTTCCGTTTTGCTAATTGTTTTGTTGTGTTTTTTCCCCACCATCAGAGTTTGAAAGCTAAAGGGATTGCAGACTTTTCCAGGCCTTGTTGGAACAAAGTTCATATGACCTTTATTATTTATTTGCAAATATAGTTGCTTTCTGAAGCTATTTGAAACTCTTTAATCTTTGCTGTGTACAAATATAATTTTTACATGGGTTTAAAGTTGAAATTTTATTCTGTTGTATTAGTTTTTTAAGTTTAAAAAACTTTCTATTCAATTCTCTTTACTCATATGAGCAAGAAATTCTTCCTGTGTTGGGGAATATGTATGTAGATTAATACTTTTTAACATCAATTTAAATTCTCTTTATCAATTTTACCCTTTCAAATTTACCTGTGATTGTTCACTCCTGTGTCTTTTTTTTAAATTTTTATTTTATGTTGCAGTATAGTTGATTTACAATGTTGTGTTAATTTCGGATGTACAGCAAAGTGATTCAGTTATACATTTATCTATTCTTTTTCCCATTTAGGTCATAATAGAACATTGAGTGGAGCTCCCTGTGCTATACAGTAGGTTTAGGGTACCATTATAATTAGAAATGCAAAATTACTAGCTCAACAGAGATCTGGCAAGTACTACAAATACTGTATTTCTGAATGAGGCTTATATAATTTAGAGTTCTCACTATTTAATATGGAATAAATTTGCACTATTTTATAAAAACAAAGCTTCTCTTATTCACCAAAGATGATGCAAATATCCTGCTCAGTTGGCACAGAGTTGTGTGATTTATAATACTGAATTATACTAATATATAAACCAAACAATAAAATATGCTCTGTCCTCTGGACTATTTTAATTGAACTATTATTTATATCAATAACTATTTTAATATGTACACACTATTTATCAAACTGAAACTTTTGTTATTGTTTTCCAGGTTACTGATAAGAAACCTGGATTATTTAAGCTATACTTAAATTGTAGCTTTCACATCATTCTTGCCATCTTAAAATGCATATTCATCTGTTTATTGTTTCCTCAGTTCATCTTGGTTTTATACTCTTGTCCCTTTTATGTATGTGTATATCTGAAAGTAGAAATTTCCTTTTGTAAAACCTTTCGTTAAGCTTATGAACCTGAGGTTCTTTCCTTCGTCAAATGAATGTCTGATTTTTAAATCTAAAGATATTTCTATTCATTTCCTCCAGTATACTCAGAAGAATAACCAGTATTCCACTTATTTAGAAAAACGTAAATAAAAATACTTTAAGTAGCTCAATCATGTCTGGCTGAGTGTTCTCTGAGGCTAAGAGGCTAACTTAAGACTTCTTACCTACTCCTTAGCTTTTCACTATTGTCTGTACTTAGAATGCTTTCTACATTTCCTTTTTAAAATACAAAAGCTAAAACTTCACATATTAATCTAAAAAGTGTATAATAAATTCAGTGATAATGAAAGAATGCTGTTCAGAGATAATGAAATAATGCTATCTGCTAATTGGTTAGTATATTAACGTAAGGTTGCTGTTTTTCGTATCTTCACAGTGACTAAAATGTTGCTTTCACGACTTTTTAAAAACCGCTGTTTATTTTATACTAACCGTGCTATATTCAGATCTTTTTTCCCCTTAAGAACTTTTAGATTTGGGTGAACCAGCCATACACTGTATGCAAACCTATATAAAATATAGTATGTATACAGAACAGAGTATGAAAACGTCCCATTTCTTCCTGAGAATATGCTCTATAATTAATGTTAATTCATATTTGAAATTAATATAAACAACTGGAGAGGAAAAAAAGACAATACCATTAAATCCAGCCCATGACACTCTTTTGTTTTAAAAGTTTCTTAAGTCATAGCTAGCCCTCTGTTAACTGCTATTCAGTCACAAATCCTTTGTCACCATTTTGGGTAGTATAAACAGAATCCAGAGGATCAGTTATAATACTCATTGCCATTTTATGTTCCCTTTAACTTTACTAAAGACATATTATTTACTAGACTTTAATTTAAAATTTAAAAATTTCCTTCTGCTTTTAAAACTAAAGATAAATAGAATTTAAAACCCTTTGGTATTTATATTGCAAAAATAGCAGAAGAATCCCCTTTATACAAGTGGTTACCAGTTATCTTCTCGCTAGAAAAGAGTTGTCCTTTTGCTGCTAAAATTCCATATTTTCCCAGAGAGCTGTGTCTTTCATAGTCTCAGATCTACTAGTCCTTATCTAAACTGTATTCTAAATTGCAAGAACACTTGCAGGCTCACCTTATATTTCATTATACTGTGTAGTTTAAACATGTTATACAACATCCATTTAATACTGACATAGCTTTTAAACAATACAAAAATGAAATTGATCAGAAACAAATGGAGATTCAAGGATCGAAGTAAGAGATGGTAAGCATAATGATTAAGGATTCAAGTTGGCTTTTGGGGTTTTTTTTGGGCCAAGGCAATGACCTTTGTCTATTTATTTAGCCTTGCTTTCTCATCTGCTAAACTGGCTATACTACTACCTACTTCAGGAAGTTGTTAAAAGGATACATGAAATAATGAACTATTTAGCGTTGTGCAGGACACATGGTATAATGTTGATGTTAACTTTTAATAATAAAGAATATATTTTTCTTGCTATATTATAGTTAATTTCTTTTTCTGGACTATTAGGTAGCAATAGATAATACTGTGTTTTAAAACAACATAATATCACAAATTCACTGAAGGAAAAAATTCACTTTTTACAAGGATATGGAAGGCATTGTGCTAAATGAAATAAGTTGGACAGAGAAAGAAATACTCTACGATGTCACTTATATGTGGAATCTAAGAAATACAACAAACTAGTGTCAGCTGAAAAAAATACACAATCTAAAAGCTGAGAATTATGTTTATTTGGCAGAGTTTCTGAGGACTCAAGCCCTAGAGGCAGCCTTTCAGATATCTCTGAGGGACTGTTCCGAAGAGGTAAGGGAGGGGCCAGGGTATACATGGGTTTTTGCAACAAAGACCAGGTAGTGGGAACATAAAAATATGTTAATTAAGAAAACCAGACATCTCAAGTTAATGAATTTAGTACTTTTCTATGTACGGGAAGATATAAGAGCCTCGGCCCATTGAAATCATTCTTTTGATATGCACCTTAGCTATCTAATAAGGCCAGTATCCTGTTCTTTCCCATCCTAAGTCACCTCAGGGTGCACCTTTGAGGATGGCTGCAGTGGCTGAGGGCTTGGTAGTGGGCAGCCCATTTGTCTCCATTCTGAGTTCCCTCAGGGCTCACTGTTGGGGGGCAGCAGTAGTGGCTGTTGGCTTGGTGGCCTCAGCATCCTTTTTTTGCTGATATGGCAGGCAACATTTTTCATTCACACCAGTGAATATAACAAAAAAGAAGCCAACTCACAGATATATAGAACAAAGTAGTGGTTACCAGTGGAAGAGGGAGGGGCAGTATAGGGGTAGGGGAGTGGGAGGTACAAACTATTGGGTGTAAGATAGGCTTAAGGATGTATTGTACAACAAGGGGAATATAGCCAATGTTCTGTAATAACTGTAAGTGGAAAGTAACCCTTAAAAATTGTATAAAAAAAGAAAAAGAAGTTATAAACCCTACTTCAAGTTCAATAAATAAGTAAATAAATAAATAAAAATAAATAACTTCCCTGGAACTTTGCTGTAGTACCCTTAATGTGGTTTCCTGCAGTGGCTTGATGTATGATACAGTAATGAGTACAGAATTAGCATTTAAAGCCAGGCCATTTTATACCCCTTCTAATTGGCTTATTTAGCCAAGTGCCAAATTGCTACAGTATAAAGATTCTGGTACATTATCTCTAAAACGGGCAGCAAGGTTCTAATGGAGTGTCTTTTCTAAGTCTTTCTATTATTTTTTCCAAAATCTTTAATCTATTAAATCCTGATAGCTTCGCTGGTAAAGTCAGTGTTTTGCTCATCTTTCGTATTCCTGTCAGACTTAGCACATAGCAGACATTTGGCAAACAAAATTACTCAAGAAGAGAAATCTGGAAAAATGATTTGCGACTTAATACAGTAGATTTAATTGGTTTTTTTTTTTGTAAAAACACCTACAATGTAGTATTTCTGCCTTTCTTCCTTCTACTCCACTTTTAAGTGCTTCCAGTGCTTGAATAGGAGAGCTACTATTGCTCATTACCAGCAAGTTATATGAGGCCCTGAGTGTTGTAATGCACACATGTTGAGCCATTTTTGTATATCCATTACCTTCCTATTTATTTATACGTTGGACTCTTTTGAAATATGCCCCAGTTTGTAGAAACCACAAAGCGTTCTTTTTAGCATACTGATTTACTAATTTTCAGATTATCATGCAATTTAAGTATCCTATATAGAAACCCTTCACATTAGCATTGTTTTCCACCCCCTTGAGATAAAGAGAAAATAAGAATGAAAATGAAACCACATATGGAAGGAAAAGAATAGTTAAAAGATTTAAATCTGCCCCAAATTGTTTTTCTTCTTGCCAAACAGTAGCAATTTGAACTGTAGCCAGATTTTGTAAAGTGCTGCCATTCTGTCTTTTCCCCCGTGGCTGCTGATGAATATTTTCAAGAGAAATAAAAATAAAACCACACACACACACAGAGACTGGGGTCCCAGGATGGGCTATATAATATGGGAGTGCAAAATGAAAATATGGAGCCCCTTGTTCAAAAACAATTAAGAATTCCAAAATGGCACCAGCAAAGCATAATGCTAAATGCAGGCCCTTGTGCACAGGTCACATGCCCATGAGGCTGGCCCTGTAAGGTTCCCTATTTCTGAGAGGTGGTCTTCCTGTTGGCACTTTGCTTAGCAGCTCTTCAGGGTAATTACCTTCATTGTATCTCTTGAGAGCACTGAAACTTGAATATCAGAGAGAGTAAAGAGATGTGAACTCTCCATCATGACCGTGCAGTGTGATTACTGGTCATTGTAAGATGGTCAGCAAGGCCATGGCATTAAGAATATGACATAATTCATCCCATGAGTAAGAGCTGAGCCCTTTGAGCTTATGGAAAGCAACAGGGGAGAATAAGCATTTATTTGGTGTCTTCTTTGGATAGGAACCATATCAGACTTTTTTTTATATACATTATCCTGATTAGTCATGCAAACCATGTAAAGTAATCTTTATTACCCCATTTTCTACATGTGTAAACTAAACCTCAAGGATATAAAACAACTTGCTCACAGACACGCCAGTGTGGTGATTGCCTACATATCTTCATACCAAGCCCATGTGCTTTGCATGCTGTCCACTGTCTGTCCTTAGGAGCTGATAGCCACAATAAAAGTGCAGCCGTGAAAAGCAAAGAGCAGGACTGCAAGAAGGGGGAGAAGTTTAGCCTGGCAGTTTCTGTGGGGTGACGAAGCTGAGCCCAGCAAAGACTGAGGCCATGGACCATGTACAGAATGCAGCGAATAAAGAGTCCTGACCAGAAGGAGGGGACTCTCTCCCTTACAGTAGAGTAATGCAGTGGTCAAAGAACAAATGTAACATGTTGGAGATGAATACAAGGTGACACCTTGAGTGCTGCAAAATTGTAGCTCCTCCTACAGTAAAGGCAAGAAAACAAAAACAAAATAAAACAACTTCCAATGTTGGACAACCAGGCTTCAGTAAGTAAATGAGAGTCTGTGAAGCATCCAAGGGCCAGAACATTTTAGAACAGTATATTCCAAGCTTCATTCACTTATGTTCTACTTTCTTCATGATTTTACCATGTCTCAGTCTTAACCATACTATTATGGATGTAACATACATTAAATCTATTATTCTCTATCAGCATGAATAGATTTATACTAACTAAAGCACTAGCTTTCTGTCCTCAATCAAGCGAGTCTACTAATTGTTAAAGCTCATTTGCTCTTCAGTTTATTCAACTCATATTAATTGCCTTAATATGTTCTAGGATCTGTCTACCAGGGGTAGGGGAGGAAGAGAAGTCAGAGATGAGTAGGACATGGTCCCTGCCTTAGAGAGCTTCAGAATGAAGTTATCATACAATTTCAGACTGTTCATAGAACATTGAGAAAGCAGGATTGAGGGAGTGCCAAACTTTGCCTGGAGGTAAGGGGGAGCTTGGAAAGGTAACCTTGAGCAGGAGAGTCTAGACAAATGAGTGGGAGGAGTTCACCGAGCAGATTTGGAAGATTCATCTTCCCTGGATTTTGGCTGGATTGTTTTCTAAACTTTTCTGATCATGAAGTAAAAACCATCAAGGTTTTTGAACTTATTGAATTCACTTCCATCTAACGGTTGGCATCAAGAAGTTTTCAGATTACTAAGATTGTTTAGAAATAATCATTTTATTTTAGGTCTGATGAATCAAATAATAGAAACAAAACATAACCATAACTTTCTTGAATATTTTGATATGTAGTTCTTATATCCATAATTTAGAATATAGGTGTGCTTTATGTGTGGGTATTTCTTAACCTGAATACCTTTTTCATACAGACTTCATAGAATAAAATGCAAACTACTTTCTTCTACTGTTTTTTATTTTTCCTTGTAAAAAATGTTATAATAAAAAGTGATTTATATGTTACTTACAACATGTATTTACCAAATTTTTTTTGCTTTTTGTTTTTTTGCTTTCAGTGTAAAACTCTTTCTGGAGTCTGTGACCACATCATATCCCTGTCATCAGATCCTCTAGTTTCGCAGTCTGCCCACCTTGAAGTGATTCAGCTGGCAAACATCAAACCAAGTGAAGGGCTGGTAAGAGATACCATGTTTATCAAAGCCACCACCCATCAACAGACAGCTAATGGTATGGGCAGAGCAGTCCCCAAACATGAGAATCCATGAATTTTAACAAACTTTGAATGGTTTGGGGGTTTTTTTCCCTAGAGGAATTGAGGTAGTGGGAGTCAGTCATGATAAGAAGTTTTATAAAGGTAAATGAAAATGAAAGAGAATTTAAAATGGTGATTTCTGAATTATCCTGTTTACTTTGCTAAATAAATTAGCTTTAGTTACATTTTCACCCCCTACTAAAGTTCCTTAGGTTTAAAGGAAGTTTAAGTTATGAGTTTTATAATAAGAACCACCTGCCCATGAAAATGAGTGTTTTGTTTATTTTGCTTTTGTTTGTTCCAGTTTTAATAGGTCTCTCTTCCCTTAGGTTGTGTAAGCTAAACAAACCTGATATTCTTTATAATTCTACTCTTTCTTTTAAGGGTGAGTAAGCAGGTGGATATTGCTAAAACTAGGCTAACATCTATGAGATGTATTTTTATTATGTCATAATAAAGATAATCATCTTCTATATTTTGTTCACCTGATTAAAAATTGTATTGGTTCTAAATTTAACCCAAGGGAGAGCTTTTCCTTTAATGAGCCTCTAGAAAGAAAGCATATAATATTAATATTAATGAGGGAGAGACAAAAAACAAGAAACTGGCTGTAGAATATCTTACCTACTACACAACTATTACATGTTAGTTTGTTGCTATAGCGTTTCTACTTTCTCCCTAGAGGTGAATTTTCCAAGGATACTATTAATGATGTTTTAGAAAGTAGGAATCTTGAAAACTAGTGTTAACAACTTAATTCAGATAATATATTCTTAAAGATCTCTATGTAGGTTTAACTTTTTATGTGGCCTTTCTTCTTCAGCCTTATATGTGTGTGTGTGTGTGTGTGTGTGCGTGTGTGCGTACGCGTGCGTGTGTGTGTGTGTGTGTGTGTGTATAACTGTTTCCGAGGGCAAAGCCTTTGTTGGTCACCAGTGAGTTTTTGGTTTGAAGCCCTCTATTCTATAGAGTGACTTTTCTCCTGTTACTTAACAAATTACTTTTGGGTAACTGTAGCTCCTTGTCTTTTTGTGGCTTTTATCTGTATTTTCCTGGAAAGATGGAACTCAGCATCTCAGACATAGACAAAGTATGTCATCATTGTAACCTATAAGTGTTATATCTATGTTATATCTTTGATTAGTTTAAAATTTTTATTTTAATGTTTATAAACTTATTTGAAGTAATATTTATGATTTAAATTCTTACTATTCTTTTTGGTCACATTTACAACGTCCAGTTTTATTTAAAGCATCTTTCCACCCATAGTAGTAAAGATTTTCCTTTCAATATCTACCCTTGCAGTAGTTCTGAAGGAAAGAAATCTCTCTAAGCATGATTTGCAGAGTGGGAAATTATGAACTAATTAGATTAGGAGATAGAAAACCTGGATACAAATCACTTACATAAAATAGAGCTGTGAGTGTGATCTGGGGCAGGTGAGGGAGTAAATTTAACTTCCTTGGCCTTGATATTTCCATCTGTAGAATGTTGGGGGTAGGAAGGGATGGACTAGATCCTCTTTAAAGCTCCCTCTAGCTCTGTGAGTTTGCAGTTCTGAGGATGGTATTGTTCTAAGAAAAGAGCCTGTTTTTTTCCCTCTAATGACCACTGAAATAATGGGGGGAAAATAACCATGTGAAGTGAGTCAACACATTGCTCATTAATGGACTAGATGAAAGCTTGATTTTCATTTTCAGTGAAGGTATAGCCCTGGACAGATCTTTCATTTTTTAAATTTCAAGTACATAGAGCTGGGTCTGCTCTTCGAAATAGTCATGAACTTAAAATGCTAAGCACCTGATTCAGTTAGTCTGGCAGACAGCTGGTAGAGAAAAGAGAACAAGTGAGTGCCTACCATTTTCCGGGTATCATCCTCACAACTCTATAGAGTAGGTATCCTTACCTACTCACAGGTCCTTACCAGTTTGCCGTGTATGACATAGAGGTAATATACAGTAGAGGCAGGGTTTAAATCCAGGTAAATCTAAATGAGGTACAACTTAACAACGTTTATTCCATTATCCCACATTTAAACTTGGGATTGCTAAAGGGAGGTATGAGACGTTTAGGAGGATGACTTTAAAACTAGAACTACTTAGAGAAATCCATTTTAAAGGACAATCAGCAACACTTCATTGGGAAAATAATTCCAAGGGAGGAAAAGAAAGGCTAACATGTTGAATATTAATAAAAAGAGTTAAGTGTAAAACCCTTTCTTGTGATTCATGTTAAAGGGGAGATGACTAAATGGAAATTTTATATGAGTTACTCAAGGCATCGTTTTAAAAATCAGCCACCTTTAAGTAAGTTTAGTCCGTCACATTTGAAATAGATTTGAGGATTTTGGTAGCATTTAGCATGTGCTTAGCCATAGGAAGTGTTTAAATGAAGGAAAGAAATAGAAAGATGTGGGAGAATACCAAGCTTTAATGAAGTTTAATCAGCTTAAAACATCTGCAGACAGTCTTCTGGCTCTTTCAAAACAGAACATCTCACATAGGTAAAAGGTAACTGCTTTGTTCTTGCACTGATAAACTGGATAGATTGTTCATCAGCTTTCTACCTAATTAGTCAAATCTCGTAGAATGTCTTAGTTTTGACAGTCCTGAGCATTATAAGGAATGGTGGGAAATGTTCTTAGTAATGGTTAAAATATATCAAACTAGCTTCTAAAATGCTTTTAAACAACAATAATTAGCAGAAAGTTAAAGGAAGGAAAATGAGAGCTATTGGAACATATCAAAACTAGATCAGAGCCAAGAGAGGTTGAATAGAGAGGAAAGGGCTTGGGGAGCATCCTTGGGGAAGCCTCTTTGCCTCAGAGAGTTCTTTTGCTGTTTAGGCACTTGGACTATCTCCAAATATGCCTTCTTCCATTGCCTTGACTGTGAGGTGGCTTTGGCTCCCGTTGGTTAACCGACATTTGGAGACGGTGAAGCAAATGTCATTTTGGCAAGCTGAACAGAAGAGAGGGAGCTGTTGGAGTCAGCTCCAGAATTAATTAATTGGTTTAAAAAAATGCAAGAAGGAAGAATGAAGATTTTGATGAAATGGAAGACCAGATTTATCTCAGTTCCAGAAAAAGAGCCATTTGAATTACATGTCCTCCTGCTGTTTGACCCTTTCTCAGAGGTGACCAAGTGATCAGATGTATTTCTGTGGACTCTTCATTATTCAGAAGATGATTAGTTTGAAACTGATCCAAGCAACTTGTTTCTTCTCTTACTTTCTTTTGGTTCCTGACTTTTGGCCATTTTTCTCATTAGTACTACCAGAGGGAGATAAAAAAGCTGAAGAAGTCAGTCTTGATTATTAAAAGCAGTTACAACTAATGGTTTACTGAGGTTAGAAATGAAAATACTGCGTAAAACAAAATATCGTCAGTCTTTGTGGCATTTTAAAGATGTGCTTTATTTCTATTTTATTGCTCATAGCTATGAAGTTGCTAGAACTGAACTCTATACATAGCTCTATCCTTCTTTACTTAAGCATTTAAAAAATATTTTTGTTCATCTGAAAAAAATTAGCTTTAGTATAAATTACATAACATTTAATTATATATAAATAATGATGAAATCCTCTTCCTATAACTAATAGATACTTGCTTTATCTTACAATTGCCATTTTAAAAGTTCCTGGTATGTGCAGTAATTACATAGGAATTTTATTTCATTAGTCATAACTAGATTATCTTCATGAGTTCTTATGATCCCAATGAATATAATGACTTTTCTAAACATTTATCTTAGGAGACTAGACTTTCTCTATGACCCAATCATTTAAGAAATTATATAGAGCTCTTGTCCAACACCTTAATTCATAATCAGTAATGCACAGTGTTGAAAGAAGTGTGGAGAATAATATAATAAGCTTTTGCTTATAATTGTCAGAAGAGATGGGTGATTTAAATAAATTTGTAAAATATCAAACCCAGTTACTCTTTATAACCGCTTTGCACGTAGTATACGTGTGCTAGAGAGGTCTTAGTCTTTTTAGAATAGATGTTAAACAGTGAATGTTTGACTCAATATCTAGTTTCCAAATATTATGTTCTAATAAGAAAAGTGAAGGTGTACAACGCTCTTGTTAATAAATCTGTAAATTAGGAGCCTCATGGTAGAGAGTGTGGTTAGGAGTCAGATTGCCTGGGCTTGAAACCTGGCTTCACCTCCTTTGGCAGACTCCTCAGTTTCCTTATTTCTGAAACAGAGATAATGACAGTTTGTACCACACAGGCTATTGTGAAATAAATGTCAAACACTTAAAACAGTCCTTAGCACAATAGAATTCACAGATAAATTAACATCTTTTAAATTACATTCATTTTGTTTCACATCAGAGATCCAGGCTTAGCCATTTTTCTAATTGGTACCAACATCTTAGACATATGACATTACTAAAATGACTTTTCAGAATTAAAACCTACTCAATGACTTCTTAATAGTTCCATGCCATGAACTTACTGATTCTTGTTTTTATTTGTTACTTATTTTCAGTGAAAACACATGTATATTCAGGTATAGAAATATATAATTGACATAAAGTTATAGGAAATTAACATAGTAATTGTCTACTTCATATAATTGTTAAAACATATGCTTTTTCTGAAATGATTGTTGTTAGTTATTAAGTCCCTTATGTTTCAGACTTCAACTTTATTAAAATTAGTACTTTTTAATTTTTGAAGTCAATATTTTGAGATGCAAAGCACTTTTGACGTAAAACTCAGTTAATTTTTACCCGAAGAGAATTTAAAGTAACAGAATCGTCCTTAGACAGGAAAAAAGTCCATTCACAGAATCATCCATTTTTTTTCTGATTTACTTAAGTGAAAATATTTCAATATTTAAAATGTGAATACTTTCTTGTGATATTTTTTCTTTTAAGGTTCTGTCACTATGCATAATTTAAAGCTTTCATTTGCTCTTAAAGCTTGCACAATTTGAAGGTTTCTGGATAATCTTTAAACTTTAATGAAGCTTTCTCTAAAATCGCTTTATTTAAATGGAAATGGACTCTCACCTTCTTTGTTGGGAGGAGGGGTTGCCACACATTACCCCCGAATTATTTTTTTTAATTTTTATTTAGAATTAAAAAAAATTTTGTGGGGGCCACACTGTGAGGCTTGTAGGATCTTAGTTCCCCGACCAGGGATCAAGCCCGGGCCCTCAGCAGTGAGCACAGAGCCCTAACCACTGGACCGCCAGGGAATTCCACCTCTTAATGATTGATATAGAGATGATTGGATGTAATTATTAAAACTTCATCAATAAGAAATTAAGGCAGAAAATGTAGGATACCACAAAAGAGGGACGGAAAAAAATTTTTACATAAACAATATTTTATCATTCTTCTGTCTCCAGTAGTTCTGTAGTAGCTCTGGAGAAACCTACTTTTTATTTTGTAATATGAATCAAGTATAATAAGCTAATAACATCCCAATATTTGAATTTCCCATTGTAACTTTTATTTTGCCACAGAACATGTAGTATGGATTTTGAGGGGAGTGAGGTGTGTTCTTCCTTCAGGATATTGAATTACCATGCTGCATTTTGTAAGTTTCATAGGCAATTAATTCACTTTTCAAGAAATCATTTGATTATGCTGAGTACAGGCTTCTTCAGGCAAACTTTAGAAGCCAGAACATTCAAAGAGGAATTTCTTACCAGTTTAAAGACAGCCTTATTGGATCATGGATTCATCCCTGGGGCAATGGCAATTCTAATTTGATAGGGCTTTTTTTTTTTTTTTTTTGTAAATGAGGTTATAATATACTTGAAAATATTTCAGTTGCTTCACTTATTTTTCTATGCTGTCTTTTTCTTAGGGTATGTATATTAAATCAACATATGATGGCCTCCATGTAATTACTGGAACTACAGAAAATGTAAGTATTCTAACATTTCATATTTTGGTGTGTGTTTTTCCTTTTATTGTTAAACAACTTATGTAACTCACATAATTGAGGTTGACTTCTGAGGACATGACAGATTAGGGTATAAAATTAAAAAGACATATTTAGTTAGTAAGTGCTTTTTTGGGGAGAATTTCAGTCATTTTAGTTAGTTTAGAATAGCTGTTTACCTGAAGTAAATCGGATGTTTTTTGTTCACAGCCAGAGATTTGTCTTTGTTAAGTATTTTCTGATTCGTGACAAGTTATTGTGACATCTAAAAGAATCCACTTCCATCTGTCACACAGTTTAGTTTTATTAGGAAACTTACCTCATGTAAGAAAGAAACATCAGATAAGTCAGGCTTTCTGAATACTTGAAGTATAATTGAACTTAATTCAGTGGAGGGGCAGCATGGTATAGATCAGTGTGTTTTCACAGTGAGGTCCGTCCCTGGACCAGAAGCATCAGCTTCCCTTGGGAATGCCCCATCCCAAACCCACTGAATTAGCTCTGGAGACCAGCCTGTTTCTTAATAAGAGATTCTGTTTTAACAGGTGGTTCTGAGACATGCTCCAGTTTGAGAACCACTGCAAGCAGTGGGTCAGAGTCCCTAGGCCTAGGCCCTACACCCAATTTTGCATTTTAATGGCAGTGTAATATTTGGCAAGTCATTTACCCTATCATTGGTTTAATTTCCTCAACTGTAAATTGGAAATAATATATCAAATAATATATCATCTGCACTACATACCTCACTAGGTTGTTGTGAAAATCAAATAAGCTAATAAATATGAAATACTATGCTATAAAGAAAGAGCTACAGAAATGTGAAGTGATTGTGTTGGACATTAACACGATCAGTGTAATAGATTTGAATTGCATAGTAAGTCATTTTTTCTGCATTTGGTTGTCCCAGATTTCCATCCCACTCTCTTAAGCAGGTTCTGAGCTTTGAAATTTTTTCTTTTAGAAATTCTGACAAGTTGCATGTTTATACCATGTTCCTTCAAAGAAGGCTGAGGTGGAATTAGTTAATCTCAAGTTATTATTGTTCTCAACATTTTACCAGCATTTTCTTTTAAAAAAGACAACATTCTTTTCACCTGATTCACCTATTACTTTAATCATTTATTGATTTTTTTCCCCCTCCGCTTCACTTAGTTTCTTGTGAATGGTGAAACATAATATACATTGCAGTTGGATTGTTTTACTGGCTTCACATTGATATTAAATAAGAGAGTTATATGGGATCCAGAATATCAGTTATATGCATATTGTCAACTATTTAAAATTTTTAAATGCAGTGAGATGCTGCATAAACTATGCTCTTGTCGCTGATTGATCATTCTCATTGGTGTGTACATTCCCCTGATACTTTGTTTATTCATTTGTTCATTTAACAAACCTCTGCCTCATGTCTGCTGTGTTCCAGGCTTAGGACTAGGTATTGAAACAATTTTTAAGTTAAAGTAGCTTGCTGCCCCTAAGGAGTAAAAGTAGGGGTTTATCTGTGTAAACAGGTAGTGAAATTTGCATAGATAGACAAAGGAAAAAATAGTAAATATTGCCAAGTGAAATCAGGGAAGGAATCACAGAAATGGTCATTTTGAACTAACTGTATCTTGAAGAATTGATAGGAACATATCTCTGTATGTTGTATGGAGTCTGTAAAAAAAACTTGAGCGCTATATGCATTGCTTATATTACTCAGTAATATTTGATAAATGGATGAGTGACCAAAGAAAGATTAATTCTATGAGTAGTTCAGATATAAACCGTATATTAAGAGTTATCATTTAATTCTTCTTTCTTGAAAATATTTTATTATTTTTGGTACCCTCAGTCATTTATCATTAGATCTGTGTTGAGTCTTAGTAAAGCTGCTCACTAAGTGGGTAAGTTATTTTGCTTTGCTGTGCCCTAGTTTCTTAGTTTTCTCCTATGTAAAATGAGGGGTTTGAATAAAATAGCTCTTTTAACACTGAAAGTCTATAGTTTGTATGAATTACTTCCTTTTTTACTCATCTGTGCAAAAAGTTGTTTCAGTTTCTTTGAATTTTATGTACCAACTATCATTTTCTTTTACATCATGACTTAGAGCCATTAGCTTGATTTTTTTTTCATACTGTCCTTTTAAAAGATCAATTGTGAGCCAAAAGCACAGGAACTGACTCTATAGTTACAGCTCGGTTTAGGAACTTTTCAGAAATGTTACATGGTACTTGTTTGATTTGGTAGTTGCTGTAAAATAAATACTTGTTTTTTCTTGTTATGACACTATTCTTAGAGTTGGGTTCACATCCTGGATGAACTACCCTCTTAATTGTATGCTTGTGTTATTACTTCAGTAACTGGAATTCCCTGAGATACCATCTAATCTCGGTTTCCAGCCTCTAGCAAATAATTTTATTGGGAATTTTTTAATTCGTTAACTTGATTGTTTTAAGACTTATTTATTTTGGAAATAATTGGAAATTGGAAATGAATAAAAACTAAAGGAACTGGAAATCACTTTTAAAGAAAATCCTATTCCAGTGTCTCAAAAGTAGCATTTTACTATGCAGATTGCATCACCATATCATTCTTCTTTACCTTTCAGTAGATACGAATGAGTAATATTACAGTATTTATAGTTGTGTTTGATAACTTAACACACATATGAATACATGAATATATTTTTTCATAAAAACACATTTTCTGTATATTCAAAAGTCCATATGCATATTATCATTAAAACGTCTAATAATATGCATAATCAATAATCGATAGTCACTAGAGGGAAAATAAAGAATAGAATTTTAAATTCATTATCCATACCTACAATATTATAAAATTTCTGTCTTAAATCTCATTTTAGTTTCCTAAAGACTTCATAAAACTTGTCAACATTAGCTTACCAAAGTTGTTTTTTGCTTGTTTTTGTTTTTAATGTCTTTGGGGAGTAAAGGAAAAAAATGATAAAATTGTTACATCCTGTAGAAATGCTGGCATTTTAGTTTATTTAATGTGATTTTATTTGCCTATACGTTACAGTGTATGAAACATAAGAAATAGGGTTCTCTTGTAGTTAGATACTTAGAGAGAGAATATTATATAATATAACTTTTAACTAGTGGCAATCCATCTTTTAATTTGCTTTTCTCATTTATTCAGGATTGATGGTATTAATGATGAAATAAATTAGCAATTTCATCATTAGTTGACAAAGCTTTGATGCTGATCATAAGCATGTACTTGAAAATACTTGTTTGCTGATGTTAATGTGAATTATTTGTATTAAATGAAAAAGATCAATGTTTAAAAGATAATGTTTTAACATATATATTTTTGAACCAGTTGCCCAATAGAGCCTGAGAGGGTTGTCTGTTTAAAGTGTGCAGTTATCATTTTCCCTTAATGCTGTCAGAAACATACTGGTCTTTTACAACATAAATACCTATATATTGTTTTACATTCCTGCTTTCTGTCATTAGTTATACATAGAATACAAATAGTATATCAAATATTAGTAACCATTTTTGCTAGTTTATTTTCTTGAAGATTATAATTAACTCTTGATCTAATTTAAAAGAGTGAACTTACTGTAGTGTTTCCATAGAGGAGAAATGACTGATAAAATTTATGCTCTTTATCATTTCCTTTATGTTAAATTTAGTCACCTGCAGATCGGTGCAAGAAAATCCATGCTGGTGATGAAGTGATTCAAGTTAATCATCAGACTGTGGTATGTATAATTACCTTACAAGTCAGTGGGAGACACTAATATAAAGATTGCCTAAAGCTTTGAAAGAATACCAGTGGAATGAAAGGCCTGTTTGTGTACAAAATAATTGAATAGCCTTTTTAAAAATAACTGACTATTTTTCTTAATTATCTGAAGAAATGTAAGGCATAGTTTTAAACGAACATGAGGAAATATTGGTGGTGGCTGAGTTTAGATGTACATTTCTATATGGACAGGTGCAGGATAATATAACCCTATGAACTGGGGTGATCATTTTGGAATAGAAATTAAAGTGACAGTGCATACAAATTCAACCTTTTCTTGATACAACTTTTAAGTTTCATTTTATAAATTATCAAATTACCTAGTAGATATGTTTTGTAACAGCATACATTCATTCATCTACTTTAACATTGATTTGTTCATTAAAGTGTCTGGCAGATTGGTTTATTTTAATGTCAGTTTTTAAATTTTAAATTGGAATAGCTGAATTGGCTTTTCATTTCCCAAAAGAGGACTATAGTTTAAGTTTTAAAACTATTGGCACTTAACTAAATAATTTCATAAAATTTTTTTGCTCTATGAACCTCACAACTCCCTTTCTAGCTAAGAATGACAATGGCATTCTGTGCCTATGGTAGATTTTCAAGGGCAATTTTTCTTAATCTTAGATTGAGAAAATGAACATCATCTGATTTTCACTTTGGACTATTTTCTGTCTCAGTTGATCTATCTCTGCCAAAATAAAGTATAAAGTTTTTTTTAAAATGAAGTTAAAATTTAAATAATCTGATTATTGATTAATAATCCTCATTTTAAAAGAAAGTGTTTTTTTTTTTCCTGGTAAATATTCTGCTTATGGCTCACTAACTCTTCAGAGTGAGTAATTATTTCCTGTTGTACCTTTAAACTAAATTTGGTTTTGCATGTTCTAGTCCTAGAAGAAAGGCTGTATTTTGGGGGTAAGAAGACTCATGTGAAAAGTCTGATCTTTCTTGGTGATTCTGATATTAAGGCAGATGCTATTTCAATTTTGGTTTTGAATAAACTGAGAAGTTTGTCATATTTTGGAGAGGCTCCTGAACACTGATAATTAAAGTTCTGATGTTTCTTCAATGAGTTCATTATCTAAGTGAATAAAAGTTAATGAAAGTTTGGAAAATTAAATGTGTGGGTATAAAGTTAATACTAATTATTGTTAGTTAATACTAATTAATGGAGACTATTGGTAATCGACAGAGCCTGTCTACACTATGACAATTTTGATGATAAGTTCTCATTACTAGAAACTATACAAAGCGATTGTCTTGAGTAAAGTTTCTTGTCCCCTAGGATGAGGATTTTGGGCAGTGGGATAAAGCAGCTGCTTCTTCTAATGTTCATGCTGCCTCCATTTCTACAATGTGACCTTAACAAATATGACATCTGTTGGATAGTTGGGCCTATTTCCAGTTGGTCAATTCTAAGAGGATAGAGATTAGTCTCTAATGAAAAATTGTTAAAATGATACTCTTTGTGGAGCAAAGATTCTCATGTCTATTGTATATGAAAGTCTTTAAAAGACTTCAAGTGAACTAATAAAATCTCTATGGATTGGTGATATTTATATACTGTGAGAATGTGTCAACACATCTTTGCATCACAGGAATATTCTAAAATATTAAAAACTACACAGAATGATGGTTGGGAGAACTTGCTTTCAGTTTTTGCTCTGAAACTGACTTACGGTTTTAAGTGAGCCATGGTAACTATTTAACTTTACCTTTTTAATGATAATAAACATAGCCAGCACTTACTGTGTTCTTACAGTGTGCCAAGCATCGTGTTAAGTAGTTTACATATTTTATGTCATTTACTCCTCACAATAATCCTATGAAGAAGGTGTAAGTGGAGATTGAATGAGCTCAAAGCTCACTGACTACAAGGCCCATGCTCTTACTTCAGTTTTATTATACTCCCTCCCCAAAGTCAAATTATAAAATTATCAAACAAAAGGGGAGGAATTCTAATAATCCTGTAAGTAAACCCCAGGATTCAGGGAGAGATTACATGGAGCCAAGGGTAGAGAAGAAGAGAGGAAGTGAGAATTTACGTAACTGGGGTAGGTTCAGCTGAACTGAAATTAGAAGTGGGGTTGAAATTTCACTTGACTGCCACTTCTTCACTCACTCCTTTCCTTCAGATAGACAAGATATGTAAAACACAATGCCAGGCACACATTAGGAGTTCAACAGAAACTAACTTTCCAACCTCCCTTCCTCCCTTTTACCTACTACAACAGTTGGGCCAATTGGAGCCCAGTTCCTTGACAGACTGCTACTACGACCTACAAATTGATTTTGGATGATAATAGAGACATTCTCTGTCAGGAAATTATGTTGAATTCCATGAAAGTAGCCTTCCTTAATAATGTGATCAATTACCAGATTGTCTTCTTTGTGTTCAAGTAGAGGCATAGTTGTGCAAGAATGGTACCTTTCGTTAAATGCACCCTACTCTGTCCTCTTTTTCTTGCTATTGCCTGCATTGTGGTCTGTGCAGTGCTTTTAACTTCTTACCAGACAATATACAGAGGTGGAGAAATGGACATTATCTGAGTTTTATTACTACAAAAGGTTTGCTAAGTTGTTAAATTAGCTGAAACAAGTATAAGTTATTTGCAGTCTGCAATTACCCCTTCTGTCCCTGCGTTCATAACCAGGGACATTAGGGGTTGGTTATGATATAATAATTACATTAAAGTATGGCCTAATACATTTGAAATACATATTTAATGATATTTTAATCCAGTAATTAACTGACCTGGATAGTGAGATTTTGCCAATATTATTCTATACCAATTTAGATTCAATAATGAAAAGAGTAATGTTCAGTTTTATATTTTGAATGTTATTAGCCCAGTTAGTAGTTTTCTGTAATTCTAAAATTTCCTACTGCTACAGGTAGTAATGTACAATATAAAATTTGATAACTTTTCTTATTATAAAATACCTAAAAAAGCAATATGAAATTTTTCCCTAAGAGTCTGAGAAAGTTAAATAATCACAGATGAATTCAAATACTATTTTTTGAAATTGCTAGTATGGTATATCTTCAAGATGTCCAATTAGATGTGTGTGTTTGTGTGTTTCTAGTTTGCTCATTTTTTTTAAAAGTACATTTTCTTATTTGAAATGAAACTGGAAGTTTTATGTCTTTTATCACGTTGCTATATTCTTTATTATAAGTGGCTTTTAAGCTTTTCTAATCAACCTACTTCTGTGGCTGAGAAACTGTGGCTGCCAGGTAGGAAGAAGAAAAAATCATGAACATCCAAGCAAAGCAGACTGAGTCCTATTGCATGTCTTCCCTGCCAGTGAAGATCCAACTCCTCAAAGGCTGCTGGAATCTCCCAAGATTTTTTCCACTTCATCTGCCACTACATTCCTCTCTGGGAGATACCTCGGCATAGTTTGAACCAACAGCTCTGCCCTCATGATGCACTTTTAACACTTTTTTTTTTTTAGCTGATGAGACTACTTATAGTTATTAAATCTATCTGGGCATATTCCTAATGAATCTGTTAAAATTTCATGTCAATGCTGTTTTTGGTGTGTAAGTGTTATAAAGATTCTATCCATACTAAAAACAGATATTTTCTTCTTAGGAATATCAGTTGAAAAGAGTGGGGTATGTGATGGTTGAATCCAGCATTTGGAAAATTTTCCTTTTATTTTGTGTATATACTAAAACATATTCACTATTATTTTGGAAGGTCTTCTGGAACCTGGTGACTACATTATGGCAAGAAATGGTTCAATAGATGGGGCTATAAATCCTACTGGGAAATAACTGGGTTGGGATAGTCAAGAAGAATATAGACTACAACAAATAGGGTGTTAGACATTGATCAGTGAGAGATGGAAGATGAACACTGTAAACTAGTGTGTTTTGTTACCCCCAAATGGTAAATGGTTGCTGAACAAGAATGCAGGTGATGGCAGAGGGGGTGGGGAGAAGGGAACAAGTTAAAGGACTATTGAGTTATCTCAAAAGGTCATTCTAACTTCATTTATGTAACTCTCAATGGCATCTCCCTTATTCTCTCTTATTCTCACTCTAGTCTCTCATTTTTTACTCTTTCTTCACCCTCTTGTTCCTTCAACCCCAGAACAACAGGCAAGTATTGTTTGAAAGGGAAACCAACGTAATCAGAATGGATGGAGAGTGTGGTGACCCATTAAAACCCAGCTCTCCCTTTCCCTCCCTCTCACCCTACCGCCCTAACCCTGGACTTCAGCAGGAAGGAAGGAATGGCTCATTGAGTGGAATCAGTACCACAGTATTGGCTAACACTGATGTGCTTTTTCTCTCTCTTTTTTAATTTGTTTAATTGTTGTCTTTATTTTTTTAGGTTTTTCTTCTAATTCAGTTTTCTTCTCCTTTCCTTTACCATCCTCATCTCTTCTCACTTGACTATTTCTCCTCCATTCTTCACCTCTTTCACGTTTTTTTTTAAATTCTTGCCTATTTTCTTCTGTTCTCCTTTCTCAAAAGAGAAAGTATTTATCTTATAATTCCTTATAACCAAAATATTGAAAACTGAGACCTCAAATGGCAGTATTTGCGGTGCACCTCCTTTCTTATTCCTGTAAACACAAGATGTTGCTGGAATACAGAGATTAAATATGTTAGCATGGTGTTTAACATATTGCTTAATAAATGGTTATGATAATATCCTAAAATAACTCTGTTAGGATTCTAAGAAATTGGTATTCTAAAACAGAGCACATGAATTGTTCTCTTTTGGAAGGGAGAAATATCATGAAGAGACACTTAACAAAAATTGAAAGAAATAATGCATCATAGTTTTCAGTTACTCATAGTAATATTTTATTTCAGGTTCTACCTTATGTAGTATGTCATTTATGAGATGGTGGTAGATTTTTTTTCTTTTATTTTACCTTGAATATCATGGATTTGATGAGATGTGTGGAAATTGGTTTTGAATTGCCACATATTGATATGTCATATATTTTATTTTCCCTAGAGAAATCAATTCATTACTTTATTATCCAGTATAATATTTTATGATTTTTCTGTCATCAAACTAAAATTATCTTAAGTCTTTATATAAAGGAGATAAGTTGTATGATACCTTAATATTGGTAACTTCCTGTGAACCAATTTATTTTTTCTGCAGATCTCTGCATCCTGATTTCTTTCTTATTTATGCAGTTCTTACTAGCTTCACCAGGAAAAGACTAATTGGTTTTAAACATGATTAATGCTAATTTATTTTTATTATTAGAAACATCTTTCAGTGTCAACGTACAGTTAATATGGTTTAGTTATTTTACATGGAATTTTAGAAGGTTTCCATATTAAGTGATTATTTTGTATGTTTCAAATGTATCTGTTGGCTGATGTTCTTACCAACTCTGGCTTATTAAGTGTGCAACTCATTTGCATATCAGTGTCAATAACTATATCCCTTTTCCTACATCTATCAGAAAGGCAAAAGTTGGCCAGTCACAATTCCCTGATTTACTTTCTGTCTGTAGTAGGGGTGGGCCATTAGTAGATAACAGTTAACTGCCTAATGAAGATAAAAAATTATTGCATGAAAGGGAAACACATTAAAACATCATAAAGTAGGAAATTCAAGAGATAATTAAAAAGTCTCATATTCTTTTCAGGTTATTTAGCCCTAGGATTTAAATATAAGTTTCATCCACTAAATTAATATTCTGATCAGCTTGGTGGCTGAAATTTTAGGTAATGTAACCACTGATCACTTTCACATTCCCTTTCATCTTATTACTCTAATACTGGGCAATAAGGGGAATTTAAAATTGAGACAAATGGCAGAGAGAGTTCCCTGTGGCCCCATTTAGAGCTGACACTGAGTTACCTTTTTTGTCTGAGTTGTTGCATTTCTGATAAAATGATTTCTAAAGATAACTTCTATAGTGAAAGTATTTATAACCATTATGGAAGTTCTTAAACTAAAACGTTTTATTAATAAAGATGTAGAATGCTGTTTATTTAGCTTTATAAATGCATATATACACATTCTTTGGTTTTGTTTTGATAAATATAGTCATCTATTGCAATATTTGCTAGTATTTTCAAATACACATATCTGTTAAATGTCTACCAGTAAATGACATTATAAAAATTATTCATAGAAAAGCTGTAGATTTTTAAACATGTTACTTTTTGAATACTAGGGCTTTGGTTCCTTTTAATTATGTTTTTCGTTTAGATTCCTAAATTAAATTTAAGCTGAATTTTTTCATAAGTATAGACTTTTTTTTATTCTTCTCAGAATTCTTATAAATAGGATCTATAGATTTTTAGATAACAATGCTTTGTTTCATCCCTTAGCTTTGGTGACTAAGACTTTTTATTTTAAAATACACGTATTTCCAATGTCTTTGCAAGGAGAACAGAAATGAAACATAGGAAGGAATGGCTGAAATGTAATAATTTCCATACATATGCAAATACAAAATGGTGTTAAAATTTAACCTATGCAAATATGTTTATAAAAATTTTAGTTAAAAACCTGTATTATTGTGGTTCTTTTGAAATAGCTTACTGATTTTGGGGGGAATGAGGTTCTGTGATATGACCAAAGATTCATCCCCACAGTCTTTCACTGTGATGTGATTGTCTTCCTTCTCCATGTCTCCCTAGCAGAGTCTCTCAGACTCACTCAATTTTATGTTTTGGAGAAGTTAAAGAATACCATGAATGATAATGAAATAAAAATAAAATGAGCTTCAATTTAGTTTTCTATAGCATATACGAATGTAAACCATGAAGCCCCCCAAATAAAATTTTGCTCTTCAGAGGCCAAAATATTACCAAATAGTGTACTGAGCTGGAAGAAGGGGGAGAGAGCAGTAGGTTCAAGATGCTAAACTATACCCATAGTTTTTAAATCAGCTTGCCACAGAAGCAGAGATACCAGTAATACAAAGGCTGCAGTTAATATAAGTGTTAGGTAACAGGAGATAATGCAAGTAATAGGTTATGGAAATGTATCACCTTTGGTGAAAACATTGTGGGTGATTTGTAGAACTTAATGGAAAAAATTATGATTCTTATTTTCTTCCTCCCATGAACTTTCTCATGAGCTAATCAAGAAATTCTGATTTAACCCTCAGAACTTCTTGGTTACAGAGAAGGACTCCTGGAAGATGGTGTACAATAGGTGAGAAACAAAGTACTAGCTTCTTGTAGTCTCCAAGTTGGCTTTCTCTCTTGGACTCCCTGTCCATCTTCAGAAGTGAGAAACTGTGTTCTCTATGCTTTCTCTTTAAATATAACACACAGACACAGACACACACACACACACACACACACACATTATATATGTGACTGTCTGTGAAACGCACATGAAAATATTAACTACCAAAACATATGTGTAAATTCAAATTGTGAGCAGCTCAACACGGTCCAACTTTTACAGTAAAATTAAGCCACATAAAAAACAAATGCTTTGATGTATGCAGTCTTATTTCACTGGACAAGTGCCTTTTAAAGTTAAGGAGACTGTGAGGTGAAGAGTGGCTCAGTGAATAAAGACATAAAATTGTGGAGTTTTTCCTCTAATGAAAATAAAACTTTTTAATTCCCATATTCCTTCTTTTCGAATGTTTGTTCCTTTCATGTTCTCCCAAGATTGTCTCTTCTAATCATGTTTGTAAAAAATATCAGTACTAAGGTTTTATTTAAAATAGATAACACCTTGGGTCATTTCTGAATACTCTGAAATACCTATTTAAATTACTCCATGTTGGAATTTAAGGTCACTTTTTTTTTTTTTGCATTTAGTTACTTAACCAAATGCATACCTTTCAGCTTATATTTCTTTATATTTGAACCGTAGGTAATTCTCTGTTTCTATTCAGTAAATGAATGATTGTGGAAGAGCAAAATTAGGATATCTCCAAATATACTATAGTTTAATATTGTAAGACTTTATCATTAGTATTATGTGAAAAAAATAAATTTAGGTGAAGGTGAAGTTTGTAGATTGGTACTCAAATTTAGTAGTTCTAGGATCTTTGAAAGATATTGTGTATCAAAATTCATTACTTCTGAAATGTTTTAAAATGTTTTAGTAATGCAGGGGAACAGATCACTATGATAAACATCTCAGCACCAAAAAATTTGGCAAAAACAGTGTCATTAGTCTCAGGGTGATGGGTTGTATATTGGATTAAGTCTCTTCAGTGCTTTTAAAAAGAGAAGAACGTTTGGGTATAGTGTGACATATCATCAGACATTCATATAGGCACACTTCAAGTCTCTGAAATTTCCTTTGTGAAGAGGTATCATTTATACATTACAAACTGTTAGTAAGAGCCAGTGTATACACAGGAGCGTGTGTAATTGTTAATGAATGGATCTGTTACTTTGTCTTCTGAAGGATAATAACTTTGAAAATCTTTTAAGAATGTCCTATCTTCCTGCTTGTATGTGTAGAGATGTTTTCTTGTAACTCCAAATACAGTTGTGACAAAGGTAAAGGTCTAAATTGATAGGCTTACATTCTTACCTTTGTTTTTTAACTTTGCCTACTTGGGACCATAGAGTAGAGATTCTTTTCATATGTTGGTCAAATAATTCACCAGCTATTGTTTCAAAATCAGATAGGCTAGAGAAAGTCCTAAAGGGGTCAGAGACAACTTCTTCCCTCTATGTACAAAGAGGAAAGGAAGAGTATCACCTCTTCAGCACCAACCCCAAAGTCTTTTGTGCATCTAATCTGGGCAACCCATTGTCCAAGGACCTGCCCACTTATGTTGTGTTAACCCAAGAACCCCTGGTATCCTCTTCAGCCTGATCAAAGCAATTACAAGCCCCATCTACAAGAAAGCAGAGCCTCTGGCTTTTAACTCCTGGGATACCTTAAAAACTGTCTTGGACAATTTTAATCCTATTTGTGTTGTATATAAAATGCATTTCAATGTCCAGGTTGGGGATTACATTTAACTAGTAAGACTTGCCATTGTTTAGGGACACTGACTTTTGCTACCTGGACAATCAGGAAGGTAATATTAGTAGTTCGGCGTATGTGAAAAGCAGGTCATCTTTAATAATAAGGCATATTTTGTGTAAGATGTATAAGTGGGTTTTTAAAGTTCATTCCAATCCATGAACTTAATGTGAATGAAATATTCTCTTAAAATATTGAGAAAGAGAAACTTGGACTATGTACAACCACTACAAAATATTTTTCTAAAAGAAAACTTTCCTAACAGTGTTTATAAAATAATAAAGCAGAATCTTTCTATGACAAATAGCAACTATATCCACGGTTATATTCCTTGTCATAAATCACTATGACTTTAGGTCTGAAGTATCCAGGATATAAATACTGGTTTCTTTTCAAATGTTCATTTATAAGAAAGTTTATTTGGTAATTTGAGGGAAACAATGTCTATTATAGCTTTAGTATCAAGTATATTACATTTAGAGAAAAATTTAAAACTACATCTTGGTTTTACATACAAAACTAAACTCCCTTTGGAGTTTTAAGGCACTTTATTGTCTCTGAAACATTTACATTCTCATGTCACCATATCGTTTCACTAGTTGAGTTATCAACAAACACTGATTAAGTCTCTGCCATTTGTAAGGCATTGATTGCAGGTATATCCAGACAAATAAGACTCAGTTTTTATCCTAAAAAAAAAAGCCCTCAAAAAGTTTTGTGAGGGTAGATGAAGGGGGGGTAAGGAAAAATAGGTAACTTTAATAAGAGGCAGTGCATGAAAAAAATGCCACTGGAGAGATACAAACAGTGTACCATGAGATCACATGAGGAAAATAAGGTTCTAGCTGTAAGAGGCTTTATGATGGTACTGCATTTAATAAGTGCCGTTATGGATACGTAAGATTTTATAGGTGGGAGAAAAATTGCAAATAGAAGGAAGAACGCTTTTGCAAGGATATAGCTAGGGAGAAAAGCACAGTGTTCGAGGGGAACATAATACTAACTTCACCAACTCTTCCACCCATACTGAACTACCGAAAGTTGCTCAAACTGGTTTTACCTTGTCTCACGGCTTTCTTCACTCCCTCAACCTCCAGATCACCTTCACGTGTCCAATTCCTAAGAAATTCAGCTTAGACTAATAGGAAACCTTCCCTGAACCCTCAAGAATGGGTTAGATGCCCCTTTGGGAGGCTCCCATTTCACCCTGTATCCATTCTATTGACGTACTTCTCTTAATTTATTGTAAATGTTCATTGACCTGCTCATCTCTTGCCTGTTCATTATGCTTTTTTTTTCTTTTTTTTTTTTGATACGCGGGCCTCTCACCGTTGTGGCCTCTCCCGTTGCGGAGCACAGGCTCCGGACGCGCAGGCTCAGCGGCCATGGCTCACGGGCCTAGCCGCTCTGCAGCACGTGGGATCTTCTGGGACCGGGGCACGAACCCGTGTCCCCTGCATTGACAGGCGGACTCTCAACCACTGCGCCACCAGGGAAGCCCCATTATGCTTTTTAATGAGTCACAGGTTGCACTGCAAGTACCATTGTATCCATAGTACATGGCACGTAATAAATACTTAGTGATTCTATAAGTTATAATATCTAATCTTAAAAACATATTAAAATATTCTAGACATGAGCAAGTCACTGCCTTCAAGACAGTCGTTGTCTAGTATAGCTGTTCTTAAAATGTGGTTCCCAGACCTGTAGCATCAGCATCATTTGGGAACTTGTGGGAAAAAAATGTAAATTCTAGGGCCCCACCTCAGACCTACTGGATCAAAAACTCTGGGGTTTCCAGGAGATTCTAACACATTCTGAAGTTTCAGAACCACATTAAAGAAAAATAATATGAGACAGCTATGGCCATATTGGCAAAGGACCTATTTGATGAATTGATTCTTTAGTTAGGCCTTTGGAGAGCTTTTCAAAGGTTTTGAGGGGAAGAACACTTCTGTACTGTAGCAGTATTTTGGAGCTGCAAAAGATCAGAGTAGAAAGAGCCGGTAGGACTCTGTTTTAAGTCTAACAGTCAGGTATCCAAGCCAGAAGTAAGGCAGTGAGAGGAAGTATTAATTGCTAGAATCTATTCTTTAGGATACATGTGGATTAAAAAGAGGGGGAACTGTCAAAGGTGACTCCATACTCAAAACTTGAGAGGATGATAGGGAACTTTTTGTTATTGCTGTTGAATGAGAACAGGGAGCTAAGTTTGGTTTTTAAAGTGTTGCATTCGTTTGAACTACCACTACTACTATGTTTGTAATCTTGGCCAAGAAAACTTAATCTCTTTTTGCTTCAGTTTCTTCACATGTAAAATGGGTTTAATTGTTTACTTCCTAGGGCTGTCATAAGAATGAAAATATAAGTGAAAGGAATGTAATATAGGTAGGAAGAATCTAGCTTAGTGAATTACTGGTGCTTGATTATTCAGTAGCTATTAGTATGGATGAACTGAACTGTTGGAAATATGTCACGAGTTCTTGATAGGGAGCAGGGATGGTTAGAAAGATTTGGGATTCATGCAGCAAGTTGTTAGTGGAAGCTCTGGGAAGAGAAGAAATTATTGTAAGAAGACAGCATGAAATATTAGGGGTAGAACACTTAGCCTAGAGGAAATACCTGCATTTATTGGTTGTAAGGAGGAAGAAAAGATGGAGGACAAGTAATCAGAGATGTGCCAGGACCACATCCTTTTACTAAAGCTCATCTGTTGTCATCTATTTGCACTTTCCTACCCATTCTGCGTATTAGAGTTGTAATGTATTGTGGTTTTGGAAGTCTAATCTAATCCTTTAGCCTGTGCAAGAATATTTAAATGTCTCTTTTGGTGTTGAGTTCACTTTTCCACAAGTCAGCCAATTCCTTTTTGGATGTCTTTGATTATTAAAATGTTTTTCTTCATATGTATCCCAAACCCATTATCTCTTAAAGTTTTGTACCTTATTTAATTCCTTCCTATGTTAGGATCCCATTAGCCTCCCTTCTTCCTTCTTTCAAAGCTCCCTGTATCTCCTTGTACAGAAAGACTTTCATTGCACCCAATGTAAAGAATACTTTACAATCATTTTTCATATTACTGTTGTATCTTCACATGGCTTTTAATTCAGGTCTATCACACTTAATACTTTAAAATCATAGCCAGAAACTCAAATGACGAAATGGAAAACTAATCTTGAAAAATGATTAACACGCATTGATATATTTTATCTATTTTGACGTGTATGTACTGTTACATTTAGCTCCGAACACGGGGCTCCCAAATTTCTTGAAGTTGTAACCTGTATACCTGCCTCATTTCATCATACCATCTACTCATGTCCCCCTATAATCTGTCAACCATAAATATCTTAATAACAATTAAAGAGAAATAAATTTATTTCAGTAGTTCATTACACTTAATTATATGTTCGAAGATATGTGAAGGTGTCACAGAACCAGAGCTGAGAATTATTTTTCCTGGAGCTCTAAGACCATTCCATATTTGCCCTTGAATAGAACATGGTACAACCCAATAAATGGGGACAGTTGTTAAGAATAATATGCAGTAGAAAAGATAGAAAGTAATGAAGAAATGATCCAAGTCAGCGAGCTTGAGAAAGGACTAAGGAAAAAAGGATTATTCGCATGAGAGGCATGTTGTCTGGTTGCTGTTTATATGTATACAAGTACTGGGATGGGACTGATATAGCTAAAACCTACCTGTTATTAAGGAAAATGTTACACATAGGCTCGGAATTACTTAGCCAGCTTCATTCCTATTCAATAATTTCCACATGAACCTGAGTTAACACTTAAGTGAGGTATCTACTGAAATCGTTCATTGAATAAAAAAAACAACAGATAATGTAGTTCTTGACTTACTGTGCACAGTTGAATAATAATTTTGTTTTTCTTTTGATAATCATATAAAAGTATAATGCACAGAGCAGATGTCATTTCCCCATCACCACCTTTTACTGTTTTAAATAGTGTTATCTTTCTGGTTTTGTTCTTTTTTGTGGGAATTTTCCATCCATAACAAACAGTCCTAACTAGATACTTCATAAAATTCACAATTTTCTGACTGGAATATTACTATTCATACACTAGGTCCATTTATTTTATTGATTTTATTGTTTATAAAAATAACATGTTTATTGCCAAAAGTTCAGGAAATAAAAGAATAAAGAAGAAAATATATATTGTAGTCTGTACTCCCCTTTAATGTAACCATTGTTAATGGTGTTGTATAGCTTTCTGTGTTTTCTATATTTATATAAATTTTTTTACAAAAGTAGAATTGAAGTACATTAGCTATTTTTAAACTTTTTTCTACACAATTTTTATACCCCATGCTAATGGGAATTTACATAATGTACAGTTTTTCATTGGTTTGAACAGTACTGCAACACACATGTTGCACATTTATCTCTGGGCTCTTATCCAATCATTTTCTTTTGGCAGTGAAAGTAGAATTTGGGAGTCAAAGTTAAATACTTCATATGGGTCACTTTTTAAAAGATATTGCTAATCTTATGTTAGTGAGTGTGGGAAGGCTGATGAAAAAGTAATAGAGTTATATAATTTTCTGCCATTAAGTAACATTCAGCTATAAAATTTAAGAGTAACCGAATTATTAGTTTCTCATCAAAAAACAATTTCACTTTCTCATGGAGAAACAATTCTGGTTTTTGGAATTGTGTATTCAAAAAGAGCATAGCGAAACTGTGAAAAACCAGGATGAATCAAATTACACTGAACGTTACACTGGAAAACACCATCTAGCCCTAAAATTTTCAACTAGTCACAATGATTATGTCGTACAAGAAAATGGAAAGAAATTGGTGGGTAGAAATCAATGTGTAATTCGTTGTCAAGAGTAGATAGGCTGAAAGAAGGGTACAGTCATCATATTGAGTGCTTTAGTATAGTTAGCAATTATTTGAGTAAATAAAGTAAATGATAAAAAGTGGTTATACTCTTTGTATAAACACTGTGTTTTCTCCCTCCAAACCTGGAACTCAGAAATCTGCTCGCATATTTTTTTGGCGAGCAAAATGAATACTTGGATTTGAACTAACTTTGCTTTGACGCTTGGCTCATAGAAATGGCTGTAGGGATACTACGTAGCTATCAGAAGAATCAGAATCAAAGTAATGTACCTTTGGGGACATAATAATCTCCACTTATATAGAATGGGAGACATTTGACCAGTTCCATTACTGTAGCTGATCCACATTAATGTGATTTTTGAAAAAACTGGCAGCCTCTTATTCGTGGTAGGCAAGTATCATAATGATCATTTTGATTCATATCTGAGACCCCTGAGGTTTTAAGTATTATAATGTCTTGCTTCTTTTTTGTCCTAACTCTTTCTCTTCACCATCACTCAGTTCAGCTATAGTAGAGGTTATAGTTTAAATGAATGGTCACTCATATAAACTAAAGTCTCCCATTATCCTACAGTGGCTGTGGAAGAGTACCTCTTCATCATAGTCTCTGGGATCTGTGCTTCTTTTGATGCAAGTGCTCATTCTTTACAGTTTGAGCCTTATTTTCCAGGCAAAAACATGATGAATAATAGGCAAAGGCACCCATTCCCTTTCATTAGGTACCTAGGAAGAAACTAGATCACTGTTCAGACCATTTGCTAAGTCCTGCTTGCAATCCAGGATAAATTTTGACCCAATGTATTTGTATAAAACACCCTGGAAAATTCTAATCCATTAGTGTTGGAATAAAAGGTTATTCTCTCTTTTAAATGTGAAGTGTATTTTTTAAACCTTGGAATAATAGATATTTTTAATGTGTTTCTTTAAAGCATACTTCTAGGATTTCAGATAACTGCATAACCAGCATGTCTTAAAAGCAAAGTAACAAAAATTATTCTGTGTTCAAAAATTTAAAAGGATGATAAGTAATTTAACATGGATAACAGTAGAGCCAGGTTTCAGGACATTTATCAAGTACTTCTGTTTAATTATACAATATGTTTTGAGGTGATATTCAAATAATGGCTTCATTAAATTTAGCACATTATATTTTAAGTTTATAGGGTCTTTTGGAACACATTTCCAATAGCTGCTGCATTAGAGTAGCATTACCTTGTCGTTTCTTATTCTATCTTTATATCGTGGTTAAAGGTTTATTTTATTGATGCTGTCTTCCCCGCTCAGAATGTTTCCTTGGTGTGTCACTACCAGCTACTGGTAGTATAATGTCAGTCTAACTTAGGGACACTTATCTCTAAAAGATGGTGATGAGAAAGCATGTGGTGTAGTTCTTAAGCTCAGGACATTGCCAAATCCTTGTTTCAGGCATGCGGATTTTTAAATTGTTACTTGTGAACAAAGCTTGGATCTAGACCTTGTGCAGCATTAATGATGACATAATTTCTTTAAATTCTAAATTACTCCATTGGTAGGATACCATTTTAGTCTCTGCTTAGACTGGTAAATGTCCATTATGTTATCTCATAATGGTATGGACTCTAAATGCAATAACATGGTTAATCAACTCAAAAATAAAATTTCTTTCTTGAGTTTATATCTCCTGAAAATTGATAGGATGGTACACCAATTATGTGATTTTCTTTTTTTTTCTTACTAATCTTATTAAAGGGGGAGAACATTAAATCTTTGAATACTGTACCTCAATTTTATTGTAATGATTTTGCTGGTTACCAGGTGGGGTGGCAGTTGAAAAATTTGGTGAATGCACTACGAGAGGACCCGAGTGGTGTTATCTTAACTTTGAAAAAGCGACCTCAGAGCATGCTTACCTCAGCACCAGCTTTACTGAAAAATATGAGATGGAAGCCCCTTGCTCTGCAGGTAATGAAGCTTAATCATAAGTCATACACCATCATTTTAGCCATAGATTATCTCAGTAATGCTTCTTTATTGTGCCTCATCTCAGCAGCATATGGATTAATCTTGTATGCTTTTGAAAATTTGTTTATGAAATGATCTCTTCACAGCTTATCCTAATAGGCTTAATTGTGATGAAATCTCAAAGTTACTATAATTAAAACCCAAATGATAGAGAACTCTGCCTTAATTTGTAAACATTTAAAGCATAATTCCCCAAAACCACAAGTTCTTTGAAGCCAAAATGTGGATAGAAATGAAAGTGAGAGGTTTCACTTTGTGATACAATCTTCTATTTAAAAGTTTTACCCACATATAATTCTTGAGGAAACTAGATGATAGTTTATAGAATTTTTTAAAAACAGGTCATGAGATAAAAAATAGTTGTTTATAAACAGTAGGTAAAGAAACTTTTGATAGTAATTAAAATGTACCTATTACATTCTTCCTGACTGATCATTTTTCTCTTTTCTACCATGTACGGAGGCAAAAATAGGGAAATTGATGCTTTAGAATTTCTGCATTTTTCTTCAACGTGAAACGTCACTCCAAAATTACTCTGGATGTCAGTAAATTACATTCATTAAGAACCAGAGGTATCTAGGAAGTTATAAAAATATTATTCTGATTGATAAAGACAAGGAAGTAATACATTTTCTTCCATTTCAGTCAGGCTATAATCTTCAAACATATCATAGAAGAAATTCTTGTTCTTCACAAGACCTGCACTTTTAAAATAGAAGACCATCACCTTCCATAGAAGGTTAATTTTTAAAAATTAAAATTGCCCATTGAAATAGAACATTGCCTGTTGTTCAGATTAAAAAGAAAAGCAATAAATGAAAATGCCATTGTTATCACTGCTATGTAAATTGTTGTTCTATATTAGTAACTTACACCATTCTTAGATTTTTTTCCCTAAAATCCTAAATTCTTCATTACATATGAATGGCCTTATAGATTATAATGATTTCTCATTGTTTAAAACTTTCCTACTTCTTGGCCTCAAAGTTGCATTATGCTTAAGTAACATAAAAACATATAAAATATACTAACATTAAGGTCTTTAAACTTTTAATGTGAATCTTTCTATTTTTCAAATATACGTAAAACTATATTTTAAAACTATATTAATATGTCCAAATGCATTTGAAATGCAGTGTATGTTTATTATCAAAGATTTTTGGTGATCATTAAAGTTGAGAGATCAGTGTTTGGCTCATTAATTCGTAGATTAGCAGATCAGACCTTCCCATCACATCATTTTATTTTCTCGCTGCATTATAAGTTGCTTTGTTGTTCCACTCTGTAGTTTTCTATTGACATGTCTTCCCCAAAGATCCTTCTTCAGAGTCCGAGAGGTGGGAACCCTGAAGAAGAGACCCCTTTCAGCCATTAGGTTTCCTTCTCTATATGTGTGGTTAAATTTAACAACTTCTCTCTAGTACCTTCTGTTTCATGGTGAACACCAAAAAGACACTAGTTTCTTGTTGATCCGTGAACTCTATTTGAGGGAATATCTCTAGAAAATAAATTTGTGATTTGGTCCTCTTTTAGCTTCCTTTCCACAAGCACAAACTGGAGAATTAAGGTAATGACAATATCTAGTTAAGAATCACTTTTATAGGAAATGCTGAAATAATTGAAAGACCTGCATTTTTTTTTTTGCTACACATACATTTGGTGTGTGTATTCAAAACTAGAGAACAAAGACTTTAATTTTTTAAATTACTCTACATCATTCCTTAATTATAATTATAATAGATGTTTAAGGCACTGTTTCTAGTTTCATTCTTAAATGCCAAGAAATGTGCCTCATCAGATCACTACTTATATTTATTCCTCATTGCCTATTCAGTTACTCTGAGTATATTTGTAAATGTACTTTTTCGGAATGCTGAAATCAGAAAAAAAGAAAATCAGCATTGACATAAGTGCTTCTATGATGTATTGATGTTTTTGTAAATTTGTTATTTCAACTGAATTTAGTTCACCTAAAATGTATTATCCAAGTTCAACGCCTTATAGATAAACAATACTATTAGTGAGGGCAGGGGAGGACCCTGCTTTCAACTTCTTTGAAAATTGACTTTTTACAGAGCAGAAGGAAGAGTATTAGTTTTGATTAAATACTTTCAAGTGGTGGTAAAACAAAGTCTTAGGAATAAGGGCACTAGATAAGTACTCTAACATACCACACCACCAGCGCCAAATCTCCCTGGAATCTATTTCGAAGACCTGAAATTGTACCATTACAGAGTTCGTTTTTGATCTTAAGGCTTTGGCTTGTGCTAAAATGCAAAAAGAAACCAGAAGCATAATGGAAACTATGTGGTCAGAATTTTTAGAGGATGTATACAACCAAAGATGGACAAAACTTGAGGGTTCGCTTCCAGAAGGGGAAAAAATCAAAGAAATAGTGGGATGAGAAGGTCTTGCAGGCAGTTCTGGATTCTTTGTGACTTTGCCTGAGGCCACATATTTTTCCTAGTGGCTAAGAAAGGACCTGGGATGTGAAACATAAGTGCTTAATGTAGCAACAGTCCTCTGTGCAGACATAAGTACCATTCTTACTGTATTCCTGCTTCTGGTATGTGTATGAATACGTTGGAGCTAAAATGCCCATTAACTCACCTAAATATAAATTTTCAGTGTCCGAACCTGAGGAATTGGACATTAGGTTATTCCTTTTTTCATAGGCTATACCAATAGTCTACTAAGAATTATTTAAAATAGAGTTTACAAAAAGAAGCAATCTGTGGCATTTATTTAACCTCAATATGTCTATTTTATCTTTTTCTTATACAATACCAGCCTTAGCATTTTCAGATAAAATATGGCAAAGTTTGTATAATGGGGAGGTTGATGCTAATACATGCCTCTAAAAAAAAGAACAACTTCATTCTAACAAAGGAATAATTATTTTTTAAACTAATAAGGAAATAATTCGTACCTATACAACTAAAACATAACCTTATCTACCCTAAAGTAGAAGATTTTTGAGGAATATCACATGTTTTAATGGAAGTTCTAGAGCGAATAGTAGCTTCTATTATTAATTAACTGCAATGATAAATTTTAATTTGGATTTTCTTTTGAAAATCATTCATGGAATTATAGCCAAATAAGCAAAAGCATACAATTCAACTTCATGCTCACAGAGCAATTTCATTAGTACATTTCATGAAATTTGGCAGCTCTTTTGTTAAATTCCTGACTTCTCAGACATTTTGCAATAGAACTGAAAGACTTAAAGCTACTTTAGTCAAATACTACAAGCAGATTTAATCTGGACTTGAATTCTGTTGTCATCGGCACCCATTCATATATAGTAATGTTTTACCTGAGGTAGAATCTTTATTCTAAGAAAGCAAACTAGCAATTCCTTGCTTTCTGAGAACTGTTTTTAAAACATGTCCTTAGTAGCACCCTCTACTAATGTCCTGGATTTTGGTAAGCATGGTGATTGCTTATGGTCAAGTTCTTCCAATTCGATGACACAAATCCTGGGGAATTATGGATAGACCTCAGTGTATATTTTTTGATGTTTGTGGTTTTAAATTTAGTGTGCATAGGTCACCAGCTTGCATGGGTGGTGTCATTTTCTTCTTACAAGAGATGTATGGGAGAATTAGCTGGACACTGGCAAGAATGTTGATTGAAATCATCACTGGGAATCAACAATTTTCAAAAACATTTAGGAGCCCAGCTTTTTTTTTGGTGAGAATGCATCTCAAAAATAATCACTAAAATCAATGCTGGAATTCGATATACTGATATAGGTTTCATTAAACACATTTTTAGTATAAAATGATATAAAGCTGTATCATTAGAATTGCTCCTAAACTGTTCTAATCCATAAGTCTCTTAAATCGATGTGATAGTTTCTTGTGTGGTTTTTGTGCTTTTCACTTTAAATTTTATTGCTTAGCATTACCTTGATGCCATTTTTACAGGATATTTAAATTAAATAAATTTGAGCAGAAAAAGAAATGGAAAGCAAATAGTTATAGGAGTCAATTTTGTCTTTCAACTGGTGTAACGACTGAAGAACATTAATTGATTGTTACATTTCAAATACATATAGATATGAATGGTTAAAGTCATTCTGTAAAAATAAAAAACGTAAGCAATAATAAAATTTATTTTAATATCAAAGTTATAGGTTGGGGTGACTGAAAAAAACATTGGTAGCAAAGTTTATATGTTTCTGAGAGTTTTGTTTTAAAAGCATGTTTTGAAGAGGAAGACAAGTAATATTAGATATGACACGAGAAGAAAATAAGTTTTAACTAAAAATGTAATGTGCTGACTGGGAGGCAGAAACAATTATATGTTTTACATGCTCAAATTAGTAAATAGCTGCAAGCAATTGTCACATTACATTTTTGTTCACCAGTGTTTAAGCAAATTAATTAAAGGATCTAAATCACATTTGTGTTTTTCAACCACATGCTTTCAAAATGTTAACACTGACTACAAATAATCACCTAAGATGAAAAATTATTTTTAGTTTCTTTGTTCTTTAGCTTCCTATTTCTTTAGTTAATTTCCTAAAAATGCTTACTGTAAATTGAAAAAATTGCAAGTCCAGTTTTAATGTTGCAGTATCAACTATGCCAATAAGAGTGGACAGCAATAAATACACTAATGGTAGTTTCAGTACAATGTGCAAATTTTGATGATTAATTGGAAAAAGCCATTTTGTAGTGTGACTCTAAAGTCTATATTAGTTGTACATTGGGTAACTACATACTTACTTTTAGGCCCATATATCTATTTTTAACTTATATAGATATAGCTTCCTGATCAAATATATGCTTGGAAAAAATGTTTGTTTTCTTTGTAGTCTGATAGGAAAGGGAAGGTTACATGCTTAAAAAAGAAGACTCAAATCTTTTGTATTTATAACCTTGGATTCTAGAAAAAGCTGTGAAAAAACTGAGTGCGAGAATTTTGAATACAAGTGTTTCTCTTGCTTAAGCTCTTTTCACATAATTTACTACTTAAGAAAAGCTTACCCAGGAAAAATTATGCCCAATAATTTTCCAAATTAGATCTAACATTCTTTACATGGTCAAGAAATTTACAAGTTTGTATGCAACTTCTTGCCTCCCAAAATCCAGAATACATTTTCTCTGGAGCATTTGTTTAGATGACTCAGAGTTGCTAACATAAAACAATATTTTGGTACTTGTATTGGGAATTATAATAAAAACGTGTTTGAACTGAATAAGGACTTGTGTGAATATTCTGTGCTAGAATAATGGGATATTGTGATCCATTTGAGTCTGTGCTTATTCCCAAGAGTGAATAAAATAAATGGCCAGGTTTTATACTTGATGTAATCATTCATATTTCAATGAGTATTTTCCCCCTGGAAGACAAAGCAAACTCTTTGTGATATTTGCATTAGTGAATTTTAGAGATAACTACATAATGTGTAACGCACCGTTTTAATCTTTAACATGGGGGCTGTCTTTATGTCATTGGTTTCATTCAAGACTTTATATAGCTCTGTGAAAGCTGGGTCACTTACCAGATAGAGGGACAACTAAATTAAGATATGCTTGCCAAGAGTTGTTAAAATGTAAATTGTTTCAAATAAAACCTTTAATATCAGATGTAGTTTTTAAGGTATAGACGTTCTTTTCTCATAGTCTTTAAAACCATAGTGTTTTCAGAGGTACATTAATACCTTCCAGGTGTGCTCAGTTACCTTAGAGATGTTAGAATCGGGGACACAAGGAAAAGACCTGAGCCATCAGAGGATTTAACGTGAGATTTCAGTGATCCCTTTCCAAAGCTGAAAATTTTATTTTATAATAATCACAGTCTCCTGATGATGTTTAAACTGGATGAGTAGAATATTATCACTATAGTGAGTCATCACTCATGATTCAGAGGAAGATTTGTGCCGTACCATATTGTGGGATACAATTTGAAGGTATTTATATAGTTTAAATGGACAATATGAAAAATGTACGTGTACGTAACCTAATGAATTTCTGAGTCCTGTTCACAGTAGTAAGTTATCATTAATTGACCTAAGGTTATAAATGTATATTTGAAGAGATGCATATGATCATTTTATTTAGGATTTGGATATTTTAAGAGATGCATGCCAGTGCCCCCAAAATCTATCATAGATTTATTTTAGAAGAGTAACAACATATGTGCAAAATATGTCCTCCCTGTTGGAGCCTCATTGAATCTGGAAGGAAAACTCTATGTCAGTAGGACCATTTAGATATGAAAAATAAGTTTTATGGCAAGGTCTTTCCAGGAAATAAATCCTCTTGGATAGAATCCAAAATGGATCCATATCATACTTGATTGCATACCGTAGTGGATCGAGTTATACTGAAGCTTCATGCTTACTTGAGTAAGAAGATGCAGTCTTAAAATACCCTTGTATTTTATCCATAAGCGATGAAAGCTCTTAATTCTCTTCCTGTGCAGATTTTACCAGTTAAGAGAAAGAATCAAAAGGCAAAGTGGTAAAATAAAAAATATTACCCTTTAATTCTATTTTTTTCCCTTATATTGGAAATTCTTTATAGTACAACGGTAACTACTTTTCTTATACTATGTTATGAAGAAATGATTAAAACTAAATGTTACCAACGTAGGAAGAACTATCCTTCTGCACTATTATACTTACATATTTAGGTATTTTTTCTGAAACTAAGGCATATGTCTATTAAATTTTGAATTAAACGCTGAGAACTTTTTTGATTTGAGGGAGGCTGTATTTGTCACTTTTTGTGTATTTTCACGTACTTGTTGGTTATCAGTAATAGGTGTAATTTTAATGGCACTTGTTACAACTAGGAATTTCTCACTGATAATTTCAGCTAATAGCATCATTTATTCTGTGCTTGATTTAGTCACATTTTGCCTATCTTTCTAATATTCTTTAATGCCTTCTTCATTCTTTTAGTCATTTAATTTTGTACCCTTTCAATTCTTGTCCAGAGTTAGAACATTTTTAAGACATTATAATTTTAAATTATCACAAATTTCCTTTGGGGTTAAGTAGCTATTTCCATTTTCCCATGAAGCTTCTATTTTACCATATTTTATTTTTCCATTGCCTAATGTCTTTTTTTAGATGAGATTCTCAAGAATAATGTTTACTTTTTAGCTTGGATTAGCTTGACAAAAATAGTACAATTAGTAGACAAAAATACATTGAATATATTTAGTATTTACTATGTGTTTTACTTAGTACAGGCATACTTGATTAGCCAGATGATATCTGCATGATAAACCAGTTTAAATGGTTTCTGTGATTTACCAGTTAATAAAATAACTAGCCAGTAAGAGTTAAACAACAGGATTGACTAATTTCTTCTTTCTCTGAAAGAAGTTGTTTTTTTCAACCGCTTCAATTAATTGAACCAGCTGGCACAATCAAACCTGTTATCTGTTTAAGCCTATCTAAGAGTCTTTTTCTTCTACATTTTTGCTAATTTAACTAACTGTGTTAACTGAGGACATTAATAGCAACTCCGTGTTGAAAATAGAAACCTAGAGAAAATATCAATTTGAAGGAAGTTGACAAGGCTAATATTTAAACTTCCTGGAAGGGGAAGGAACAAGTACCCTAAACAGACAATTCTGGTAATAGTCCAGACAGAATAAAATATTTTGTTGGTCCTTACCTCACACTTCAGAGGTATTTAAAATATACTTGTAATCATTGACTACTACTTCTCCTTTTTTCCTTTTTTCCTTCCTTCCTTCCTTCCTCTTTGTTTGGGGAGGGCAGGGATAGGTACTAACCAGGAGAAATTACCTTTAGTTCTACAGGTGGTAAAATAAAAGGAGAGAAGTCTTCAAAATAGAAGTAGTGACCCTAGAAAAGAAGAAAGAGAATAAAAATTTGTTAGATTATTTTTTTTAATGCTTGTGTTTTTAGAACTTGTTTTTAAGTTCACTTGTAGTGTTAGGATATTTTAAAATAAGAGCATATTAGAGCATTTTAAAAGCATACTGAATATAAGTTTTTCTCTCACAGTGCATCTGTTACAGAAAGTTTTGGCAAGAAATGTACTGTGTAATGAATGTTTTCTTTACATTTCTATAATGATTAAATTTTGGTTAGACTTGTTCTTTAATGTCATTTGTATTTAATACCAAGATGTCCTGACAGAGAGGAAACAATGATAAACAGAGTCACATCACAGATCACACTTGATCTAAAGGTCCTATCAAACCTCATAAATATACTACCATGTGTAAAATAGGTAGCTAGTGGGAACCTGCTGTATAGTACAGGGAGCTCAGCTCGGTGCTCCGTGACGACCTAGATGGGTGGGATGGAGGGGGAGTGGGAGGGAGGCCCAAGAAGGAGGGGATATAGGTATACATATAGCTGATTCACTTCAATGTACAACAGAAACTAACACAACATTGTAAAGCAATTTTACTCCAGTTAAAAAAAAAAAAGTTCCTATCATTCAAAGGTCTGTTGTAGAGGCATGTAATACATCCTTAGAAAGAATATAATTCTTTATTTCCTCAGGCTTCATGGTGTTCATCTATACAGGTAACTCCTGATTACCTATATAAATTTCAGGATTTCCCATTGCCAAAATTTTTGTTTCTAAAAGACACGCATAGTTTAACTGGATGCTATTCCAAATCAGCATAGTTAAACATAATAGTCTTTACTGTGTACTTTCAAAATATATCAAAATTCCTCAACATGTAAACTTCCTGACTATTTTTTTACATCATATAAGATAGAATACTGTAGAGTCCCAAAATAAATTATCAATTATTTTTCCCTTCTCTCTCTCTTTCTTTAATTTCTATTTCACATAGATTAAAACTTAACCGTCATTTTGGCAGGATGTGTGATTTCAAGCTATTAAGGTGAGCTGTGTAAAAAGGAAGGTCAAAAACCATGAACTGAGTCATAAACTATGTAGCCTACCCCAGTGACCTACATTGTACATTGTATTTATGCTTGGATTTTTGAACAAATTTTGTTTATCTGTACAAAAGTATTGTCACAATATAAAATAGTTGTACTATGCCATTTTTTGAGTGTCCAGCAATACGTGTTAAAGTAATAGAACTATGGGTCTATTATAGATATGCTAAAAAGTGTTTTCATACTGGCTGAAATGGCAACATCTTATCATGTGAAGATACAGTTAATTTTGTGATCATTATTTTTGTTTGCGATTGCATTAAAGTTCTTATTTTTTAATATGTTATTGTATATGTAGCTAAGCAGTAAGATCTGTAAGATAAACATGAAAATTTGTGAATTTTAGTTTCACTTTAGAATAATTTCTCAAACCACAATATCATTTCCAAATGCTGTGACGTTTAGAATTGGGAGTGCTCGTAAGTTAATGCATCCTGATGTATTGCTTAATTCAGTATATAGAGAATCTTAATTTTTTAAAAAACTTATTTAATACGTAAATACAGGCATGAAAATGAGATCTATAGGTATGCAACTAAAAATTATTTCAAACAATGGTAAATGTGTGTGCCTATGAAAAATGAAATGATTGTGTCACACTAATCACCATACTTTTGAAGATGTACCATAAAATGACTTGGAGAAGACAGTATTGTTTATATTTATGAAAAAAGTACATTTTCCTAGAAAATATTCTCTCGTATTGGCCTTTCATACTCCATTTTTGTAAACTTTTTTGAGAATCTGTCACATTCTACTGACTTAGGAGTGTAATGTATCTTTTTTGGGAAACGATATGAATTATCATTCTTGTACACCAGTCAGGATGTGAGTGAACTAATTTATTGGGAAGTTACTCTTTATTATCTTTCTTTCAAAAGTGGGATTCTAACAAAGCAAATTTAAATATGTTTCTGACTGTGAGATAAATCTCCCCATTATGAAACACTGCATGATAGATTTACCTTATAAATAGCTTTTACGCAGTTATGCCGTACAATAAGGTGAGTTAGGAACTAAGTGAAAAGCTCTAAAGCGATAAATTTTTTTGTTTTTGGAGACTCAAAGGAATATCCATGTGCTAAATAGCATGCTTCTTGATTTCAGCCAAGTTCAAAAACTTTGTAGAAATAGATCATTTAAAAATGATAACTATTTATTGTCATTGTTGTTGTTGTTTTGTGTGTTGTTTGTGTGCGTATGTATTTTCTTTTTCATTTTAACCAGCCTCTTATACCTAGAAGTCCCACAAGCAGCGTTGCCACGCCTTCCAGCACCATCAGTACACCCACCAAAAGAGACAGTTCCGCCCTCCAGGATCTCTACATTCCCCCTCCTCCTGCAGAACCGTATATTCCCAGGTATAAAACTAACCATCATGTTGTTCTACGTAGCTTCTAGCTAAAAACTAACCTAAGTGCACGTAAACTGTGAAGTAAATTCTCACGAAACACCTTGAATATTTTCTCAGTTAAGAATTCTGAGCACATTCTGGGAAATCATTGCCTTATAGAGACTGTACTCTAGTTAATAATAACAATAACAATAACTAATTTGTATTAAACACTCTACATTAAATATCTTATAAGCATTATCTCATAATAGGAAACTAATATAAAATAGCAGCTAGGATTATTTTAGTAAGTAAAAAATAAGTGAGGCTCTTTGGTAAGAAGCCACAGGAAATCTCAAGTTACTTTGAAGCATTTCATACTTTATTTCTAAAAGAGAAAGTTAGAGATAACTTCTATGCTTTCTTAAATGTATGTAATGAGGAAGATTTTTTTTTCTTGGATGATGATGAGGGAGAGTGTTTCTTCCCCCAATACCTCTGTCTCTACAGTTTCCACTTGGTTAGTTCATTAATGTTTCTTTCAGAAAGTAGAGAGAGTTTGCAAGAGAATGAGTTGCCTTTAAAGTCTGTTTTCAGATTTCTGGAGGCTGTATCTCCATTTCATGTTCCAAATTCCTATTTGAAATTCTTGGCAGGTGGAAGACTATAACTTTGTGCCATCATGCATTTTGTCCAAAAGCATTATGATTTCCAGCCTTGTGGAATACAAAAATTATGGAAAAGGGCCAGCACTAAATGGGGATAATTAATACCAATCACAAAGTATTTTGATTCAGTTTTTAAATTAGTTGTGCAGTCATTCAAAAACAATAATTTAAGTTCTCTTGTTTCCAAGCTATACTTAATATTAAAATTCTTTAATAAATAAAAGTACTGGAATTCCTTGTTTTAATTAATTTTCACTATTCTTCACTTTAGTATACCTAATGTTTCATTCTGTTGGTTATGATGGTACTGACATTTTACCATCTAAATGCTACATGACAACATTGGCATGTCTGCAAATACTGTGTTGTCATCTACTAATAAAACTGCAGTCAATTTTATTAACATTTTAGGTCTTTTTTTGAGAATTAAATGTGGTTGTGAGAACATGGTTTGTGAGAAGATACAATTTACTAAGCTGGCGTTTCAAAAATCGTTCTAATATATAAATTACAGTCATGTTAAATTTACAATCAGATGTACAAATTCATCTGATATCCTAGTCAAATTCAAGTTGAATTTTAATCTATTAAGATAGTATCAGACTTTTTGAATACGCTTGTAAGAGGAGCAATAAAACCATGTGTGTTTCAAATAGGAAATGAATCTTTTGGTTTGTTTTCATTTTAATGGGAAAGATTTTTATTTCAGTGCAAATGATTATTTAAAAGACCTTATTCTTCAGAGGGCTACATGTACAGATAAACACCAGAAAATTATTTTTAGCAAGTCTCTGCGGTTCTTTGATGTTCTTTCCTTGTCTCTTGGATAGGGAGGAACTTGTAATAAAGAGAGTATTTCCTAGACAGAATGTATTTAAAATGTACTTCAGAAGACAAAGGAGTTAAAGAATCCAGTTCTGTCCTCTAAGTGTGGTGCAGATATGATGAAGGCAATATATTGAAGTCAATAAAAAGCTTTAAACATGCTGTTTACAAAAACAGGAGAATGCAAGAGATTGAAGTATCAGCATAGTGGTACTTGTTTTGGTAGTATTGCTTGAACGTTCCATACTTTTCAGTAAAATTCATAAGTAGGGTATTATCTGTCGCCTTAATTGATTCTTAGTCTAGTGTGTAATTTAACAGAATGTTCTAAATGTTTTTGAGTCAGATTATTAGTTACCTAGTCACACAATCGTTAGATATAGCCCAGTTAGAAAATATGTGCACGAGACTCCCTTTGTACCACAGCCTCATATAAATTATCTGCATTTTCTGGTTTGATTTGAAGTTATAGTCATAAAACTTTTTGCATTTGTCATTCTTTTATAGGTACAGCTGTGGCTTTTTTTTTCTCATTTTGAGGATGAATGAGGCTCACCTAATTTAACTCATCTGAACGTTTATTTTTTCCTACATTAAAAACTTTTGTTTATGTAGGATAGGCATTTGGGTGATAATTTGAATTGTAAATAATAAAAGCTTTCTCATCTTAAAACCAAAAAACCTTAAAAATGGTAGGACTGGTTGTCAAATTAGGTAGACTTTTTTTCATGTGATTATAATTCTTTGAACACATTTATTCCAGAAAAAGAATGTGATTGCAAAAGTGACTTTTTCTTTAAAAGAGAAAACACTCATGTATGTGAAGTGAGTGAAATTTGGTCAGTTTTTTATTATATGACTGTATACAATTTCGTTATCATAGTATGCAGTGAACTTTTATACTTAACCAAATTTCTTTTTCTATCATGAAAACCAAGAATTTATAGGTCTTGCACAACTGTGAAGTTTAAATACTAATTTCTCGTATTAATTTTACTGTGAGCCATTAAATATAAAGATAGTCCAGTGAAGCAGTGCTCTAACTTTCCATCTGTTCCCTTAAATCCTTTTTAGAGCAAAAGTGTAGATTTATTATATATATGTATAGATGTATAACATTAAGAAAATTTTTATAGCAGTACAAATTAATATGTTGAGTTATTCAGGGTCTCATAATGTGAGTACATATACACATAGCCACACCCACTTATATACGCAATACATGTATCAATTCATTCTACTGCAAAGTTTGGTTTTGATCTGTACTTTTCTTAATTCAACTTTATTGAATGCATCCCATATAGACATGTCTAATAAATCTTCTTTGTTGGTAGAAGGCCTCTCATACCATTATAGATAAGGAATACCAGCCCTTCCCATTTTCTACCACAGGGTGTGTCCTTATAAGTAGAGCATGGTGAATTAACTAGGGCTGAATCACCCTCTGATCTCAGCTGCATTAACATTCATGTCACAGGCCTGGCAGAAACGTCTGCCCATTTATGGATAGGCATAACCTTCCCCAGTGCCCCAAGTTCATTAGGGCTGTTTCCAAGCTAATTGCAGTGTCAGTTTCTTTTTGCTAGAGGACTAGCTAACAAAAAGCACCAGGCAATTTGTTAAGGAAAAGTTTTTAGCTAGCCAAAAATAAAATTGTGCCTGGATTTTATATTTATTTTCTTTGTGTTGCCTAAGAACTAGCTTTCATAGTTACAATTTGGTAATAAGCAATACTTTTATTTATACAATGGAATATTACGCAGCCATAAAAAGAAACAAAATTGAGCTATTTGTAGTGAGGTAGATAGACCTAGAGTCTGTCATACAGAGTGAAGTAAGTCAGAAAGAGAAAGACAAATACCGTATGCTAACACATATATATGGAATTTAAGGGGAAAAAATGTCATGAAGAACCTAGGGGTAAGACGGGAATAAAGACACAGACCTACTAGAGAATGGACTTGAGGATATGGGGAGGGGGAAGGGTAAGCTGTGGCAAAGAGGGAGAGTGGCATGGACATATATACACTACCAAACGTAAAATAGGATAGCTAGTGCGAAGCAGCCGCATAGCACAGGGAGATCAACTCAGTGCTTTGTGACCACCTAGAGGGGTGAGATAGGGAGGGTGGGAGGGAGGGAGACACAAGAGGGACGAGATATGGGAACATATGTATATGTATAATTGATTCACTTTGTTATAAAGCAGAAACTAACACACCATTGTAAAGCAATTATACTCCAATAAAGATGTAAAAAAATAAAAAAAAATAAAAGAGTGACAGCTTTCTGATTCAGTCAGTCTTGAGAATATTATTTACTACTTTCTACATAGTTCAAATAATAGGAATATAGTTCTCTTCATTTGGACAAACCCAACCTCGACATTTGTATACTGAGAGAGAAGTATAGTATACTGTAGTATAAAAGTATAATATTTTTGGTGAACTGAAACTCATATTTTAGAATTGACATTAGCTTTATAAGCTCATCACCATCTCATAAGACTTAATAGGTCACTTATAAATTTGTTATTTTTATCTGTCTTGTTATAATTCAGTTTATTCTGTGGATTTAAGATTTCAGTCTTGGCACTTAAAATTAAATTTTATCTGGTTTGATAGTATTCATGGCACTGTTTAGGGTAGAACTGGAAACAAGAACTAGGAAGAAATAAAATTAGTGATCAACAAGGAAAGAAACGTTGCATTTACATCCATAGTCATGTTCTAGAATATGAGCTTTTCTAACAGAAATTTTATAGCTAGTCAGTGAAATTATCATAAAATAAGCAAGGTTCATTTTAACTAATCCTAAATGGAATATTTCTACCAAATTATTGTCCCAGTCACCTGGGCTGTGTGATTAATATTTACTATGTGTGAGTAACAGTTTTAGGGATCCCATAAATTTAAATTAGAGATTTTTCACTTCAGAATCCTATTTAAAAAAAAATCAACTTGCCATCATCTTAAATCCCATTCTTAAACTCTATATATGGTAAGGTTTCTCCACCCTCTCTCCACAAGAAATGTTGCTGATGTGTAATTAAATTTTGATATATCCATTTAGAATGAGTTCCATGAACATATCTTTTTTTACTATTAAATGAGATAATACAGTTTAAATACAGAGAATAATTCTTTTCATTAAGGTTTATTTTAAATTAATAACAAGCTGTTTGAAATTCTTACAACACCAGTTTATATAGTGCTAACTTAGTTCTTAAGGTCACAGTACCCTCACAGAAGTGACAGTTCTTAAATACATCTTTGTTTTTAAGCAGTACAAATATTACCATGAATCAATTAGATAAACTGGCAGAAGAAAGCTACATTGTTAGCACTGTTAACATTATACCTACTTTCTTAAGCACTAAAAGGAATTTATGAGCTAAGATGATGTCTTTTATGTGCCATAGTATTGAACATGGACTAGAGCAGGAGTTAGAAGATCCATGGGCTATGTCTAGCTGTGTAACCTTTAGGCTAGTCATTTAACCTCTCTGAGCCTTGGCATTTTTTTTTCCTGCAAAACAGGAATAATTCAAAGTTGCCCTATAAACCTCAAAGAAAGTTTGGAAAGATCAGAAGATATATAGGAAGGACATTATTACTACTTTAGACTGTCTCTGTCCTTTTACCACTGTAACACTTTTCTACATCCTTCTCCTTTACCATCTCTTTAGGGATGAAAAAGGAAACCTTCCTTGTGAAGACCTCAGAGGACACATGGTGGGCAAGCCAGTGCATAAGGGATCTGAATCACCAAATTCATTTCTGGATCAGGAATATCGAAAGAGGTTTAATATTGTGGAGGAAGATACTGTCTTGTATTGTTATGAATATGAAAAGGGAAGATCAAGTAGTCAAGGAAGACGAGAAAGCACCCCAACTTATGGTAAGAGTTCTTCTCTTACATTGATGAAAGAGCTTATGTCTGGTATGGGAATCTCAATTTCTTTTCCTAGGCTTTTGGGTTGTGAAAATTACTTGATAGCTTTTGAATCTTTATAATTGATCTGTGTCTGTCGTGTGCTTCCAAGTGGAATCTCAACAATATGAGGCATGACATTAAAATTTATTCCAGGTTTTCCAAAAATAAGCAAGAATAGTAGGTAGCATTTTAACTCATTAATGATTTACGGAAACCTTTTTGACTCACATGTAATTTTTGTAGATCAGGTGTTGCCAAACTGGACTAGTTCAAGGGTTTTTTTCCCGTTTTTTTAATGAATATTTACTGTTAACATAACTTATTTAAAATAAAATTTCCTTATTTCTCAGGTATTAAAAAATCTTTAGATGGACTTTTCTGGGTAAAATCTCATCTCAATTTTTGTTTTTTATAAGAAGCTGTAAATTTTGAGTGGATTTTAAATAGGAAGGACATAATGTATTTAAAGCAAAGATGGGCCTAGAGTTACCATGTCCCAGGGTTTTTTATCTGACTCCTGTTTTTCCATGCATGACCCAGAAAGTAACCCAGTCACAAATACTTAAAAATTGATATAGTGTAGCTGTAAGATTTGCAGATAAAGTTGCCTAAAGTTAAAGTAGTAACACCTGTGGTCCTATTGCAAGAATGAGTGTATTGAACTGGAATTCTATGCTCCATCCTTTTCAGTTTTGGGGGAAGGGCAGGATCCTTGCTGATTAGTCCAGACTTGATCAGTGGGAGCTGAGCAGAAGGAAAGTTGTTTCTAACTTTCTCTTTCCACCTGCCTCCCTTACTTTTTCACTATGGCCATATGCCTCCCTCCTGTGGTTCCGAAAGATTACCTACGTTATTACCCACGCCCTGTTTCCTTACAGCTCTTTGGTAATAATTATGTATGAAAAGTTTTGGCCAAAACGATCCTAAATAATAGGAACCATACCTATCTTGCTTTGTGTTATTCTCTGTACATGTGCTGTTTTATCATGTGCTCCTCCTCAATTATACTACTCTGGTGGCACTTATTTTGAACTGTCATAAATTGAAGGTATTTGTACCTTTGCTTTTCTCCACTATTATATTGTAAACCTCTGCAGTATAGAGGCCTGCCATCTTTTTATCCCTGCCCCTGCCCCCATCACATGAGATTTTTATTTTTGTTAATTCGTTGCACAAGTATTTATTGACTACCTATTATTGGATAGGCATTAATGTATAGCAACTCTTCTTTTGTTATGTCCCAGAATTTTCTGGCTATTTTCTACTTGTGTTGAAGTAGATAAGAATGTTTAATTTAAGGGGAACTTATAGTCACCAGATGAAGTTGATTATTGACAGCTTTATAAAAAAATAGTTTACTAAGTTCTTACTTAAATGGCTCTGAATTCTTAGTTCCTTCAAACTATGGTTTAAAGCACCTAGTGCTATCATGTTCCACAGATCATATCTCTTCCAATAAAATAGAATACCATTTAAATTTTAGAAAAAGTAGATATCCTTTAGATTCTTGATATACTTTTATAAACCACTTAGGAGAAAAGAAATGTATATATGCTTAAAAGAGGGATAACGAAGTAAAAGCAAAAGTTCTTTTACTTTTGGTCATATAGTCTGAACTTTCACTAGAGATACTTATAGATACTTCAGTAGAGATTCCCTGGCACAACTTGAAAGTTGTTCCAGGTAGCTAGCAGTTGAATGTATATTTACCTTTTTAAAATCAGCTCTTAAATAATAAAACTTACCTTTCACATACGTGAATTTGTGGCCATAGTATTCCCAAAGATTAATTCATTTGTTAACTCATTCAGCTAATATTAGTTGTGTGCATCAGGTCAGCCAGGCACTTGGGATGCAAAGATGAATAAAACATAAATCTTCCCTGGAAGGCAGTCACAATGCAGAGGGAAAAAACAAAGAGATGCAGTGCAGCCACTTTAGGTAAGTAAGAAGGTGTGAACAGAGTGCTGCAGTAGCCTGGGAGCTGAAGCCCCAGAGTCTTCCTGGGAAGTCACATAAATAAAAGTGACATTTATGCTTGAGTTTTAAATGATGAATAGTCATTATCCAGGGTTTCTAAATGCTGGTTATCCCCACTAAATACCTGACACCTTCTCAAACCTAGGTCTGAGATCTGAGGGTTTATATAAATCTCCCAGCCCAGACCCTAAAGGTCCCAAGTAACTTCAAACCTTAATAAGCAATAATTGATGACAACTTCTTTATTTAACCTATAAAATGGTCCCATTACATGGACCCCCAAGTGTGACAATATTCTCTTGGATTTAAAAACAATGATAATGAAATACTTGATCCTGCTGAAGTATATTGAAAACAAAAAAAACCCTGAAGTTACAAAAAAAGTCCACATTTTATATTTTCTGAAAATGACAGTAATTTAACCTGTTAGCACTTGTGTAATACCTTAAAAGGCATTGTATAAGTCCTTTAGCCTTACAGTGTTCAACTTATCTCTTAGTTACAAATACCCTTATCTTCAAGTATGTGGACTTAGTCACCATTACTACCTATTAACTTCCCAGCTTACCTGTTTACTCAAAGAGGTTTAGAGTTATAAGAGTCTAAATAGGATTTTGAGAAGCAAAGGAGAAACATGATACAGTTTTTTTGTTTGTTTGTTTTTTTGCGATACGCGGGCCTCTCACTGTTATGGCCTCTCCCATTGCGGAGCACAGGCTCCAGACATGCAGGCTCAGCGGCCATGGCTCACGGGCCCAGCCGCTCCGCGGCATGTGGGATCTTCCCGGACCGGGGCACGAGCCCGTGTCCCCTGCATCGGCAGGGGGACTCTCAACCACTGCGCCACCAGGGAAGCCCCATGATACAGTTTTTAGTGTGTGCTTTTGGTTTCATTCATATGATAGATATATAAGACAAAAATATTTAGGGAAGCTCTGCTATTAGACACTGTGACATAGAAACAGATGGAAAGAAAAATACTTGAAAATATCCTAATTGAGAGCTTTAAAATGTATTGATTAACCAAAGTTCTCATTTTATATCATGAACCCACTCTTTGTGGCTAAGAGTGAAGTAAAAAATTAGTTATTTGCCCTAAGCTGTAAGATACAGTATGGATAGACAGTGGATGGCCCGTCTAGAAAATAAGTAAATAATACCTGTTGAGATTTATGTATGCCAGGCACTCTTCTAAGCATTTAAAAGTCATTAACCCTGTGAGGTAGATACTAATAGAATCCTCACTTTACAGATGGGTTAAATAACTTACCCAACTAGTAAGTGGTAGAGCTGGGATTAAATACCCATGGATATTTGTTGACTCTACCAGTGGTACTGGATAGCTAACTATTATGAAAATAATTTGCAAAAGTGTAGGGAAATAATTTCCAAAAATTTCATTACCCCTTCCAAATTCAAGCATTTGATTTCAGGCAAGCAGAACTAGATCTGTTCGAATATGTTTTTCTATATGTTTTGTATTTCCTGACACTATAATAAACATGCATTTATATAGACATGGCCTTAACACACCTTAGGAAAAGATAGCTAAATTGAGGGGTACAGTTAGCAACAATGTGTATGCCCTTTTTAAATGAGAGAGCATATAATAGGTTTTACTTTCCTAAAACAATAAACAAGAATGATTTCTGGAAATACAGATATAGTAGGTGAGGCAACCTAGATTAGTGATCGCTGGCATTGACTTTATCATCAGCCATACTTGGTAATCCTGACTGCCATCTAATTAGTCCAGTGTGACCTTAGGAATGTTACTCAAGGCCTCAGTTTTCTCATTTGTTAAATGAAGATGATAATATCTGTCTCATAGACTTTCTGTTAGAATTTAATGACAACACACTGTAAATTGCCTAGAAAGTGCCCAGTATGTGCTAGATATTTCTTTTCACTGTTGTCATTATTACATAGAGACTTTAATGTTGCTGAGAAAATAGATCTTGAGTGTTTTTACCACAAAAAAAAGGGTAACTATTTGAGATGATAGATGTGTTAAATAGCTTGATTGTGGTAATCATTTCACAATGTTTACATATAATATCAAATCATCATGTTAATATATGCAATTTTTATTTGTCAATTATACCTCAATAAAGCTAGGGAAAAAAACAAAGAACTGAAATATCTCAACAGGTAAATAATAATAATATGAGCCATTTAAAAGTTTTTCAAGAATAAGATGGAGTGAATAAACAGAAAGTTCAGAAAAAAAAAAGAAACTTTAATGTGAAAGTAAAAGGGTGAAAAAAGATAGCATTAAATCACTAACTATTTGGTCTCATCTGCTCATGCTTCAAAGGCAAAGGTTCAAATTTGATGAGATCAGTTGCTTGGCAACTTTTCAGAATGGTAATATTTCCCATCAGCTTTCCCTTTTCACTGTTCACAGACTCCTTGCCCTTGCTGTTCCATCATAGCACATTTCTGTGCATAGAAACCTGCTAAAAGGTAGACACAGTTGGCTGAGTTCCTTTGTGGTTGTGAGTGGTCATATTTTATAAGAATAGGATAAAAACATTTTTTACAGTAATATTATAGAATAGTATTGGTTTGAAGGAATTCAGACCTTTTCTGATTTATTGAAAATCCAGGACCTCACAAAAAGCACGTGAACGAATGCAAGGTTGGTATTTTACAAGTGCTCCTCAGAAATGTTATTTGTACACACTGTGCATTGAGGAAAATTAATTTCTGTAATATTATACCTGAACATTTTCCACCAGAGTAGTTGGGACAAGAGAAAACCAAATACCGTGTCCCTTTTATCCACTTGAATAGCAAATGGCTTGAAGGGATTTAACAGTAGCATGGTGAAGGACTTATGGGCAGTGATACTGTGAACTGAGTTTTATCAGTGTGAGGTAGGGATATGGTCTGAAGGTTCCAGGGTCTCTCATACTTCAAAATCACCTTTCTCTATCTTACAACTTCATTCTATCTTTTGGGCAGTTAAATTAGAATTAATAACATTATTTCAAACATTTCTTAAAGGTACACGTAATACATTTGCATTTCTTTATTTCCAAATAGAAGCTTGTTCCCTTTCCTGTGATTTTTGCATATAAATTATCTTTCTTATCAAATAAAAGTTCAGCTGTCATTCATCAGCTATGCTAGAGAGAAAAGAAAATGGGATTCTAACCACAAGAAATTTCTGTGCTCAAGTAAAACGCACTACTTCCAAAGCAGAACTAAACATAGAAATAGAAATTAGTGAATCAAAAATTCAGAAATATGAGATATGTACTATACTCACAGGAATTCTTATTCCTTTGGACTTATTTAATACACCTCATAAAGACTGCATGTTAGTGAGCTTCACAAAATAATTTTGAATATCAAGGTGATGGTGATAAGGGACCATGTAACTGATGGAAAAGTAGTTCAGCAATATTTTGGCATAGAAATAGAAAATAGTCTGTTCCTAATGTAAAAATTAGAGTAATCACCTAGGGAAGGCACTCTTCTTTAATTTGTATAATTTTACTGATAGAAATAGAGCATGAGTTTTGAGGTCAGATAGACCTGAATTTGGTGCCAAGGCTTGGCCTTTAATAACTGATTGACCTTGTAATTGAGCCTTAGCCTCACTGTGTTTTTGTTTCCTTATCTGTAAAATGGGATAGCAATACTACTTTTAGTGTTTTTATGAGCATTAAATGAGATACTATATCTCAAGTACTTAGCACTGATCTTGCCTCATAGAAAGTACTCAAGAAATGGTGCCTAGGGACTTCCCTGGTGGTCCAGTGGTTAAGACTTCGCCTTCCAATGCAGTGGGTATGGATTCGATCCCTGGATCAGGGAGCTAAGATCCCACATGCCTCACGGCCAAAAAACATAAAACAGAAGCAATATTGTAACAAATTCAATAAAGACTTAAAAAAAAAAAAGAAACCATGCTTACAAGAAATGGTGCCTAAATGGCATAATAAATTACTGCTGCTCATAAATAAAAGTGTCTCAAAGATTCTGAAGTGCTGATGGATCAAATTAACACTTCCTCCTTTCCTGTGGAGGGACTTAATAAAGAACAAAAGGAATGGAAGTATTCCCTCAGTTTGGTCCCTCTACCTACCCAATAAATAACCAGCCATTTAAATCATACCAATTAAAAGAAATATAGAATTTGCTTGTTTCTTTTGGTTTGGTTTTGAAAAGTAGAAGGAAGAGCATCAAATAGCTCATAACACTAGAAACCTTCGTGATCCAAGTCTTCTTTTAAGTTCTGTTATTGAAATCACTACCTCATATGCTAGGCAGAAGGGCCTAGTTATAACCTCTCAGCATCAAAATTTTGAAAACAGTTCAAACCCCACACCTTTTTAAAGTTTAAGATTAGTTGCTTTTAAAAAAGGATAGTGAAAATAATATGTGAAATAAGTTAAATAGTTGGAGACTTTCAAAGAAATGAAACCTGGCAAGATCAGATTGCCCTGAAAGAATTGAAGGTACTAGGTAATAGATAAAACAGTAAGCTTAAGAAAAAAAAAAAAACTTTTAATAAAGTTCCAGAATATTAATATGTGGATAAAAAGGAGGGATTAGCAAACCAAATCAGCAAAGCTGATGCAACTATTAGAGGAAAAGAAAAACTCTTCAAATGAATTAACACAAAGATATTAGTGCTTCCCTTAAAGACAAAATGGGAAAGCCAAGAATAGAAACAGTCCAACTCAGAGATTCTCAACTGGGGTCAGTATTGCCCCCTAGGGGCATTTGGCAATTTCTGGGGACATTGGTAGTTGTCATAAATGGGAGTGGAGGTGCTACTGGTATCTAGTGAATAGAGGCCCAAGATGCTACTAAACATCCTACAATGAATAGGACAGCCCCCAACAATAAAGAATGATCCAGTCCAAAACATCAAGAGTGCTGCTGTTGAGAAACCCTAGCTAAATTAAGAAGAATCAGTTGCAGACAAATTGAATACAGAAGCAGATGTATGTGACTAGAAAATCAAAGAGCCCTTGTATGACATAGGACCAATTGCCTTTTTTTTATTCAAAGGATCTGGGAACTTACTGCTCTGGAAGGATAGACCTGCATTTACTCAAACTTAGCATATTCTCTATAAGGTTGTGAGTATCTGAGATGACTTACCCTGCTCTATAGTAGAAAACCTAATCATGACATCCCCTGGAACAGGAGGGAACTCATTGTGCCTAGTTGAAATCGGAATGCACTTTCCCTCAATGGGAAAAAGATATAATAAATGGCAGCAAGGTGAAATTTAAATAGAGTGGTTAGTGTCTGCTTTCAGATCACAATGTGGCTTAAGTAATCCAGCATTTTCCTATGTACGTTCTTCAGATCACTAGTTCTGAAAGAGAATCTTTGTAAATGAAAGAGATTATGTGGTTAAATAAGATTGGGAAGCTCTGCATATTTTATCCCCCTCTTGGAGATTAATAAATGCACATTAGCATACTAAAGGCTTTGAAAATCTTGTTGAATTGGGGTTAGCTTATTGTTTCCCACATGTATTTGTACATTGCATCTTTTTTGGTTTTGGTCACAAAATATTTATTAACCTCCCAATGGAACTAATGTTTGATGGAATATATTTTGGAAAGGCTGAAATAGAGTTGCAGCTCCTCTTAAAGACCAATATACCAATGCTAAAATTTCTTTGTTTTAAGTTGCAAACAGCTGACCTAACAGATAAGCATTTGGAAAAGCCTCTATTCTTAACTTGAAGTCTGCCCCAGCAGACAGCTTGTCGAATGTCATCTTCATTTTTATTGTGCAGAAAAGCCATTTTCTAGAGTAAATCTTATTTGTGATGAAAGTCCAAACTAAAGTAATAAATATTAACTGGAAAGATCAGTGCATGGCTCGTCATAGAATTACTGGTATCACTGCAAAACAATTTGCTAGAATCATGAAGGAAATAGAACCCTGGGGATAGAAAATGTCAAGTGTTATAGCCAATCTTGTTAAAAGAGAGATGACTAAAAATTATACACTGATTATCTTAATGACTGGAGACATTAGAGGAAATAATTAAAAGAACATACAGCCATTTAAAAGTATGACAACCTAGCATCACTTTATAAATAACACATCATGTCAAACCAGTTTATTTTCCATCTTTGTTAAGGGATGGACAACAAATACAGTTACATCTACAGTTTATGTTCTGATCCTCCATTAGTTCTTTGCCTAGCCTTTAAGAACTTTTTGCAAGAGTTGCAAACTGGCTGGGAGTATACTTTTTTAAAAAGCAGTAATCATACATGTCAGTGAATTATTTTTGAAGAAAAATGAATTGGATTTTTGTGTAATGCAATGGTCTTGAATTCATCACTGAGGCAATTTAATGCAGTGAAAAGAGTACTGAAATAGAAGTTCAAAGTCTACATTCAGAGGCTGACTCCAAAACTAATTATCGGTGAAATCCTAAGAAATTAACTGTGGTGTGTGTGAAGTTTTTCATCTCTACCTTTCTTTCTAACTTCACTGACTAATATGATCCCAAAGAGAAAAATATGTGAAAGGAATTATAAAGTTACTACGTCGTTTTGTTTATTTCAAATGAGGGTCTTCAATTGAGGGTCTTAATCATTGTCCTTTTCGCTTTTCATGAGAAGGGGTGACTGTCTTCTATAGGTTGATAAGATTTTCAAGATACTGCTTTTACTAAGATCTTTAAAAATAGTTTGCTTTAATTGTAGTTTTTAACTTGAGAATGGGATGTTTTTAACCAAATACTATTTACCCCACATCATCTTTCTTTCCCACAGTTGTATTGCTGAGCACAGCAGGGGGCAAAAGTATTTAGCAGAGCTCATTGTTTTTTTACCCACCAGAGCCTTCAAAAGAGAACCCAGAACTCTTTTGCCGCTTAGACAGTATTTAAACCATGTGAATCCTTCCCGGTCTCTATGCACAGTGGCAGCATTTCGACTAAAATAACCTTTCTGAACTCCAGTGTGTACAGCACATTTGCTCTCTTGGTAGAATGTAATTTGATTCAAAATGTAATTAGCCTTGGAATCAGGTGTTAAAAGTTCCCTATAATTTTTGATGCAGTTCAAAATTTTCTCCTTCAACAATTTTTATGTGAGTCCCCATTTAAAGTCTAGATCACCTTTAGGAAGCGATAGGAAAATTCACAAACAAGATGTAGCTTATTCTTTGAAATGAGATTTTAATTGTTTTTGTTCTCCATTAATGCAACTGAGACGATTTCAAATTAATAATCATTAGGTTTGTATTTGATTTATATTATAAGGCATTAAATCCAGTACTTAAATAATCATCACATTGTGATGTTTACAAGCCACTTTTTCCCCAAGCTCTTTTATCCAGAAATGAAAATTTAAAAATATGGCCCTAGGGATCAGAGTGCCCAGTTTTTACTTATTTTACTAGATCCAGATATGTTGCCTTTATCCTTAAAAAATTACTGACTTTCCACTTAATTCAATTTTACTCCTCTTTAAATGTGTGATTCTCTACCTTAAATAATCTCGGGATGTTTTCCTAGAAATGCAGTCAACCATCTGAAAGCAATTTTTCTGTCTGGTATGTGGGGAGTTTGATGGCATGTATGTGGCATGCTTATAGCTTAACATTCTTTAATACACTCATTTTCATCAAAATATTGGCTAAAATATTCAGAACAGATGTGTATATGTGTGTATGTATATATTTTTTCTCCTTAGCCTCTAGAGAAAGCTTCTTTTGTGAGCATTAAAGGATATATCAGACGTAAGGAGAAATTTCTCTGCAGTCTTTTTTTTCAACTCTTTGACAACTGTAATTGAGAAGATTACTTCTCAGATGCTGTATATCACCCTGAAACTTAATGATTTTAGCATGTTGGGGACAGAGTTTTTAAAAGGTAGGGGAGGGATACAATTGAAAAAGGCAGCAATTCAGTAGTATTTCAGCATACATCATGGGTAGCTTAATATGGGAATGTTTCTAGATAAGAAATCAGGAGGCAGGACTTCTAGTTCTGGCTTGATTACGAAACAGCTCTGTTAGGCTCAATTTGTTAGAATAATGAAAGTGGTTGGTCAGGTTCCTTAGAAGGAAGTGAGGGAGGGAAAGTGAAAAGGAGGGGAATGGAAAGTTGACAGGAAGGAAGAGGAAGGAAACTGAAAATAGAAACTAACGGTATAGCTTGGACCTTTTTAGTCCAATGTATGAGGAAGGTCCCCTGTTTACTTTCTTAACAAGTAATCAGTTAACAAATATTGAACTGTTACTATGTTTAAGGCACTGTGCTAAGTGCTGGGAATACCACGGGTAGACAGAGAAATTTTTGTTCCTTTGTGAAATTTACATTCTAGAATAGGGACAGAATTGAAGCAACTAATTTAATAAATACTTATTTGACTATAACTGGCATGCTATTTTAAAAAAGCTACAAAAGAAAATAAAAACAAACATAGAGGAACCCAACCTAGAACAAGGTCAAGGAGAGTATCCCTGAGGAAATGACATTTTTGCTTAGCTCTGAAGGATGCATGTGAGTTTAGGAAGAGAAGAGGAGACAAAAACCAGAGGAAGACAGAATCCTGGGTGCCAGGTAAAGAAAGTGTTTCAAGAAGGGAATAATCCTCTGTGTCAAATGTTGCAGACGGATCAGAAAAGTCAAGGGTTCTGAGAATTGTCTATTGGATTTAGCAACATGGAAGCACTAGTGACCCTGACAGTAGTAGTTTTAGTGGAGTTCAGGGGGCAAGAGCTTAATTGGAGAAGGTTCAAGAGAGAGGAGGAAATTCCACATATAAGTGAGATCATACAGTATTTGTCTTTTTGTGTCTGGCTTATTTCACTAAGCATAACGTCCTTCAGTTTCATCCATGTCATCACAGATGGCAAGCTTTCCTTCTTTTTATGGCAGAGTAATATTCCATTGTATACATATACCACATTTTCTTTATTTATTCATCTACTGATGGACACTTGTTTTGTTTCCATATCTTAGCTATTGTAAACAGTGTTACAATGAACATGAGAGTGCAGATATCTCTTAGACAGACTGATTTCATTTCCTTTGGATATATACCCAGAAGTAGGGTTGCTGGATCCTATGGAAGTTCTATATTTAATTTTTTGAGGAACCACTCTAATGTTTTCCATTGTATACTTGAATTTTGCTAAGAGAGTAGATCTTAAGTGTTCTCACCACACATACACACGCACACACATGCAGATGGTAACTATATGAGGTGAAGGATGTGGTAACTTGATTGTGGTAATCATTTCACAGTGTGTGTGTGTGTGTGTGTCTGTGTGTGTGTGTGTGTGTGTATAATCACATTGCAAACCTTAAAAAGTCATGCTGTACAGCCTTAATGTATAACATTTGAATTTGTCAGTCATACCTCAGTAAAGCTAGGAAGAAAAAGAGGAGGAGGGAAATTGGAGACTGAGAATAGAAGTGAGACTTTAGGAGTCTTTCTCTTAAGGGGACCAGAGAAATAAAGTGGTAGCGGGGTGGCTGTTTATTGTTGAAGAAGGGTTTTTTTTTTTTAAGGTTAGAGAAATTACAGCATGTTTGTATGCTAGTGGGAATCATTGGGTCGAAAGGGAAAAATTGATGCTACAGGAGCAAGTAAGGTAGAATTGCTCAAGAGATGCCCTTGAGTAAGAAAGAGGGAGTAGAATCCAGTGAACAGTCCAGTAATTTGGGATCTCCCTAATGTCTAGCATCCTTTCATTCAAGCATTCAAAAGAAATTTAATGAATACTTGCTCTGGGTCAGAATCTTTGCCAGGAACTTCCATAACAAAGATATGTAAGTTCCTGCCAAAAAGTAGAAAAACCCATAAACAGACAGATACAATACAGTATAATTAAGGATCATATATACAAAAGGCACTAGGGAAGAGCTAAGGGAGCCCAAGAGAGTGAGCAATTAACTCTGCCAAAGAGCACTGTAGCATTTGTAATAGCATTGAAAATGCTTTACTGTCTAAGGAAAAAGTTGGTTTATTTTCAAGCAATTCTGTACACTAGTATTAAAACATAGCAATTTCATATTAAAACAGAGTATTAGATCATTATAAGGCATTCCATCACATCAGTATTCTTTTTTTTTCTTAGTAGATTACCAGTTTATTATAAAAGGATATAACTCGGGAACAGCCAGATGGGAGAGATGTATAGGGCAAGGCATGGGGCAAGGGCTTGGAGCTTCCATGCCCTCCCTAGGTGCGCCACTCTCCTAGCATCTCCACCTGTTCAGCAGCCTGGAAGCTCTCCAAACCCTGTCCTTTTTTGGTTTTTATGGAGGCTTCATTGCATAGGCACAATTGATTGAATAATTGGTCCTTGGTGATTAAACTCAATCTCCAGCCCCCTCCCATCTCTGGAGGTTGTGGGGGGGTGGGGGATAGGACTGAAAGTTCCAACCCTCTAATCACATGGTTGGTTCTTCTGGCAACCTGCCAATAATTGGAATATTAACCATTGTCTTTGCTTCCAACAGTGGATCCCTGTCCAACCCTATTTTGTTAATATCACTACTCTCCAGAATTATCTATTTATTGTTTCTTTGCTTTTTTAGAGTAGTTTTTATCAATTTACACATGTCCCTTATAATATGCTGTTTAGTTTGGCTTGTTCCTGGACTTTCTAAAACTCCTATCTGCTTTTTCTTTTTAGATTTAATATATCTTTATTTTATTTTTTAACCATTTTTATATTGAAGTATAGTTAATGTACAATGTTGTGTTAGTTTCAAGTGTACAGCAAAGTGATTCAGTTGTGTGTGTGTGTATATATATATATATACATATATATATATACATATATATGTATAGATATGTATAGATTCTTTTTTGAATTCTTTTCCATTATAGATTATTACAAGATATTGAATTATAGTTCCCTGTGCTAAATATTCTTTAAATTATATTTAAGGTTCTGTTTGTGTTTAATTGCAGCTAAATATAGTTCATTATTTTTAAAAAGCTACTTGCCATTAATTTCAGAATAAAATTCAAACAAAATCCAAAAGTATTTATCTTTGACTTCTTGAACATTTATTAGACTACAATAAGAAATACAGTGCACAATTCCTGCCTCTATAGAGATCTCAGTTAGAATGCTCCAGATGTACAACAGATATGAAAAGCCAAGTAACAGAATAATAATTTAACTATGAGATACTAGCACAGATTTATCACAAGGTTTATGATGATGTGTCAAATGAACTCTATAATTAATAAATGTTTCATGCTTAAAGGAATAAAAAATTTCTGTAAGAGGAAGTAGTCAGCAAAATTTTTAAATGGGCTTTTATCTTCATGTTTTTACTATATTCTGGACTATTATTAATTTTCCTTATGAATTAGTAAATAGCGTTATTACATAAAGAGATACCTTTCAATTTTCCAAATTATTTTTCAGAGATTTATTACTAATTTATGCACAATTACGTCGGAATGAGTCAGATGTGTTTAATAAGGCTTAAAAGGTCATACGAGCATAAAAATACTTTGCCTGTATTAATAATAGTGTACATTTGATTTAAATCTAGCAATAATGCATGTAGAACTCTTTTTCTTAGCATCACTATAGCATCAAACCATAAAGATTTTTTTCCATTTGAACTTTGCTGTTATGAAATTAAAACACTGCTATAAATACACAGTGGCAAGCATTTCCAAGCTGCAATCAAAGATCTATATATTTAAAATTAGAAATAATTTAAGCCATTGTCTATTTTTTAATTTGCCAAAGACTGTTGTTTACTAAATCTATTTCAATACTTTAGCACAATAAAAAATTTATAAAAGCATTGTTTATAAGCAACAATATTTGTTATAACTAAACAAATAATACACTTTACTTTTAAAAATACTTATTTTGATTTGCATTGCTAAAATTCACAGCTTTATTAACTAGTAAAAGCAAAAACTTGATGTCCCTATAAAAGTAAATTTTAATTAAGACTTTTTATCTCAGTTTTTTGTCTGGTTCAATGTATTTTCCTCAATTTTGTATCAGTAATATACAGTATACTTCTGTTTAAAAAAAAATCACTCCATAAAAAGTCAGTGTTTAAACCTTCTGCAAATTTTTTTCCTATGGTGAATGATATAACCAGACATAGCAAAGGCTTAATTACATTCTTTCATGGCTTAGTTCCATGAAAATCTCAGAGAATATGATGTAAAATACAACGAATACAATTATATATTTTGTATTCTGTGAGAAGTTTCTTCCTGTTTTTGTGCACATTTATTTGACTCCAAACAACCAATCAATTCTTCAAAAACTATCAGACTATTTTCTTTCTTAGCGAGAGAAAGTTAAAACAACGCTTATTTGTTGGATTTTTCACTTTTCAAAAGATTTTCTTAGTGACATGTAGAAACAGTGTTAGAGCTGTTAACTATTTCAGTTTCAGTGCCCATGCTGAAATGGAGTTTATCCTTAAAACCAGATTCTAAAGAAATGAGTTGTAAGAACTTTGAAAATATAGCACTCATAACATTGAAAAGCTGGAGGACTGATTTTGGAAAGCAGTTGAATAGACATGACAAAGTGAGACCTTTCCTAAAACCTTTATGCCACCCTGGATGGGCAGAATATATTGACGTGCATCAGCTTACCCAAATTCCCTCTGTAAAATTGCAGAAATCTACCCCATGAAAATTTGGAAACTGAGATGATCATTTATAAAGTTGTTTGCACACCTTGAAAGGAAGCCATTAAATAAATACTTCGTTGGGGGGCCCATTAATAATTTTATCATGTCTAGGGCTTCCCTGGTGGCACAGTGGTTGAGAGTCTGCCTGCCGATGCAGGGGACACGGGTTCGTGCCCCGGTCCGGGAAGATCCCACGTGCCGCGGAGCGGCTGGGCCCGTGAGCCATGGCCACTGAGCCTGCGCGTCCAGAGCCTGTGCTCCTCAACGGGAGAGGCCACAACAGTGAGAGGCCCGCGTACTGCAAAAAAAAAAAATAACAATAATAATAATAATTTTATCATGTCTAGTTCATCCTCAGACTTTCAAAGAGCTTAGGAAAATATACTAAGTAAGCTGTATCAGCATACATAATAAAATGCCATAAGATTGGCACATTTTCCTTAAGAACATAATGAGAAAGAAGTATCTTGATGGATTTTTTAACTCCATGGAGTGTTCATAGCAATTTGATTGTGAAATGTATCTGGGCAAGGAGCGAAGTGAAGAGGACATACAGTGACCAGGAGGTGTTGAAAGGTGGGAAGATTGGTAGATTAAAGGAGGAAGAATTGTTGGAGTGCTGTAGGGGGTGTGCTAAAAATACAGAAGGTGGTAGGAAATTGGGGTACTGGGAAGAATTACAGCCTTTGCAGGTGACAAGATTAAGCATATGACCACAAGAATGGGTGGAGGAGAGAACCTCAAGAAACTGAGAGGCCAAAATATTGGAGGGTGAATATTGAAGTCACCAAAAATTACTACAGAAGTAGTGTTTCAGTGCCTGGGTTTGAACCCTGGTACTACACACTTACCTACTGTGTGTCCTTGGGTAAATTACATAACCTGTCCCAGGCTCTTCATCTGGTAGAATGAGGGTAATAGTGTATTTCTCATAATTTTGATAATTAAACAATTTAATACTTATAAAACCCTTAGACAATATGTGGCATATGGTAAATGATATATACATGTTAGTACTATTATCATGATCATCATAATCATCATTATTATTATGACCCAGTCCCACATGAGTCTTTAATTTTCATTCATTCAGAATTTATTAACCTTCACAAAGGCCAACTGTAATGTTGGTTAGTAAATTTGTATGCCAGACTTTGTGCTAGGTATCCTTTTTAAACTTCAGTATGATTTTCTTTTGGCTGTTTTGTGCTTCAAGAATTTCAAGTTGGTCAGAAATAATACACTGCAGCCTCACCGAAAAGCTATCCTTAAAGTCTGTGCCATGAGTTCTGCTTGCTAAAGTAAAATTAAAATGCTTTTTAGTAAGAACACAGACCCAGAGGGAAATGGGACAGGCCAAAACAATGATTACTTGGAACTCACAATAGCAAGAGATGCTTGGGGCAGACCCAGCTTTAGGTCATAAAAGAGAGTATAGCCATATTGCTGAAGAATAGTGGTATCCAAAAAGCAAATAGGAGTTAGGAGGCAGTGAAGATGGGAAGTTAGTATTGTGGTGTTCCAACATGAAATGATGGGTTAATGTTCTGGCAGGCAGGTTAAACCCAAGGAGCTACTATCCTGGAGATTGGCTATCAAGATAAAGACACTTGGGCATTGGGGAATAAGACAGATCCAGTTATTGAAAATGAAATCACTAAAATGATGATCCTCTTTGTAAAGGGCCACATTCTTAAAGCCTGGGGCTCCTAAGAGAGCAAACCTAGGCTGTTCTTTATTATTTATAAAAAGTGCCTTAAGTTTGCATTATCATCTGGCCAATTGCCACAGGCAGTTTCACCTTCTGGCTCAAAACACACATATTTTTCACCTTCACAAATGCCAACCATAATGTTGCATATGAGTGAGTGTGTTTTGCAGACTGTAGCTAAAAGTCCGTTTAAGTTTGAGCGGACGTGGGGAAGAAAAACAATGTGATGTGAATTTTGTTCTCTGTGTTTAGGCAAGCTACGACCTATATCTATGCCAGTGGAATATAATTGGGTGGGGGACTATGAAGATCCAAATAAGATGAAGAGAGATAGTAGAAGAGGTAAGTGTTCTAGAATTTCAGTGTAGGCTGGGTTGTTGAAACAAAAAGCAAATTGAAATGTTTTTTAAATAGGATGTTGTGGCTTCAGTGGAAAACTATTCATTCTCTCATTGACTTTATGATACACCCAAACCAACTCAGACTAACCTTTAACTATCTTGATCTGTTATTAAGTAGATATCTTCTCTGAATGCCTCCTAAGGGATTCAGGGTAGATAAGTACAGTGTAAAAAATTAATATCTGAGTGTTATTTGAAAGTTAATACTTGGAAAACAAGGTCAGAAGTGTGAAACTGCATAAAAGAATTAAGTTCAACAAATAGAAAGAGTTTGTGATCAGTCCCCATTGGTCCGCAATGCCAACCTCACTACTTTTGTATTAATATAATGTTAAATTGAGCTTTGAAGCACATGGGTAAAAACTAATAGAAACTGGGCCAGTGACTCTAATGAAAACCATATAGAAATGGAAAAAAAAAAACTGCTTTGCTTTTTTTTCTCTTCTGTTTGCTGTTCAGGGTTATCTTCTTACTTGGGGGTGGGCTACACTTGAAGTATCTACCAAAAGTAAGTTTTTATGTTCACTTATCCTGCCATTGAGGTGAGCAGTAAAGAGAGCAACTGGAAGTTTTGCTACTAAATGGGATTCAACCAAGTGTGGATATGGTGGGCCCAGTGGGTCATGCTGCTACTTGCATTTTCTGAAATGAGATCCCTAAGGTTATAGATGAAAAATAAAATTATTCAAAACAAAGCAAAAAACTTTTCATAGAACCTAAAGTCACTAAGCTTCCTTTATAACATGTTTAACCCACTTGCCTGTTATTTCTAGCCAGTGTGCAGAATTTATTTCATTAATACACAGATCCACAGACTACACAGGGATAAGTAAGCATGACTATCTGCTTCATTAGACTTCTTAACACTTGTTTCATGGAGCGAGAATTTCTGAAAGTGTTGGTAAATACAGGAACATTGACAGATTCCTTTACATCTATGTATTCATTCCGTCTTCCAAACTTCAGTTTCTAACCTCATTTGTTTTATAGAATTAACCAAGAAAAATATAAAAAGGGAAACACTTATATGCCTTCTCTGAGTCACTCTTTTGGGAGTTGATATGATAGTGACATCTTGGGGGAAAAAGGCCTTATGAAGCACTGTACTAATAGTTACAATTGATAGTTCTGGCTATCAGTTTAAGCATAGGTTTTATGAACTAAGTTTCCTCACTGTTGGTCCATAGTGTGGGTTTTAACTTCTCCAAGGATGCTCCCTAGCCTGCCATACGTCAGTGTTTGTCATCAAATTTTTGCAGAATCTCCCTGGGGGAGCTTGTTAAAAATTTTATGAGCCACACACCCGGAACTTCTGATTCAACTTCCGCAGGTGATTCTGATATAGTTTGTTCAGACCTAAAACTTGGAGAAATAATCTATAGGCTATCTATTTCCTGTTTCCCTATGATCCCAAATAATTAAGATCCTCTATATTTTCACTACAAAGGTATTTCATAAATGAAGTCAAGTTACATTTCTGAAACAAAATCTCATAGTACAATTAAGGAAGAATAGGAACTTTGGAATATTTGCGTATTTACATTGGTCTATTTATCTTCTTTTATATAGAAAACTCTCTACTCCGATATATGAGCAATGAAAAAATTGCTCAAGAAGAATACATGTTTCAGAGAAACAGCAAAAAAGACACAGGGAAGAAGTCTAAAAAGAAGGGTGATAAGAGTAGTAGCCCGACTCACTATTCATTGCTACCTAGTTTGCAAATGGATGCACTGAGACAAGATATCATGGGCACCCCTGTGCCGGAGGCCACACTATACCATGTAAGTAAAATTTCAAAGACTCTATGATAATACTTTCATTGGCAGACTCTTTTTGGTAAATTCCAGATTATTTATTTTTATCCTCTTGTCAGATTTTCACAAAAGATCCTAAATTTAGATGTTATGCCCTGAAAAATACGTTTAAAAAAAATGATGGCTTATTGCTTTGTTCTTCAGTTCATATGTTTAATGAGTTCATGTGTTGTAGCAGGTTATATTTTTAATGAAATAAATTAATATGCACAGAATTTATGGAGACTAATAATTAGCTGATTAATCATTAGTGTGATAATACACAGTAAATGAATAGCTGTAAAGTTCAACATTAAAGATAAGATTTTTAATATATTTATGATTTCATCTAAAAATGAACATCTACTATGCACTAGACTTAGAGCATGGTTCTCGAGGTAAAAATGAGAAGACAGCACACCGTAATATGGAAAGAAAGACACACCGAGAGTCCCAATACAGTTTGTAATGGGTGGGTGCAAGAAGTGTAGGAGAACGGCCTTTGCCTTCTTGGGAAGTGAGAAGAGGCTTCAGAATGGGGAGCATTTGGGTGAAGAGTGAAAAGCAGTATTTTTGTGGGAAGGCGTATGAAAGTGTGCCACAAATGTGTGCAAATATGGCATGTTCCACGGACTTCATGTGGCTCAAAATTACTGGTTCATTAAAAGTTGAAGGAAAGCATGTGAGAAGGGGCAGTAGATGGGACCCTAGAGAAGTAGGTGGGGCTTAGATCAGGAATTTTATGATAGTACTTAGGCTCTTTCCTGTAGTAATAAAGAGCTACTGAAGAATTTTGACCTGGGGACTTGCATGATGAGATTGGCCTATAGGATCTCTCTGGTGCAGAGCATCAATCAAGAGATGTGAGACCAAAGGCAGGGCCATTAAGGCCAGATGGATGATGAGAAACTAGGACAATGGCATTGTGGAGGCTGAGAATCTTGTTAGCCAAAACATTCAAATCACAAAGTCAACCCATTTTATGACATTTTGGTTAAAAGGGAGTTTGTTGTGCTTCTTATTAGAAGCCCTTGAAAAATATGGACTACAGGCTTTTAAGTGAGTTGAACAACTGTGCTTAGTGTATACAGCATCAAAAAATTTAATCTGTCACTGCTGTGGAAGACAGACCATCTAGATATACAAGATGTGAAAGATTTTAACAACTCATAGTTGAGTTGCTTTCCTGAGTATATCTTTTAAATCATCTAATTACTTATTCGCTAGGTCTCTCATAAAATGAAAATGAAGAAATATGTTTTCATATTTGGGTTGACATAGGAGTGCAGTTAGCACTCTTGGGTGCTCGTTCTCTATCCTCTCCTGTCCCCCATTACATACCACCAGCCTCTTCCTCTCCAAGAGAATAATGCACATATCAAAACCTGCTACTTTGAATAAGTGGCAAATCAGGTTATTATTTTTTCCATAGACATTTGCAGTCATTCTGAAATCAATACTCATAGCTGTATGGTGGGGGCCACTTTTGCTATCACTAGTCAGAAATGCTATCTTCACACTGAGAAGCTGGTGTTCTAGTCAGAAGTAATAGCCTGAACAAAGATCTAAACATAAGAGACAGCTGGCCTATTCAAGAGAGAAGCTGGTAGTGAGAGATGAAGCTAGAGAGGAAAGAAGAGGCCACTTCACCCAGAGCGTGTAAACTATTAAACTGTTTGGATTTGCCGTAAGAGGAACGGTAAGCTATTGAAGGCTCATTTAAACACTCAGCCTGTGCCATCCTGTCGTGCACGTCCAGACAGGAATATACTGCGTGAGGAAGGAAAATAGCTGAGTCTTGTGAATTTTGAGTAATTAAATTATGGAAGATAGTAAAAGGTAAAACTGCTAATCAGGAATATTGTGAGTATTATCTAGTATTATCTATAAATTGTTACCACCTTTCTGAAAGGCATTATTTAGTTAAGTGTGCAAAGAACCTGGTCTAGTAACTTTACTTCTAGAAGTTTATTCCAAGAAAGAAAGCAGAGCCTACTTTTGCCTCCTATTTTTATTCTATATCCTGAGTCTGTAACAGGGATTTCCCAGATACATGATATTTATCCCAACTAATTTTTAACAGAGAGACAGCACAGGGTAAGGAATATTGTTAATCATGGAGGAAGTCCTCCCATGTAACACTAACCCACTAATTTCAGAGTGAAAAGCTGGACATTTTCTAACTATTCTCTGGTTTAAAAGAAGCTAAATAATTGTTAGCCCCAAAGTGTATGTTCAATGTCTATAACCAGTGTTCAAAAAGAAAGAACATTCATTGGTGAGTTTTTTATTAGACTCTTAAGTTCCTTAGAGGACTTTACTTGCATTTATTTAGTACTTTTACAGTTATCAAGGGAGTTTCCACATTTGTTACGTCTTCTAAACCTCACAACAACCGTGTTTGCAAATGACAAAACTCAAAACTCAAAAAAGTGATTTACCCAAAGCTGTGTTGCAAAACAGTGTAAGAGTAAGAACTAGAACCCAAACCACCTACTGCAGGGATCTTTCCACACTCTGCCCTGGTCCTCCATGCATGGTAGGCATTACATACACAAATGAATTAGTGCTTTAATAACTAAATGAGTGAATTTTGAAAAAGTTCACTTGAAGAAACATGTGCGCTCATATGTTGATTTTAATAACATTTCTCGTAGGTGGATTGATTTCTACCCAGGTTTCTCTTTTGCTCTATATTACTATTTTTTTATTAAGTTCAGAAAAACATACAGAGCTACTGCTGTTATAAAACACAAGTAGTTATTCAGCATGATATATTACTGAGACTACAGGGTACTATAGTTAAAATTGCCTGGACCTGGGAGGCAAAATAAAATATATTTAAATGATTGCTTTTTATATTTCACAGGAATTTTTGTTTTATTTTTTAATCTGTATATATGTACTTATTTAAAATAAAAAATGTTTACTTATGTTAATTTTTTTAGAAACACAAGATCAGTATCAATATGTAATCCAATCACCTTCATGATGAACCATTAATCTTCATTCTTACCAATTATTCCTTTGGATAGCACAACTATTTTTAATGAAATAGGACTTAAGTGGAAGAGGATTATAAAGATGGAATAATGAGTTTCGTAAGGCTGCTATCATAATACTAGTTCCATGTGGTCTGGGTTGAAATTTGGAGAAAATTTAGTTGAATTTAATAGCAGGATCATATCAGCATTAAATACCCTTAAACAATTTACTAAAGGTGTGTGTGTGTGTGCAGGGTGTTCCTTTTTAAGCTCCTAGATTATAATCCCCGTTAGTCTATTCTGGAAAGCAGCCTAATAATACACAAAGCCAGGCAAATACAGTTTGACTTCAGCATGACTCATTCCTCTTAGCAATTATAGCAGAAATGTTTATATAATAATAAAGAAGATTTAAAAGTTTATGGTATTGTAAAATACATAATTTTATTTTTATTAATTCCATATATTTGTTATTCCAATTTATGTATTTTTCTTAAACTTATTTGAAAAGAAATCATTCACTATGCTCTAACTACCCTAATTATAACCAGTCTTTGCCACCTCTTTCCTTTTTGACATGTCCCTCCCTCTACTGAGAATGCTTCTACCCCATCTTTCCCCCTGGCTGACTCCTATCTAAACCTGAATTTGCAGAGAGACTTTCCCTGACCACCACACCCTAAACTAAATCAGTTTCTCCTATTATAGTCTCTTAGCACCCTGTATATTTTCTTTGAAAACTTTCTTACGATTCATAATTACGTATTTATTTGTGTGATTATCTGCTTAGTATCTTTCTTCACTATATATGGTAGAGAGGGCATGTCCGTGTCCATGACAGGAAAGGATAGTTTCTCCATTTTGTTCAGCACTATATTTTAGTACCTAGTTTAAATCTAGTACCTTACAAGTGCTCAATAAAAATGTGATGAATAAATGAATGAATGAGTGAGTGAAATGTGACAGGAACTTCAATGCCTTTCTCAGTATCTCTCAGCTGATGTCCTCAGCCTGCAAAAACAAGAGCCACCTCCATGACCAGCCCTGCCCAGTACAAGCCGACCTTCAGTTGGGGTGTGTTCAGAGTGGGAACCACCAGGAACCTATTACCATAGGCTCAGTGTCCCATGTGCCTGGGGAGAGGCATAGGGCTCTGAATGTCTTCTATCATGTTTGTCTAGTCCACATGACTAAATTCTACTTTGTTTTATCGATTAGGTTTCCATTTCACTCCAAAGATGGGAACTCTGCCCTTACTGGCGCCTCCTCCAACGAGGGTTTGGCTGGTTTACTGATACAGACGACAGACCATGTGGAGCCTAACTCTGACCACCCACTCATTTAAGAGAGTATTGGAATCACCTAGTAATTTACACTCACCATGTTGGGCTCCCTCTCAAAGCAGGTCCCAGTTTGTACCTTTAATCAGGGTGATTTACAAGACTGCTCTGCTCCACAGGTGCCACCAGGGCAACAGGATTAGCTCCCCCTCAGCCTGGCCTCATCTCCTCCACTCCAGCTAGTTCTTGCTCTCTTCCTATCACTGCCCTCTCGTTATGGAGGTCGCATTATGCCTGTCAGCCAAGCATGTGATGGTATTTTTCAAAAGAGTATAACTTTATTTTACCTACTCACTGATTCTCTGTCTGAAACTGGAGTTGTTAGCTGCCAAAACCCTCATCTGACCTGAGAGCACATGAAGCAAAGGCAGACAGCAGTGTCTGATGTGTGTGTGTGTGTGTGTGTGTGTGTGAAATCCAAATGTAGTGATGAAAGCCTTTAGATAAGGGATGATTAGAATCAGGACTTTTTTTTTGCTTAATATGATATACATATGGCACCTTGCTCTCACATTAAAGCTGCTGAACTAAATCCATAAACAAAATAATAATTTATTTTAAATCTACATGCTGAGAAGCCAGAAAAGTAAAATTTGATATGGATCTAGGCAACATGCAGGTACACTTTCATAAACTGAATAATGTGATTTTAGGTGGCTTATGTAAAACAGATTTTGAGTAGGTGTTAAAAAATCTGGATGATTTGTTTCATAACATTCGAACATTGGCTTGTCTTAGTTATTTAGGATATAACTGCAAACACTCAGTTACTATTTCACTTCTGATAAGTACTCTTAGCCATTTCCATCAAATTGTGAAAGGATTTTTGGTGGAGCTTCTGGAGGAAGGAGGTGGAGAGCTGTTAAAAGACATCTTATTTTTAAAAATTTAACAAGTAAATAAACATTATGAAACAGACACTATTGTAAGTAATTTGCAAATTTTAACTCACTTAATCCTCGTAAAAAACCTATGAGGCTGGGGCTTCCCTGGTGGCGCAGTGGTTGGGAGTCCGCCTGCCGATGCAGGGGACATGGGTTCGTGCCCCAGTCCGGGAAGATCCCGCGTGCCGCGGAGCGGCTGGGCCCGTGAGCCATGGCTGCTGAGCCTGCACGTCCGGAGCCTGTGCTCCACAACGGGAGAGGCCGCAACAGTGAGAGGCCCACGTACTGCAAAAAAAAAAAAAAAAAAAAAAAAAAAAAAAAAAAAAACCTATGAGGAAAGGTGCTGGTATTATCCCCATTTTACAGATTAGGAAGCTGAGGCACTAACAATAAGCAGTTAAGTGGTGGAGCTGGGATTTGAACATTGGCAGAGTTTCTCTCTCATACACCAGCTGGGCAAGACTACCATCAACAGTAAACTTGTTCAATTCTATGCTGTTATTTCATGTAAATGGAAGATTACTTGATTTAATATTTACTCCCATTACCATCTTACCCCACTTACTCATGTTTAGACTTTTTCTCTGCCTACACACAATAATGAGAAAGGGAAAATACTTTTCTTTGTGAAATATTTAAATCTCAAAGTCTTTTGTTTGTTTATTTAAAAAATTAAATATATAGAAGTATTTATCATTTATCCCAAGTGTTTCAAATTGCCCCTCAAAAAATAACATAATTTAGCAGAAACTCAACAGCAATTCTAGTAGTGCCAACTATCTTTAAGGCCCAGTAAGTGCTGTGGAATATATATAAATAATAATAATATTGCCACTGCTACTAATAATAATAGCTAACATTTACCTATTGCTTACTAAGGTCCTATGCTAAGAACTTACATACGTTATCTCATTGAACCTTCAAATTGACCTTCTGAGGTTGCTACTATTATTATATCTATTTTGAAGAACTGAAACACAGAGTTTACCTTGCTCATGGTCATACAGCCAGAAAGTAGCAGACTTGAAATATGAGTACAAGCAGTCTGACTCCAAAACTCACATTTTTAGATGAATAAAGTCATGTAAAGTCATGTCTACTCATAAGGATTTTACCATCTATTAGAGAAGCCAGAGCTATTATTATCACGAAGATGAAAAATATGCTATATTGGCAGCCTATAAACATTTATAATTAAATTTATCTACAGTTATAAAGATTGGTTTGTGTAATATAGGCCTGTCTTAGCTGCATTGTTTCAGGATCAATGTAGCTAAAATAAGAGGGCAGTTAGTTTCAGTGGCTAGATAACCATCTCTGAGCTAACAATTGTTTATAATAACCACTTTCTCCACGCTTTGACTTTACTCACCTAGATGACAGCCATGGTACAGTGTGACATGATGTTTCTCCTCACCGGGGTGCATGCAGATATCCATTCTAAATATTATTGTATTTATATCATATGTATTCTCTGGTTCCTGTGGATGACTTCACAATTTCTAGAGTGTTAATGCCAAATTCGTAGTAGCACTGGCAAAGCCTACATGGGAACAGCCTGGACTGTGACACGTGTTTCCCACTGGAGCACTTCCCTAGAGTGGTGATTCTCAAACTATTGGGCTGTCCTTAGCAAACGGCTCCTGGTGACTGAGGCTTTATGCAGAAATGACAGTCCTTCCTTTGATTCTTATGGGCAAATAACACGTAATTTCACAGACTTTAATTTTCACTTGTGACTAGATATTGCTTATTAGTAACCTACTAAATGAGTTTAAAAGGTTATAAATTGAATAATCATAAAATAATGCATTAGTAGAGTTTACTCAATATTCTAATTCACTATTTTTCCAAGATGCCTAGTATCCATGCAACCAACAGTACAGTGGTGCTCTTATTGCTCAAGCCCAAGTGTAGATGGTTCTGGTTCCCACAGTTTTCAGGAGGAATGCTATATTGGTACATCAGCAGGATTTTCTTAAGTTACCTATAGTTTTCAGTTGCTTTTTTTAATTATATATTATCATTAGACTATTGACCTTAGTTTGCTTTAGGTTGCTTGCTTTACCTTCTAGCATGTTGTAATTCACATTACCCAGATTTTCTAAAAATGATACTATGAATTATCCATACCCTACAGTACTTACAGTCATATTCTATTGGTATCACCTAGTTAATTTTCCATTGGAAAGTAGGGACAAATGGACCACAAGGCCTACTGGCCTAAGAGGGTCACAATCAAAACTTGTTGAGACCCACTGCCTTAAATACGGTTATGTGGTTTTAAAAAGTAGAAGGAATGAAATCTTGGCTTTTCTTGTCTATAAATATGAAACAGTTTTATAGAATGCAAGTCCATGAAGAAGCCTAGGAGGAAAATTCACTTGTGTTTACTGACCCATTTATACTAATAGTTATTTTAGTGAAAACCATTAAGAAAAATCATGCTCCTCCTCCACCGCAACAGGTGTAAAAAGCATCTATTCGCTAAGAAGGCATAAAAATGTTAAATTTTTTATGCATCTTAAATCTTATATGCATCTTAAATGTATATGCATTAAGAGATTCAAAATACTAGAAGCGAAGTCCAACAGAACTGAAAAGAGAAATTGACAAATCTATAATTATAGTTGAAGTCTTGAACACCCCTCTCAGTAATTCATAGAGCCACTAAACAAAAACTCAGCAAGGGTATAGAGTGCTGAACGACTACCCACCAACAGTATCTGACTCCCCAAAACATCAGAATACACATTCTTTTCAAGTGTGCGTGGGACAGTCATCAGGATAGACCATATCTTAGGTCATAAGATAAACCTTAATTTTAAAAGAACTGAAATCATACAAAGTATGTTATCTAACCATAATGGAATCAAACTGGAGATCAATAACAGTTAACAAGTAAGTCTCCAACCTCTTGGAAATTAAAGAACGCATTTTAAAATAATCCATAGGTAAAAGAGGAAATCTCAAGGAAAATTGACCTGAATGAAGATGAAAACACAACATATGCATAAGGGAAAATTTATAGCACTAAATACTTATCTCAGGAAAGGAGAGGGACTTCCCTGTTGGTCCAATGGTTAGGACTCGGCGTTTTCACTGCCAGGGCCCGGGTTCAGTCCCTGGTCAGGGAACTAAGATCCCGCAAGCTATGTGGCATGGCCAAAAAAATCAAGAAAAGAAAAGGAGAAAGTTGTCACCTCAAGAAATTAGAAAAAGAAAAACAAGAAATAAGTAAGCATATGGAAGACAATAGAGAGAAGAAATGAAATTTGAAAACAGAAAACATAGTAGAGAAAATCAGAAGCTGTAAATTTTTTTGAAAAATCAAAAAAGAAATTGATAAATGTCTAGCAAGACTGACAACGGGAAAAAGAGAAGACTAAAGTTACCAGTATAAGGAATGAAAGAGGGGTTATCACTACAAACCTCATAGACATTTAAAGAATAACAAGGAAATACTATGAACAACTCTCTGCACTTAACTTTAACAGTTTAGATGAAATGGACCAATTCCTCAAAACCCACTAGCTACATAACTCTCCCAAGATGGAGTAGATGATCTGAATATTCCTATAACTATTAAAGGAAATTAGTTAATCATTAAAAGACTTCCAAAAAAGAAGTACAGAAATACTGAAAAAAGGACCAAACATATTGCACTTTTATATTGCTTAAGTGCAAGAGTAATCCATTTGACTTTTATTATTACGTTCTGTGGTGCCTTTAAAGTGTTGGCAGCATGTAAAATATTTGATGTATAGGGCTTGTGACTTAATGGAATTCCTAGGAGACTGATTAAAATTCATAAATTTTATTAATTGTGAAAATATTGTTTAAATGTTTGAAAAATTTGTTTCATAAATTTTTTAAAGTTTAATAAATTAAGCATTATACAAACAAACAAAAAGATTCACTAATACGCCCTTCCTCTTGAGAGAGGTTTCTGCTTACACTGTATAAAACAGATTATGTAAACCCAGTCCTTTTCAGTTTCATGTTTGAGCCAATGGGGGCCTCATTCTGCTAGTTCCTGGTTAGATAATGGCTGCCAGGAAGGAAAACACAAAATCCGGCTTAATTAGTGAGGCATCATGCAAAACAGGACACAGAATAATTGAATTTGGAATTTATTAAGTTGAAATTTATTAAATTCAAATCTTATTACAAATTCCTTGTTGCCTTCTAAAAAAAAAATAAAACCTAAATTCTGATGAGAGGCACTTGATCAGAGAGGTTAAAGAAACCCCATTCTCTTTCATGTTGTAGGCCTGTCTCTCCCAGTTTTATAACCTCAGAAAATTTCCTCAAGTTTTGTTGGCAGTAGAACTTTTTTGCTCCCATAATCACTTCTACCCATATTACCTCACCACCATAACTCATTTCATCAAGCATCTCAGGTTTAATGAAACTCCAGGTAAAATTATTTTACCCCAGAACTGTTTAAAACCTCTTCTGATTGAAGGGCCATAACCTATATCAAATTATCTTCTTCATTCAACTCCTAAAATACATTACTTCCTGGATGGTTTCAGCACCATCCAATTCTGCAAAACTGTAGGCCTAATAATTTGCTGTGTATACCCAAATCTCATCCAAAGATTCCTCTTAATACACTACATGTCTGAGTCTCTTGGCCCAGATCTCATGTGAGAATGAAGTTTAAGGCACAATTATTGACTACTGTTACATTCTAGTTTCTTGAAGATAACTTCCAAGAACAGTGTTAAATTGTTTGTAGCCTTCAAGGGATTCTTCTTTGGCTTTTGGATCAGACAGCAACTGACAGCAGGCCAAGTGCATGAGCTCAACCTAGAGTCTCAGCTCTAAATAATACTGCTAAATCTGTTTCTTAGCATCTCTACAAGTATCAGGTTAGGCCAAAACAGTATCCTAATAGACTTGAACCCAAAACAATCTGCAATGTTGAGAAATAGATGTGTTTCAATCCCTGTTCTTTATATGCACATAATTTTAGATTAACTAGATGCAAACTTTCCTGAAACTCAAAATAGGAGAATAATTTACCTTCTTGTGTTTTCTTTTATTATCATAAATTCAGAGTGGCCTCAAGAGACAATGGCTGTTGTATCTAACCACCTCCAAGTAAAAGGGCCCAACATTAAAGAAAAGAATTGTCTTTTCTAAGATTCAGATGGCCAAGAATAATGCTGTAGTTAATAGAACATGAACTGTTTGAACTCAGACACATTTCTGAACCTCATTTTCTCATCAGTATAAAGAGGATAATAATACTTAATTCACTCGGGTATTTCAGAAGTAAATCATACACTCTATATAAAGTTTGTTCCACTGTGCTGGGCACATAGTAACTATTCTTAAGGCCATACAGAAAGGAAATGGATTCATTTACATGGATGGGGATTTGCTTCCTGATGAGCAAATCAGAAAGGCTTCTAGGACTAGAACATCTGTCCTCTTTGGGCATTAATGAACGTATCGGCTAGGGTTCAGTCAGGGAAGCAGAAGTGCTAAGTGGCGTGGAATAAAGGACTAGATCTTACTCAGCTGAGGAGCTGGTGAAGAACCTCAGCAGAGCCAGTGGTCATGAAGAAAATCTAGATGTGAAGCCAGGGAGAGTAAGACAAACTAGAATCCATGAGCAGACTGGAAGCCTGCCTCCAGCTTCAAAACGAAGCTGGTGCCCTTTGCCGTGGAGATTTACAGGCTCCTGGTCCAGGACTTAGAGGAGCTGAAGGAATTGCACGCCTGGCTACTAACCTATCCCAGCAAGGTGAGCCAGCAGAAAAGTGGCAGTATGTGTGCGCTGCTGCACTGACCGTCACCCTACGCTGACCTTCAGGGCAGAAAGGCTGCTGCTTCGCTTGTATTCTCCAAAATTCACACAAATTTACATTGGCCAGCCCTAACTAGCACCAGACAGGGAGAGGAATTCTGAAATAAATAGTTACAGCTTTGCTAAGTTGACATAGTAGATAACCACCACACTGAGGTTTCCTTTTCTGTTGGCACTATAGGTACCTACCAGGTAAAACCTGCTTTGAAAATTCTAGTGACAGTCTGTATGAGGATCAGTTGTAAAGTGAAAAATTCTAAATGATCATAAATTTGGAGTGGACTCAAGGTGCAGCCTACGTCTATGGAGGTATCATCCCCACAGCCTACTTACTTAATTCCCCAGAGCATATAGGAAAATATAACTTCAAATTGTCTTTTATCTATCTTAAATCAAAAGATTGACTAGTATAAGTAATAATTAGGATAAAATGTCTAATTTACCTAAAGAGGTTTCTACTTGCTAAAACACGTAAGGCAATTCTTTAAAGAATTTCTTTGCGTACTCTGTTTAAGGAAGAGTACCAGAAATCTATGTACCTAGACCATCTTATCTTAGCCAATTGTTGAATCTCCTTCACTTAGTTGCATTTTAGCATCATGTCCTCAATTTTTATCAGATGGCTGATACAAGAAACAGCCATATGAAATTCACTTCTTTGTTTGCTAGTAAAATATTTTTGAGGAGGTTGTATTTTTCCCTTGTGCCCCCATATATATTTTTATAATTGGGTAAGAGCTTTGGCTCCCTGTGATTATGATGTATATAAAGTATCTGATACAGTGTCTGGCACTATGGCAGTGCACAAATATTCTTAGCATCCTTCCTCCAACCATACTACCAAAATGTCCTCACCAGTGGGCTGAGAACAAGCCAAACCCTAATCTAGGTGCATTTGAGGCAACGAGTTCTGGAGAAGTGGCAGCAAACATCAGGCCCCGCAGAAATCTAATTTTTCATATCTGAGCTTGCATAAATTGCTTGCTTTCTCTTACTCAGTTTTCTCATTTACAAAATGAGCATGGCACTGCAAAGAGGACTATGGAAAATGCCATCTAAATTGACAGCATCATGATGATTTGATTCCTGTTGCAAACACAAATTTTTTAAAAAAAATCTCCCCATCAAGTTCTTTTTTCCCTTCTGTTAGATAAAACCAATTTTGCTTTTTTAGTCTTAAAATCATGTCATACTAGATGGTTCAGTATGGAAGAGAAGGAAGAGTATGATTTATCTCTCAGTTATTTTACTATAAAATGAGTTGCATATAGTGACTTTTGAAACTTCCTAAACTTAACTTTGATTTTTATCCAATGTTATCTTTGAGAGATTTTCTGTTAAGGAAAAGCAATCTCTGGATCAAGAAAACTGCAGCTAAACTAGCCGATGTAGAAACATTTGAAGTGGTTGTCTGGGAGAGCTTATCTATTCTATAAGAGCAAAGATCTCAGAATAAGAGCCTGATAAACATACTCTTAGCCATAAAGGTATTTAGAGAAAAACTGGCATTCTTGGAACGAATTACAATGACATGGCAAGAATTCCATGATGAGAAAATATGTACAATCTGTCAGAGCAACAAACCTAGAAATGAAGGTGACACAAAACTCTTTAGTTTCAGATTCTTAAAAATGAAGCCATAAAGTCAGTAGCCAGAAAATTTTCCAGTAATTTTGATTGTCATAAAACTGCTGACAAAATTATCATGCCATATACATTGACTTTATTTGAGATTCTTAGGTTTTGTACATTCTTCATTAGAGGTGATTCTTTTGTATTATTTTTTCTCTCTTTTCTTTTACATATAATTTATTTCCTTGTCATTTAGTAGCCATCAGGAGGCAAATCTGGTTCTCTCAATTTTTTCTGGTCATAAACGTTTCTTTGTCATAAAAGATGGGCAAGCCTACCCTGATTTCTCTGACACCTAGATGTCGACAGTTTGTCAAACAGAAGTGTCAGGAGCAGGTACTGTCCTAGTTCTGCTTTTCACCTATTTGAACTTTCTGCCTCTGTCTCATGTTGTACACATTAATCAAGCACCCCAAAATAGCTGTATCTAATATGGCTGGTGATAAGTACTTTCCATACATGGTGGAGCTTAAGCATAAACTAAGCGCCTTTCAGTGAATAATCTAGCATTGTGTGTGTGTGACACTGATTGCAGGTATACATAATTCCTAAAACATCAGTAATTGGGTGTACATTGGTAACTAGCCATTTTTCCCTTTAAGTCAGGATCATGTACAGTTAGTGCACTGTGAGATATTCTAAGAGCATCTGGTCCAAGTCTCTGGTCTTGCAGATGAGGAAATTGAGGTCAAGATTAGTTTCAGTGACTTGTCCATAGTCATATCACTGGAATATGGAGAACTAGAAGTCAGGTCTCCAGATCACTACCACAGTATTGTTCTCCTGGTACTGTGCATTCCGTTCTTGCTGAAACATAAACATTCAAAGTGTATCACTCCAGCTGGTGTGTTGAGAATAGGCTGGAGGTGGCTGGGGGTAGTGTGGAAGCAGGAAGACAAGATAGGATCTGGCCAATTCAGGTGAGAGATGATAGGGGCTTAGCCCTGGGTGCTAAAGTGGAAGAGGTGAGAAGGGCGTGGACTCTGGATATGTTTTGAAGGGAGAGTGGACAGGATGTGCTGACAGATTGCATATGAGATGCCATAACTCATTGCCTCACTGTCCGCACACATAGGTGGTCAGTTAACTGTTTGATTCATGCTTTCAATAGAAAATTATATGTCAGTTCCAGTGTTAGGAGTTGAGCAGAGAGTGGTGAGCTAAGCAGATGGTTTCTGCCTTTGTGGAAACTAATGCAGTAGTTAAAAACCACACGTTGAGAAAGTGAACCAAGTAATTTTAAGGCATTGTATAATAATCAGCAGTGTATCAAGTGAAAATTGCATAACACAATGAATCAGCTCCAAGAGATTTCTCCTGTGTGAAGAATTAGTGGAGAGGCAGGCTTGCCTTATTTGGATCACTGGTTTCCTCATCAGTATTGACATAGGGTTTTATGGTTGTGCTGAGTTCAATTAACACTGTTAATAGGTTTGGAGTAAAATATGATTGCAGTCCCATCCTTGTCTAACTTGGCTGAGCCTTATTACCTTTCTGAACCTTAGTTTCTATCTCATTTGCAAAATTAAAATGTTAACATGAGCCTTCCTCTCATGAAGATATGATTAATGGCTGTGGGAAAAAAACCTGCAAATTTTTTTTAAATCCACAGAGCAGTATAACTTGCTAATTAAAATCGACAAAAGCATGAAAATTAGAGATTGATAAGATGTTACTGCTTTGAATTATCTCCATTAATATAAAAGTCTCATCCTAATATCTTTTTATTTTATAGTCTTTCCACATAGCAATGTACTTATATCACACGGGAGGTTCTCATAAATGGATGTCTTCATGTCAGAAGCAGTTTTTCTTTTCTCTCACATGGTTACCATGACTACAGAATATTTGCTTGAGAGGCAGTATTGCACAGAGTGGTTAGAACGGGTTTTGGGATTGATAGACCTGGGTTTGAACTTTGACTCTGCCACTACCTGTGAGCTCCTGAGCAAGTTGTTTACTCTCAGTTTTCTCCTCTTTAAAATGGCATTAATGATCACCACGGAACAAATTTATTGTAAGGATTAAGATTGATAACTGATATAAAGTCCCTAATACTGTGCCTCACACATAAGCCCTCAGTAAATGATAATTATTACGATCCAAGAATGACAGTTCCTGTTTCCCAAGGGTGGTGACTTTTGTAACCCTTCCTAACCATTCACCACTATAATCGCTCTTCTTCCCACCTTACCACTTACTGTCCAATAGGAAAGGGGAATTGCCTTATGGAATCTTGTATAAGATTCACTTACCTCCCTCCTTCAGAATCTGATATGCATGATATTCTTTTGATGAAACATTGACCCTGCCCAACCTGAGTTTGACCTTCTCTAAATTCCCCCCAATCACTGCCTTTTTGTTCTTGTTTGACTCATAATTTATTAGCATGCTTGTTATTTTTAAAAGCATGCTTATTTTTGAGTGTGTGTAGAGCCATTTTCAGTCAATATAAAGTCAGGTTAACTTTATTGACAGAATCCAGAGCAAGCTCACCCACTGCCCTCAAAGACCCAGCGTGTATGCAGTGCCTCATCCCCACCCCATTCCACGCAGAGTTTCTCATGCACTAGAATGGCAAGACCACCATCAACAGTAAATTTGTTCAGTTCTATGCTGTTATTTCACGTAAATGGAAGATTTCTTGATGTACTATTTACTCCCATTGCCATCTTACCCCACTTGCTCATATTTAGACTTTTTCTGCTGACACACAATAATGAGAAAGTAAGGGAAAATACGTTTCTTTGTGAAGTACTTAAATCTCAAAGGCTCTTGTTTATTTGTTTATTAAAAAGATTAAATATGTGGAAATAGTTGTCATTTGTCCCAAGAGTTTCAAATTGCTAAGCACCTTTTCTTATGTATAAGAAATAAGCTATTGGTTTGACTAGTCACTGAAGAAATCTTGGAACTTTGCAGAAAATTACAGTAAGAGGAAGTTGCTATATTGCAACAAGAGAGTATTTTGATTGCAAATTTTTCTGTAAGTGTGGCAATTTGCAACTTGAGAAGAATTTAATAGTAGCTGAGCTTTCAAAATGTAACACAGAAACTGTCATTTTCTTCCACAATTAAAATAAGTGCTTCTGAAAGTTTCAGGATAAGAATGACCCAAATTACCCTCCCCCTCACTTCCTCATCCAGAAGAGGGGGGAATAGAGTTTGAACAGAACATCTGTGGACAAAATGAAAGACAAATGCTCTTTTCAGGCAACTGTCTGAAAAAGGAATCTTTTATAGCCAAACAGAATACTGTTGCATGCATCGCCATGGTTAAGAAGAGGATCAACAATGCTTTCATAATGGCCTTTTATTTTAGCACATTTCTATTTTTATGGATTGAATTGTGATTTCAACACATCCATTCATAATTCATCATATAATTATATGCATAAATATCTTTTGACACATTTAATGCGCTTTTGCCCGCCACATCTTGAATTCAACTTTAAACTGTTAAGTGCAGTAAGACAATCTCATTACAAGTAATGTTAAAGGAGATTGGATAAAAAGGAATTTTTTCTTATCTACCAAAAGGAACAGTCTACTAAAGAACAGAACATCAGTAATATGCTGTACATGGATTACTGGAGAAAAGACACCTGGCTTGTTTATTTCCCCCTGAAGGACTTCAGGTTCAAACAATCAGTTAATTAAGACTACATCCTGTGTTCTTTGCTGGTGGTTTGTTCAACTTTTATGCACTCAACCAGTATTTATTTAGTACTTCCTCTGTCTTACACAGAGGAAGTACTAAAATCCCTGTTCTAGTCAAAGGATAAAACAGTGCATAAAACAGTCAGAATTCCTCTTCTTTCATATAGTTTATATTTGGAGGGAAGGCTGAGTAATAAACAAGAAATATAAGTACTTTTGGTAATGTTAAGTTCTAAGGAGAGAAATAAAGCAGGGAGGGAAAACAGGAAGTGTTGAGGACGATAAGGATAACAATTTTAGATAGGGAAGCCTGGGAAGAATTTACTAAAAAGGAAGCATTTGACTCATGATCTGAAGGAGGTAAGGGAGTAAGCCACAAGAGTATTGCTACCAAACCCAGGTTCGGCTGCTTGCTGCTCATAAGCCAATAACTCGAGAGGCAAGTGTCAGTAGAAAGGAAACGTGCTTTAATCAGAAAAGCTGGCGATCTGGGGAGAAGGTGGACACGTGTCCAGAAACCAACTCTGAAGATTCTGGTCAGCGATGACAGTTTTTAAAGGGAAAAATGGGGGTGAAGAATCTCAGTGGATCATCAAGGCAGGAGGTTGCGTTCTGCATCATTCTCCATTGGGTGCAGACTGGCTGACTCTTTCTTCACATGTTATCTTGCCTGCGTGATCTGCCTGCAGGAGTGCTAAGGGAGCTTTTGTGGGTAGAGAGCTAGTCATTTTTTAACTGCTTCATTCTTCATTCTTTCTTCTTTTTATCTAGGAAAAGAATCAACAAGTTAGACAAGGCTTGGTGTGCATTCAGGAGAACATAGGTCAGGAGTTAGTTTCAATTGCTTAGTCATCTCATTCTTATAATGAGGTTATTTTAAGGTTAGAGGTGGACAGAAATGGGCAAACAGGAAAGGGGCAAAAGAGCTGCTTTCAGTATCTGAGCAAACATTTCAGACAGAGGGAACAGCAAGGGTATAGGCCCTAAGATGGGACTCCACTCAGCATAATCTAGGAACAGCAATTGTGGCTGGAGCAAAGTTAGTAAGGGTAGGCGCAGGAAGCAAAGGTAACAGGGGCCAGGTCATACAGGGCCTTCAGGGTCAGTGGAAGGATTTGGGCATTTATTCAGAGTGAGATGAGAAGCCATTGGAGAGTTTTCATGATCAAATCATATTTTAACAGGATCACTCTGACTCTTATGTTAAAAACAGAAGATATGAGAGCAGAGGGAGGGAGAACAGTGAGGAGATATTTTAGTGATGCAGGTGAGGGATGATGGTGGCTTAGACCAAGGTGATAGTAGTAGTAGAGATGATAAGAAAAAGTCATATTGTGAACATATTTTGAATACAGAGCTGATACAGCTTTCTGGTGGATTGACTATGGGCTATAAGAGAAAGGAAAGAGTCAAGATTGACTCTGGTATTCTGGGTGTGAGCCACTGTGGGGAGAAGTGGAATTGCCATTTACTAAGGTATAGAAGACTAGGAGAGGAGCAGATTCGGTTGATGGGTGGTGGATATCATGAGCTCAGTTTTGTACACATTAAATCTGTTGCGTTAGGCAGCCTGCAGCTCAGTCAAGAAATCCCGATTGACTATATAAATTCATAAGTAGCTAAAGCTCAGAGTTTGTAAACATTCTTAGGGAGAAAGTTCAAAGAACTTTCACCCAGCTGCTCCCTACAATAAACAGAAAGTGCTAGTGATGGTGTTAGAAAGATTTTATTGAATGATGATTCAGGAAAAAAGATAAAAATATGTTTTTTAAGAGAATGGACCTTCACAAATGTTTACAAAAGGAGTCTATTTTTGGTGGTCAGTAAGCCTTATGAGCTTATACTTTGAATTCTCTCTCTCTCTCTGTCTCTATCTCTCTGTCACACACACACACACCCTACCCCAAACACAAAAAGATACAGTCATGGTCAAAAACAAGATCTAGTCTCCAAGGACTAGAAGAAAGAACAAAATTGCACACGACAATAAATGGGAACTAAAGCCATATACCTGGTAGGCTCTGAGTCCAGAAAGAGCTAGAAATGACTGGGAGTCTACTCTAATGGGGATCAGAGAACAAATGGACCACAACTATGTCAGGAAACTGAAGATTGACTCACTGGGTGAAACCAACTGGGAAGGCAAGCAGAGCTTCCTCACCCACGAGTATAAGGAGGTTGAATAAAGATACAGCAATTGACCAGAGCGCTGACTCTTATAAGGTTATTCTTTCCTTAGTAAATGGAAATTATGGGAAATCCAGAAAACCCCTTAAAATAAAATTTGAAATAATAACAAGATGATTAAGAACACTGAATATTCAGAAGCGCTAATACCAACTAGACATCCTGGATGTGTAAGATATAGTCAGTAAAATAAACACTCTATAGGTAAGATATACTTTAGACTGTTTAAAATCAGAGAGAGAATTAGGAAATTGGAAAACAGCAGAATGAATTCACCTAAAAAGCATTGCAGAAATATGAAAGATACATAGATGATAAATTGAGAGGTACCAACATAAGTCTAGAGACAAAAAGAGAGAGACTAGTAAAGAAGGCCCTTTGAAGAGACAATGCCTGAGAATTTTCAGAATTGAAGAAATAACACCTTCAAGAACAACACAATGAATGTGAAATGAGATTAATTAAAATCAGTTATAACCTAGACACATCATAGAGCAATTGCAGAATATCAGGGATAAAGAGGAAAATATTTTAAAAGCTACAGAAAGACTAAAGACAAAATATAACTAATGACAGAGTAGCTACAGATTTTTTATTTATTTATTTATATTTGGCTGTGTTAGGTCTTTGTTGCTGCGCGTGCGCTTTCTCTAGTTGCGGCGGCTGTGGGCTACTCTTCATCGCGGTGCACGGGCTTCTCATTGCAGTGGCTTCTCTTGTTGCAGAGCATGGGCTCTAGGCATGCGGACTTCATTAGTTGTGGCACGCAGGCACAGTAGCTGTGGCTCACGGGCTCTGGAGTGCAGGCTCAGTAGCTGTGGCAAATGGGCTTAGTTGCTCGACGGCACGTGAGAGCTTCCCAGACCAGGGTGTGAACCCGTGTCCCCCGCATTGGCAGGCAAATTCTTAACCACTGCGCCACCAGGGAAGTCCCTAGCTACAGATGTCTTAAGGGCAATGATAGATGCTAAAAGAAAATAAAGTGATATATTCAGAATGCAGAGGGAAAATTATTTTCAACTCAGAATTCTATACCCAGCTAAGGTATTATTTTATTTAAGAGTAAAGGGTTTTTATATTTTCAAACATAAAAATCTAGCAGTGTTTGCTACTCACAGACTGCTATGAAAGAACTTCTAAAAGACATACTTACTTGAGCATGAACCTGGAAGAAGGGTGATCTGAAACTAAGAAGAAAAATACAGAAATAAAATATATTACAAATTTTCTGTCTCATGAGAAAAACATTCATCATCAGTAAAGCAAAGATTCCAGGCCTCTTTCTTTTTGAACTTGGTCATAATACCTTATATGATCTGTGTTATCCATTATAGTCATGTATCTGTTCTTAATGTCTTGCTCTTATTAAATATTTCATGATATCACTAGAAACTGGGAAAAATGATAACAATTAAATATCTATCACTCAGAATGAATAATTCCATCAGTTCTACTAGAAAAGACTACACAAGATTGTAAATCTGCACCTCAAGGTATTTAATCATACTTGCTGATAACATGAGGAAACCTTCACTGTCAGGATTTATTTATATGTATGAATAATGAGCAATTTCTGATACAAGTTTTTAAGGAATCTTTGAATCTGTTTCAGGGGTCCCCAAATCACCCACACGTCCAGTGATTCACTAGGACTCAGAAGCCTCAACATATAGTTGTACCCACAGCTAAGATTTTATTACAGTGATGCAGCAAGGGTATACAGCCAGATCAGTAAGGAAAAAAAGATACACATGAAATCTGGAGAAATCCATGTGCAGGTTTCCTGTGCTCTCTCCTTCTCATGACAGATCATGCAGAGTGCACACTTCCCTAGCAGCAAAAATACAGTCACATGTGGGTAGTGTCTCTGCCCAGGGGAGCCCATCAAAGACTCAAGTACCCAAGGATTTTAATGGGTTGGTTACATAGGCATCCTCTGCCTAGCAACTACTTTTCCTTTCCTGAAATGAAAGCAAGTGTTGAGTCCCCAGGTGGGCAAAATCATCTTATCGCTTAGGGAAGCTTCATGTCAGTACAGGGAACTGTTTACCAGCCAAGTTCCCATATGTCAGCTGAGGGCCAACCTTGCAAGCAGGCCTTTCTAAAATAGCAGGCTCAGGCCTGCTATATTACTCTTTTCTACACAGAGACCTATTTCCTTAATGGTAGTTTTCATTGTTTTTTCCATTACTTTCAAAAGCATATAATTCAATTAACTCTTTCATTTTAGGAAATGTCACATCACTTGGAAAAATAATGACGTCTCTCTTACGAGAATTTCATTGTAATAGTTACAATATTTTAAAAAGACAGCTAAAGCTTTGCTTCTTTGAATGGTGGATAAATCTGTATTGTGTGCCTAGGAATTCTTAGGTTCCAACAATATGTATACTGATTATACTCTGCAATCATGATGAGTATGAGAATATATTTTTATAGGGAAAGAAAAGATAATCTTGTTAAAAAAGAAAACCTGGAGAGCGTAAAATATGTTTTTGTGTAGATTTTAAAGTAGACCTTAAGGTTCTAAGAAAGAACGTGCAAAAAGCATAGGAAGTACATTATATAACTCAATTCTTTTGAGCTATCTGTTATCCATGTAGCTTCCTAAAAACAAACCACCCCCATCTTTGTCATTTTTAAAAATAATGAGCTGTAAAATTATAATGATTACTTGTGGAAACACAAAAGGAAAAAACCCAATCAGTAATTTTACAGCCAAACAATTTAGGGAAAACAGCTAAATGTAAATTAACTATACTTAAGCACACTAGCCTGAGTTATTATTTTGAAGCAAAGTGCACTCAAGAAAATTAACATAGCATGATGGGTTTTATCTTTTATGCTCTCTCTCCAAAATTGATTATGAATTTCTGTAGCCATGGATCCTGCAAAGTTTTATACACACACGCACCCCGCATATATATGTATTTATATTATTTTGACAATTGGGTGATTATTTCTGCGTTACACTGAATGTCAGCAAATTGTCTGACCCTTATCTTTAGGACTAATATCCACCCATAATATTATATTCCTAAGAATTATGTAAACCATATATAAATCATGCAAATTATTATGTAAGTAGAATGTTATTTTACAAGCAAAGATACTAAATAAGGAAGTATGTCACAGAATACGAATTTACTTTATAAAACCAAGGCCAGCAAATTTTATGTAGACAAAATCCAATTGCCCCTTACAGATATGAAGAAGGATCTGTTACCTAAAATTCATTTTGAAGGATTATCTGTGAATTAAAATTACACATGCTATGTCTCTACCCTGTTAGCTAGCTAATCATATGAACATAATTAACCTTATTTAGACCAGTGAACAATCTAGTTTAGTAGACTGTCTGACTGGAACCAGTGACTTATAGTCATTAATTGAAAGCTAGACCAGTCATACAGTTGTGGGTTTTTCTATTAAGACATTACGCTATTCTGGTCCTTAGCGTGGAATAGACTGATAGGTGGGTTTAACTGAGATGGTTGTTAGCTAGGCGAGTATGATGCAGGAAGTATATAGCTCAAGGAAATGGTCATAACGATGTCCCATGGAAAGCAAGTAGAAGAAGAGAAATAAAGGCACAAAAGGTGGTAAAGTCAATAAATTGGATGCCTCAATGAAGATTTTCTAAAAATTGCTGGGTTGGAGGTATTATACTATGTAAAATGGAGATAATGGAGGCAGTTGTTGGAGTATGCTTAAGAGTAACAAATATAGGGTCATGGGGGTGGGTAGCTGAAGAGTGGAGAAGTAAAGAACGTTAGAGATGAGGGACTGAGAAAGCCAACATACTGACATCACCTACATGAAGGTTAGTTCCCCATAATAGAGACAGAAGTAGGTGTGAGAACAAAATATTGATTCAAGTGCTGAAATATTTAGCAACTGAGGGGGAGGGCCTAGGAGATCAGTAGCTCATGGTGGCTTATGGTATATAATGAAATTCAAAGGAACAAGTGATAGTCATATTTGCTTGACAACTTCATAAGATTTTGTGAGAATCAAATGAGATATTGCCTGAGAAAGCACTGTAAACCCCTAAGAAAGGTAGTGCTCTGCATATATGAGCCCTCAGTTTCAGCCCTGCTTTATGTCCCTATTTCTCTGCCTACAAAATAAAGACCAAGATAACATTATTCTCTCCTGCTTCATGAGAAAGTAGAAAGTTTAGCGGCATGTTATATATGAATTTGTTTTGAGTCTTTGGAAAAAGAAGGTACTTTCGCTGACCGGGGTTCAGAGTCACCGTTCAGCTTTTGAGTGTTCTCTGCAGCTTGTTGGGACTCCGATGGCACGCTGCGTATCACATAACATTCTTCCCTATCTTTGATTTCAGACATTTCAGCAGTCTTCTCTGCAGCACAAATCAAAGAAGAAAAACAAAGGTAAGAAAAGGAAATGAAACATTTAGCTGCTTAGTTTGCACTGGGATAATCACCAGCACAGTTCACCCATCCTCTCTTGCCTGAGCCCAGTGTGGTTTGGAAGAGAACAACCCCCTAGCACAAGAGCTACCAAGACCGGCTTCTCCTTCAGGTCAATTATGATACAAGGTACCTTTTGCAACACATGGTCTCAACAGGTTTTCAGACTGGGATCACGCACTTCAGATTAAATTGTATGTCACTCATGTGGGCGAAAAGGTATTACAATTTTCCATAGTTTTTTATTCTGATACAAAGAGAAAATAAGAATTTTTAAGGTTGTTAAGTATCCAGACTTATTTTTATAATCTATAGATTAACCTTCTACCTTCACACGTATACAAAATTTAAAGAGCATTTTTACCCACTATTATCTTTAGGTCCTATAGCCGGCAAGAGCAAAAGACGAATTTCTTGCAAAGATCTTGGCCGTGGTGACTGTGAGGGCTGGCTTTGGAAAAAGAAAGATGCGAAGAGTTATTTTTCACAGAAATGGAAGAAATACTGGTTTGTCCTAAAGGATGCATCCCTATATTGGTATATTAATGAGGAGGTAAGACAAAGCACATTTTGTTTTCTCATTCATTTTATCTTTAACCAAAAGAATCATCGTCTTGAGACTTACGTTTTAAAATCATATAATCACCTTAAGGCTAATTCAGGAGACTTCTGCTGGTTATTTTTCAGTCTGCCTTCTTAAAATGGTTGCATTGTGGGGTTCTGGAAAGGCACTTGTCTCAATTATTCTAATGTAGCAACATATTTGAAATATAGATAATGTATAGTAAAATTCTGTATATCTAATTAAAAATACCAAACTAATTCAAGCAATAGCTTACTCAAAAGGATTATACATGGAAATTTGATAAAGATTTTTAAATGTCTTGCTTTTGTTCAAAGTTTTAAAATTTTTTCTGTTTGCTTTTTTGGGAGGAAGTCCTTTAGTAAGTTAAGTAAATTAAGTTAATACCACCTGCATTTGTTTCAGTTTTTCTTAAGGAATAAATGAACTAGTAGACTAGTTTCAAAAATCTTCAAGTATTCATTTCATTTGGCCCAATAGGGACAGCAGGGGGAGGGTATATAATACATGCCAATTGTTCTTATAATTTCCTGTTTCATTTCCAGTAAACAGATTTATATCCAGAGTAATTATATAACCTGTCACATATCACAACAGATATACAGTATACCTTATTTTTTGATATTCCCTTAACTCTACATTTGCTTCCTTTGCCATAGCCATCTACCAGTTCACCTTAAGTTTTTTATTTTTTTATTTTTTTTTACATCTTTATTGGAGTATAATTGCTTTACAATGGTGTGTTAGCTTCTGCTCCACAACAAAGTGAATCAGCTATACATATACATATGTTCCCATATCTCTTCCCACCTTAAGTTTTTTAAACAAAAATTTCTATTGTTAGCTTTTTTTTTCATAAAAATGTATGTGGTTTAATGTAGTGTGCTGGCTAAAAACTTTTTGTATGCCAATCAAGTAGTGTAAAAACATAACGTCTTTATGTTTCTCTTTATTTTAGATCACTTGTAGATTGTCTGCTGAATGCTTTTCTGTCTTTCAGAGTTTAATGGGGAGATCATAACTACCCCAAAAGTATTTTAAATTGTTCAAAATTTTTAATTTTAACATTAAAGACATCAAGGGTAACATAACACAAATCAAAGAGATTTGAGACTATTGTATTTACCCTAAGATTGGAAGAAAAAAATGCTCAAATATTGAAAAATATTGGAAGTTATACTGCTCTTGCATATAACACACACATTTTAGTCACTATCATTAGCATCAAATTTTATTAAGTTTTACATATAAACATACACACACACACTAAAAGAATTGAGAACCCCTATTCTTTTTCTTTGAGATGGCAGATGGGAGTATGATGTCTCTTGAACTTGATATATAAGGAGCCATGAACTGGTACAGCACAGATCAAAGTTTGGGAGTAAAAGTCTGAGGAGTTGGCTCATGAACATGAAAGGGACAACAACATTTAAAGGGTTTAGCCAAAAATAATCTTAGCCTAGTTGTAATAACTTGCATCTGATGTAAGATTTTAGATAATTCTCCTGTCTTATATTCCCATCCCACATTGGGGGGGGCATTTTATGGATTTCATTCAGTTTTCCAAGTGAAACATGACTTTTATGTATATATAGCATGTAAACCAAGTCAGATATTTGAAAAGCAAATTAATCTCTTCATTTGTAAAATCTTGAGTACACAAAATAATTTAATTCAGGTTTAAGAGATTTTTTTTGGAGACAGAAAAGGAATTGAATTAGTAAATGTCCCTACATTTTATATCTGAACATTTAAAATGGTAGAAAATTGAATTGTAAATGTGGGCTACAGTTATTTTATATGTTATAAATGTGTATGTACATTCTGAGGGAAAAATTACTTATAAAACAGATTTCACTTTGAGAATTAAAAATTTTTCTATCTTTATTTTAATATAAAAAGAATTTTTAAACATTTCTGTATGTATTTTAATTTGTACTATTCTAAATGTTCAAAATATACCTTCAATTTAATGGACTATAACAGGTAAGACTGAAATTCTGATCTCTAAAATGTCTAATTTAAAGGATTAAATGAACTGATTTATTAGTATAGATATTTAAGGCATAGTTGTATAGTAGCACCAGCTTCAAACCTTTATATATAATACCCTAAACAAGAGTGTTGCCTCTTTAGGATGAAAAAGCAGAAGGATTCATCAGTCTGCCTGAATTTAAAATTGATAGAGCCAATGAATGCCGCAAGAAATAGTAAGTTGATTTTATTTGGGGCGAGGGAGAGAAAGGAAGGGTAGTTTTGTTTTTTTTTAATTTCTAGCTTTTAAATTATAGGTTGCTTGTCTAATGCTTTCAAATTGAGGTAATAAGAAAGCAGTTTTGTGGGCAGAAAATTGAATTTTTCACTCATTTCTGTCATCACGGCAGAAGCATTATATATGTGAACTCAGATTAGATCTGAGGTAATTTTTATCCATAAAAATTGTTTGGTTCTAACTTATTTCCCAATTTGAAATAAATAAATGTACTCTGTTTCCTTTTGCAGTGCATTCAAAGCCTGTCATCCTAAAATCAAAAGCTTTTATTTTGCTGCTGAGCATCTTGATGATATGAACAGGTAAAGTTACTTAAATTTCAAAATACTTAGAAAGTCAGTTAGGCTTAGATTTCTGTTTTCCACATCAATGCCTAGAGAATAATGTCACTGAAGTTTCTAGATCAGTTTAAAATAAAATGGACCCAGCCATAGCTCCATGTAGCCATACCTAATTTTAAAGAATGGCATTTTAAAAAGTCAAAATAAACTCATTGACTTTTTGTCAAGTTTACCAAAAATGTGCCAGAATCCATGTATAGGCCAAAAAAAAAATCCACTGTAGAAAAAAAACATTTTTTTAAGTCCACTTCAAGAATATGTCTTCAGATTTATTCCCAAGTGAGGAAAAAAGGATACCCACAAAAAAAGCTGACTTTTCGGGCTTCCCTGGTGGCGCAGTGGTTGAGAGTCCGCCTGCCGATGCAGGGGACACGGGTTCGTGCCCTGGTCCGGGAAGATCCCACATGCCGCGGAGCGGCTGGGCCCGTGAGCCATGGCCGCTTAGCCTGCACGTCCGGAGCCTATGCTCCGCAACGGGAGAGGCCACAACGGTGAGAGGCCCAAGTACCACAAAAAAAAAAAAAAAAAGCTGACTTTTCCAAGTGCTGAGTATTTATGACAGAATATCCATCTCAATAACTTAGGCATAGGCATAGTTGGTGTATCTCTCTGTCACCTTTCTTCTATCACTGGACAGGATTGTGCAACCAAGTGATTAGATGGCACGTGGTTATTTGGTGGCTCTGGGAAAATCTGGATATATATTTTTTCATTATCTACAACATACTGCTTCTTGTTTCCATTTTGGCTCTTATGAGTTTGATCCTTTCTTCCTTTTTCTTTCCTTTCTCCTTTCCCTTTTCTAGATTTGTAGAAATTGGATTTAAGATTCAAAATTTTCCCCTTCACAGCTCTTCAGTAGGCAGTGCATGTTACACATATGATGTGCCAATAGTTAGGAAGACGCAGAATAGCATAGTGGTTAAGAGTATGAACTTTGGAACCAGGCTGTCCAAATTCCAGCCGTCCCACTTAGTAGCTCTGTGACCTTGGATATAGAACTTAACCTCTCTCTGTCAGGTATTAACTCTTTTTAAAAAATGGAGATAATAACCATCTCCACCCATAGAACTTTTATGAGGAGCAAATAAGAACACATAAAGGGCTTAGAACAGTACCTGCTAAATTGTAAGTGCTATATAAGTGTTTGCTTTCAATATATATTCCTTTTATATACATAGGGTTCTCACGCCATATAACTTTCTTTGTATATCTCTAAAGAGTTAGTGTTCAAATATTTTTAAGCACAAAATTTTGGAGCTTCATAAATGTGCTTGAACACGCTAAATGGACACTTAATATGCTTTTATAAATAATCTTGTTCTTTGACACTTCAGGGTATAGGCGTGATTTTTCCAAACCAAGGATATGAATACAAGGAGAGGGCAAAGAAAGGTGTTGAGAAAACTTGATAAAATCTTTTATAATTAATAGGAGAACTGAGCCTTTCTTTTATTGAAATATAATTGATTAACAATGTTGTGTTAGTTTCTGGTGTACAGCAAAGTGATTGTTTTATATATTTTCTTTTCTTTTCCATTATGGTTTATTACAAGATATTGAATATAGTTCCCTATGCTATAGAGTAGGTCCTTGTTGTTTATCTATTTTATATATAGTAGTGTGTACCTGCTAATCCCAAACTCCTGGTTTATCCGTCCCCCCCTTCCCCTTTGGTAACCAGACGTTTGTTTTCTATGTCTGTGAGTCTGTTTCTGTCTTATAAATAAGTACATTTGTATCATATTTTAGATTCCACATATAAGTGATATCATATGGTATTTGTCTTTGTCTGACTTACTTCACTTAGTATGGTAATCTCTAGGTCCATCCAAGTTGCTGCAAATGGCATTCTTTCCTTCTTTTTTAAACTGAGTAATATTCCATTGTATATATGTACCACATCTTTTTTATCCATTTCTGTTGATGGACATTTAGGTTGCTCCCATGTCTTGACTATTGTAAATAGTGCTGCTGTGAACATTGGCGTGCATGTATCTTTTTGAATTATGGTTTTCTCCAGATATATTCCCAGGAGTGGGATTTCTGGATCATATGGTAGCTATATTTTTAGTTTTTTAAGGAAATTCCATACTGTTTTCTATTGTGGCTGCACCAATCTGCATTTCCGCCAACAGTGTAGGAGGGCTCCCTTTTCTCTACACCCTCTCCAGCATTTATTGCTTATAGATGTTTTGATGATGGCCATTCCTACTGCTGTGAGGTGATACCTCATTGTAGTTTTGATTTGCATTTCTCTAATAATTAGCGATGTTGAGCATCTTTTCATGTACCTATTGGCCATCTGTATGTCTTCTATGGAGAAATGTATACTTAGGTCTTCTGCCTATTTTTTGACTAGGTTGTGGGGTTTTTTTTGTTGTTACTGAGTTGTATGAGCTGTTTGTATATTTTGGAAATTAAGCCCTTGTCAGTCACATCATTTGCAAATATTTTCTCCCATTCCTTAGGTTGTCATTTTGTTTTGTTTATGGTCTCCTTTGCTGTGCAAAAGCTTATAAGTTTGATTAGGTCCCATTTGTTTATTTTTGCTTTTATTTCTATTGCCTTAGGAGACTGACCTAAGAAAACATTGCTGGGATTTATGTCAGATAATGTTTTGCCTATGCTCTCTTCTAGGAGTTTTGTGCTGTCATATTATATTTAAGTCTTTAAGCCATTTTGAGTTTATTTTTGTGTAAGGTGTGAGGGAGTGTTCTAACCTCATTGATTTACATGCAGCTGTCCAGCTTTCCCAACACCACTTGCTGAAGAGACTGTCTTTTCCCCATTGTGTATTCTTGCCTCCTTTGTCAAAGATTAATTGAGCATAGGTGTGTGGGTTTATTTCTGGACTCTCTATTCTGTACCATTGATCCATATGTCTGTTTTTGTGCCTATACCATGCTGTTTTGATTACTGTCACTTTGTAGTGTTGTCTGAAGTCTGGGAGTGTTATGCCTCCAGCTTTGTTCTTTTTCCTCAGGAATGCTTTGGCAATTCTGGGTCTTTTATGGTTCCATATAAATTTTAGGATTATTTGTTCTAGTTCTGTGAACTGAGCCTTGTATTTGGTTTCCATAATCTTCTCTTGATTTGCATGTTACCATTCTTGAAATTTCACAGTAGCCAATCAGAATTTGAAGAGCTTATTCTCAAAATGAAAATGTTTATGTACTTGTTGGGGAGGGGTGGTACTCTATTTTGTGTTTTAACTATTTTATACTTCTACTGTTGTTGTTACTCACTATCCATTTTACCACAATTGACCTCAATGCCCTTAGGATAAATATGAAGGATTTACATCATAACCAAACAGAAAATAAGTGGTATATATAATCATGTCCTCTCCTACAAGATAGATCCACTAGAACACAGTTACTTCCATCCAGGAATTAACATAAATTAATCTTTCGTGATACTTGCTAATCAGGGTCTTTTTAGGTTTAGAAAATAGCCTGTTCAAAAATGCATTTTTATGAACTATAAAACCATTCTTGATCTCCATTCTCTACCCTGTGTTAGCAATAACTCAGAAGTGTATGATGTCACTAACTCTTCCCTAATACTCCTGTGGATGTATCTGGTTCAGGATATCAGAGAAGAAGCTAAACCAAACCCATATGTTTCATTTTGTTGCCTTTTCTAAGCAATGGGTCAAAGAAAAAAATAAATAAATTTGATCAAATATGTCATCTCCACATGGTACATTTAAGAGTGCTGTTTTATGTAAGCCTTGCCGTGGTGTACTACAACCTTCAGAATTAAATTGTCCTGAAATACTGAGTCTTTCTTTAAAATTTAAGTATAGTGGACTTTTATTGTTTTGCCCTGCTTTTTATTTTTTGAATAAGCATATTCCTAATGTCTGCTTTCAATAGGCAAGTTTATTAAAAATTACTTGTCAATAGGACGGAGGAGAGTCAGTGCTGGCAATATTCACAGAGGATTGGTGTTGGGGAGAGACAGCCTCCAACAACTTTATTTAATAAGCTGATTGTTACATAGCAGCAAGATGATGTGGGTGTTGGTTCATTCTATGTGTAGTCCTTTGAAGGCATGTACCTAAGCCTTCAAGAGATGATATAGTTATAAATAATTATAATTATATTATAATAATTATAAATAAGTGCCTTACCTGGTTATTTCATAATTTCTAAAATATTATCATATATATTTTTAAAATGGAGTGCTAGTTTTGACAGGACCTAGTAACTGGAATGAAAAAGCAATCCTTAGATTTAATTTTCTTCTGTAAAATCCGCATGTGTGTATACACATACATACGCACATGCATACATATACCCAAATACATATAACTTAGAATATTAAAATCTCACCATCTATTTTTTGAGTAGCTTTAAGTTTGATTGTGAGGTAATCTTCAAAAACACTTTTGAGCACCCTACCACCAATCCATCTGTTCCATCCTCAGAAATGAGCATTGAAACATTAAAAAAAACTTTTTTGCCAGCCTGTGTGAAATCTGTGGGAAGAAAACAAAACATCATGTTTCTCAAGTATTCTGAGACTTATTTACTGAATTCACTTGGCCTATGTATTCCTTTTCACGTCAGCACATATGTCCTTATAATTGTCAGGACTCACCAGTTTCTATTTAGTGTGATTATCTTACATTTCTTCCCCAGTTCTTACTCTGGTTTCCCTCTCAGTACGTTATTCTGTGTCAGCTGTTGACAGCTTCATTGGAACATTCACCATAGGCCCAATCCTCTTATCCTTAAATATTGTCTGTCTCCCTCACTGAAGATACAGGCATCATGAAAACAGATACTTTGTTTCATTTATCTTTCTCTATCCTCAGTGCCTAGAACAGTACCTGGCACACATTAATATTTCTTAACTCAATTAATGCATATATATCTGCTGTTCATAATAGCATATAAACACCAAACCATAACTGCAGCAAGTGTTTGGATAAGCATCTTCTAACTGAGGCCTAAGGACAACTTTATCCAAGACAGCAACAACAGTTGTGTTGCATTCAGCCTTTTGTGTCTATACATACAAGTTTACGCATACACTTGGTAAAGAGTTTTTATTGGGGACAGAATTTTTCTTCCTAAAAGTAGTTTAATTTTTTAATTGTCTTGTGGAATTTAGGAATCCTGGAGCTCATCAAAGGCAGAAATTATGTCTTATTCATTTTTGGACCCACAAAACGTAGCTCATTGTTCAGCATACAACAGGCATTTAATAAACGTTGTTGAGCTGAAAAATTAAGAAGCCTCTTTTTAGTTTCCTTATTCATCTCATGAAGACCTCACTGCTCTTTAGACTTCTGATAAAATGAAATTTCAGTGATATATTAAAAAGTATTAAATATGAAGTACTGAATTAAAATTCATTAACAAATATTCCTCTAGTGGTATCAACATCATTTCCACCCAAAAAGCACCAAGCCAGTCTTTCCTAAGAGTGCTAAGATTCACCTTGTAGTACAAGTTCAACCCCTTTCTTACTACAAATGACCTATAGGCTAGATTTTAATTTTGACCTTTTACTAATGATTGGAGTCATTTTTAAAAGGTTATTTGTCATGAAGTTAACTTCTTGGCTGACAGTTTATAATTTTCTGGATCGTGTGTATATATCATGCTGCTGAATTCATTTGATCCATTTTTTTTCCATTTCTGCTCCAGTCCCTTCTTTACTTCCCATAGTTGAGGTGATCATTACATTGTAGGCTTTGTCAAAATAAAGTTGTGCTTTAAGTGACTTATTCTTAAAATTAAAGCTTAAATTTCCATGGATGTGATTTTGTCCATTAGAGAAACAACTTTCCTCCCTCCCTTTTCAAGATATTCTAAGTATCTGATGCACAGTTAACACCACTTGGCATAAATGACGAAATATATGAGTCACTTCAAAGAAAGTCATCTTCCACTTGACAGGGGAGATAATCTCCTAGGAGAAAAGCTTCTCAAACACAGTTTTTTTCCTAAAAACGTGTTTCAATCAGATTATTCCACAATTTAATGATGTTAACTATACTAGTGATTCCAAACTTACTCAAGCTAGTTTGGAAGGTTGATTCTTCCTTACTTTCTTATTTGGGAAGATATATGGATCATAGCTCAGGATTGACCAGTGGAAAACTGTCAGGTTAGTTTAAAGATTTTGTGATTTGATAATCTGATGCAGTGTAAACAGTTTCCAGAATAATGAACACAGGGAGAGACCTGGTGGGACAAAAGACAGAGATTGAAATAGTGCTTTGCTTCAGGCAGTTCCCTACATTGGCAATAGCAACTCTTCTGAAAGAGGAAAGAACTAAGATTTATTTTTAAATTACTATTGTTCATGGAAATAAATTTTCAAGATCTAAACAGAGGTTAAAATTGTATATGCTCGTTTTGTGTTTGGAAAAACCTAATACCCTTGTATTTAGAGACAAATTTCCAAAGTATACTGCTACTGAGCTGTGTTTCCCTTTGGATCATTAAACTTAAAGGAGATTCATCAAAACTAATATTTCATGGTAAAACATATTTTGACAGGCAAGGTCTATAATTTTTTCCCTTCTCAGGACAAATTATATCTGATATTGTTTAAATATCTCTAAAGGAGCATTTGTTCTGAAGAAACGGAACAGCAAAAATATTTGGAGTGCTTTTACATTTAGAGCAACAGAATTAATAGGGCTTTGGTCATCTCAAAACCCTTTATGTTGCAGATGTTAACAGGTTTGCCCAAGACTTTTCTAGTGAAATAGCATCTTTAGTGTGGGAGCAGTTTGTACTACAGCAAATTATAGCTCATTGAAGACTCCATGTGTTAAGAGTAGCAAAAAGCACACCCTTTATCTGGGATTATTCCATATATTCTTATATATTTTAAAATAACTATTCCCAAGAAAATAGTTAAGTATAAAAAAAATCAGTTGCAATGTTACTGACTTTAATATTTGTTTCTTCAGGTGGCTTAACAGAATTAATATGCTGACTGCGGGATATGCAGAAAGAGAGAGGATTAAGCAAGAACAAGGTAAAGGAATACTTTTTTTTTTTACTATTGTGTTACACTTCTTTTTTCTTGCTGTTTTCCTATACAGTGATTCACTGCTATCACTTGAGAGAAAATGCATATGTCAGTCTGTGGTTATTTCTCTTCTGTTCACTTTGAATCCAAACCATAGCATCTTATGGGTAAGGTTTAGTAAATTAAACAGGAAATAAACTCCAATTTTTGGAGCAGCTAATGTGGAGTTCATTCCTGTTTGTTGCCATCTTCTTTAGTCTACTTCCTATGGAGGAAAAAAATTTTAAAAGCCTAGGGTGGGAGGGAGGGAGATGCAAGAGAGAAGAGATGGGGGGATATATGTATATGTATAGCTGATTCACTTTGTTATAAAGCAGAAACTAACACACCACTGTAAAGCAATTATACTCCAATAAAGATGTTAAAAAAAAATTTAAAAGCCTAGAATTTGGTCCTTTATATTGACCCAAGTCAAGGTCCTTGGTGGTGAGTTGTTTTTTCTACTTAGTGGTTTCACAGACATTTAAGTGCTTTTATGCAAAGAGCTCAGATGAATGATCCCTTCTTCCATAGATTATCTCATTTGCTTGTGTTCTTCAGTTCTGTTACTTTGTTAGCTCTGTGATCTTATGGAACTTGCCTTAGTATTGACCTCACATTTATGAAATACAGTATCCTGATGCAAAATTGAAATCTTAACAAAAGTTGTGGTCACTATTCGAAAAGTAGCTTCAGGGCTTCCCTGGTGGCACAGAGTATTAAGAATCCGCCTGCCAATGCAGGAGACACGGGTTCGAGCCCTGATCCAGGAAGATCCCACATGCCGCGGAGCAACTAAGCCCGTGTGCCACAACTACTGAGCCTGCTCTCTAGAGCCTTCGAGCCACAGCTCCTGAGCCCGCGCGCCTACAGCCCAGTGCTCCACAACAAGAGAAGCCACCACAGTGAGAAGCCCGCGCACTGCAACAAATAGTAGCCCCCGCTCACCGCAACTAGAGAAAGCCTGTGCGCAGCAACGGAGACCCAACGCAGCCATAAATAAATAAATACATTTATTTTAAAATAAAAGTAGCTTCACATTTCCCAAAGAATGTTTGCTATACCTCCCTTGGAAGCATAAATAGTTCTTTGAAAACTTTTGAGACATCCTGAAGTTAAAAGGATTCCACACATTGATACACATATTTCTAGTTGTGTCTCCAGTGGACATAGCCTGTTGGTCGACATGAAGATTCTGAAAACCTACTGTTTCGTCACGGAGAAAGCTTTTTAAATATCTCAGAACTAACGGTTAGAGAGATGTAAAGAAGATAACCAGATCCCAAAACCAATCTTTCAGCAAATATTTAGGTCAGGGGTCAGCAAACTTTCTGTAAAGATCCAAATAGTAAATATTTTAGACTTTGCAGGCCTTAAGGTTTCTGTTGAAACTATTCAACTCTGCTGTAGACACATGAAGGGAAGTGGCTGTACTTCAATAAAGCTTTATTTATGGACACTGAGATTGAATTTCATAACATTTTTCACATTTTGAAAAATATTCTTCTTTTGATATTTTTTATCCAATTAAAATGTAAAAACCATTCTTGATCCACAGGCTGTATAAAAACAGGCAAAGAGCCTCATTTGGCCTGCAGGCCACAGTTTATCAACCCCTGGCTTAGAGCCATGGGGTGAGAGAATGGGGGTGACTAGAGCAGTGAAGGGTGAGGAGATAGGGCAGGAAGATTTCCAAGAAATAGCAAAATATGGTTACTGCCAATGGGAATTCAGCATCTTATTGAGACTCTAAAAAATTCACACTTGAAACTGCCTAAGAAAAATTAAAGAGCAACATAAAGTAAATGAGTACTAATTTTTGCACCACATGCAACTGATTTAAAAAATTGCTAAGTGGCTGCAAAATTTTTTTTAAAACCTGAGAAGGAGTCAGGATTAATGAGGAAATACTTGGAGAAAGCAATCAGTGAGCCTCATATAAAGTTAGCGGTGAAGAGGCAGAGAAGATATTTTATTAAATATTAAAGTGTTTCTGAATAAGGCCTTCAGCTAATACTCTAATTGCATTAAGGTGAAATAAGCACCCATCCTGCCTGAAATTACATTGAATTCTAGTAGAAAAGATACTCTTAGTACAATATGGAAAGTGAAACATGGGAAAGTACAAAGCAAATTCCATGGGAATGAGGCTAGAGATTCCTTCTAGGAGGGAAATTGGAAAAAAATATTATGTGGACTCATTATCTGAACTGGTTGTCGCAGGATGAGAAGTAATAAAATAAAACATTCCTGGGAGTGGAAGCAGCATGAGTACTTCCACAAATAACATGGAAACCATCTCTATCAAATCACTGTGCACAGGCAAATCCCAGCCAGGACTATGAAGTGTCAGGCCAGTTATTGTCACATTTCTTCATTGTTAAAAGTTTATTCCCCACTTTCATACTTCTACTTAATTTATAGGCCTACAATTATAGTAAGAGAGGTAAATACACAAACACACACACACACAACACACACACACACACACACACACCAGCCTTCCTTTTCAAATTACTTTATAAAGCATGAAAACTGTTCTTTAAAAGTGCATATAGATTTCTCAGTTTTTTAAGATGCAAGAATTAGAAGTGTGGGCAATGTGCCAATAGGAGAATGAATCTTGAGAAAAGTCAATTTGCATGAATAAGGAACGTTGGATTTTCAGGCTTCTGTATTTTATCACTCGGCATTTCTTTGAAGCTGAGCATGGCCTTGATTTTAGTGGATTTCCTTTGTACTTGTCATTATATAACCAAATTTCATTATGGATGAAAGAACTGGTAAGTCATATTGCACATGCACGTTCCAAAAAATACTCATTCCATGGATTCATGCTGCCATAGTCTGTCATGTGAGTATTTATTTTAGTGCCTACTGGAATGTGGTAGACAATCATAGGTAGAAGCTAATAGTTACAGTTCAGGTCTCTACAGCCAGAATCTCTGAAATAATTTAGATTTCCACCTAGAGTATACATTCATCAGGTACTCTAACGTAGGTCAGAAACATATTAGACTTCCTACCTTATGCAGGATTAGGTCTTACGTATTCTGTATAGACAACTACTGGATGCACGTGTCTATTCCACACTTCTATAGAATTGTTTGACATGTAAGTACCATTCTCAGTAGGGAAGTTTAAACTTGATACAAAATATAGCTCTTTGAGAATTGGGAATATTTCAGAAAGATGCAAAGGAATAACTGCCAAACACTGTTTCTATTTAAATACTCAGTACAGCTTGGAAGTGACTCTTTCATTGACTTAAATAAAAGTTTAGTGAATCGCTGTCTTTAACTACAGAAGTATAAAGGATATGGGGTTCTTTTTCATTATGCATTGTTTTACTTAGAGAAAACAGGGTTACAGTAAATTCTGCCAAGATCATAATTTAGCTAATTGTCTGCTAATCATTTTTCTATATTTTTCCAGCTTCAAATCAGACATTCATGACACATTATTTTCAGTCACACACAAGGTCTTTGTAAAGCTTTAATTACGTAAAAGTGAATGAAATACATTGTATTTCTTTGATAGTTCTAGATGAAAAAGTCAATTTCTTTCAAATTATCCTTTTGTATCAACATGAGAAGTAAAGTGGAAATTTTCCTCTTCTATTGATGGCACTGTTTATTCATGATTAGTTATTTGTAAAATTGAATATCACTGCAAGAGACATTAAAAGTATCCATTTATTTTGTGCTAAATAGAGAGCTAAGAAAAATAAATTAATTTGCTCTTAGAATGAAAATCAGACTGGTTTCAGCCTCTGGGAAGCAGTGTGCCTGTAATTTTCCACACAAAACCAAAATGCCTAAATTTTCTGTGTAGCCTCTTCCCTGGCATTGCTCTCTCAAAGACACACGGGTTAGTGTGTGAAATGAAGTGGTATTTCAGCCTTTTCTTAGGCAACCCAAGAAAACTTTGGTTTGATGGTGTTTTTCTTTAATAAACCAAGAATTACATCAAATAAAGGATTAGAATTCTTCCTAATTTAGCGGGGGTTGTGGGGGGCTGGGGAGGAGAGAGAGAATCTCCTAAATCTGTCACTTGTAATAATAGCTATAGAGATCTTGATAAAATGGTGATCATCTCCCTCTCAGTGTGCTGCCAGGACCCCTTGAGGAACTAATTCCTTGAGACCCAAGGTCTCAGTGCAAAGTTGAAGGGGGAACTCAGCACAGGTGCCATAGTTTCTGGAAGTAGTGGGAAGGGTAAGAGCAGAGTGATCTTCACAAGCCTACTGCTTGGGAGCAGGGTGAGGGGGTGCTTAGTACCTCCACCTCCAGCAATAATTTCTCAGTAGTATTTCAAGCTCCCACAAAACTACCCAACTGAGACCCCAGAGCTCCAGAATTCACTTTTCATTGCTGGAACTTGCTACAAGAAAAAACTAATGTCTAAGAAGATGAACACTAGGCATTTATCTCCTGTGTGATCTGGGTCAGACTGTCCTGGCATGCTACCTACAAATCCACCCTATATTAGGGACCTTAATATTTATTGAGTGCTTTCAAGATGCAAGGCGCTTGAATATACGTTACCTTAGTAGCCCAGTCACACAACTCTGAAAGGTGGTTATTATTAGCCCCCTTTTACAGATGATAAAACAGACTCAAAGAGATTAAGTAACTATCACAAGAGCACAGAAATGGTAATTGGTACAGCCAAGCACTGAACCTACATCTGCGCGAGTATATAGTTCATGCTTTTCCCACCAGTGTTTACTGGGTCCATTTCTGGGCAACTACATCAATTCATATTTGAGGGGAGACTTCGTATGCTGCCCATCACTGGTGTGACCCAGTGTAAAAACCAGATCTCAAATTTAGGTTAACTAGTGTTTGCTTATCCTTTACTCAAAGGGAATAATTAAAGTAGGAATTGGATTTTCAGAGACCTTGTATTCTGAGGCCTGAATATAATAATCTCCATTGCTAAAGAATTTTGAGCAGCAGGAGGAGGGGGACTTGAAGGATCATGAATATATGTCACATTAAATTCTCCCACTAAGTCGTACAAAGAGTCCCAGTGACTTGGCCCTTCGAGGCTTAGAGCAAGGCAATTTCTTAGTTCAAACCGCAGTTGTACTACTTTCTATTTGGCATATTATAATAAGTACTCAGTAAATATTAGCTGTACTTATTAATCAGCACCACAAGGAAAATATATAAAAATATTACAATATAGGAATTCCTGGGTGGATAAGGGTACCTGTAAAAACATGTGCCATGGGGCTTCCCTGGTGGCGCAGTGGTTGAGAGTCCGCCTGCCGATGCAGGGGACACGGGTTCGTGCCCCGGTCCGGGAGGATCCCACATGCTGCGGAGCGGCTGGGCCCGTGAGCCATGGCCGCTGAGCCCGTGCATCAGGAGCCTGTGCTCTGCAACGGGAGAGGCCACAGCAGTGAGAGGCCCGCGTACCGCAAAAAAAAAGTGCCATGATTTTTCACCTACATCTGAATATAAGTTAAGGTTCTTTTGTGATTTAGATTTTCATAAGAATAAGGAAACTTTTCTCTTCTTTTATCATTTGAAATTCATATGGATAATACTTCTAGGTTTTTCCTTGTAAATCACATAAAGAATTAACCCAGCAGTTACAGGGTGGTTGAGATATTGGTAGAACAGATTCTGCTGATTGGCCTTTGTGGTGTAGTTTACTTACTTGACTAATGTATCTCTCGGAGTTTTTCCCCATCCCTCTTGCCTGAGGTCTGCCAAGTCACTTTGTCTAGCGGCTTACATTTTCTACCCTTTTAAGTAGTTCTAGAAGTTTGGAACTTACAGCCCACATCAGCAGATTTGCCCTTTTGCGTTTGGCAAGAATCAGGGTTTGCCATGTGTTTCCAAGTAGAGGTGGGAGTATGGTGTTATAGAGATTCATGTCAGCATGACTCTGGAAACAGCGACTGTTAGATAACCAGTGAACTGAAGCCACAGAAGAGGATTGAGAACATTATTTTTCAAGCTGTTTATACCTGTAGAGATCTACAGCAACCCATGTATTTCTTCTTTGAGTGTTCATCTTTAGGATAAAATGATACACCTTTAAGAGGCATCATGTGACATCATTCATTAATTGAAGCTTTAAGTAATTTGGTCTGGAATCTAAAATACCCTAAACCTTATTTGACTTATGCAGTGTCTTTATCTTAACTCCTTTTTTTTTGACGATGACAACAGAGCAAAATTTAATTTGTAGTGTTTGCCAATTTCCATGGTATAAATACTCCCACCACGGCTGATTCTGAACTCCGAATGCAATATCAACCGTTGGCAAAATTCCCGAAAATTTAATAATCAGCCTTCTCAAGCTGTGACAAGTCAGCTCCAGCACCCCACTGGAGGCATATTGCCATACCTAAAATTGTGGCTATGTGTAATTGCTTGCTTTAAAAGGAGGTTGGAATTAGGTGATTGTACTCTTCCTTCCTTCTCAAAACCCAACTGAAAGTAAAAGTTGGTGGGCCTGGAGTAGCGAGTGCTGGGGAGCAGGGTGTCGGAATGGAATTTAAACTTCCTTTTGTTAGCTGGTAGTGTGTGTTCCTGAAAATATGGCTAGAAACTTTTAACGGAATGTTGATGTATCCATGTGTGTGAATTTTCAGATTACTGGAGTGAGAGTGACAAGGAAGAAGCAGATACTCCATCAACACCCAAACAGGACAGCCCTCCACCCCCCTACGATACATACCCACGGCCTCCCTCCGTAAGTTGCCAGTAGGAATATACTCAATATAGCATCAGATTCTTTGACCTGAGACATTATGTAGTGAATTACATGTCAGACCTTGGGGTTTTTAGGGGGAAAGAAAACAGGGAGTCTAAAAGCAATAAGGGAAAAAAATTTTAAGTGTACAAAGAGTATTTAATCAGGAGAAGCAGTCAGTCACCACAGATTCCACACTAGTAAGTATCTTACCAGTTTTATTAAGAAAACATACCATTTGTGTCAGAGTAGCCTTCATGAAAATGTCAACAACAAAAAAGTTTTTCTTAGAAAAAGATATATAAATTGACCTTATCTATTCTACACTAACAAAGTTAATTCCTATGTCCTTTAGAAGCAATTGTAAAAATTTATATTATATCTGTATTGAACATGTTTTGGCATGTAGCTTTTCAGGAAGCCATGGGGTCTGGTTTAATGTATATGTGTTTATGTGATGCTCTTCTTCTTAAGACTTCTTAAACCTGTGTAAATTATTCTGTGTATAGACTGTACCTTGATCTTCACAATTGTCCTGGTTTGTTGTATGCCCATTTCCCATCAGAATTACCAAAAGAGTCTCAATGCTGTCCCATTTTAGGCAATACATTGCATGGTCACGGTACCATAAGAGTGAATTCTGCCTATCTTGAGACTGAGTCTTCCAAATAGGAAATGGAAGCTGGATTTAAGGGACAATAGCAGCCACCTAATTCTACCTCCGTATTGCTACAGGGGATTGTTAACAAGAAAGGTGCTATGCAAGATGTTCATATAATTCTAGGCCACTTCTCAACCTTGGCTGTGCATGAGAATCGCCTCTGGAATGTTTTAGAAATGCAGATGCTCAGGCGTCATCCAGAGATATTAAATCAGAATATTTGGGACTGCAAACAGCTCACTGGACTGGACTGTGAACTTTTTGAGAACAGGGACCCCGTTCTATTCACTGTACATCCCTATGGCCTAGCACAACACTGGTACTTATTTATTAAGTGCTCAATAAATATTTCTGAAATGAATGAATGAATACTTTTGGCTAAGGACTAAAAGGAAAGTCACATTTTTAATTGAAATGTTTGATGACAGTATCTCTTACCTAAGGGAAAAAGGAGAAAAGTAGACAGAAATGCAGAATTGTTCCTCTCCGTATACACATTTCATTAATAAATGCTGCAGTGTACCAAGTGCAACAGACAAATGAAATAATGAAGTCAGTAACAAGATATAGTTTATATCATATTTTCCCTCTTTCCCTAAAACATCAGGGTCTAAATAGTTCCTTTAAATATTTGTAAACGTGGGAGAAAGGGAAACTGCAGCTTGACCAAACCGCTCTTTAATCATAGCAACTTGTGAATTTCAAGAAGGAAACTACTCACATTGTGATTAACATGTGGGAAGATAAACTGGCTGCCCACAGAAGATGCCACTTAACTTCTCCTTTACCCAGAGGGGAAGGTGCACTTTCACCTTAGTCGGGCTTTTCCTGGCCACAACCTCAGCCTCAATCGTAATGATCACATCTAACAAATCCGGCTCCTCCTGCCAGGAAGGGGCCTGGGCTGGTCTGCTAGCCCCCAGAGCTAGAGTAAGGCTTGTCCCGGTAAGGGTGCCTGCAAGACTTTTATAGCATTCACTTGATGCCCGTCCTTTTTCTTGGTTGTGCTTTGTGCTGTAACATATATTCCCAAACTTTAAATTCCAAGGATAAGAATATTCCATTTTTCTTTTGTGTTTATGTGCTCTGAAGTGGCTATGCTCAAGGCAAATGCTAATTCCCATCAGGGTGTAATCTCATCCTTTCTACATTTTTAACTCTCTAGAAAGTGCCACAGAACTGACAAGACCGTAAGAAAGCTTATCCTTGACACTCTAGGAGCAGACATTCACCTATGAAGAAGAGGAAGGCTTGTGTCCGATTAGAGGCACCTTGTTTTTACATCCAAAATCCTGTCTCCTTGCTCTCATCCCCAGACTCCATAACATCTGGAAATATGAATTTGGCAACAATTCAGGATTTTGAATGCATAGAGATTTCAAAACTTAGGATTTTTTTGTTTTTAGTTGCTAAATATTTCTTACATAGGCACTCACGTTGCCTTATACTTTGCTGTAAAAGTTTGCACTAGTATGTCACATTTTTCATGAGAGCCCAGCGTAGCTGTATTTCAATACATCCACGTTTCAGTCTCTTAAAATGTCAGCTGGGGCCTAACTTTGAGATGGTGGAAATCAAATGTGTTCCTTGGTGATAGGCATGGTCTGTTATTTCTGTGGAGACTGATCAGAGGCTCCTTTCCACAGATGAGTTGTGCCAGTCCTTACGTGGAAGCGAAACACAGCCGGCTCTCCTCGACAGAGACCTCTCAGTCGCAGTCATCCCATGAGGAGTTTCGCCAGGAACTGACTGGGAGCAGTGTGGTGTCCCCCATTCGCAAGACAGCCAGTCAGCGCCGCTCCTGGCAGGATTTAATCGAGACGCCCCTGACGAGCTCAGGGTTACACTATCTTCAGACTCTGCCCCTGGAGGATTCCGTCTTCTCTGACTCCGCGGCCATCTCCCCAGAGCACAGGCGGCAGTCCACCCTTCCAACTCAGAAGTGCCACCTACAGGATCACTATGGGCCGTACCCCTTAGCTGAGAGCGAGAGGATGCAAGTGTTAAATGGAAACGGGGGCAAGCCTCGAAGTTTTACTCTGCCTCGAGATAGCGGGTTCAACCACTGCTGTCTGAACGCGCCGGTTAGTGCCTGTGACCCGCAGGATGACGTGCAGCCCACAGAGGTGGAGGAAGAGGAGGAGGAGGAGGAGGAGGAAGGGGAGGCAGCAGGGGAAAACATAGGAGACAAAAGTAAGTATGCCGATGGAGATTCTCAGCCTGTATACACACATTCCTAACCTTTTCAAACTTCTTATTTTAAGAAAATAGAATTCTGTTTCCCTTTTTTCTTAAAATAATGGTTTTGCTGCATAGGAAGTCAGGTATCCCTTGGTGTCCCACTTTCAGAACTTGAGTAACTTGGGGAAAAAAAAGATGAGTAATGAAGCCTACATCCCAGTACACCCACAGCTAGAGCAAATAATTTTTTTTGGCCCATCTGCCTTTTAAGGTTGATGGCATTCATTTGTTTTGCTTCCTCCTCTTATCCACTTTCTTTTCACTTGCATGCATCATCCCTTTGGTCCACAGTTGTTGCCCCCTGAGTTTGGGTTCAGAAGCTATAAATGCTTCAAGCAGGGTGTTAGCAGAACCTTGGTTGAATAAGTAAGTGAATACACATACACACACTCACACATACATACATATATAACTTCCCTTTTCACCATGAGAAGGTTGAAAGGAAGAATCCAAAAGAATTTTTCAAAGAAGAAATTTTACATAGCATTTCTATTAACTTCAAATAGCAGAATATGTTTCTAGAAACCAATTTGCCAAAAGCATCCATTTACTTTCTTGGTATGTATGTTGATTGCAAAGCTCAATTTATGTGAATCCGCTCTTGAGAGAGACAAGTCATTAAGTAACCCTCTGATTGGCATTAAGAATATGTTTACTAGTTATCAAGTTATTTATCCAACATGCCATACCAAGCTTCTGTTTATAACTAATGTGATATACCAGTCCAGAAACCCAAGCTAGTTTAAGAGAAAGGCTATAACTCAGTTATTTTACTTAGAAAGAAAATCTAGTTCTGGCTATAAGAATTGAATATAAAATACCCCCAAAAATAGTATAGAAGAAATAGTATGAAATCTCTTTATTCAAAATGAAGTATGGGCCAATTAGTGCAGATGACCCAAGCTGGTGCTGATGAAACCAGTTACTGCTTTGGTCCCGCTAGGGCATTAGACTTCTCTTTTTAAAGGATACAAACGGACTGTGTCCTTCAGCCCATTTCACACAGTATGGAGACTTTGGTTACAGGATATATTAGTGTAACTTCTTCATCACAACTGGAAAAACAACTCAAATCTCACAGGTTACCAGCAGGTCAGGAGCCTCATGTCAATCTGAAGCTTGTCTCATTTAAAATGAGGGTTACTTTGGAGATAATCGACAAGAAAATACAGTGGGCCTTTTCTACTATCAAAATATGAGTTGCTTATAATAAAATTCATATGTTAAAGCAGTTTCCACGTAAAGTATATTTTAGCCATAATCTCCATGAGGAGCCTTTTAAAAGGTATACTGTTGGTTCAGGAAAGGTGATTTACCTGCCACGCCCTCACAACATTCACATCTATTAGAAATTGTAGAAGAGTCTTGTGGAGGAAAGATCTAGGAACCATGTCAGGCCTCTGTAGGAGTTCTGGCAAGCATGATAATATATTTTTAATATTAAGATGATTAGTATAAGTTGTTTTCTAAAACTTAACTAAGGATGAGTTAGAAACCTCCTTTCAACTGTTGTCCAGGTGCTGCACAACTGCTACAACTAAGTATGTGAGGTTTATTCAGCATTCTACAAACGCATTGGGGAAAATACTTCATCTCTGGCATTTTAAAATAAATTGTGTTGAAATTAGGCACAACCCTCTGAAATAGAGAATCCTGTTCATGACACATTCCATCATCGCCACGGGTACACGTCTTTGAGGCTGTCTTTTTCAACTGGCTAGATACTTAGCAGTTCCTCCTGGGCATTGTGTAGGGAGGACTAGAATGGAGAATACGTGTCCTAGGACCTGAAAGGCAAACCTAGCCCTGGGCTCGCCCTTCCTTCAGTCTCCACTAGCCCACAGAGCATCCCTAGTTAGATGGCGTTCGATTATTTTTTCTTCTAGTGTCTGTTTTTTGCTGTTTTGTTGATTGGATGTACTTTTAGCCATACAGATGTACTCCCAAAGTTGGTGGGTTTTTCCTTTAGGTTCCCGAATAAGTCAAGTGGGCAGTTATTCAATACTTTCCATCTTTTTCATCAGGCTCTCTCTTTGTGGAATGATTGCGATAAGGCAGAACCACCCTAGAAGTGTGTCGGTAAACTTGGTATTATTGCACATTCTGTCTTTGCGGTTCGATATCGTGGGGTAGTTCGCGTTATTTCAGTCTGATCTGTTTCACTAAAGGTGACCGTGCACTATCTTGCAGGGCGCCATTTCTTTCTGGGTATTTTTCTATAATCTTGCCACTTGATGTCTCAGTGTCCTTTAAACCATTCTCAACAGGGCAGTACGTTTCATGCTTGCCTGGAAGATGCTTCTTAACTTAATGGGGTACATGTTCGGCTTCCCAATGATGGTTTTTCTGCATTACTGTTTCTAATATTTAGGAGTGTGCAATTTGATGAGCACCTCCTTTGGGAAATATCGGCTCTAAAATCAGTGTTTTCAAAAGAATCTTCAAGGTCTAGTTAAGGAGTGTCTTATTCATGACTGCCCTGAGTCAGCCGTTAGGAGTAAGTATTCCAGGCTGCTTATTCAAATCAAGCTGTTTGCTGTTCTGTCAGGAGAGTCAAAATAATACATGGGAAAGAAGCTGTGGCCATCCCCTCAGCCTCACACTTACAGCATGCCCTCCGCCCGGAGCTCTCACTGTGCTACTGCTCCGGTCAGCAGGCTGCCGTGCTTGTTAGAATCAAAGACCAGCAGCGGTGTGTTACTAACTGTCCTGCTCGAGGCCAGCATGCACTGTGACCTACTAAAGTGAATTTGCACTAATCAAGTACAGACCTGCAGAGCAAATAAGTTTCACGTCCCTAGCTCCAAACATTTTCCTCAGTTTGCCAAGAAATTAAAAATAGGAAGTACCAGGCACGTGAGCAGAAGGAGCCATGGAGAAAATATAGCTTCTCTTCAGCTTTAAGGGTGAAGAATTATGGCACCAACCAAGCCCCTCTCGTGATCTATATTATATAGTGCTTATGAGTCTCCAGAGCAATCTAAGAAGCAAGATGTACCTAAATCTGTGACCTAGATGTTTTTTCATTTTCTTCGTACAGGTGGAATTTGGCCCTGCTTACAAGGTGTAAATTTAGTCTTCTTTAGAGCATACTTCAGTCTACGTTCTCATGGTTGAACTACCTTTTGTCTTATTTTTGAAATTCAATTCTCTAACTGAGTCATACTGTGATTTTTCTGAGGCTGAACTCATTTTAGTCTAAAGTGGATAGAACTAAAAGTACACAGATGAGACCTGTTGTGTTTTCCTTTGACAGAAAAGTCAGCTTGAATATTAATTATCCTGACCTACTTCACTGGCATTTGGGAGAAGACAACTAATTTCCTATTATCCCAATTAGCAGTTTCGAAGCTGACTGAGGTATAGGCCTTATAATACATCAGTGAAATTAAATTATAAATTATGTCAGCCTACGCAGCTTTCAAGGAGTATAAATCATAAAAGTGTGGGACAAAATATAAAGATATTATATTTATTCTTTATTCAGAAATCATCTGCCATAACACTAAAATACAGTTTTGGTTAATGCAGCTTGAGGTCTGCTTCTAATAGTTCTCCTTCCTTTGCCATACTAGGCGGTTTAGATGAGGTTTTGAAAGCTTTATCCCTTAATCCTGCTGATTTCCCTCTTGGCAGTTAAAAGACTACTCTTTGCTAGCCATGCATTCCTGGTGCCACCATGTACTCAATGAATTTATAATGTGCTCTTTTTCATTGCCTTAGGGATAACCTATCAGCATTCTAAGACCAGCATTAGCTTGGGCTTAGAAATCTAAAGCAAAACCTAGGTTTTTTTTTTTTTTTTTAGGGGGCTGAGGGTGGGAAAGATAAAATGTTACCTAGTAGCTACAGTACATATCAGGTTATCTGGCTAAAATATTTACTGATGCTTTCAAAATGAAATCTGCCAAGAAATGTATTTTAAATTTATTTTCTTAAATCTAACATCCATTGCACACCATTGGTAACTTAAGAGCTGTACAAAATGTGCAACTCAGTGCCCTAATATCTTAAATTATATAGGCAGAGAGGCTAGATAATGACTACCAATATCGTGCAGAAGAAGATAGATTAATCTTCTTCAGTCATTTTAAGGGTCTTAGAGTAATTTCCTGAAGAGTTTCTAAAAGCCATGAGTTTTATTTTTAAGAACATTCATGTAGGAAGTATGTGGGCAACGGGAAGATATTCCCAGAATATGAAATTGTGTTAAAGGAGAAAAAGGAGCAAGCTGAAAATAATAGAAAAATGTTGCAGCACTTTTTACTGTTTTATTTATTGTCTAGATAAATTATGTTCAAGCACGAAGAGTTTGGAAGAGCATAATAATCAATAATATCTTAAATTATAGTTCAGGTCTAAAGGGAATAGATGGAAAAGATATACAAGCAATGTGAATAAAAAGACATGCACCAAAAAGTCAGAGAAAGAATAGTAGAGAACCTTAAATATGTCACTTTTGTGAAGTTTAAGGGCACCATTCTTGGCGGTAATGTAACAAGTATATATTTTTAAAAAATGGAAAAATCTGGAAAGCAGTAAACAGATATTCTCTTAATACTGTATTGTCTGATTTTGAAGAAAGATTGTTAGAGAGACAGAAAACACTAAAGACTGGATATAAAGTAGAATGTAGCTATAATTTCAATATTGGTTACAGGTTGGATTTTTTAATCACACCTCCCTTGCTTTTTGGCTTAAATAATGAGGAAAAGGTAATTATCTAACTTACTGAAAGTTCAGAGGTGGGGTTGTTCTGGAGTAAATGTCATGGCTCTGCAGTGTCAGGACTCAGTTAACTTTTCTGTAATGCCAGCAGCTCTGAGCATCACTTCTCATAAGATAGCATCCAAAAGAGCCAAAGACCAGGCCCTATTCTTAGTCCTTTTTGTAAAATCAAAACTTCCTGGATCCTTCTGGCAGACTTGGCCCTAGATTTCATTGGCCAAGGCTGCATCATATGCCCCTGCCGAAACAGCAAGGGAAATGGAATGATTATGAGTTTAGACTAACCTTGATTTGTTATTAAGATCATGAAGAAAAGGAGTATACCAGACTGCCTATCATTACTATCTACATGAGCCTCTCTACTATTATGTATGTTATATCCTCAAATATATTTGTTCCAGTAATGTTTCACTCTTTCAGTGTGTATATGCAAACACACACCGCAGATCACATCATTTAAAAGTCTTGGCCCCAACGAAATGTTAGATAACAAAAGGGGGGTATAGGGCTTCCCTGGCGGCACGGTGGTTGAGAGTCCGCCTGCCAATGCAGGGGACACGGGTTCATGCCCTGGTCCAGGAGGATCCCACATGCTGCGGAGCGGCTGGGCCCGTGAGCTATGGCCGCTGAGCCTGCGCATCCGGAGCCTGTGCTCCTCAATGGGAGAGTCCACAGCAGTGAGAGGCCCGCGTACAGTAAAAAAAAAAAAAAGAAAGAAAAGAAAAAAAGAAAAAGAGGGGTATATATTATATAACCCTGAAAATACAGCAAGTTAGATATAATTATTGTTGACCTTTGAAATGAATAAGCATGTTTTCCTATAAACATTAAGTGATCAGAGGTTAGAATACAGTCTCTGGAGACATTCCTCAGTTCACATCCTTGCTTCCAAGTGGTATGACTGATCAAATTATTTAACACCAAAAAAAAAAAATTATTTAACACCTCTAGACCTCAATTGCTTCGTTGTTAAATGATGTGGTAACAGTACCTACCTTTTGAGGTTGTATGGGGATCAAATGAGGTAATGCCAGAAAGCACTTAAGTTTCCATTTCTGACACTGTAAGTCTATCCAATAAATGTTTTATAATTATGTAATTTATGTAGATTTCATACAGATTTGGATTTAAGCAAAAAGGGCAATTACAATACTTAAATAGTGAATTAGTCCTGGCAAACCTCACTCAATAACATTTACCTGACTACATGACCTAACTTTGTTTAGCTCCAGCTACTGAGTTGAACCATATAAATTGATGTTTTTGTAGCTCAAAATGATGAAATATCAACAATTTTGTATATTTCAACACAATATATTAGCTGTGCTCTAGGAGCTAAAATAGAAATGTCCCTCATTTCACATTATTATCAATCACTCTTCCTTTCCTTTTTGACTTTGGACATTTGGGAACTCAAAAGAAACTTTGTATTCCAAATAGTAATAACCTTCTCATATATATCTACTGAAATATGTATTTATAGACCTTGCCATTCAGGTTCAGATATTTTCCCCTTTTAGAGTTCTACCCTAACAACCTGGTCTGACCTAGATGCCCCTTCTCCCGCCTACCCCACCACTTCTCATCCTTGAGTATGTTACCCTGTTTTATAATCTTCACAGCTTTACAATTTGTGTATAATATCAAATATTGTTTGCTGATTTATTTTCCATTTCCACTCACCAGAGTGTAAGTTTCTTAAGAACAGGGATTTTATTCCTGTCTTGTATACCCAGTGCCTAAAACATTATATGGTCCATAGTAGGCCAGGCACTATTGGATGAATGAGTCAGTGAGTGAATGAATAGTAGCTAAACCCTTTTATCACTTATTCTTTTCCATTCTATTATATAGTAGTTAAAACTAAAGTTATTTTTTATTCATTGTGTGACGTAAAGTCAAAACATGGCAAAATTCTTTATTTGGGGTATTTTGTAAAGGGAAGGACAGGACTGCATGTGTTCAGCATATCCTCTTCATGCTGGGTACCACAGAGCTAGGATACTAATAACTAGAATCACTGCTCTTTGTATTATGGCTCATTTATAGTCACTTTCTCTATGCTGAAACCATTCTTTTACTGTTTTATTCCCATTTCAAAGATGAAGGCCACAGAATATGACATGTGAAATAAGCAATTCATTGTTAGAAACTGGATCTTCCAGCACCCCTAGGCAGTTGATTTTCCTACCAAAATCTGCTGCCTATCGAAGGAAGTCTGGCTCCCTCAGAAGTCACTCATCACCTAGCTTCATCCTGATTCATTTGTAAAATGTGTTGAAATTGCAACTTGTACTTTAACGAATAACCAATAGCCCGCATCAGCCAGGAAAATATTCTCAGAAGTTTTATAATAAGTAATGAAGCCAGATTCAGTTGGCAAAAGAATGAATTCTAGATGCTACAGAGTCATACCGGCAGAAGATGTGGACAGATAAGTGTTAAAGCTCACATAAAAGGATGACAACCCCTCACCAGTATAGGTAAGACAAGTTATGATTTACAGTTTGTTTTACCAAGAAAGATGATTAGATTCATCCATACTGCTACTTGTTACTATTTTCACACATCAAAAAAGGCAAACCACTTCCTTCAGATCAGTGGTAGCATATAGTCAGTTTCTCAGCAGAGTTTGTTCTAGCTCATTTTGTGAGAACGTGTTCTAAGTTTAGACTCCTTTTACCTTGGTCACCCTTGCCAGAGAAAGCTGAAGGTCACAAACGCCTCCTTTTTTTCCCTCTACGTATGAAGTCTACCTCCTATGGTTACCAACTACTGGAAGATTGTAGGTTAAAACATAATAGGAATGCACCATAAAACATGCCTTGGAAGTTTTAAAACTTCCCTGCATGTTTTTCTTTTATTGTTTAATTGAAAAGTAGTAACTTGCTTGTTGCTAAATAAACAAGCTAACTAATTAAAAAAACAGTGATGAAAGTGAAAAGCAACCCTCTCTCCTTCATTTTCCCCAGAGGTAACTTCTGTTAAAAGTTAAAGCTTTAAAAATTCTTGTATGAATTTGTTTTTCTCATATGTCTTTTTCCTGTAACTCACTGTGAGTAGCGAGGTGAGGTATGGTTTAGTTGGTTTCAAGTTAGTGTATTTCCTCAGAAATTTTTTTTAACATCTTTATTGGAATATAATTGCTTTACATTGTTGTGTTAGTTTCTGCTGTATAACATTTTTTGATGTGACCTTAGTTTATAATATAAGCAGCAGTCTTCTGAGATTATTTACATACCACCTCAGAACCCAGCCCCAATCCCAGCATATATCACCCTAGAAAATGCAACAGTTACCTGTTGACTATTTCAAAAACGATGGAAGGAGAAATGTGAGAAGGAAGAAATGACAATGGCTGTATATGCACGCTTACACCCTGCACACACACACTCATAATCGTGTGTCAGAAGCTTCTTGCCTACCTGCCTAATGCCTTAGGGCTCTATGACTTTTGCCCACCCTCCTTTATGGGGGTCTTCCAGTAATGTCAACTTATCCCAAAGCTCTGTGATGAAAACAGCTAAGCCAGAGCCAACTAGCTAAAAAGCATAGCAAGTCTAGCCTTCAAAAGCCAGAATGTAGAACTCAGAGATGGGCTTCAGAACCACTGTGTCCGGTGGTCAGAGTTTTTTCACACATGACTTTGGCTTTAAACCTTTTACTAAACCATCTCCCTTACTTCTTTTTTCCAGCGTTCTCACTAGTTCCATTCTTCTGGCCTCCCAGACTTTCTTATGTTTAGCCATAGGCACCTTAGACCTAATAGTTGGTCTTAATGGCTCAAACTAGTACACTCTGAAATTTTTCCTTTAATGTGAAAATATTCTCATTAGTATAACATCCAATAAGGGAAAAGTACCTATTACTATGTATTTTAAATGCAAAAGTGACAGTTGGTCATTAAAAAATATTTTAAATATTTAAACCTCATCTTTGAGAACTTCTAGAAGGTTCTTGTCTCAGGTATGTACTATGACAATTTCATATATGCTTGTTTCTATTACAAACACAGAGTATACCAATAAAATCAACTTTCTAGGCTATTTCACGGAAACTGTAGAGTACTTGAAAATAAGAGTGACAGTTATTATACTCATGGATTCATTTCACAGCTATAAATTCTTTAACATTCTTAGTCATGGATTCCCTAATATTTCAATATCTACATTTAGCCTACTAAAATGTAAACTAAACCTCCATTTTGTACTTTTAGTTTGCTGTTATCAATACATACTCTAATTAGTTCTACGCATGGATTTATTCATTCATTCAAGAGACATTTACTGTTTATTTACTACGTGCCAGGTACTATGCTAAGAGTATATCTAGCTCTTCCATAAGTCTACTTACAACAAAAATTTGTAAATAATCTTTGAAAAATAAGAAAAATCTTTCTGATAACATAAAACAGAGCAAATAATTCAAAGTATGCAGCTTCTTTCTTACGTTGTGCCAGTAATTTCCCCTAATAACCAATTGATAATATTATAAAAATGATTCTTTGAGAGATAGCACAAGGTATTCTATGTTCACTTTAAGGTACTTATCACTTATACAAAATTTATAAAACTGGTTAGAATCGGATGAGATCACTTTTAGAGCTACTTCTGATTTGGCTCATTCCTTAAACATTATGGTTGGGGCAGATACATCCTGGTTACTCAGATATGCTAATTAACTCAAATCAGATGTCTAAAAATCCCCATTGATTTCTATAAAATTAGGAAGTATTTTCTCAATCATCAAAGAAATATCAATCTATGATCAGTGTAACATTATATATAGGCCATGATATTATACTGACTTAATACTATACTGACCACAAGATAAATATTTCTTTGATGATTGAGAAGATGCTTCCCAGTTTTATAGTACAGCTAATATGGAATTTGATTATCAGAAAAACCTATTATTAACCAAATACAGAAAATTATACTGTATTTTGAAAACCTATTTTAGGGAAATTTGAACCTTAACATTTTAAACAGAGTTTTTCACTTTCTTCCACATTTATAATACCATATGTTCCATGATTTTGAATCTGATATATTTATTGTGCTATTTCTCTTTTGATAAATTATCTGTAGAGTTTATTGACTTAATACCCAAGATCTATATTCATTTAAGACCTCTGAATTTTCTCAATCATGACTTTATTGGTTCCTTTCTCTTAATATTTTCCTTAAATTGTTGTTGTGGTTGCCCTGATTTTGAGTCTATTCTGTAACCTTATGAAATGGGTATTTTAAAGCAGTCATTCACTTTAGGATTCTTGGTGGGAAAAAATAGCCCATAACTTCAATACCACTAAACTTAAACTTTACTCTTTTTCCTCTAACATCTGTGCTGTTTTCTCCTTGTTCTTTAATAATGCCAACAAACAGGGGTTTTCATGCCTTTTCTAAAAAGAACAGGGAGGAGGGACAGCTTGGAATCAGTGTGGCTGCAATATGACTCACTGCCAACTCTGACAGTAAGCCCCACCCCTCACTTTGTATTCTATTGTCTTATACCCTATGTGGTTGCTGGGCAGCCATCTCTTGATTTTAGCATCCTGGCTTCTAAGATTCATGATAATCTTTTATTAACCTAATTAGAAGGTTTGCGCCTCAGCACTGGAGGTAGGAAAGATGTTTACCATTCCAGAAATAATTCTGTACAAATATTGAATATCTTTGCTGAATCATTAAGTGAAAAGTTAGCCTTAACTTTGAAATCTTCTTTAAATGTATAACACCTTTTTTTGTTTGTTTGTGTTACTGTGAGTAGTGTCTCTCTTGTAAATGCTATGAAACCCATTTTAAATGCTTTATATTAAGGTAAAGAATTCATTTAATAATAGATAAGTTGTTTTTTATTGGAGTAAGCATATAACATGTGCCATACTATGTGTAAATGTGCATAATGATTAGCTATCGCACCATAGAAATTAGAGTATAAAATAATCCGTCCTCCCACCCAATACGGAAATACCTTTTACTCACTTGAAGAATTGTTATTGAGACTCTGCTTGAATGTTTTAGGGACTTAGAGCTTAGTGCCCCCAAAGACAGGGCATTCCATATTGGACAGCTCTAGTTTAAAAGGTGTTCCTTGTAGTAATATAAAAGCTGACATATTATTTTTTACATCTTTATTGAGGTATAATTGCTTTACAATGGTGTGTTAGTTTCTGCTTTATAACAAAGTGAATCAGTTATACGTATACATATGTTCCCATATCTCTTCCCTCTTGCGTCTCCCTCCCTCCCACCCTCCCTATCCCACCCCTCTAGGTGGTCACAAAGCACCGAGCTGATCTCCCTGTGCTATGCGGCTGCTTCCCACCAGCTATCTACCTTACGTTTGGTAGTGTATATATGTCCATGCCACTCTCTCTCTTTGTCACAGCTTACCCTTCCCCCTCCCCATATCCTCAAGTCCATTCTCTAGTAGGTCTGTGTCTTTATTCCTGTCTTACCCCTAGGTTCTTCATGACATTTTTTTCTTAAATTCCATATATATGTGTTAGCATACAGTATTTGTCTTTCTCTTTCTGACTTACTTCACTCTGTATGACAGACTCTAGGTTCATCCACCTCATTACAAATAGCTCAATTCCGTTTCTTTTTATGGCTGAGTAATATTCCATTGTATATATGTGCCACATCTTCTTTATCCATTCATCCGATGATGGACACTTCTACTCGGTTGTCAATCTTGACATTGAAAATTGGAAAAATACAGAGCAAGGATTTGAAATGCTAACATGTGGAACAGGGATGAGATAGTCTTTGAAGTTCCAGAGGATGTAATGGGTACAGGGAGGCTGATTTTAGATTGATATGAGGGAGAACATTCCAATGGTTGCATTTACCCATGACTGTAATAACTGGTCTTTGTCCGCTTAGAAGGCTCCCCGTTACTCAGTGTTTTAAGGAGGGGCTGAAAACCAGCTACCAATCAGGGCTTCCTGAGCCAGCAGGACAGTTAAACATGATGGCTTCTTCTAACTCTAAGGTTTTTATGGTTCTCTTCAGCATAATGGCCTCACCTTTGCTCTCTTGTGTGCTCTGCACATTGTACATGTTCAAAACTATACAATGGAATTGTGTTATCAAACATAATTTATGTTGCCTCATCTCTGAGCTGAATGCATATAATCACCTTAACTTTATAACCTGTGGCATAAGTTCTAGATAACTCATGATCCTGGTTACCCACATCTGTACACCTTATTTCTCTTTAGTGTCTCCAGGCCAAGTGTACTGGAACTGTTACAGTGATCTAGACAACATATTTTTGTGGGCATGATTACCTTAGTTTTAACCTACTCACTGTTGATTCATATAATGCTTTTATTGTTGTAAGTTGTAAGTTAGCATCCCACACTTATGTTACCAAGTTGTAAGTTAGCATCCCACACTTATTTATTTTTTGACCTAAATGCAGCTATTTATATTTCTTTCTGTTAAAGTTTTAACTTCTCAGCTTTTCACCCAGCAATATTCAATCCTGTTACAAAAGTTTGGACTCTCAGTTTTATTATCCATGATACTAATCATTCCTCCTGTTGTTGAATAACCCTCCAAAGTTCTAAGTATCCTTTCTATGTTTTTAACTGCTTCACTGAATAAGGAAAGAACATTTGTAACAAAACATTTTAAAGAAGAAAGGAGCAAAGACAGAGCTGTGAAGCATTCAGTCTGAAATTTTACATACGTTAATTTCATTCAGTCATTCAACATCCTTATCTGGATCCAGCTAATAGTAATATCACTAAGTCCACTTTATAGCACTTTATTCATAAAGATATTATGCAAAATTTCATCATATGCAAAGCATACTGCCCTTGGCTTTCCACTTGTCTCCCAACCTAGAGATACTGTCCGGGAAAAAAAGCCAGTTTAAAATGCTTCATTTTTATTGAATCCATGTTGGTCCTTCAAATGAAATTAAAAAATGATACTCCTCCCAATAATAATCTATTCTAAAACTTTATCATGTATTTATATCAGGTTTATCATTGTGTTCTCTGAAGAACACATGCAGGGTTTTGTTTGTTTGGATAGGAGAACTCTCTCTTGAAACAGTAAGCCTCAAGGCATTCTGACGGTGGCCCTGAGATAATTTCCAAAAAGTTCATTCAGTTCCTAAGATTATTCTGCTAGTTCAAAGAGACCACAAAATGGGTCCTTTGGTAAGATAGTCCCTTATCTCAAGAAGCATGTCTTTTAAATTTACTAGTGTAAAGACTTTTCTCCTTGCAGGAAACACCTAAAATATCATTGAAGTCATATACTTCCACTTTCCTTTGTCATTCTTTTTTCTTTAAAAAAATTTTTTTGAGCTCTGTCTTCAGCTTTTTCACAGTCCTCAGCTGAACATTTGCCTTCCTGGCACTCTTCTTACAAGCAATTGGTATTATTTTCCACTCATTCATTTAGAGTAGCCTCTTCCATCTTTTATAGAAATCCTCCTTAAAGCTTTTTCTAAGGAATATCCTTGTAACTGTCTTGGCTGGAGCTGCATCTCCTTTCCTTCTCTCATTGGGACAGTTTATGTTTGTATTACTAGAATTGCATTTTTTAAAACTACCGATCATTCAACATTTATATTTGCCTGTCTAAAGTTTTAAAATCATATTTCTTATCATCTAGGGTCCATATCCGACTGTGTGTTTTCTCTCCTCACCACTAGAAAAAACAAAAACAGTTAAGCTTCTTCTAGTCCCCTTCATGTCTAAAGTGCCACTTAGTTCTTCCCTGTTGTTCAATGTTAGATTCCAAATAGATTTTACTCATTTCTTTATATTTTTGAGACATGAAATTACCAGGGCTTTAATGCACTCAGCAATTACAAGTATTAATCTCGTTTTTAATGAATTAAATCCTATAGTTAGTAAACTGGTGACAAGCAAAAAATATTGGAGCTCAGGTTATATTGTTTCATATTTTTTCCTCTTCAGAAGGTTTCATAGAAGCTGATCACCAGTTTTTTTATTCTGCAAATAATTGGAAAACCGGAGCTGTAAAAATTAGGTTGCTTCATTAGGACAGTTTGCAAGATTTTTAATCTTTTGTTCTTACATCATTCAGTCAATACCAGAATGTGCCAGGATAAAGTATTAGGACCACACAGACCTTGGCCATTTATAGAATCCTAGGAAGAGTAAGTAAATAAGAATACCAGGGATTTCTAGTAACTTATTTTTTTAGCCCAGAGTCCTATCCCTGATCAGCCATATTCCTTGGTCAGCTGCAATCAGTGGTTCCTGAGAATTAGCATTTCTACACTGTAACTAACTCACATCTATCAACTGTAGCTTCAAATTACAGAAACAAGCTGCATTCAAACCTCTTCATGTTAAGCCCTTTTATATAAAATAATAATATCTTGGTAGTAAAAAACTGTACTACCAATTTCTGCTCTAAGCAGTTTATGGGGTGACACTTTCATACTTATGTTTATTGGATAATCTTGCTATAATGTATCCAGTGCTAGATATGTGCTGCCTGTCTATAAAAGACAAGGATATTTCTTGAAGATGATCTCTTTTGTTTTGATTTTTAGAGAATACATGATAAGATTTCATGTGTGGTTTAATGAAAAGTAGTGTTGAGCTGCATTGTCCATGTTCCTTGATATTTTCACACATAGTGATATATGTCTCCTATCTGAATAATTAACACAATAATTAACGAACAAACTAGATTTAGCCCTTAAAAAATTACTTTGCTAATAGTTCACTGAACATATGTGTATTAAACAGGGTTTATAGCATATACTTCATTGTCATAGAACCAAGGCTACAAAGATACTGAATAAAACTATTTGGAGGATTTATAGCTTACAAAACACTGCATGCTGTTGGAAGAAGAAAGACACGGGTATCCAAAAATTGATTTCTGATTAATTATAATATGGAGAATAAAAAAGGGAATGGAATAACTATTCTATAATTCCAGCTAAAATTTAGCAATTCCACCTATTATTTTGAGCAGTGATCTTGTTAATAACTTCCGGGCTTTTAGAGTTTAATACATACACCCCAACAATAATAATGAGACAACCAAACGATATGAATGACTCACTGTTTAGGCATCGGTATTGTTTCCACTGGTGACTTCAAATCACTCTTCAGTTTCTGAAATATATAGAGAAGTCCTATGCATTGCTGACATTCAGGACTATCTTTTTAGTATATTGAGATGATTGACATCAAACTAGGGGCTTTCAGCCAGTTAAACTATTTTCACAAAATGCAGATCTGTTCTATTTCACACTATATCTTAAGCTTAAAAAAGTAAAAGAAGGAAAAGGGACATAATGCAGTTTGTTTTACTTGACAATCATTAAAAGCCTGCTATGCAGGGCTTGGTTATCACCCCAAAGGTAAATCATAAGAGCAATAAACTGGATGTTTTTAACAGGTCATATATCTGACCAATGACTAAAAACTCAAGAATATTTTATTGTATCTGCAATTGAGTTTAGTGGAGTTTAAATGATGAGAATTGTGCCTATGAAGTTATAATTCTTATGGCTTAAAGAATAAGAGCAATCTGGAATACTTTCATAGTTTTCTGTCGTGACTTGTTCTATTGGTTTCCAAGTTAAGTAGAATTATGATGTATTAATTTGTCTGCCTAACCAAACTTTTATTCTATTCATTGCTCGATCTCTAAAATCAGAGCTTGTCTTAGATTTCAGATATCTGACAAGCTTGTATATTGTACCCAGTAGCTCATAATTCAGGTGGTTATTGCCTAATTAAATGAAAGTATGAGTGATACAAGCCATTAGGTTTCAGAAAGGTAGAATACTAATTGCTATGTTATCATTGTCTCTAATAAGATGACTGAATCTTTAGAAAAGCCATTTAATTGATCCAGTGATACTATAATAAATCAAATATTTTTAGTGATTGGAGAATGCTTTTATTCATTTAGAATTCATTTAATTGTAGTGGATTAAAACAATCTCAAGTAGATTTTCCAAAAAGATTATTAAAATAAAAGCATGTTATATTCTAAAAGTTTAAAAAAAGGAATAAACAAATAGGTAAATCATTGAAATATTTGGGTAAATTTTGGCTACTCTTCACCTGTTAATTTTTTAATATTTTACAGAAATATAGAGATGAATCGATATATAATATGGCATTTTTAACTGTTAAAACAGTAACTAGTGGTTGTGTTATAATGGTATCTATTTTGCCTGATCCATGTGGTATAGAAACCTAGCCATTCAAAATCTTCTTAAAGGACTAAGTTTTGGACATAGCAATAAACCCATATCAAGTAATTTGGCTGCAACACCTTCCAACATCTCTCCCAAGTTAGCAAGGTGCTAAGATTTTTTTGCAGTAGTTCCTTCTAATCAGCCTCTGTGAACAGAAGACCTTTTGAGAATGTAGTTATAGGCTACATTTATAATTAAAAGCTAGCTCATCCTGAATCTTAGTAAAATTTTGACTCACCTCATCTACTCTGAATATGAATGACATGTGAATAACTTGACAATCTAGGTCATTCAAAGAAAACACCCTTTAGCAGTGGTTATGCTATCACTTCATGTAAGGTCTAGATCATTCTTCTTTGACATAACAGTGCCATAACTGGCATTCTTTGACCTCAGTGACCTATCTTCCTAAAGTTTCCCCCTCTGCCACATAATTCACATCAAAGACTTGAAGTAGAGACATATATACACTAATATGTATAAAATAGATAACTAATAAGAACCTGCTGTATAAAAATTCATTAATTAATTAATTAAAAGATGAAGTAGATCTTCTTACTAAAATGGAAGATCAAGTGAAGTAAAGCATTTTATCCAGTTGTTTAATAGAATACTTTATTCAGTTTGCACCTCATATACTTAGACATTAAATTAAAATTATTTTAGTAACAATTCAATTTAAGTAATATTTATGGAACAGCCACAATGTCCTGAGAATGCACTCTGCTAAGTGCAGGAAAAGCAAGCATTTTTAAAAATCAAAGAATCAGTAAGTTTGCCGTCTAATGGGAGAGAAAAGCATCCACATGTAAATGTACAGTATATTAAGTGTTTTAAAAGATGGAACATGTTAAGTTCCACGAAAGCAATTAAGAGGTTTCATTCTTTCTACCTCGTGAAATTAGACAAGGTGTCAGAGAGGATGTGACTTTTAAGCTTAATGAAAGATTTCACCAGGAGGAAAAGAAAAAAGTGTTACATTCTATGTGGTTAAAAAATATATAGCATCAGCAAGGGCAGAAATGAAGAAAAACAAAGAACAATTTAGAGAAATACAGCATGTAGTATAGATGAGTAGAGATGAGACAAAAACTATGCAAGAACTAAATTATAAAAGTCGTGGTATTCCATGCCCAGAAGTTTGGATTGTATCCCAAAAAACATGATGGAGAGCCTTTGGAGATCTCAGTAGGAAAGTGCTGTAATCAGACGTCAGTTTCAGAAAGGTCACTGTCATGGCAGTACAGAAGATGTATTGGTGTGAGAGAATACAAGTGATGGGGAGACCAGTTAGAAAACTATTTGAGCAGTCCAGATGAAAGTTATTATATCCCCTCTACAAATGTGGAGGCAAATAGTTATCTGTTCAAAGGAAGATCCACAGGTAGAGTAGAGCTTGAAGAATCTAATGGAAGCTTGGAGCACCCCAATGGGGAATTGGAAATTGAGCTAACCAAGCACTAATAAGAGGTCTGCCAAGTGGCCCTGAATAACCAAAAGTCAGAAAACCCAAATTTAGAATGGTGCCAATCGGCATGGATAGACAATTTTTTCTAGCAATGCTCAGTGGCCAGGTAGGAGTAAGAAAGCAGGAGTTGAATACTGGAAAGTGTATGGGTAGTACCTATCCAAGAGGGTGAGGAGATTGAGGGTTCTAGTCAGAGTGGTTCGAGTTGGATAAGGAAGTGAATGCAGGAGGGGGGGCTGTGTTCTTAATTAGATCAAAGATTAGACACAGGGAAAGAGATAGAAGAGAAAGCTGTAATCAGGGAGAGCTGTAATACTTCAGAGGTGACATGGTTCCCCATGATGACAAGCTGAAATATGTGTTCTTGGATTTGACAGTAAGAATCTAACACAGAGGGCACTTATTTCAAAATAACTCTTCAATATCCCTCTTTTATGTTTGTATCTTGAAGAAAAAAATAAATTTTGGAACACTTGGCCACATTAGTGTGTAAAGTAAGCTGTCTAATGGTAAGAGGGAAACACCCATTGATATGGGAAATAAGTCCCATTTGTATTAACATGGTTTATTATATCTTTCAGTTATTTGGTGAAATATATTTAATGAACATAACCTGAATTATAGGGAAGTGAAAACTGAAGATGTTTTAACTTGCTACCTCCATTCTAAGTAAATCTCAATTCATTTTAGTCAAGCTTACAACATCACGAACTGACCAGTCTTTGAATAAAATAATTGTAAATATGATATCAAGGACATTCTGAACAGAATGATTGGATTATATGTACTTGTCCTTTTACTTTCACTGTTGTCTTAGGAAAACTCTTTTCATCTTTCCTGTGGACTATACCAGTCTGTTGAATGAAAGACATTTCAGTGATTTACCTTTTCTATAAAGGTATGCTACATAGTCTGGACCTGAAATGCAATCTGCAAAGCTAGGCATGCCCATAAATCTGAATCTTTCATTCTTTTCTCACATAGAGAGAAAAGGTATTTTTCAACATGGAAAAAATACTATAATAGAGTTGCCTTCCCTAAGGTAAAGCCAACACATCTATAATATGGTGCATTTAGTTTAAATCTTGTAGGTTTATTGAACATATTAATCTATCACAAATAATAGGTAACATTTTTTAATGAGTGCTAACTATTCTAAGGCATTATTCTAAGGTCCTTGCCTAACATAACCCATTTAATCTTCACAACAACCCTAAGAGGTAAATACTGTTATTACCCTCATCTCCTAGGTGAGGAAACTGAGTTTAAATAACATGATCCAGGACTCCTTGATAGTTAATAGCAGATCTGAGATTCAGACTAAGACATTCTGACAGCAGAGTGAATGCTCTCAGCCACATATTGCCTCTCAGATCTATCATTTTCATTCAGGCTAAAATTTAGCAAAATGTTTCCTTTTTCTGTGTATATATTAGACCTATATAAAAGAAACTACAACATTTAAATTTTATTACAGCAAGTCAATATCACCATTAATATGCTCTTTCAAGTAAATCAAACCCTGCACACCACTTTACCCTTTATTACTAAAAGTTGTAATTAGTGTACTTGCCAATTTTAACTGATCAGTATCCAAAACTCATGTACCTCGATTTGTATAAATAGTGGAACAATTCCACCACTTGAGTCAAAACTCTTAGTATTTTAAACTTTGACATGATTCCTTTTATAGTTAGTTTGTGTCAAGATAATACTGGGATATTAAAAAAAGAACTAATTCCAAAGAATTAAGTCTTGAGACCAATTTGAAAAGTATTTTATGTGGTAGACAAAGTTACTTCAGTTTTTTCTTCCAAGTTCTACTTTATCCATCTTCTTTGAAACAATCCAAATCTTTCTGCCTTTTTTCTTTTTTTGGTATCAGCTAAAGGATCTTTTTGTTTATTAATTTTTTTTAATTTTGTGGTGGAGGTAGGGAGTAGAGAAGCGACAGATTTAGGAGTAAAATTGGAAGATGCCACTGATCTTTCCAGTTCCTACTCACAGGTACCAAATCTGACGTATTGTGGATTACTGTTTTCTCTCATGATAAAACATTGCTTCCTATCACCTCTTACAAATCTGAAAAGTTGTTTCATATGCCCTGAAAGTAATTATTAAAGAATGCACCATTCACACTTTCATCTATTTCCAACTTCTAATTTCTCATTTGTACTATGCAGTACGTAGTATGAAATGAAAAGTCATTACCAAAGTGAACTCTAGTGAAATTCTCATATTTTCCACATCTTCTTTGGAGATATTGCATATAAAAGGACTTTATAAAGTGGAAAGCAAAACACAAATGTTAGTATCATAATTGATTTGCCTTCAGAATATTTACACTAAATTGAGGAAGAGTAAAAGTTGTTCAGGGCTACTTCCTATAACTCCTAAATCCTATTTAAGAAAACCAAATTCAGAACCAGTTTTAACCCATATGTTCTGGCTTTTGATTTGATGTCTTAGTAGTAAATGATGTGGGTATCTGAAACCCACCTTTCTTAGCAGATTGCCTTGGTAGCTCCTGATGTAAGGTAGCATTTCACTGGAGCTTCAGGCTTTGTCAATGCTAGGTACAGAAGCCGCATTTGATTTCAGCTTGTCTGTTTCTACGGGGAGCAATGTACTACAGTTCTTTCCACTTCCCAGGCTGACTTCTTCATCACCATGGAGACCAGATCTTCCCACACAAGTAAGATCTGCAACCATTCCTAGTATGGCTAAAACTAAGGCCTTGGAAACCAAGGCCTTCTATAATTAAAGTGTATTGTTTTGTTAAAGAAGAGTTCCTGCTTCTGCTTTTGCAGTATTTATTGATTTTCTACAAAGAGAAAACAGGCTTTCTAGTGCTGTGCTGAAGATTTACAATAAGGAGAAAGAAAATGTCATCATGACATTTTCCTTGGTCAAGTTCTGGTTTTGTGTGTATTAATGGTGTATACTCCACTTAGTCAGTTACTGTGGAGGAATGTTTCCTTTCAAATTATGTGACGGTTTTCCTAAATAGTAGATAACATATTTAATCTACACTTCATGGTGGTCTTAAAATGCTGCTTTTAATTTTGGTTTTGGATTGTCTAACTTTGTTTCTAAATCCAGTATTGGAGTCTTTTAGATTAGTTCTGCACTTGGTCACAATAAGATCAGTATGAGAAAACTTATTCTAGGACCTTGATCATAACTCTACATGGATTTAACAAGAAAGGATTGGTATAATGTATCACTGTAAATCCAGTTATAGTACATCCAGATAGAGCAGCTCAACTATCTATAAAAGATCATATACACCAGTACAACTTATTGTAATGTGTTCTCTTTTTAAATTTTATTTTATTATAGTAATAATGTATTCTTTTATATATATAAATTAGTATCAATAAAAAAGGGCCAAAGTTCTGCAGAGTTCTTTGATGGTCACATTTGTTAAGGAGGTACTAATTACACCATAGCTGCTATCATTGTTTCCTCACCTCCCCCACAAATGGCACCAGTCAAAAGAGATGGTAAGGAAGTCTTAAGTGGAACTTAAGAATTCCAAATTCACCCCTTGATTTGCACATCCTTACAAATTCACATATCTAGTTCGACGGTTGTTTTTTCACCTGAGAGAAGACAGCATGGTCCTTGTTTAATATAAATACACTAAATAGGAATTACGAAAAAGCCTGACTTCAATTAAATATGGAATTGTCCATAATTTTTAAAAGATATTATGAATAAACTGGCACCATAAAGTTGCTGTAAATTAATTAATTTACAAATGGAAAACAAATTTGTTAATATAATTGGATTTTTTGTTTTGTTCACTAGCGGGAAGTTAGCAATTCATTGCTATATTTGAATACAAATTAAGTTTTACAATATGGAGAACCTTCTGACATTTCAAACATTTGAATTTTGCAAAACGAGCTCTCACCCTAATGAAGTCCCTGTATGATTCTAGTTTTCTGTAATTACACTGGGGAGTGTGAAATTCAACATGTGATGCTAAATGTTAAACACAGATATAGCTGGAAACCTTTTGCAAGAGCTATAAAGTCATTTGTATTTTTCCATAAGAACACTGAGAGTCAGCATATATCCAACTCTTTAGTAAAACTTACTTTCTTTAAAAGGACAATTCTATACAATTTTGTCAGGAGTGGAAAAAATGAAACGCATATATAATAGGGTATTTTATAAAAAATATGTTCTTAGATCCCATAGTTTTCCATCCCAAATGTAAAATGAGTTTGTTGGTGCAAAATGTAATAACCAGTAATTTCAAGACAACTAAGACTGAGTATGAATATTCATTATTCTAACCTCTGAGTTTTTTGCTAAGATGGATGTTTGTGCTAATTTGCTTACATCCATGCTGTATTTCTAATAAACATGATTTTATAGTGGTTTTTACCAAAATAATTTTTTCTTCTTATCGTGTACACAATACATTTTAAATACCTAAAAATGTAATAATTTAAATATCACAGTATGCAGATGACTCTAACAATGGGGATTTATGAGAATAGTCTCTGATATAATTATTATAGATTGAAAAATAAGGGAGAATATGAAAATATTATTGATGAAGGGGAGAGATTGGATTTATAGCAGATTTGAGGTAGAGAAAAATATGAATTCTGATAAGTAACTGTTGAGATAAAATTTTAGATTATTACAAACACCTTTTGAATTTTCTTTTCCTTTCTTGTCACTTGCTTTTCTGGGGAAGGTATTTTTGGTTGTCTTTACTGCTAAGAAATTCAGAACCCCCAAAGTAGCTCCTTCTTGCCAGAGCTGTTAATGAGCAAATGATCCCAAATGTCAGGCTGGTATGCCAAGGAGGTGAGTAATAAGGCATTAACATTTAGAAGTTATTGAAGGGGGAAAATCAATATTACAATTTTTTGTAATATTATAAGTTCAGCCAGGAGAAGTAAGCAGAAGTCCATTTCAAGCTTCTATAATCATAAACAATGTTATAACGTGAGAGGAAGTAGTGTCTTTAAACTTTTAGCGTAAGAATCACTCCTTTTATTACTCTACTCCCAACCCACACACATGCACTCATACACCCATTGTTGTACTCTTGTTGGAAAGAATTTATTATTTCACTCACTTCTGCAGATCAGTACCTCTTTTTCCCCCTCATTTAGTCTGGTGGGATATCATGATACTGGAGCTGATACTGAATGATATTTTTTTAAAAAAAGTAATCTCACCAAAATCAAGACAGCAGTACTTAGAGGATAGTATATGAATCTAGTATGTGAATAAGAATACGGTGGAATTCTATAGAGCAAAAGTTCTCAAAGATCTATGTTACTGTTAATTTGAAAAAAATATATGTAAGTATTTATTTTAGATCAGATTTTCAAGAATTAAGAAGTTAGGCCATTGACTGTCTACTTTTAGTCTACCTTAGTAGCAAGCTGGGCAGTAAATGCACAATTTGTATAGCATCAGAATTTACCGATCCTAGATCATGTTTGCTGATCAGCAACTTAGAAGAGGACGTAGGACAAAGTCCTTTGTTTACTTTGAGTAGGTTCTGATGGACTCAACAGACTAAATGTATCTTTACAACTCCAACCCCGCAGGTACAGATACCCTTTACCTGTTATTCCGTCAGAATGTCCAGTTTGGAGAATTCAAGTCAAGTGCAATAGGCAAATGAAGTAGTTTGCGTCATGGAAGTATAATCAGTGTTGTGAAGACATTTTTACCACCCAGTCGCATAAGTGGTTCAAGGTTCAGATGACATTGGAACTGCTTTTTAGAGTGCCTATCAGCTAAGAAAGAGAATGCCCTAATAGGGTTGGAAGGACCAAAGAGGAATCTATTGAAAGAAATAGGCAAGAAAACAACTGAAATGTAGTTGGTCCCAATTTACCTTTTCATTTTGGCAGACCAGACATAGTCTGGTCACAGACCAAGTGTTGTGACACATTAGGATTTACATGTTCAACCCATTGGCACTTCTCATCACTGAGTTACTTCACACTGATAGCATCCAGACTGAATATCATCTATTGAATTTCATCCTTTTAATATAACCATGTAAGGTGGTGGTAGAGGTTGAAAATTCTCATAAATTAAAAATATGCATTGTTCATCTCTACATTATTGAGAGTAAAAAAGTCTCCAGCTATGTTGCCTCTGTAGCTATTTCATTTAGAAATGAGGATTTAAAAGAGATTATTTTAAAATAAGTAATTAATCATAAAATAGGTTGCAACAGCAACCCATTCTGCCAATAAGCTGCCATCTCTCCACGTTGCTGAAAGTTATTTCAAAATAACTTTATCTATGAAATACGTTACTTCATATTTAAATATTTTGAATATAAATATTTTAAAATATGGATGACTTAGGATGGAGTGGTTTAAGACTTGATTTAAATGTTTTATAGGGAAAGAAAGAAACTTTTCCTCTACTCTGTTAGGTTTTTTACCTGGAGCCTGTGAACTAAACTGACAAATGACAGATTAACAGGAGAAAAGGCATATACATTTTATTGTGTTAATTTAATTTTTATGTGCACAGAGGCCTTCATAGGAAAGAAATGAAGACCCAAAGAAGCACTTAGACCTGAGTTTTATACACCATTTTAAGAAAGCATGATAAATTATGGAGAACTGACAAGATAACCGGAAAAGGGGTTTGGGCTTCTAGAGCGGTAAATTTTGGAAAAGTTTATATATGGGGAAACTAACAGAAGATAAGGGCTATTTTAGTAAGATTTGTTTGTGCAGACCCATCTTGATGCCAGCTTCCTGTCTTCAAATGTTAAGGGTTGTTCTCCTGGTATGTAAGAGGAGAGGAGGAACACCTTCACAGTGGGAAATTTATGTCCTGCTTTAAGGCCGATTGGGGGATGGCCTAAGATCTTTCTATGTCTACTGCTTCTTAATTACCTTCAGCTAATCCTTAGGCCAAAATGGCATATTTTGAGGTGGCGTATTATGATCCCTTTCAAGTTTTTTTTTTTTTGAAGTTGGTTTTGTTTTGTTTATTTTTTATTGATGAATAGTTGATGTACAATATTATATAAGTTACAGATGTACACAGTATAGTGATTCACAATTTTTAAAGGTTATACTCCATTTATAGTTATTATAAAATATTGGCTATATTCCCTGTGTTGTACAGTATATCCTCATAGCTTATTTCTTTTATACATAGTAGTTTGTACCTCTTAATCCCTACCCCTATATTGCCCCTCGCTCCTTCCCTCTCCCCACTGGTAACCACTAGTTTGTTCTCTATATCTGTGAGTCTGTTTCTCTTTTGTTATATTCGCTAGTTTGTTGTATTTTTTAGATTCCACATATAAGTGATATTATACAGTATGTATTACTCTGTCTGACTTATTTGACTTAGCATAATGCCTCCAAGTCCATTCATGTTGCTACAAATGAAAATTTTTATTCTTTTCTATGGCTGAGTAGTATTCCATTGTATGTATATATACCACATCTTCTTATCCATTCGTATGTTGATGGACACTTAGATTGCTTCCATATCTTGGCAATTGTAGATAATGCTGCTATGAGCACTGGGGTGCATGAATCTTTTCGAATTAGTGTTTTTGGTTTTATTCGGATATATACCCAGGAGTGGAGTTGCTGGGTCACATAGTAGTTCTAATTTTAGTTTTTTGAGAAACCTCCATACTGTTTTCCACAGTGGCTGTTTCAATTTACATTCCCACCAAGTGTACGAAGGTTCCCTTTTCTGCACATCCTCACCAACATTTGTTATTTGTGTTCTTTTTGATGATAGCCATTCTGTCAGGTGTGTGAGGTGATATTTTATTGTGGTATTGATTTGTATTTCCCTGATGCTTGGCAGTGTTGAGCATCTTTTCATGTGCCTGTTGGCCATCTGCATGTCCTCTTTGGAAAAACGTCTATTCAGGTCTTTTGCCCATTTTTTAATCGGGTTGCTTGTCTTTTTGATGTTGAGTTGTATGAGCTGTTTATGTATTTTGGATATTAACCCCTTATCGAGTCATATCATTTGCAAATATTTTCTACCATTCAGTAGGTTGTCTTTTCATTTTGTCAGTGGTTTCCTTTGCTATACAAATGATTTTAAGTTTAATTAGGTCCCATTTGTTTATTTTTGCTTCTGTTTCATTTGCTTTAGGAGACTGATCAAAAAATTGCTTTGATTTATGTCCAAGAGTGTTCTGCCTGTTTTCTTCTAGGAGTTTTATGGTTTCCAGTCTTACATTTAGGTCTTTAATCATTTTGAGTTTATTTTTGTATATGGTGTTAGAGAATGTTCTAATTTCATTCTGTCCAGTTTTCCCAGCACCACTTATTGAAGAGATTATCTTTTCTCCATTGTATGTTCTTGCCTCCTTTGTCATAGATAATTGACCATAAGTGCATGGGTTTATTTCTGGGCTCTATATTCTGCTCCAGTCCTCTTCAGTTTTAACGTCTATCGTAAGCATCAAAACTCAGCTGTTTTATATCATATATATATGTATATACACACATACATTCATATTTTAATGATCTTCTTTAAATTTGCCCTAAAGTTCAAATATAATTTATTTTCTGTGTATTCCAAATATACTTATCAATTTAAATTAATATATCCATACAATATGTATCATTAATGTAATTATACATAGTATAATTACATATAATATACATTGTTAGGGTAATGGTATAATTACATTACAGTCATATAATAGAATCTGTATATATGTATGTGTGTGTGTGTATATATATATATATATATATACACTAATAAAGTAGAGCTTTATTTTACTGATAATCTATATAAACTATAAAATTATAAGACAGAAATGGGGAAGGTACAACTATACTGTGAACTCTTTGAGGTCAGACTGTCATCTTCGTATATTTACCCCTAACATTTGATATAGTATATATACCCATAGGCACCCATTAAATCCTTATTGAACCGTGCATGTCTATAAAAATGAATTCCTCCCATTTTCTATTTTAAAATCTGAAAGATGACATTTTGGGATGACAATATAATCTGGCAGAATTCCATAGTACATTTTTCTGATATATCTATAGATGCTTCATTGAAAATAAACTCGGGGTAAATTGAATTAACATATTAAGTACTTCTGTGACTATTAAACATAAAAGACCTTTTCAGTTGTTGCTAATATATCAGCTTCAGTTAAAGGGTATTTTAGGTGTACCTTTATTTCAGATAGTGGTTTTAATGCAGACAGAAAAAGCCAGAGTGTGTGGTGTACTCGTAAGTCCTAAGTGCTCTCTAAGGTCATAATATAGCGGTAAGTAGTTTAAGATGAGATACTACTTTCATAAGGAAATACTCTGTCTCCCGTGAATCATACACAGAGAATGGAATTGTTATTTGGCAATTTGTAGGAACATTTTATCTGGGAACAGTATTTCCTTATCTGTTTTGCCTGTAGCTAGGTTCACCAAATATTTTTATTTTACCTGGAATTTCTAATTAAGTACCTCCATAAGTGTTATAAGTATAATCACAAACTATATTACTTTTTGCTGTTTATCACTTTATTTTGAAAAAGAATACTTTATTATTCATAAAATAAAAGACTTTCTAATTCCTTCCCCCATGGTAGTAAAAATAAGCAAACAAACAAATTTTTTTAAACATGATATACTGTCTATTTGAACTCCACCTTTACAAGAAAATAGGCCCTCAAAATTTGGACAGCTACCACTCAAGCCACAATTAAGTCTCTCTCTTGGTCCAAACATTCTGAACCTAGGTTTCAGCCCACTTTTTCCAAGACTTTCACTGAGAAAAGTAATTATCACTGACGGTCAATTCCTGGTGTTAGATATTCCTGTTTTACAAAAAGAAAAACATAAATCTGAACACATACATTTAGAAGAAGGGGGAGATCCAGATAATTGTGGTAAATTAGATTTTTTTCAAAAGCACACAAAACAGTTCTACTCTCCCAGGAGCTCCACGTGTGTTACTATTGATAAGCTTGGATGTCTGCCTTGTTATCTGCAAGCAGCTTAAGACCAGTTGTCAGTGGCTTTGCCCTTAAATTTGCCCTCAAGCTCACTGATAATGATAAGTGAGTATATATGATAAGTGGAGTATATGGATCCAGTTTTCTCTTAGAACTTTTTCTCTTAGAACTCAGAAGTAGGAATCTTTGAAAATGCTCTTCTGGCTTAAGCACTTCTTATTTCCATTTTCATATATTTTCTTCTATTTCATTCATTAAGGAAAACATTTTTTTTACCTATTTTGTATTCAAACTTAATCATTCTCTTGCAAATGTTTGTGCCTCCATCCTTACCCTATAATCTAATCGTCAGGATTTGATTGAAGGATCATCAGTTCTTCCTAGCAGGTACACTATTAGAAGCCTGATTACCTTTCTAAAACTTATGTTTCTAGAATTTCTATTTCTGCTTATTATTTGAGTGGAAAGAGTTTTAAATTCATAAAACAAAAAGGGAAAGAAACATTCTTCTCAACATATCCTACATAGATTCAGTCCGTAAAGAGCTTGCATGAGAAGTGGATCAACACTGGAAGAAGTCATCCTATACATGACTCAACATGGCATTACATCTGGGTGCACCATTCAGATCTCGAGGGATTCAGTAACAGGGAAACAGGATCTTTTTCTTTCTGTGTGGCCTGGTAGCCTCACAATTGGGGGTTTCAGTGATGAATGGAAGCTCAATAAATATTTAAGTAATATGCCAAACAGCAACATTACTGATTTTCTTGGGGTAGCATAGATATGTTGCTGTTGTTTCAAAATGTACTTGATTAAAAGCTTGGTAAATAGTGGGGTATATTTTAATAGCAGGAAGTAGGAAATATTTTTTATAGTCAGGATATTGACCGAAAGAAAACAAAACAATCAAGAGCCGTATAATTTAATTTTTAGGGTCTTTAAGAAACATGCAATTTCCACTGGTCCTTTAAAAAAAAGGCATAAAATTAGTCTGTCACTATAATAAGTAATTTTAACGGTTTGAATGTTTTGACTATTTGAGTAGGGATAAATGAAGTTGTCAGCTACAAAGGAGAAGAGTAGAAATAGGGAGAGAGAGAATGCCCAATGAAAACACAAAGGGAGAGAAAAGGAGAGTGTTGAGAACCAGAAAGGAACTTGCAAAAAGTTAAAGACACATAAATATAAGATTCACAGAAGTCAAAGATAGGCTTTCATCAAACAGTATCTTTATGCAGTGGGTTTTTGTGTTTTAGAGATTTCATGTAGATTAGCCATACACCAGTCCATCATATCTGACCCTCCTGGCCTGCCCATGCTGTTCATACTTGGGATTCAGAATGCACACACCAAGACATAGAGTTGATTCAACGGGCTTGAGTCTGGAAGTATCTGTATGTTTGTTCTCTTTGCCTCAAAAATAAAGAGGAACTATTTAATGCTACCTAAAAGCGTAGCTTGAAAGAATTTATTCAAGCAGTTTACCACGGCCTCTTTCATTTTGCTGTATTCTCAGTAGACCTGGATATTTCCATCGGATTCCTCAGCAAAAACCTTGAAATCATTTGAGTTACATAATACAATGTTATACCGGTGACGAGACTAAAAATAAAGCCCTATGTGACTTGCCCAACTACAAAGTCTTCTGACTTACAAACTACTTATATGTGTAATACAAAAAATTGGCATCACTCCAACCAGCCCTCACAATGTGACTGGCCTAAAGCAGGAGGTCTCAAACTGCAGTGGGCACAAGAATCACCTGGGTTGCTTGCTTAAAATGCAGATTCCTGAGTTCCACACCCAGAAATCCTGATTGAGTAGATTAAGTGTAGGGCCCAGGAATCTGTGTTTAACAAGCCAGCCTCTGCCCCTGAGATTTGGTAGCCAGTGGTCCTGACCACTGCTAGTTGAAGAGACACCTTGCTGAAGAGAGTTATCTTCTCTTATGTTAGTACATACAGACTAGGAAATAGCTATAGTCACTTTGAAATAGCATTCCACCCCCCACCATCCTGCACTTTGGCAAGGCCTCAACTGAGGAGGTGTTTCCAGTCTCTTGAAGTAGAATTTACCAATCCTATACAGTGTCTTTAAATGTAACTAAATGTGACTTAGTTACCAAGGCTCTAGTTCAGGTTTAGTATGGATTAAGTGCAGTAGAAATTAAACCATTCAGGTGACATTGTTTCTGAGGGGGAAATGTTTGAATTGCATAGATAAATTAGAAACAGCTTAAATTTAGGAATGACCTTGTGCCCAGCATTAGATTGCCTCTGATTTTGCAGTTTGGAGTTCCATAACCTTACGAAACAAAGTAGTAGAATCCAGAGCTAGCGTTCCAGTATTATAATTTTCTAAAAAATGAGGTGTTATCTTTTGTTTCATTTGACCTACCTATGAAGATTGCTTAGTTCCCAGCCCCTTTTCTGCAAAAGAAGGTTATGACACAAACAAAAATTAGTTCTGCTGATTTCTGGACCAAGCTGCATCCTATTTTCTAAATACTGTGCTATGGGCAGCACACTCCCTTCCCAGTTTCTGAGGGAGCTAGTAATGAACAACATGCTGTCTCTGTTCCCTCTCCCATTTTGTTCCTTCTTCTTGATATAACTCAAAAGGTACTACAGGATGTAGCAGATAAAAATCTGCCCTAGGCTAGAAAGTAAAAATATCACTGATTTGTGCCTGGTGACAATATTTGCATTCCTCAAAATCCAAACTAAAATGAACTTAAAAGAGACTAGTTTATTTCAGCCCAATTGTTCTTAGTGTCCCAGGTCATTCAGAAATTTTATTCTCATCTAGTTTCTTAATTCCTTGGAATGTGGCTTGTGCGCAGGTGTCAAGTCACCCTTTCATCACGTTGACCCTGTGAAGCTTTTCACTTCTCTTCACTTTGTGTTGGTCAGCATTCGGCCACTTCCTTGGAGCCACACCAGCTGGGCTTTTATATCTCACCAGTTAGCACCTGGTAGCGTGTGAATCAGCGTAGTTAGATAGAAGGTAGACCAGAAAACTTCTCCTCATACTTCTTGATTGGATGAATTTGAGGAAAGATCTTGTATAGAACAAGTTTAATTTTCTTGAAAGTCTGATCATTTTACATGTGTGTGGAGAATACTATTAACATAAACTTTTCTGATTAAAATTATAGATATGCATATACAGGTATAGAGGCAGGAAAAGATGTATCTGCACTGTGTATTATTTTGTATACATAAGATTGGCGTTTCCAGATAACCAAGCTTAAAACAAAAAGTGTCCCATTTTTGGCCAAGTAGACTTGCATGCCAACAGAAAGACATTATGGTATTAAAACCATATGCAATTCTAGCCATATTTTTCTCTTTTCTCTTCATGGGTATTGCATGATGGTATTTCTAATACAAATACTAATATGCTTTGGAAATAATGGCACTCGCAGGTCTTTCATCATATTGTATCACTGCTTTATCATATTAGGCTAATACACTGCGAGAGTTGGTAGAACCTCTCCATGCCAAATCGGATCCACTTCTGTTGGCACTCAACCCATTGGACTCACAGATTGATAAGCTAATGTTTAGAGAATTTAGATCGGAGAGAGTCGGCACGACGCAGACTCAACATCAACCTCTTGCAAGCAACTAAAATGGCCTCGTCCTTGCTGTTTATAACAGAAAACAGACTTTTAAAAGCTTAGATCATCAAGTGTTTTGGATTGGGGGCCTCCCTAAAGGGATATTAAGAGGGGCAGGCCACTCTTAAGAAGAATGCGAGCTTTCTCCACTGGGACTAGCATAAGATCAAAGCCAATCAAGATGGAGCACAGTGACAGAAAACTGCTGTTTCTGTGGGAGAACAGAGGGGAAGGGTATTATTGACTGGGGAAGGGCTCAGTTGTGTTCTCCTGACACAGGAAAGGAGAGGGATCAGCTCCAATAACTAGAAAACCCTGGCTGTTTAATGGACTCTTCGGTGGCCTCTTTAAGGCAAAGCAGAGAAAGCAAATTCTGTGTATTAAGTGTATTTTGCATTTTTAAAACTTGACGTGCTGTATTGTACTAAATTAAGTGTAATCTATTAAGGCAAGGTATACACAACCTGCTCTGAAACTTACTATGTTTATTCTATTATAAAGTGTATTCAGGTGCAACACAGAGACTGCTTTCGGTGACACTAATGAAGAAAATTCCACATGCCAGGCTTTATTAGATTCCTCAGCTAAAATCCTAACTTTCTCCTTATTTCTTGGCACTTGTATACAAATGGTGTTGCCTCATAGGACAGGCATGAGCTATTCTTTTCTGTAAAATTTTCCAAATCTATAGGCTGTGGTTTTCACTTTTGAAAAAGTATTTTGTCTGGTTGTCTTTCAAACTAGCTTCAGATATTATTTAATACTATGTAACTGGGTCACTTGTGGCTCAATATTGCTTATTTTTCTTCTGTAGTGGATGTGAAATTTCCTTTAGTTGGATAAGATACTCTGTAATAATTTCAATGCTAATTAATGGATATTTCATACTGTGCAATGAACAGATAATTTAACATTGTATTTGAAAATGTTTTTTTCTTCCTGTCGCCACAGTGTGTAGTATTGCATAATGTGAATACTTGTAAAAATATAAATTACGTAAAAATAAAAATATGGCCAATTGGTATCAGATCTTTTTAGATAGCTGAATAATTTGCTAAGTATGCTTGATAGTAAATATCTTTCTAAAGAGAAGTAATCTTTGCTTCTTTCTCACAAATGGAATTTGTGTTGTGAATAAAATCACATTGATCTGCCTTACAGTTGCCTCTGTGCTCTAACCATTTTAATGTGTTTTTTTAAGTATATATAAAAATGATGGTTCTGGTATATAGAAATGCATCAAAAAGCATTTTGTTGGCATTTAATATTAGTGGGATTGTCTTGGGTCGTCCTCCCTGTTTAAGTCATAGTAAAATTTTATGATATGAAGAATTTTAGTTTTTTCTCATTAAGGAATATGGGGACTCCACATTAATTTTTAAATATGATCATCTCTTAGCTTTGTTTTTAAACTGTCCCCTTTATGAATTCCTGCCTAAGAACCAGGTACCTTGACCTCCATGTCTCTATTAGTTAAATTTTCTAAATTCTGTGGGCAAATATAGAATCTGTCATTTATGTTTGAGATTGTCCTTCAAAGAACCTTCCCTTTGGGACAATAAATCAATGCCAAGGACACCAAGATTTTGCCATCTGAACTATTTGTCATAAAAACTGCCGTAATACCCTGAAAATGCAATCACGGTCATATATTTGTGGCATTAAACAACATAATTCGGCAGAAATTACATGGTTAGAGAATGAAGTGTAGAATAAGCTTCAGCTCTGTCTCTTTTGTTAACTAGTTATGGAAGTAGGCTTTACTGTTGTGCAGAAGGAATTGACAGACACTGGTATGGGCTGTACTTAATTTTGGTGAAGCACAAGGTCATTCGTACAGGGATGGGTTTCACATGTTCTTCTGTAAAAATACACTTAGCAATATTGGTGGACTCACTCAAGCTGTCCTTTCAAAAGAAGGGTTTTTTCCTCAGTTTTTTTCATCAGAGAAATTATTGTTATTTTGCCTAAAAGAAAATAAACCAATTACTTCTAATTATGAAAAGGGTAGTTGATTACAGAGTGACAAGTAAAAGCCAGGTTTTAAAATCTTATGCTTTTTTTCTGGTATAACAAACTGCCCTTCCCCAGTTTTACAATGCAAGGCATAGCTAGTTGACATATAAAAACATGAATTAAAGAGAGTGAATCTTTCATTATAAAACAATTCAAATTACAGTGTAAACTCCTGAATACATAATCATCTTCAGCATAAAACTTACAAACATTAAACCTATCTACATTAAACCCATTAAAACTTTGTCACCTTACATATAAATAAGTTGTTCATTGTGGCACACTGGTAAATTAGTATTCACAGAAAATAGTCCCATGTCTCAACGCAAATGTTAATTGCCTTTCATGGCGAGAACAGTGCTCCACATACGTGATGCCATTCGCCTGGAAGCCTTGGAGCACTCTGTGGCCGTACAAGACCGAATGCCTCTCACACTTGACTGGTGACTAATGCTACTATGTTCAGCCTTCTCTCCACTTGTGACTTAGCCTTTCCCAACCTTCTGTGCTCATTACCCAGCTGTGTTGTGGAAGGAACAACTGTTTCCACGAGGACATCATTGTCCAATTTTAAAAGAGCACAGTTCCCTTCCAAAACATGTACCAGAACTGATTATTCACTGTTGGCTTGATTCTTGAAGAGCCCAGTTGGTATACTCGTTTTGTTTTGTTTTGTTTTCATTTTTTCTCTCCTTCCACATTATCATTGCAGAGGCAGGGAAACAGCAAGGACACCAGAATGACATTTTAGGTCGCCACGTTTGTATTCTGTTCTCCTTAATTTTCACCGAAGAAACATGAACAAAATTACACGAGACTAGCGTACAAATTACACAGTCACCAGATAGGAAGCCCTCTTTGGAGTACTTAGTGTCTAAAGTAGAGAAAACCATCACTCAGTTTAAACGTTGGGTGCATGAGACACCGTGCCAGGTAGAAGATTGGGAAATGCAAAGGAGAGCGAGGCATATACGCTCAGGGAAAGTCACAGTCTAAGTCTCTGAAGGAGGGTACACATGGGGTGAGGTACAGGAAGAAAAAAAATTGGAATTTCTCCTCAGGTTTCATATCTCATTTTCTCGAATTTCTTTTTTGTGTCTATCTTATAATAGGCATATCTATTAATATAGGGTAATACATATATATGTTATCAACAGAAGTGTTTTAACTGGTGAGGGTGTACAGTCAAAAAAGTTTAATAACCACTGGGCATGAATGTAAGGAAATACATCAACCAAACACCTCGTAGTATTTGAAGAAATGCATTATCATCTGCTAATAAGCCATTTGCAAGAAAGTTCCAGCCAACTGTTATTTTGCATTGGCTAATCTTTTCTTTGAGCTTTTCTTTATCACTACGTGGAGGTCATATGCAACCTGAAAGAACCAGACAACGAACTGTGGTGATGCTCAGCGTATTTCTAGCCTCACAATGTTTCGTGGTGTAGCTAGAGTATAAATGAAACAAGAAAGAGGATCTTCTTCCAGCCCTGCCACTTATGACACAGCCAGAAATGACCCTCCCTTGGCTGAGAGTACAAGTTATCAATAACTTCACTGTGATCCTCAAATCTATCAATGAAATTTTATATAGGAAAGAGAACCTCATATGTTCTCTTCGCTTTAATAAAATTGGAATAGAAAAGCGTGTCGTCTTACGCACGACTAATTTACATGTTGTAAATGTAAATATAATTTGAGAGGGAACTTACTCCTTCATAGGCCCAGAATTCCTTAATAAGTTAGATACAAATTAAAATTTCATTGTAGCAGTGATACACTTCCTCATTAGGAATCTCAGAAGGTTCCTCTATATGTCCTGTGGTTCGCATGTGGTCTTCTACACTTTGCCAACTTGCAGAAAACATTCATTCAAATTACAAACGAGCTGGGTTTGGGCCAGTGCTCCAAGGGCTGAACTGGCACGTTGAAAGAAAGTCAATCAGGAAGCAGACCTGACCGAGTGCTTGCCTCCTCTTCCAAAGCAAGCCTCTTCTAGAAGAAGAAAAGCAAGGGTTTAAAAGAGAGAGAAACCAGAAGAGAAGTGAGAAGGAGACGAAGAAGAAGAGGGCAAAAAGAGAAGATAAAGGTGCTTTCACATTTTCAGTTGCAGCGGTAGCCCCAATTGACTTAATTGGTATTCATCTGAGAAAAAAAAATGAAGGAAACCAGTTGAAAATTATAAAAGAAAATAAAGGTCTGTTTTCGTCTTGAATGTTGAGTTCTGTGTTGTTTTGACTGTTGAGCACAGTGAATCAGATTTATAATGTGACTCTGCCCCTCACTCCCCCTCCTTTGAAAAGAAAAGGACTCTTTGTCTAGTCTTAAAATGTTAAGTAACTGGTGGCATTTTGTGGTAGCCTGGCATCTCAATCCCTCATCCTTCCTCATCCCACTACTGTGTCTTGTGTTGCATATGTGTATGATGTGTAGGGGTGGGGGGAGGGGGCCTGACTTATCTCTAATATCTCTATTCCATTACTCTACTTGGAAATGTTTCTGTGTTCCGTCTCATTGTGATTCCCTGTTCAAATGTGCTGCCCAGAGATAAATCCATACTCGATTCTTCTTATAGCTGTCAAACCAGGTTCTTTGTAGAATTATGTTGTCCTTTGTTTGAACGCTTCTTCCCCCCTTAATGGCAAGAAGGAAAAAAAAACTTCCAGTTTTTAGCTATGTTTGTCACTTTTTATATTAAAGCTTTACTTACACTTCTAGAGGTAAAACTACATTGAAATTTTATTAAAAAAATCAAGCAACTGGCTCAGTATTCCACAAACTTTAAGAATTGAGGAGAAAGAAAACTGGGTAAGAATGGTTTTTCAACAAAATATATACTCCCTACATGTTAGGTAATATGGAAGGAGGTTATCTTAAAATAAAAGTTTACTATGTGAAAATACTTCTGCCTCCTTTAAATCCTAAAACTATAATCTGAATCCCTTTTCTCTTTACCTTCCTTCAAGAACTGAACAACTAATAATACATTAGGCTACCTGATACCTAGACTACTGTAATTCACATCTGTTAGGCCTACCATTTCTCTCCCACCCTCTGCTCTATGAAATTACATCTGGCTTAAGATGCAGTCTTGCCTTGAGGCAGAAAGAATGGTAACTACTAAATAATTCCTCAGGATTCTTTCTTGGCCTATGATTTTATGAAATGGAAGTATGCTGTTCAAAAGTATCCTTGTTTTTACAACTCCATTTAGTTACTCTGAATGACGTTATAATTTTGTGCCTTTCTGGGTCCAAACCATTCTCGGTTAAAATTCCTTATCTCATTTCAATCTTCTTAGCCCACAAGGCAGTTCCTCCTTTTTACAGTCCTCTGTCCCCCCACCCCCTCAAAATCCTCTAGGTGTTGCAAACATTGAAGGATGAGCCAACAGAGAATTAAAACGCTGTTTAAAGGGATTTTTGTATTTTTAGATTATAGTTCTAACTTAGATATATGATTAGGAAGTTAAAATTTGTTATAGAGGAATTAGTGATTGCAGGTGCTGATAACAAAGAACTTTCTAATAGAAGGATTCGACAATCATACTTACCAATAGTTGCCAACCTCAGCAGCAGAGCCAAAAATTGAATATGAAACTTAAATGAAGTTACTTTTTCATCCTAAAGATGATCCCCTCAAGTTAAGGTACTGTGTTGGTGGGCTTTGGGGGCAGTTTTTTTTAGAATGCTGCATTTTAAGCAAGTCTCACAAATTCATTTAACACCTACTGTTAAATACACAGTTCAAATGATTCCTGACAAAATTGGCAGTCTAGAATTCTTGTTAAAATCATGGATTCTGGAGCCAGACTGGCCAGTCGGAATTGTAGCTCTACCACTTAATAAATGTGACCTTGAGCAAGGTACTTCCCTGCTATAAAATGAAAATCAAATAGATCTAGTCCTAGTACTGCTGTGAGGATTAAATGAGATCATGAATGTTAAGCATTTACCCTACTGCCCGGCACTTACAAATGTTAACTACATTATTACCAATTAGGGCGTCTTCTTTTTTTTTTAACTATGACAGAAAGCCTAAAATATTTACATGGACCATGGTGGAATGAACAACATTCCATATTTACTTCTTGGGCCAATGTAATTAGTATTCCTCAAAGAGGACTCTTAAGCTCTCTATTAAAGGAAATGTGATATAACCCTAATCCTCTCTCCCAATCCAAGCACGATCCAAGTTCATCTTTGTTTATCATTGAGAAAGATATGACATCAGTATATTCAGACAATTCAAGAATAATATGGGAGTTTTGATTTGTTCAAATAGATCTAAGATCCTTTCCTGAACCAGTCTCTAATTTTTTTTTTCTCAAAAATATTTAATTGGAGTGTTTTCTTCCCAGGTCTTTCAAATGTTAAGTAGCTTCTTTTAGTACATGCCAGATTTTTGCTTACATCTGCATATAAACATTCCCATATCTCATTCTAATTAAAGCATTATTATTGATGATAAGTTATGATCATTTACTATATTTACAATGTGGCAGGCATTACTATGGCAGTCACATGAAACCTAATAATCCTCTACGGCACACTATTAGAAGATTTTTACAATGATATATACTCCAGTGAATGCCATTCCATCTTATGAAGTCTGGAAAAATGTAAAAATCAGTTCATTCAGTATTGCTAAACCAGGAGAGCTCTGTTACTTAGCACTTCTATGCTTATCAGTATAATGATAAGGGATATTCACTAATGTTTTAAAATATTAAATTACGTGCAGGATTGTTTCTGTGTTGTGTACCTCTTGTACTCTAATTCTTTGAACTTAATGGACTCAAGATATGTACAGTGATTTGCTACTAAGAGAATATTCTGTTAATCAAAGCATCCTATTAATTGATCATTCTAAAACAATTGGCTGCCTGTAGCTAGTCTTACCCAGTATAACCAGCAACTGTGGGTTTGGTGGGGTTTGTTGTTGTTGTTTTTTTTTTTAATGTAAGAGAGTGTTTTCCCAATCATTCATTATCCTGTTTTTCAGATATATTTTTAAGTAGATTTTTGGAGTGTCAAATAACTGTTTATTACACTGAATTTATTTCTCTCTCTCTTATTATTTTTTTTTTTTTGGACATTGCAGGTGAAAGTAGGGAAGAAAAGTTAGGAGACTCTTTGCAAGATTTATATAGGGCATTGGAGCAAGCCAGTCTGTCACCACTGGGAGAACATCGCATTTCAACCAAGATGGAATACAAGCTATCATTTATAAAGAGATGTAATGATCCTGTGATGAATGAAAAACTACACAGGCTAAGAATTCTCAAAAGCACTTTAAAGGTAAGATATGAAATGGAAGGAGAAATTCCTTTTAAGAGATTCATTCCTGAACTCAAAGTGGATTATCAGATACTCCAGGGGACAAAATACAAAATAGCGGGGGGGTGGGGGGAGCGGAGGATAAACATACCGAATGCGAAGCCGAAGCCGAGCTGTTTCTTTAGCGTAATAAGTGTATTTGGCCAAAAGGAAATAATGTTAACTTTTTATTAACATCTCAAAGCACTGACTAAGTGTTATATGAGTTAGTTCTAGGAGAAAACAGGACGTAATTTTTTTTCCAAAAATGCAGGGCTGGTGTTATTCCTCAGTCTTTTGTTTTCCTAAGATAAATATGCCATGTCGTGGAACTAATATAGTTACTAAAAGAACACAGCATGCATGCAGAATGCAATAGTGGGTGCTAAAATTGTTTGAGATATTTTGTGAATATCTCCTGCAGCACATTTGGAGTGATTCATGTTCCATGTAGAAATTTTATAATTGTTCTGTATACACCATCAGTTCCCAACTGACATGTTACTTTCTTATTATACATTTCCATAAGCGTTTACATAGTCTCCAGTCTTCTTCTGCCACCCCCAGATTGAGGAGGAAGTGGTGAGGAAAGGGAAACAGAGGCAGGAAGTTGAAGAAGGAGCCAGAAGAGTCAGCCCCCTCACTCTGTGTGTATCAGGGGAGAGGGCCTGCCATACACACTCTCCCTAAGCAGACCCTGCACCCTGGAAAACTCAAAAACAGAAAAGAAATGTCATACAGAGTTTGTGACGCAGTAATTTCAGGAAACAAAAGGGCAAAGAGCTCCTTTGGGAAATATTGCAGATCTGTAGTATGCTGCTGAGGTTTTGTGAATTTTGAAACAGAGGTGAATACCAAAGAGATAAACAAAATAGGAAATGCATGATTTGAAAACATTTCTGGTAGCAGGCAGCCAAGTTTTCAGTCAATTAGCTTTCAGTTGGTATTCATGCGAATACTATTGCAAATCCGTGGGATAATTTAATGGCCTATTGGTAACTAAGACCAGAATTTTTAAAAGAGCTATAATATTCATAAGAATCATTCCGGTGCCCAATTCTAGTCCAAAGATATCCTAACCCTCCCTCCTCCCAGAGCCACACACCCCACCCCCATTCAGGTCCAAACCACCAAGGGACCATCTAGCAGAAGGAAAAAGGACAGTGCAAAAGTAACTCAAGACATAGAATGTGGTAAGTCCACTCAACAGCAGTGATCAAGTGTTACGGGGACTTATCTAAATGAAGGAGAAAACATTTTTTCCAGTTGTCGAAGGAAGGGTTCAAGAAATGAGAGGCATATGAACTGGATGTTAAAGAATGAGGAAGGTTTCCGTAGGCAGAGATGGGAAACAGGACAGGCCAGAAGAAAAAATAAACCGTGCAGAGTGGGCAGTACGAGGCATGCCTGCGTGTAGGAAAAAGTGCACTAGTATTTGAGTCTAAATAGCTGAGTTTGAGTATACCAGAGCTGTTTCTTGTGGGCCTCTTAATAGTTTGCCTATTAACTTTTTATTTTAAATTTGAAGAACAGTCTGTCCCTATTGTAACTGTTGAATCCTTTTGCTTTTCAGGCCAGAGAAGGCGAAGTAGCCATTATTGATAAAGTCCTAGACAATCCAGACTTGACATCAAAAGAATTCCAACAATGGAAGCAGATGTACCTCGATCTTTTCTTGGATATCTGTCAAAACACCACCTCAAATGACCCATTAAGTATTTCTTCTGAAGTAGATGTAATCACTTCCTCCCTAACACACACTCATTCATACATTGAAACGCATGTGTAAGTGTATTCTGCCCTCTGGCCATGTGGTACCTTCTGGTACTTTGAACAAGTATATAAGGTAGTTTTTATATCAACGTGTGGGACACGTGACAAGCTATACTTCAATGTTACCAAAACTATATGAAACAAACCCTATATGGTCATAATACCACTGTCTTTAATGAGCATTTGTATATTTTATATGCAGTTAGTGCTCAGCTTATGTTTACCATGTGCAAAATCAGCTGTCTTCAATGACTTAAAGTTAACTTTTGCAAACAACTCTGAAGACAGGTGGTCTTCAAGTAGAAAAAACAAAAAGGCGGTTTTCTATCTAAGGTCATCTTTTCTCCCTTTAAGTTAATTTTATATAAACAAGACTTCAAAACTAAATCACATTTTTTCAGGTGCAGACATCCTTGTGGGTGGGAAAGAATTTAAACCTTTTTTATATTTATTAAAATGTTCTAAGAATTTTCTTAAACATTGCACAAAGTTTAATGCTGTAGTTTTATTTTTGTGAAATGTAGATGCGCATACAAGAGTTAAGCAAAACAGAAGAGCATCAACATAAGAAAAGTTCAGGTATCTAATATTCGTCTTAATAGTCTATTAACTTGTGAAAGCTGGTTAATGGAAATAGTATTCCAAATCCATGGGGACACTTAATGGTGTATCAGGGCAAAGCTTTGTAAGATGTTTTTGTAACTGAGACCAAAATTGAAGATAGAGCTGCTTTATTTTCTTGGTTTAAATCTTCCTTTATTTTTGTAGTGATGAAATGCTGATTGTGTATAGAGGACTTTGAGAGTGGATTTTTTAAAACACACTTAACTCACCCAGAAAGGCAGCTAACATATATATATGTGTATATGTATATATATATATGTATGTATATATATATATATATATATATATATATATATATATATATATATAATTTCAGCCCAAACTCATTTTTTTAAACTCCAACTTCTAAAAAGTTACAAGGTATAAACGTAAATGAGTCAACTTCCCAGTTAGGGTCAATTTTCCCCCTAGTCCATTAGTTAAACTTTATATATAATTATACTTCAGGCAGGGAAGTAAAATATGTTTACTTACAGGCTGATGTATGTTCTAATATAGAAAACAATGTTGAAAAAGAAAAATGTACCTCTCTCCTGAGGAGCAAGAGGATGATGGTCATTCAGAGATATATTACATTGAATTATACGAGAGAAACAATTTTTAGAGGTTTTTCCTAGTTTCATGATTTGTTCTATAGAGTGGATGAAGTCTATGAAAAAATCCTCTTCATGTATTTCCATTTATAAGCATCTCGTTTTTGAAAGTGATCACAGCATGATAATGACTGTGCTGCTTTTTAGTGTCTGGCTGCATAACGTATAAGTCACAATTTGCTGGTTTGGGGTTTTGTTTTTTTAGGAGGAGGAAGAGACCCTCCTTTACTATTCTATATCCTAAAATCTACTTCTAATCAGCTTTATACTGTTGCCTGTACAGCTCAGTGAATGAATGTACTTTCATCTCTTAAGAGTTCAGATATCTGCCAGTGAATATTTTTGCTGTAGAGGAGAAAGTAAAAACTCCACAGCGGGGATCTTTTCCTTTGCTTTTGAAACCACCATTGAATCACTATCGTTTTGCAGACTTTGCACAACTGTACAGGAGAGTGGCCTTTCTACAGCACATTTTCAGTAATCCTATATTTAGTCAAAATGGATGAGAAATCATGTATTAATGTTTGTATGGAATTTTGGGTCCGGTGTAATATTTTTATCATTTAAAAAAACTATTTGTAAAAACATTTATTTACTGCATGGGTGTTGACGCACATTAAATTTGTGGGATTTTGTATATGTAAAAAAACAAAAGCAAAAAAACAAAAACCTCTTGTCCTAAAATGAAGTGTGCTTGTTACAGGTGTTTAGACTTGTTAATGTTTACTAGACCAAATGCGTACATTTACTTAAAAATATCTGTACCTGATGGATGTGTCGTGGATACAGTGGCCAGGTTGTGCCCTGGAAACAGTGAGCAGTTGATGGAAAGACTAGCTGTGTTGCTACTAAGCGGCTTTTACTTTGGTAAAGTTGTTTTAAATGGTAAAAATTAAACTAATGAATTTTAAAAGACTCGTGGCTAGCCTAGCATGAAAGAGACCTTTTAACACTATATATCTGTACATTTTATTGCATTAGTTTCAAATCTAGGAGAGAGGCAGCACTGTAAACTGAAGTCAAATAAATTCAGCTCTTAATGAATCCTTATAAAGCACCTATTTTATTCATGCAGTCCTCATCACATTTCTTTGTGACCTAATCACACAGCCGCCACCACCCCACCACCCCACCCCCGGTTACAGGTTTTAACTTTGTCACTCCATTGGTGGTAAAAGCCAGAAGAAGCACCTGTCCAGTGTATACAAGAATCTTCTCAGAGGTCCTGCAAAATCAAGCTGGTTTCCCATTTACCTGAAAGGAACTTTAAAATTTCACCTACTCCTCTTTCGTTTCTCTGTGATTCTTTTGGGAAGGTGGGGCAGAGGGTGGGGGGGGTACCACTAAAAATAAACTTTAAAAATATTTTTTTACAAATATTACCTACAGCATGTCTGCAGAATGAACATTTAAAGAGGATGAATGAAATAGGGTTTTGATTTGTTTTTCTTAGGTGTTCCACTAAGCCAAAGAAGCCTGATTATTATGGCTAAGGGCTGCAGAAATAAAACTTAAAACCAATGAGCTGCCAAAAGCCAGGGCAAAAGCAGACTAGGGTAAGTAAGGATGAAGTACAGAAAAACTTAACCTAGGTTATTTTCTCAAAAAAAAAATGGTGCTTTCTTAGAGATTTTTTTCCTCTCAGTTCCATATCTATATTAAACTATCAGAGCAGAACTATAACCATGATTCTGGATCATAAAATCATAGTTCTTCCTACAATGATTGCATGTGTTTATTAACCAAGGCACTTTCCCTTCACTATTTATTCAGATAAATATTTATTTATTCAGATAATGCCATCTTCTAGAACCATTTATTACAGTCTTTATAGCTAACAATTTTCTGGTCTTGTACATAATTTCTTATGGTACGTTTTTTGACTGTTTGGCACAAAAGTAGTCACTGTTTAGCGCCTGGGAAACACTAACTACCAGAGGGAAAATAGAGTCATGTTTTATTTTCAAAGTCCATGTCTAGCCCAGCATGAGAATTTCTAGAAATCCCCAGTTCACTGAAGATGATTCATATATCCTTCTAAATTTGACCCGTCCTGTCTCCCATTCTCAGAGTAAGGGGAAATGTTCCTCTTTGGCCAAGCCTAAGGAAAAGCCCACGGGTTGCTCTGTAAGCCTGGTCAGGCGCGACTTGCTCACTGACCCATTACGCCCAGCACTAAATCTGGCGCCTCTCCAGGCTCTCCCTCCCTCTCCTCGTCCCCACCCTCGGCCAGCTGCAGCACTGCGCACTGCAGGCCGCTCCAGGCCCAAGGCAGCGCGCAGCCAGTGTCCTCCCAGCGGTCCAGGTCGAGGTCATAACCCACCACGTTGCGGGTAGGCACCTGGCGTGAGTCCTGCCACTTCAGGCCTCCCAGCAGCAGCACCGTCTCGTCGACCACGGCCAGCCCATAGCAGAAGCGGTCGTAGGGTAGCGGCCGCAGCCGAGTCCACTGGTCGGTGCCGGGGTCGTAGCGCTCGATTTCGGAGAAGGGCTCGTAGCGCCCCAGAAAGGCGAACAGCGCGCCGCGCAGTGCGGCCATGTGGTGCCCGAAGCGGGCCGTGCCCATAGGCGCCCTCTTGCTCCACGCCTGCTCCCCGGGGCCCAGGGAGAACAAGTCCCGGAGGCTGTTCGCGCCGCCCTCGCCTCTCCCCGCCTTGCCCCCGGAGACATACACGACGCCGCAGTTCCCGACAGCCCCCGCGTGGCCGTGCAGGGCCCGCGGCAGCGCCCCGGCCGCCGTCCAGCGGTCCCAGCGCAGGTCGTACATCTCCACTGAAGCCAGCGCTTCGCCGCCCGCGCCCAGGCCCCCGACGGCCAGGAGCCCCTCACCCACGGCGCCGCACCAGAAATGGGCCCGCGCTTCCCGCATAGCGGGCACAGTTGTCCAAACGTGGAAGCGCGGGTCATAACGGTGCACTTCGGCCGTGACCGCCCGCAGGCCGTCGGCTGTGGGGGAGGAGCCGCCGCCCGACGGGGTCTCCCCGCCGAGGACGAACAGGAAGTTGCCCGCGGCGCACACGCTGTGTCCCAGTAGCGGAGCGGGCAGCCGCGTGAGGCTGCGCCAGCGGTGGTTGTACCCGTCAAAGGCCACCACGTCCTGGGTAAGCTCCCACTCCTCCTCCTCCTCCACCTGCTCCTCTTCCTCCTCCTCTTCCTCGGGCTCCGCCGCGGCGCCCCTCCCCCTGGCTGCCCGCCGGGGGGCCACGACCTCCTCGGTCACCACCTCCCGCCCCCTGCACCCCCCGACCAACAAGATGCGGGTTTGAGGGCTCCGGACGCTGGTCTGCTCGCCCTGCATGAGCGGCTGGCGGGAGGGCGACGTGTGGTAGTTGAGGGCCTGGATGATGAGGCCCTTGACCCGGGAGGGCAGGGTGAGGCCGGAGCCCGAGTACACGCGGCGCAGCACGTCGGTGGGCACCAGGCCGAAGCGGACGCGCTCGAGCAGCGCGGCGCAGTGGGCCAGCCGTTCAGCCTCGGGCTCCTGCCGCAGCCAGGCCAGAGCCAGGCCCAGCAGCCGGGCCTCGGGCACGCGCGCCACGTCAGGGGCACCCAGCACGGCCCTCAGCGACGCGGGGTTGAGCTCCAGCAGCCCGGCGGGGCCCGCGCCCCGCGCCAGCAGCTCCCGCAGGTGGCTCACAATGCAGCGCTCGGCCACGCCCAGCGTGTGCACCAGGCCGAAGCGCGCCGCCATGTTGGCGGCGAAGCAGCAGTTATCAGGGGCTAGCTGGCGCTCCAGGTAGCGGCCGCACAACCCCAGGGCCTCGGTGACCTGCAGGTAGCTGGCGGCCTCCAGCGTGTCCTCCACGGTGTCCATGGAGAGCGGCAGCCAGGCGGTGTAGATGAAGTCCAGCAGGCGCTGCAGGCCGGCCGCTGACGGCACATGCAGGTGGATCACGGGCGCCCGGGATTCCCGGGTGTGGCTCTTGAACAGGGCCCTGAAGTAGTCGCTGGAACACGCGAGGAGCGACCTGTGCGCCGGGAACTCGCTGCCCTCGGCCTCCAGAGTCACGTCGCACAGAAAGCCCTCGGCGCGCAGGGCCTGGTAGCCGGTGAGCAGCGCGCCGCCATGAGCTTTGCAGTAAGACAGGAAGTAACTCATGACGCCCAGGGCGGGAAGTGGCCGGGCCGGGGCTGGGGCCAGCCGGGCGCGGCCGGAGACATCCCGGGACACGGCGCCGCCAGGTCCCCCGTGCGAGCCGAAGAGCCCCTAGCAGGGGCCCATTTTTGCCTGCTCAGCTTAAATCCCAGGCCTCCTTCATACAGGTCCGCAGATCTCCCAGTCCCCCTCTCAGAGCAAATCGGGTCGGGGAACGGTTTCCAGAAGCCCCTAGTAGCGGAGGGCACGGCGTTTGGAGTCTTCCGGGAGGTGCAGGGCTCGGTTTCGGCGGCAGCCGAGGCTGCCAGAGCGTTGCCCAAAGCCCTCTCCACGGCCCAGTTTAGGGAGCCCACACCTGCGCGCCAGGGGCCGCGGTGGCCGCGCACCATCACCTGGAAGGGCGGAGCTGCAGGTAGACTGACTCCAGGGGAGTGCTGGATCTCCGACGGCCAGATGCGCAGATGTGGCCCGACTCGGGCCGTCCGGGGAGTGCGGGGCGAGGGCTCTGACCTCCCGGGGGTGGACAAGGAGGGTTTTGCGGGCACCCGCGAGGGCCGGGGACAACTAGCTACGGGGCAAGGGGGGTGAGCTTGTTCCGCGCGGAGGATCAAATCAAAGCCTAGGGGATTAGAGAGGGGGGGCTCAGGTCAGCGCGGAGGGTCGGAGGCGTGATTGGCCGCAGCACATAACATGCCGGTAGCTCACAGCGACAGGAATAGCGCGCGGCCTCGGCCTTCCCGGCGCGCCCCGCCCCACGCCCCGGCTGCTGGCTGAGAACGGAGGGCCGGGACGCGGGAGCAAGCGGCCCGGGCCTGGGACATGACTCCGGCGACCCCACAAGCCTCCGGTCACCAGCGGGTCCCGGGAACCTGGCTGGGGTGCGGGAGGCGCTCACTGGAGAGGCGCGAGTCGCGGGGATCCTGTGCCTGTTGGTGTCTGGGGAGGGGCGCCCGGCTGGTCTGGAGGAGTGTCGACCCCCCGGTGTCTCTGCGCCTGGGAAAAACGCCCCTGGCTCGCAACTTCCTGCTTTGAGGAGGCCCTAATTAATCCAGCTAGAGCGGGGATTAAGCGGCGATTTTGCGCGCTGACACCCAGGAGGCCACTGCGCTCGGAGGAGCAGCTGGCGGGAATCACGCCGGGGCGAACCGACGCTCCTCGCCAGCGGCGCTCCGGAGCACGCTCCTCACCTGGACTCACCCTTGCGAGATGCTGGGCCTACTCTGCGCCCTTCCCGAGGTCTCCCTGGCTTGTCTCACATTCCGCTTTCAGGAATTTGCTCCCACCCAGCTCCCCGACCCCGGCTGAGTTCCCCCTTCCTGTTCTTAGACCCCACCCGGCCCATCCCTTGGCAAAGTGGACACGGAGATTGTAGGTGACTTGGGTTTTCTGCCTTTGAATGACCACTTCATTTAAGAAAATAAGTCTTTCCAGTTTGTCTCCCAGGCTTTACAGACTCTGATGTAATTACTGCCTGCTCCATTCTTAATGCCGTGACTTTATAATGGGCAGTAAGGTTGCAAAGCTCGGTAGAGGCTGGAGTTTTGAAGGGCCCATCCTCATGAAGTTATTTTTATAAGATGCACCCAGCACGGAAATGATGACTAAAACCACCCCAATCTTGAGACATCAGGAAAGCATTTCTCATCTCTGACACCCTGCTCTTAAATAACTAAATGATTAATATAGCTGTTCTTTCTTGCCAGTTTGGAGGGTTCTGTGTGTTTTGCTTTCATCTAGAATTGATTTTTCTATTTTCTACTACAAGCCTTCTGGTAATCTGTTTTAAGTGCACCTTTTGAAGGCATGTGAAATAACTTGCATTTCTGAGAGTTAGGGTTGTATTTCATTTAAAAAAAAATCCAAGGAAGGATAAAATTCATCATTTTCTGCCTGGTATGCCATCAGTACTTACAGGGCCTCCAGTTAGAAGCAATTCTTGAAGTACATAAAAATATTAGTAAAATGATTTTGCTTTGTTGTCAAAGATGAAACTGATTTATGACTTAAATTAGTCAAATTATAAAATGCAGGCAGGGGCTCCGGTTAAGGGCTTACTTAAACTCCAGAGACTAAAAATACTGCAATTTGAATTCTTAATGTTAGAGCTACAGAAGGGGGGGGCAGTGCTAGTTGGTTTGGGTTTTTCTTTCTTTTTTTTTTTTTTTTGTAAAGCACTAAAATTCTTAGTTCAAAAATAAAATACCAGTTTGGTTCGCTGTGCACAGATCTGTATGGTGAAATTAAATGGCCTTTACTCAACCTGATAGAATTTTGCTAGAAGGTATATTTGAGATCATTTAGCCAAACCCTCTCCCTTTCCTCCCCAGTTTCTTGTTTTTCTTTTTAAAAATGTAGCAAATGAGCCCCAGAGAGAGTACGGTTTGTCTGGGTGACTTGGATATTGAGTTACAGAGTCTGGACCAGAATCCAGGGCTCCCTCCCCACTATATTATGTGACCTCATGTATGATAAAAATAAAATAGTGCAACACACAGTCAGTTTATTTAAACCAAATTTCAGAGCGATAAAATTTAAATACAGTTTTTTAAACAGCATATTTCTCACCCTGAAATTGGACCACAGCCCATCAGATCTGTCCATCACCATGCATTCAGTCTGAATCGAAAATGTCACACTTACTTGAGAATAGAGATGCTTTGGAAGATTTTAAACTCTTGACATCAAAAATCCAATTTTGTACAACAGGTACCTGTTCATTGCCAGCCCAACATGCCACCTCAACGTGTCTTGCCATTGAGGATATGATGAAATGTGTTAAGTGAAGAAATTTTCATATTAGATGTGTCTACAAGGTCTTGTTTAGAAAATGTAACTGTCAGTCCATCCAAGAACATTCTTGTCCTTTGAGTAATGTTTATGGAAAGTATTGATATTTTAATTTCTGGGCAATATTAACTAGGATATGATTGTTCTGTTGAAAATGATCTGCTTCTAAGAAGTTGTCCTCCTCCTTTAGACTATGAACTCCTTGAGGCTGGGGACTGTTTCTTGGTCTTTGTATATCCAGCCCCTGTCATAGTCTTTGGCATAAATAATGTTGAGTTGAACAGATAGAGGGAATGAGACTGTCAGTGGGAGGAGTAAAGGGTTGTTAAGAGGAACCTGACTGAGACAGTTACTTCTTTCTCTTTCTCTCTGCTTCTCTTTCTTCCCTTCACACAGCTGCGGTTGCAGACACACCCTGGTATGGCCATGAGCTAATAACATCCCTAGGAATCAAGTGGGTCACCATGCGTGGCCTGCAACTGAGAGAAGACCCTACCACTTCATCCAGCCCCCTGCTCTACAACCCTAGTCCTTTACCAAGGCCAGCCCCACATGGTTCTTGGCATCCAGTCAGACTCACTGCTACTCCACCAACCCGGACGCAGGGCCCCCTGTGCCCCAGCAGCCCCTACACACCCCAGTTTGTATGGCCAGGCTTCTGCCGAAGGCCCAGCTACACACTCCAGCACGCCTGTTAGGACCGTGCAATTTATCCTGAACCCCCCACCCCTTGTCAGGACTGTGACCTGCTGTCGATGATCCCTTCCATACATCTGCACCTCCTGTGACAGAGCCTAGAACTAAAGTCCTCCAAGCACCCACCTCACTTCCCACATCAAAGTGGCAGTGCTGGTCAGCCGTGGGCACTCCACTTTCCCTGACTTGGCCCTACCTAGCTAAATGTAAATTCCATAGCTCTCACCTCTAAAATAATTGTATATGTCAAAAAAAATTGAAAACTACAAACGTCCATGTATAATAGGCACTTAAAATTTTTTTTGCAAATCTAATGTGCTTTTTTTGGTAACAGCTTTGTTGAGATATAATCCACATACCATACGATTCACTCATTCAAAGTGTACAGTTCAGTGGTTCTTAGCATATTTCCAGAGTTATGCAAACATCTCCAGAGTCTCATTTGGGAACATTTTCATAATCTCAAATAGAAACCCTGTGCCCTTTAACTCTCACTTCCCTGTACCACCTGTCCTGCAAGCCCTGAGCAACCACTGATCTATTTTCTATCTCTGTAGATTCTGGATATTTCATGTAAATGGAATTATGTAATACATGGTCTCCTGTGACTGACTTCTTTGACTTAGTATAATGTTTTCAAGGTTCATCCATTGTAATGCACTTCTGAGGAAAAAAAGGATTTGTATAATAATAACATTGGGAACCTTTTCTCAAAACCACAACATTCTAAAAAATATGCCCTGTGATATTTAGGATACAGTTTTTGGCAGGTTAACTCTTTATCATCTATCATTACTGACTCCTTTCAATACCAGTATACTTCCAACACACGGCTTCTGGCATCCTCCATGGAGAGCTTATTATTATAAATTGACACATTAACTAATTGTGAAAACATGATGACAAACAATAACAGACATGCAGTAGAGAAAAAAATCCCATGTTAACTTCACCCAGGTTAACAAGACCATTTTTTTTGTATGTGAGATGTTATTTTATCTTTGTGACATGCAGTTCAAGTGAAAGGATTTCAAGGGGTGGAGTGTGTGCGTGTGTGTCTTAATCATGAGTGATTTGGGCATTCTGGCCCAGCTGACAGCTAAAGAAGCAGTGTGCTAGGTGGGGAAGGACTGGACTTTGGACTCAGACAGACCTGGGCTCCAATTCCAGATCTGCCCCATTAGACTTTAAGCAAGTGACTTAAGTTCTGTGAGTGTCATTTTATTATTTTTAAAAGGAGGATACCGCTTCTACATTCATAACACTGTTAAAATAAAATTAAGTTATGTATCTATGACCATTCCTGGCCTGAGTATACACAATAGATGTGAGTTTCTCTTCCTTCTCACTCCCTTAAAGCCTTCTGAAAACTCATCATACCAGAGGCCAAGCAGCCAGGAAATGTAGTAAAGCAGTGGTTTTCAGTGGTCCTCCTGCAGCATCACCTGGGAACCTGTTAAGAAGTGTAAATTCTCGGCCCCGCCTCAAATCTACTGCATCAGAAACCCCAGGAATGGGCCCAGCAATCTGCTTCGCAACAAGCCCTCCCAGTGATTCTGATGCACATGAAAGTGTGAGAACCACTGTAATAGAGAATTGTTCATAATTTCTGCTACATCCCGAATTCACTAATCTTAGTAATAACTTGTTCCAGGCGTAATGTCAACATTTCCCCCCAAAAAAGAGAGGAAGCCCACTAGCTCCAAAAGACTTAGACGGGAAAATTCAGTGGCTGTGCCCCACATCATATGACTTTAAAATAGATTGTGGACTTGTTTGCCCTTCCCTACCCCAGACAAGCTGACGATATTAACAGCGATCTCTGTGGCATGAGATGATTTGGTAACCGAAGCATTTTCTCAACACTTGATTGAATGCTCAAATCAGAATGTAACTGTAGCCAGTTTTCCTATCTGAATGCCACATGTTAAGAGGCCCTTTGATGAATCAGGAAATGCCCAAGGAGAGCAGCCAGAAAGAGGGAGGGTCTGGAAATGTTCTTTCTCATGGAGAGAGCAGGTGAAGGAGCTGGAGATTTTAGACTAAGAGGAAAGAACCCTCTGGTGAGTTAAATGATTGTTATTTTCAACTTTCTGAAGGGCAAGAGGCACAGAAGGCAGACCCAGGGCCAGTAAGTGGAAGTTACAAAGAAAAATTTTGCCACAGCATAAATAAGAACCTTCTAGCAATAGAGAACCTTGAAAGAAAACACATAAGTAGAAGTAGAATGTGCCGGGCCATCAGAAGAGTTACCTGAGGCTCGGGGAAGACAGGAAACTTGTCCAAGGTGACGTGATTTAGCAAACCTTGTCAGAGCCCCGCCCATATCCCCTCGATCCCTTTACCATTTTTGTGCACATCAATCCCAGTGGCTTTTGCTCCCAGCAACCAGCACCTGTGTCCCTTTGTGGGCAGGCACCCCTGGGCTGCTGGAGCCCACCTTCCCTGTGCACATGAACAGAAGCAAAAGTGCCTGCAAATTTACATCTCCCAGGGGCTACCCTTGACCAACGACTGACTGACAGGTGGAGGGCAGCTCCCTTTCCAGGTGTGGCTCACACTGTTTCCAGACCTCCCCTATCCGATTGAGCTACAGCTCAATCCAGAGTCCTGTGGGACCCTGTTTGGTGTCTCACACTCGCTTGACCTTCCCTTCCCTGTCTCACATTGCCAGCCCCCTGCCTGTCTTTTCTGGGAATACTTCCTAATAAATGACTTTCACAGGAATCCTTGTCTCAGAAGGAATCCCTGCCTCTGGGCACAATGAAGTGGGTTTACTCTTAGTGTCTGACCCCAAAGGGCCAGCTGTCAGCACATTCAGGTGTGTACAGGCAACCAGACCTATGACTTCCCATGGTCAGACCTTCTTCAGAAAGATGAAACAATGTTCTGACATCAATCTCAGAGTCTCTTATACATCTTTCCACATGAGTGCATAGTGCAAACCAAGTCATACAATGGGAAGTGGCTCAGATATGTCATCTGAGCACAACCAGAACTAAAATCGAAGAACACCCTCGGAGTGTTAGTAAATTTCTCCAATCACCGGCACCTGTTTAAGGAGTTGTCGAGCCTTGGACTTTAAATGCTTTTTTTTTTTTAACCAGTACTCTTCTATAGAGATATTATACCCTTTCCTGAATTTTTCTGTGTCTGACCTATGGCCAGCATGTCCACTGTGCCAATTACTTCTGCTATTTTCAGAATCTCTATCTAATGATCCTTGTCAGTGACTAACAGGGAAAAATTCTACACAAGATCTTTCCAGCACCAGGGAGCTTATAGGATAGTTTTGTTCTCAACTTCTTATAATTTGTAATCTTAACAGCCTGAAAATCTTGTGGCATTTGTCCATTTGTTAAGAAACATTCTGCAAAAGTATCTACTAAAACTTACCTATAGAATCATGGGCAAGAAACCGTCATTAAACAAGTGGCTGTTCTCTGAGTAACGTTTAATGTCGTCACTCAGGATGTTTCAGTTTGAACCCTAAGCAGGAGACATTTCCCAGTAAGCAGTTGGATCTGCCCTGCCCTGTCACCCTGCAGAGAGCACAGTGCCACCAGAATATGAGGACACAGGGGCAAGAGCAGTGTTTCCAGAGCCTACCCACTGTAGGAGGGCCACTCACAACCATTCAAGGTACAACAAGCATAACCCCCACCCCAGCCACCTGGCTGGCCCGAAATCTTCCAGCTTCCTTTAATAGTTTAGTAAAAAAAAAAAAAAAACTGCACCAGCCGCCTTCCCATGGATGGTGGGAAAAACCAGCATTGCTCCAATAACTTTGAGGAAATTCCAGGGGCTTACAACTCTCCTAGTAACTCCTTGTTTCAATTCGTGCTTCTGTTGATGCCCCGTTTCACCCATGTTTTGCTTCTTGGGGTTGTTCCATGCTCTCTACTCTGCACTTACCCACCCAAGGAACATGGACCCTAAGCCTTTTTTCTCTCCCTTGACTTCCCATACAACCTGTGATGGATTAAAAAATAAATAAAACTTTTACTGAAGACTTGGGTAGGACAGGCACAGAGAAGCAACATGCAGAAAATAGCAGATAGAATTTATAGCTATTCTTGTTTTTTAAAATGCCCACCTGTCAGCTTTTCCTCCCTAGGGGCCACTATGCGATGTTGCTGGCCCTGTCTCTTTGCCCTCTCCTCTTTTACCCTTCCCCCACCACCCCCCTCTTTCCCAGATTGTTCCAAGAAACCCCAAACATATACCATTTCATTGTTTAAAACATTTTAGTTTTCTCTTTCTCTGGGCAGTTTTGCCTGGCTAGACCTGACCATGCTGTTGGCATGGGGTGGGGGTGGGGGGATTCTTCAGGCTTTCTACATAGAAGATCATTGTATCTGTGAACAGAGATAACTTTTCTTCTTCCTTTCCAATTTAGATGCCTTTTATTTCTTTTTCTTGCCTAATTGCTCTGGCTAGAACTTCCAATTCTATGTTGAATAGAAGTAGAGAATGTGGGCATGCTTGTCTTGTTCCCTGACCGTGTCTTGGGTCTCCCTTTTCAGACCCAGAGGAGCCTTCAAGGAACTTTTGTACGCATATCCCTGACTGACAGAGCCTGCACTGTGTGAAGGGGATGTAGGAGTCTGGCAGAAACTAAACACCAGGGCAGACTTGGAAGCAATCTGAACTTTGAATGCACTCCTAGCGCAAGGAAGTGATTTTGTAGGAAGCGTTCCCTAGAAAAACACTAATGTAGAGGTGAAGGGCCCAGGAAGGAAGGAGGCCAAGCAACGGTGCAGCAGCCACCAAAGCCCATGGAGGGTAACTTGGGCTCAGTCCTGAGGGAGCTCTGAGGACAGTGGAGGTCACACCTCAGTTGTCCCCATCAGGAGCACAGAGGCTGGAGTTGCTACTCCTGGACTGTCAGTCATCCAGTTCTCTCTTTGCACAGGCAAAGCAGGTGCCAGCAGCTGGGGGTGGTCCTCCAGAAGGGAGATACAGGTGTTTGTTGTTGGGAATGAAGGCACCTCCACCAGAAGCAGGTGGGCACAAAAATGGTAAAGGGGGCCAAGGGATATGGGTGGGCACTGACCGCACCTGCCATGCCACATTGAACTAACAGAAAGTCAGCGACATCTACATACATCTAGGGAGGTTCTGAGACCCCAGCATTCCCACTCCAAGAGAAGACTGGATGGGTATATCTGTGGTCCCAGGAGCGTCAGCTATTGATCGTATCATGAGGATCAGACACATCTTATCAAGGTAATGCTTGACATGAAATGCTGTGAGTAGACCTGTTGCCCATTAAGCATTGAACAGACTTGTCCTCAGGGGCTGCGTAACTAAAGACTGGTGATGCCAAAGATGCTGCTCAATGCCCAAAGATCAGTAAATAGACAAATCACAGGGCCAAGTTAACAGGTGCTGCGAGGGAGGTTGGAACATACTCACCTTCATTCCTATGCTGTCCACCACTAGGGCAACAGTCATCTAGCATCTCCCAACCCTCACCCTCCAGGTGGACATTGTGGACCACTGAAGGATGGCAAGCTCTGGGCACATTCCTATCCAAATAAGACTCCTGAGGGTGACTATGTGGACCTGCCCTGCTCTTTCTCTCTCATCCCAATCTGTCCCTATCTCCCTCATTGATATTTCTTATTCCCCTGAGCCTAGCAACCAGTTGTGACTCCCGCAATAACTCATCCCTTTGTGCTTTTACCTACAGAAAGAAATACATTTAGTACAGTGTTAAAAGGGTGGGCTCTGGGACCAGCATGTTCAGTTTCAAATCCTGGTTCTACCATGCTCAAGCCATTTAACGTGGGACAGTTCATGTGACTCCCCAGTTTCAGCTTTCTCATCCTAGAAGTACATAGGACAGGAGTGAGGGGTATGTTAATAGCACTGGGTACAATGTAGATAATAAACATAGACACTCTCCCTAAATACATTAGAGAAATATACATAGTCCTGGAAAAAATGACTTTCAGTGAAGAGTTTACCTATATTGTTCATTCTCCCTCAGGCAAAATATTCAAGCACCTTACAGAAAAGCATAGAGTAACCCTTGAACTATGGTATTTAATAGCAATGTGCTGGGAAGTACACAACATGAAAAGTAGCAGCAAGTGAGGGTATCCTTGCAATCATGTTTTCGGATTAAAGTAAACAGCAGAAAGGGATTTTGCAAAGCATTTCTTTCAGCCAAAAATCCATGAGGAATGAGTTTGTGTAGTACAGATGTTTAATAGACAGTAACCATTGAATAGTTTTACAAATTGGCATTGTAAGGAGAGTACATCATATAAGCCTGTGACTGTTAATTGGAGGGTGCACCTGACACTATGGTGGCCTGGTAATGACGTTCTGTGTCAGTGTTCAGACTAAGGATTATGCAGGAGATCAGCCATCTTCCTGTCTTTATGAGCATGGAACCACATTTCTTACAATTGACTCATTGCGTAATAATAGATAATATATACTGTTTGCATTTTTCTAACATACACACATTTTCCCCTTAAGTAAACTATGTTGTTAATTTTCACCATCTCTCTTCAAAGATATAGGAATTTCAAAATCTTGAATGAAACAGAAAGGAATAACAAAGAAAGCAAAAATGCCAGAAGTCTTTCCATTTAGTAACCACTAACACTGGTGGGATCACGCCACGTGTGCTAGTTTAAAGTCAAAATTTTTACTTAACTATATGTTTTGAGGATATTCCCCAGTAAATGTTTATGGATATAAATACACTTTCTAATGTTTGTATACTGTTATTTAGATGAATATAGCAAAGTTTAACAAGTCTTCTAATAGATATTCAGATTACTTCCAGGTTTTCACTTTTTTTTAAGTTTTTATTGGCATAGAGTTGATTTACAATGTTGTGTCAGCTTCAGGTGTACAGCAAAGTGATTCAGTTATATGTATACATATATCCTCTCTTTTTTAAGATTATTTTCGCATATAGGTTATTACAGAATATTGAGTAGAATTCCCTGTGCTATACAGTAGGTCCTTGTTGGTTATCTATGTTATATATAGTAGTGTGTGTGTGTGTGTGTGTGTGTGTGTTTTCATCCCAAGCTCCTGATTTATCCCTCCCCCCAGTGTTTCCCCTTTGGTAACCTTAAGTTTGTTTTGGATATCTATAAGTCTATTTCTGTTTTGTAAATAAGTTCACTTGTATCTTTTTTTCAAATTAGATTCCACATATGAGTGATATCATATGGTATTTTGTCTTTCTCTATCTGTCTGACTTCACTCAGTATGACAATCTCTAGGTCCATCCATGTTGCTGCAAATGGCATTATTTTGTTCTTTTTTATGGCTGAGTAATAGTCCAGTGTGTGTGTGTGTGTGTGTGTGTGTGTGTGTGTGTGTGTGTGTGTGTGTGTGTGTGTGTGTGTGTGTGTGTGTGTGTACCACATCTTCTTTAACCACTCCTCTGTCAATGGACATTTAGGTTGCTTAAACATGCCTTTGCTATTGTAAATAGTGCTGCAGTGAACATTGGAGTGTATGTATCTTTCCAAATTATGGTTTTCTCTGGATATATGCCCAGGAGTAGGATTGCTGGATCACATGGTAGCTCTGTATTTAGTTTTTTAAGGAACCTCCATATTGTTCTCCATAATGGTTGTACCCAGGTTTTCACTCTTATAAACTAAGCTGCTGAGAACATCCTTATACAAACATCTTTGCATTCCTGTGTGATTATTTCCTTAGGATAAAGTCCATGAGTGGAATTCCTAGATTAGGAAGAATGTATTTTTTAAAGGTAGGCATATATATAAGCACTTGAATATGCAAATAAAAGTCTGGAAGGGTAGGAGCCAGAATATTATCAGTAATCCTAACTGGGTGAACTGTAGGTAATTTTTTCCTCATCTATATTTTTAATTTTCATATATTTTATCACATATTTTAATATTCATAGAGCTATTAGCTAAAACCTAATTATGGCTATAGAGAAATACTTGGGATAATCATAGGAATATAGTTGAAGGGATTAGAGATGAAGACAATTAAAAAGAAGTGAATATAAGTGTAAGACAGATAATGATGATCCAATATAAGGATAATTGACATCCCTGAAATAGAGAAGCTCACTAATGAAAGAAGGTATATTCATGAGTATTATACAAGAAAATATCCCTGAAATAAAGAAATAAATGAATTTGCTGATTGAAAGGTTACACTTCATTCCAGGGAAATATGATGCAGAACATCCAACACTGAGATATAGTCTCTTTTTAAGCTTTTGAACTTTGAAATGAAGAAAAAATCCAAGTATCCAGGAAGACAATGACAAGCATCTACAAGGGGGAAATAATTGGGCTGCCTCATACTTACTCATACCCATTACCCAACAATTCTATATCTAGGAATTGAATCTAAGGAAATAATCAGATGAGTATACAAGATTTACATACAAGGATATTGATTATCATATTATTTATAAACATTTTTTCAAATATGTGAAATTCAAGAAAGATCCAAATGGCAGAGCACTAGGTCACCTTTAAGATTATTTTTAGAATATTTAATGACATGGGAATATGCCCAGAATATATTATTGTCAAGTGAAAGAATAAGGTTACAGAAGAGTAACTGCAGTGCTAGTCTGACTAAATCTGCACACATATATAGAGGGGAAAAAAAAAGATTGGGAGGATATACATTTAAATGAAGAGTAGTTATATCCAGGGGAGTATTACAGGGGATATTTTTTATCTTTGTGCTTTTCTACATATATCAAATTCTCTACCATGACAAGTATTACTTTTACATCGAGGAGAAAATGATCAATTTTATTAAAAATATTGTCAATAATAACAAAGAATCTTGCCTTGACATTGCTATAACAAATCAGAAAGATTTAAAATGTAGAGTTATGAGATTTGGGGACAGTTTCTTTGACTGGACTTTTGGAAAACTCAGCTGATCATATTTGTGAGCAACTAGCCTAGAGATGTGCTGATAAAACAAAGAAAGCTTTGAAAGCTTCAAGTTCTGCGCCTGCTCTGGGTCATCATTAACCAGCTTTACTTGGATTATGCATCAGACAAAACTTCAGTCTGGATGTAAATTTAAGCAGGCTGTTAGATGGGAACATGGAACATCACTGTACATTGAGATAAGCACCATTTTCTTCATGGTATGAAGACATATATCTATAAGATGAACTTCTTTTTAAAAATCAAGTTTCTGACCATCAGGACACACAGCATTAGTCACACATGGTGCAAGTAAAAAAATAGCATTTATTGAGGGAAAATGTATAAAAGAGGAGAAGGAAAGCATGTGCAATCCCTCCAAACTCACGTTGTCACATTGCTTACCATGGCCAGTGTTCCACTAGAGAACCCTTCCCTCCCCAAGATACTCCACATACTGTAGTTCTAGGGTCAAGAGGCCAGGAGACACTGATTCAACTAGTTAACATAGTGGAAGCCTCCTGGGTGGACGAGTGGCCTTATTAGAAAGGGGAAGCCTCCAGACCCAGTAGCTGCTATCAGCCTGTCCTTTTCTTGAGTTAACTAGACCTACTGAGACAGTCTGTCCCTAAGCTCCTGAAAGTAGGGAGGACATCAGCCTTCAGAGCCATTTGGATGGGTCTTGTATCACTGACCTTGGTGGCCTCTCCTGGCGATATTTTATTTATTTTTTTAACATCTTTATTGGAGTATAATTGCTTTACAATGGTGTGTTAGTTTCTGCTGTATAACAAAGTGAATCAACTATACATATACAGATATCCCCATATCCCCTCCCTCTTGCACCTCCCTCCCACCCTGCCTATCCCACCCCTCTAGGGGGACACAAAGCACCGAGCTCATCTCCCTGTGCTATGTGGCTGCTTCCGACTAGCTATCTCTTTTACATTTGGTAGTGTATATATGTCAATGCTACTCTCTCACTTTGTCCCAGCTTACCCTTCCCCCTCCCCCTGTCCTCAAGTCCATTCTCTACGTCTGCATCTTTATTCCTGTCCTGCCCCTAGGTCCTTCAGAACCTTTTTTTTTTCCTTAGATTCCATATATATGTGTTAGCATACAGTATTTTTTTTTCTCTTTCTGACTTACTTCATTCTGTATGACAGTCTCTAGGTCCATCCACATCACTGCAAATAACTCAATTTCATTTCTTTTTATGGCTGAGTAATATTCAATTGTATATATGTCTGGCGATATTTTAAATTTCCAAACAATTTCAGTCATTTAGTCAGTCCTTGATCTGCTGTCATGAATGTGCTGTTTCTTTGATTTGAGTCTTGGGATTTTATGAAATAATTTTCTATTTTTGTTTATTGCCTTTTGGATACTTCTTTAACTGATTTATTCTTCCATAGTGAAGCGATGTACTAAACTTGAACTGTGCAGAAGGGCTTCTTTCTCAAGATTGTTATGCCCTAAAAATCTGTTGAAGACAAAAGCCCCCTCACAGCTCTCAGTGGCCTTCCAAAGACAGTACAGAGTTGGGTTTTTTCTTCTCACAAGAATTCCTTTTATGATAAGCTTAACATTTCTCCAAAGAAAATGTTACAATACCAGAAACTTCTAAGTTGACATTTACTTAGTTTTTACAAGAGGGATATTTAAAATTTACACAAGTCTTACATCTGAACATCTTCAGGTTTTGTAGGTATAAACCTCAAAGGGTAACTCTAAAAACAAAACTTAAGGCCACCGCATTTTCACAGGTAAATAGAAGATGTCCATATGACATAAGCATATTCTTAGTCAATATGCTCAAATCCTTGGAGCTTCGTTGTGTTATCATCCCAGGTGGCCACCTGCTTGCCAGGGGAAGCATACTAAGTGAGCCATGTATCCAGTGTGTGATTCACCCACGAGAACCAACACATGGGAGCAGTGAATTATTTATATCCCTGTCCCATCAAACTTACCCATAGACTCCCTCAGGAATTTTGCATGAGTAGTTTAAAGGAGGCTGGGCCATGAACTCACTCCCAGCCTTTCATTATGAGGCTCGTATTGCAAAGTAAAAACCTTTTACAACCCCTCACTTAATAGTGGTCCTACTCTTCAAATTGTCCTTTGGGAGAAAAGAGACCAAAAGCTCCCATATCCTCAGCAACACACAAAACAGTTTTTGAAAATCTAACGAAACAAGAAAGTATAAAGAAGAAAATAAAAATGGTCCATATTTACACATCCAGAATAAACCTCTGTTATTATCTTGGCCTGTTTATATGGTTTCTCTTTCTCTCTCTCCCTCTTTCTCTCCTTTTTCTTCTTTCTCTCTCTTCCTTTCTTCATTATTTTTTCACTTTTTTTTGGTGGGGGGTTTTTTTGTTTTAATTTTATTGGACTATAGTTGATTTACAATGTTGTGTTAGCTTCAGGTGTACAGCAAAGTGATTCAGTTATACATATACATATATTCATTCTTTTTCAGATTCTTTTCTCATATAGGTTATCACAGAATATTGAGTAGAGTTCCCTGTGCTATACAGTAGGTCCTTGTTGGTTATCTGTTTTATATATAGTAGTGTGTATATGTTCATCCCAAATTCCTGATTTATCCCTCCCCCACATGTTTCCCCTTTGGTAACCATAAGTTTGTTTTTGATACCTGTAAGTCTGTTTCTGTTTTGTAAATAAGTTCATTTGTATCATTTTTTAAAAATTAGATTCCACATATGAGTGATATCATATGATATTTGCCTTTCTCTGTCTGACTTACTTCACTTTGTATGATAATCTCTAGGTCCATCCATGTTGCTGCAAATGGCATTATTTCATTCTTTTTTATGGCTGAGTAATATTCCATTTATGTATACATATATATATATATATGTCACATCTTCTTTATCCATTCCTCTGTCGATGGACATTTAGGTTGCTTCCATGTCTGGCTATTGTAAATAGTGCTGCAATGAACATTGGGGTTCATGTACCTTTTCGAATTATGGTTTTCTCTGGATATATGCCCAGGAGTGGGATTGCTGGATCATATGGTAGCTCTATTTTTAGCTTTTTAAGGGACCTCCATACTGTTCTCCATAGTGGTTGTACCAGCTTACATTCCCACCTTTTCTCCACATCCTCTCCAGCATTTATTGTTTGTAGACTTTTTGATGATAGTCATTCTGACCAGTGGGTTTTCTTCCTTTCTTTCTGATTTTTTTATTTTTAAAGAAAAATTAGTCTTCTTTTGTCAACATAAAAATGCTTATTTTGAAGAATTCAAATAGTTTATAAAAGTACAAAGTTAAGGAAGTTGACAGTAACCCCCAAAACACCATCCAGAAGCAATTATCACTGATATTAGGAGAGTTCCATTCAACTACCTAGGCTCATGCAAAAAGATAGATTAGTAGAGAGATGGACAGATACAGAGAGGGAAGCTTTTTTAAAAAGTGCCGTTTCTTTTCTTTTCTTTTCTTTTTTGCGGTACGCGGGCCTCTCGCTGTTGTGGCCTCTCCTGTTGCGGAGCACAGGCTTCCGGACGCGCAGGCTCAGCGGCCATGGCTCACGGGCACAGCCGCTCTGCGGCATGTGGGATCTTCCCGGACCAGGGCACGAACCCGTGTCCCCTGCATCAGCAGGCATACTCCCAACCACTGCGCCACCAGGGAAGCCCTAAAAAATGCTGTTTCTTAATTAAAGTAAGAATAAAATAGCTAAGTGCTATTTTAATTAAAATGTTACTTTTAATTTTACTTGAATATCATAGAACAAAAGAAATTGAAGTGAAGCTGAAGAACTCCTAATTGATATTTCTTCACCATAAGATAGTATTTTCTAAGATATTCCTGAGTTTAAGAAAAAAAAGATTCAGAAATATTGTTAAGTGGTTGGAGTTACAATGTTTAAACTACGTGTTTAGACAGTATTGACTCCCTGCTACAAACAATGAGGAGGCTCATACTTTCATAACATCTCTCTTTCCCCACTTTCCAGTGTTTGATGGTTGTATTATTCTTTTCTCAATGGCGTTTTAGAGCCTTCTTATCCTACCCTGTGATGGCTGAATAGGTGAGAAGGCTTGCTATTGACCTTTCGTGAACTCCTTTTAGGAGGGGTTTCTGATGTTCCTGTTGCTCCTGCCCTGGGTCCCGGGCTTCCCACCCACTCCACGGTGTCACTGAAGCCCCAGCTTCCGGCCACCTGAGCACCGCTACCACTAGCCCCTCATGTGCTGGTGGTAGAGTGGGGACAACTCCTTTAAGATGAGGGGAACTTATTTCCCTGCCATTTTTTTCCCTCTTTGTTTCTCAACCAAGTGAATAAAGCATCATTCAAGACTTTGGAGGCCAGGGACTTCCCCAGTGGCATAGTGGTTAAGAATCCGCTTGCCACTGCAGGGGACACGGGTTCGAGCCCTGGTCCAGGAAGATCCCACAAGCCGTGGAGCACCTAAGCCCGTGCACCACAACTACTGAGTCCGTGCTTTAGAGCCTGCGAGCCACAACCACTGAGCCCTTGTGCCTAGGGCCCATGCTCCACAACAAGAGAAACCACCACAATGAGAAGCCCGTGCACTGCAACGAACAGTAGCCCCTGCTCGCCACAACTGGAGAAAGCCCGCAAGCAGCAACGAAGACCCAACGCAGCCCAAAATTTAATTAATTAATTTTTAAAAAAAGACTTTGGAGGCCAAAGCCTCCTTTCCTTCTGGCACTTTCCATAACTCACTGCTGCAGGGCTTGTGTCTTTAAAGAAAAATAGAATCATAAGAAAAACATGGCTTAGGAAAAATATATGGAATATTTCAAAGGGTAAACGCAAGTAATTTACTTAATAAAGGAGATTCCTGGTGAGGTTCAAAGCCCTTCATCAGGGGAAATTATAGGTGAGTGCTAGGTAACAGGAAAATATGTAAATAAAAAACACAGCAGGGGAAAGGAATCTCAGGAGGATCAATGACAATACTTTAAAGCTGATGAACATTTTATATTTACATGCAGCAAAAACTAATACAGGACGTCCTTCCCCCTACCTCCCTGCACATGTGATCCTGGGATGAATAAAAGTTAGTCCCTAATGTCTTTCTAAAATGATGATTGACTTATTAAAATGTGTGTTTTAAGAAATATCTGCCCTCAAAAATAAACAACAAAAATGTCCAGCAATCACAATTTCCTCAAATCACTCACTTTTTAGAAAGTCAAGAAAGAATGACTCAGAGATACAATGGATCACAGTAAGCCCAAGGTTTGTTTTCCATCTCACTGGGAACAGCCCGTTTTTGAAGGACTGTGACACTCCATTCAGAACCGTGTCCTTGGTGTGGTAGGCTGCTTTCTAAGATGGCCCTCAGTGATCCCCACCTCCTGGTGTTTATACTTTAGTTCAATCCTCTCCCCTGGAGCATGGGTGGGACCTCTGAGTTGCTTCTAACCAAAAATATATGGCAAAGTGATGGAATGTCACTTTCATGATTAGGTGACAAATGATTGTGACTTCTGTCTTGCTAACAGACTCTATTGACTTCTCAGTTTGCATGTTTTGAAGGAGCACGTGGCCATGTGCAAGAAGCTGAGAGCAGCCCCAGCCAACAGCCAGTAGCGAACAGAATGCTTCCAACAACCACAGAGTGAGCTTGTAAACAGGTCCTTCCCTGCTTAACATTCAGATGAGACTGAGACCCTAGACCATCAACACCTCGATTGCAGCCTCGTGAAAATCCATGAAGCAGAGGACCCAGCTACCCCATAACTAGATTCCTGACCTACAGAAACGGTAAGACCTTAAGCGTGTGTTGTTTTAAGCCACTAAGACATGGGGTAATTCATTACACAGCAGATATAACTAATACACTTGGATTCACGTATACTAATACACACCACCTCCAGGCAATTCACCCTGATGGAGAATTACTGAGCCAAGACAAAGCATGTGAGAATGTCAAGAGTAGTTATGGGGTGTTTACAAAAAGAGAGTGAAGTTAATGTGGATCACATTTTTAGTTCAATTGGCTATGACAAACCACTGCCATTTAAAATTAACGTTCTATCTCAGTAATTTACGCCCTGTTTCTTTTTACTGCTGACTCTTCTTACTGTATTTTCAGTACAACCCTTTTAATTATTACTGGAGTTTCTTCATGAATTCAGTGTAAAACTCTCTACAGATAAATGACCAGTCCGGGACAATTTAAGATAGTTTTGGCTTTAGATAGTAACATTTGGATGCTCTTGTTGATTTGACTTCTTGAAGTGGCTTCCAAAAAAATTTATTTGGGTATATTTTTCTATTTTTTTAACTTGAGTTTTCAGTACATCTTTTATCTTCAAACAGTTCAGTTCTAGTACACTTTCTTATAACATTTACTTCAAATTCCCATCTTTCAAATGAGGAAAATAATACATCTTTCAAACACGTCAAGTGTATTAAAGGTGATGCTTAAAGTACCATGGAACTGAAAAGTGCTATTAAATTCATTTTTATCAAGTCTGCTCTTATGAGCCATTATCACATCACACTTTTACACAGGCTCTGGATTATCTACTGCCACCCAGAGAACAGGGAGTTCAGGCTGCTTACGTGAATCATTTGGTGCTTGTATCAATCAAGGTTCTTGGCTGCAAGCAGCAGACACTCTGGCTCACTTAAATGCACAAGGAATGATTAACTGGTGTCGGGTGGCTCATAAAATCCTCAGTAGGGCTAGAAAATAAGGCTTGGGAGGCTGTGCAGCTAGGAGAATGCCTCAAATCACACCCCGGAGCTGGAACCACATAGACACTGTTAGTGCTTCCCCTGGGCTTTGATACCCTGTGCACTGCTGACTTCCTTGGAGAAATGGCTGATTCCAGGCACGGGGAAGGTACAAAGTGAGCCTGGAGCATCCTCAGGTGCAGAAAGCAGGGAAGTGCTCAAACAATGGGGACACAACCAAAGGACAATGGGCTGGCTGGAAGGGACTCCCACTGGCTAAATTTGGGATAACTTGAGGATCACAATGAGTAATGATAGTAATGGATTATAGCAAAAGGAAATCAGTGAGTCCACAGTAATACTGTACACAAAGGATAAAGGTGGGAGGAGGGAAAGTTCTTTACAAAAGGATGTCCATTGAGACATATAGAAGGAATGATAGAATTTGAAAATCACCATTTCACAGCCAACAGTGTAATGATTGATTCAGGCAAAAATCATCAATGAATACTAAAACCAATGAGTGAGAGGTTATTGGGGAACAAGATATTCATATAATCTCAAAGTATCACCTCCCAGATTACTTATTAATTTCAAAGGGAAAAGTTATCTTCATACTAGAGCGATATGGTAGACGCCACCCTAAACAAATGATCAAACTTAGCACGTCCAGTAATGGGACAAACTGATACCATGTTCCTCCTGATATGATGCAGTGGAAGGACACAGTAGAATTATGTAGAATTTTTTTTAATTAGTTATTTATTTTTGGCTGCGTTGGGTCTTTGTTGCTGTGCCTGGGCTTTCTCTAGTTGCGGCGAGCTGGGGCTGCTCTTCGTTGCGGTGTGCAGGCTTATTGCAGTGGCTTCTCGTTGCGGAGCATGGGCTCTAGTCGCCTGGGCTTCAGTAGTTGTAGCACGCGGGCTCAGTAGTTGTGGCGCACAGACTTAGTTGCTCCGTGGCATGTGGAATCTTCCCGGACCAGGGCTCAAACCCGTGTCCCCTGCATTGACAGGTGAATTCTTAACCTCTGCGCCACCAGGGAAGTCCTATGTAGAATTCTTGTCCAAAATGTTTAACCAATATCTAATAGTGAGGAAATATTTACACAAATCCAAAATTTCAGTAGTCATGAAAGATGAGTAAAGATGGAGAGACTGTTCTCAATTAAAGAAGACTACACATGATAGCCACATGTAATTTGTGATCCTAGACTTGACCTGAGATTTTTTAAAAAGATACAAATGATATTTCAGGGAAAATTGGAGAAGTTTGAATGTGAAATGGATATTAGATAATATTATTGTAGCAACATTAAATTTCTTGGGTGTGGCAGTGGTCTTGTGGATATGTAAGAGAATGTCTATTTTTACGAGATGCATGCTGAAGCATTTAGAGGTAACGTGCCATGATACCTACAACTTACTTCATTGTCTGCAAAAAGAAAACAAAATAAAACATTTGTGTGTTGAGGGGGGAGGGGTAAAGATTAAGCAAATGTGGCAAGATGTTAAACAATTAGTGAATATAGACATAGGATATATGGAAATTTAGACTCACTTACATTGCCCCAAATTTCACTTATTCTCTGTTCCTTTTGTTTTTCCATTTAATAAAATTCCAAAGAGGGAAAGACCATTCCTAAGTAGGCAGAGATCAGCAACTGCTTTCCTCCCAGAGGGCATTTGCCAAGTGTGGGCAAGGACTGAGGATCAAGCCTGCTGTATGCAGAAGGACATTGTAGGGGTAAAAATAAATGAGGGAACCTTCTAACAGTTGTGTGGGCTGGCATGACTGATGGGAATCAAAAGGAGCCCCAAACATATAGCTAGTTATCTCCAGCAGGCCTTTTGCTGAGTTCTGGGACAGTGAGGGAGGCTGGGGAATAGAGTCAACTTGGTAGACTTAAACCCAACTGAATCATAATTACATTAAATGTAAATGGACTAAACACTACAATGAAAAGACAAAGAAAGACAGCCCAGATGAAAAATTCAGCACCCAATTATATGCTGTTTATAAAAGACAAACTTTAAATACCAGGGCACAGCAAAATTAAAAGTAAAAGGATGAGAAAAATACACTGAAAAGAAAATTCTCTGGCTATGTTAATGCCAGACAAAGTAGACTTTAAGGAAAGAAGTATTACTAGAAATAAAGAGGATGATCCATAATGATAAGAGTTGACTCAACAGGAAGGCATAATGATCTTAAATCTGAATGAAGCTCTAATAACATAGCTCCAATATATAAAAAGGAAAACTTGACAGAACTAAAAGTAGAGATAGATCAACAATCTTAGTTGCACAGATTTAAACTTCTGTCTCTTTTTTTTTTTAATATATTGAATTTTATTTATTTATTTATTTATTTATTTATTTATTTATTTGTGGTATGCGGGCCTCTCACTGTTGTGGCCTCTCCCGTTGCGGAGCACAGGCTTCCGGACGTGCAGGCTCAGCGGCCATGGCTCACGGGCCCAGCCGCTCTGCGGCATGTGGGATCTTCCCGGACCGGGGCACGAACCCACATCCCCTGAATCAGCAGGCGGACTCTCAACCACTGCGCCACCAGGGAAGCCCTAAACTTCTGTCTCATTAATTGCTAGAACAAGTAGGGAAAAAAATCAGTGTAGATATAAAAGATTTAAATATACCATTAACCAACATGACCCAATTGACATTTGCAGAACACCTGTGGAAATCTCATGGAACATTAACCAAAATAAACCTATATTCTAGGGCATAAACTAGTCTTAATAAATCAAGGGTGGAAATCATACACAGTAAGCTCTCTGACTACAGTGGATTAAACCAGAAATCAATAGCAGAAATATACCTAGGGGAAAAAATAAGCAAAAACTTACAGTTGATGAAAAGCATTTGGGTCCTTCATGCTTCTGCCATGGACCAGAAGAGGGGAAGCTGGTTGAATGATGCATGTGGGTCATCATTTTTCCTGCCTGCAAGTAGAGTAGAGTTCCTGAAATGGGATACATGGGTAGCATGACAAGATATGTGCCTTCAGAGCAGCCTGCAAAGAGGAGACTCCGTAAATAACACCACCAGGTAACTTTCAGTTGTCACCATCTGAGAGAATTGAGAGGAAGGGTGGTGAATTTCGTATCCAATGATAAGAGCCCTCTGCATTCTGAAAATTTATAAATGAAGTGGAATTTACTTCAAATTCTTATGGGAGGGGAGATCTGAATGGGTATATAGATGAAACAAGATCAGCCACAAGTTGGTAATGGTAAACTAAGTGGCTGGGTACATGGGAGTTTGTTATACTATTCTGTCTGGTACATGTTTTAAATGTTTCCATAATAAAAAAGTTTTTTAAAAAGAAAAAAAAATCACAAAGAATTGGTATGGATAACTGGTATGAACCATGGGGGTGATAAGTGTCTCTTAAAAACTGTCCTGGGCAGAAGGCAAATGAGAAAGGACAGTTCCCTTCTTCCTTTTTCCACATCCAGAAATATAATCCACAGGAGGATGATGGGAGAACAATGGAAAGATACCAGCTGGTTCTGAATGAGATTGTATGGGTTGCACTCTGGGATGAGACTGGTTTCCAGTTGATTTAGAAATTGATCCCAGGGTCAGGAGTTTTAGAGAGAGTACCATAAATAACTTGCATAGTGGAACTTTGTGTAATAATCACTCTTTTGATATTTTCTCCTTTCCAGTTTTTATTTTTAAATGTATATAAAATTTCTCAGCCATGGGCCTAATGTTTTTTCCCTTCTTGCATCTGGTGCTCATGGTACTTAAAAGGCCAATTCTCTATTTTTAGCTTCTGTGGGTTTCAGCAATGCTTCCAGGTTCAAGGGATAAAGATGGCTCATTAATATTTGTTTAGAGGATGAGGTAATTTCACAAACCAGGCTGTGAAGATCAACAGTGTATTGAATCTGATGAAATTATGAATATCAGGTCTAGTGAGGAGAAGAAATTCAGTAGAATTATGCAAACTTATGGTGACATTGATATGATATATTTTATTAATCTCTTACAAACTGCATGAATTATTGGAGCATGTATATAGCCATGTGGGCCATGCTTTAATAAGCACAGAGTTGGAGGCATAAATCAAAATCAAAATAATGGCGATTTCTCCACTCATGTTTGTGAAACCAAGAGATGCATGCGGCTTAGTGGCTCTATTAAAACAGCCTTCTATTTATTCATGCTTTTGTTCACTTGATATATGTTTAAGAAGTCTCTTTTAGTTAGCCAGCCACTTTATTTTTCAAATTAATGTCCAATTTGCAAAGATCTCGGATACCCTTCTTTGAACCCTAAAAAAATTAGTAAGGGGAGTAAAATTTCACCCATGAAAAAACTGAATGTTAAGATTCAGTTTGGTGGGAAAGCCACCTCTAACACTTGCTACCTGCTTGTCCCACACCTAACTCTGCAATGGACTCATTGGGAAGGATAAATTGTAGCCTGGCCCTTACAGAAATCATGATCTAGAAATTGCCCAAACTCTTAAATACGGTTGACAGGGTCCTTCGTGATCTGGTTCCTGGTGCCTCATCGATACCAAACCAGCCATCCCCACCATCAGTTAGCTTTCTGTACTTCCCTCAGGTCACAGAATATTCCATTCTCTTTCTTGCCTCCTAGACTTCACACATACTGCTCCTACTTGCAACACCTTTCCCACATCCTCATTCCAATGGCTAACCTTTGGCTCTCAGTTAACTTGTGTATCAGCCAGGATAGGCTAAGTCATGCTGCAGTGACAAAATCCCGATCTCTGTAGCTTAAAACAACGGGGGTTTGTTTCTCTTTCACACAAAGTCCTTTGCCGGCCTAGCCCACCTTTTAGGTCAGCTTTCCTCCTTGGGCTGACCCAGCACTGCACCTCCGTATCAGCTTGGGCCTCCACAGTCACTGTTGCAGGGGAAAGGGAGAGCTGGGTTCCCTACCAACCAGTGATTACTCTGGCCTAGAAATGACACGTGTCACTTGCATTCACAACCCATTAGCAGAGTAGTCACAAGCCCAAGGCCCTGCCTAACATCCAGTGGACAGAAGCATAAAATCTTTCTAGGTGCCAAGAGTGACAAAACCCAGAAATATCAATAAGATGCACTAACACTTATTACAAGGTACCAGTTCCCACAAGAAGCCTTCCCTTGCCCTCTAAACAGATGGAACTGGTTTATTGAGGAGTCTCAATTTGTTTGGGTTTTGTTCAATTACTGCTTCCCCCTTCTCTACTCGGTAGCAGGTCCTTTAAAACATCTTGACCAGTCACTTTTGATTATCAGAACAGTTTCCATTCAGCTTAAATACTCAGTCCTCTTCACTCTCAAATTTCAGTCTCAAGGTCAATTTAAAACTCATCTGATTCCTCTACCCCAGGTCAGGCTTGGAATAGAGAGAGGATGATGCAGTCTCTTTATGCACATTCCCTTCCTCCCTGCTGTAGAGACTAACTTCTCCATGTGCTCATTAAGTATTTTTTGACAAGACCAGGCAGGCTAACTTTAGTGTGGGAAGGTTTTAAGGAAAAAGTTTTAAAGGGGTTTGAAAGATAAGATGTACCTGTTTTCAGAAAGAAAATGGAAGATATTCCAAATAAGGGAAATAATTTGAGGGGTAAGTGTGCAGATAGAAAAATACTGCACTTATGAATAGAGTTAGGTTTGTTTAAATAGAACAAAATGCTGATTACATACTGTATCAAGAAAGGACAAGTGCTTTATAGAATATATAGTTTCATATTAATTTTGTAGACTCAACTGCCTCCATTGTCTATATCTGATGGAAATATAGTAAGCTTTCAATATCAAGACATATGGTCTCAATTGTTATGGCAGGACTAACCTCGGCCCACTTCCAGAATTCCTGGAACAGATAGACTTTCCAGGTAGAGATAAACGAAGAGTATTGCAGTTCATTCCTTACAGCTATTGATGCAATCAAGGTTTGCCGAACAGTATAATTTACACTTTAAAGTTATTGTTGGTTCCCTCCAATAACTCAGTATATGCTGAGTGAATTCTGAAATCATTTAGGGCCACACATTTGGTCATGAAATAAATTCCCTGACCATGGTTTCTAACTGCCTAGTTAAAAGCATTATTCTTGCTGAAATTCTCTGTATACTTCTGTTCCGTGTTGCCTATCCTGGGTCCTTTTGTGAGTATTCCAGACTAGATGTAATTTACCTGGACTGGATAGGCATTTGTAAGTTATTCTTACAGAGATTTTCCCAGAGTTAAGGGAAATGTGTGTATGTGTTGAACTATGTATATTTGAAACAGAATGGTAAAGCTGATTTTCTGGATCACCTGTCTCCACAAGAAATTCTCTTTTTGGATCAGCCTATGCTGTTTGACCCCTTTGGAACTTTACATAATCAGTAGACTGCTTCATGTCTGTTGGGAGAAATGGCAAGATTTGAGTGTAGACTTAGTTAATGGCATCTGCCCTTGGAAAGTTGCCAAGTGGTGCTCCACTAGGAGCAGAGTTTTCTCTTAGATGTGTCCTTGACTGGCTGTGGTTGATAGAGACCTGCAGAAGTAAGCTATTTGAAGAATCTGGTTCACATCATTTCTAGTTGCGAACTGCCATTCTCTCTCCATCATTACTTTTTGGAGTGAGAATTTGAGCTGACATTTTGTGCAGCCTTGAGTTTTCCCTTGGTGTTTCCTTGAACTCTTTTTTTCTTAAAATCCGAAAAAGTCATCACATATTTCCCCAAGTATTTCATACCACTGCCCCATGATTTTCCCTCTTTGGCCCACGTATATGTTCTATCATGAGGCAGTTACAGAAGACGCAAGAAAGGGTCAGCCTTTCAACGAGACAGGCTCTTAATGCTGTGAAGGAATTCTTGGCTTATGCCTCTCAAACTTCCAACATTCCTTTTATGAATGCAGACCTCCCTTGCTATCTGAATCTAATCCATTCCTGAAAGCATGTTGGATAGCAAATTTTCAGATAAAGGAAGCTTATAGTCTATTATTTTAAATGGCAAAAATAATAATAATAATAATGTATTCCCAGCCCATCCAAAATCCACAACCAGTTTTCTTAAATATCACTAAAATATTCTTAAAGCCCTCTAAAACCATCCACCAGGGATTTCTACATAATGTAAAAACATTTAAAACATCAACTATCTGATTTTTTGTGTACAATACTCCATTATATAGCAGGGCTTTTCAAACTTTGGCGTACATCAGAATCATCTGGGGAGTTTGTTGAAGCATGGAATCCTGGGACCCAGAGTTTCAGATTCATTAGGTCTGGGTTGGGACCCAAGAATTAGCATTTCTAATAAGCTCCCTGGTGATACTGACACAGCTGGTCCGGTCCAGGACAACATTGAGAGGAGGAATGTTGTGGAACAGATGAAGTTCATCTTTCTTCCAACTCAGTGAATATTACTGAAACATAAATAACTATAGTGGAAATAAAATGTTCAAGATACTTTAAATAATGAGTGAAAATTTCACTTAGAAAAATAAAATGAAATAATATGGTAATTTTCAAATTCTGGTTATTGGCCAATGGAAGAGCTGCCTGAGCAGAGTCCGGTGGCCAGAGGAAGGAGATGGAAGCTTCAGTCACAGTTGGGGTTTGGGGTTGAGTGAAAGACTGAGTAGAACGGTAGATGTATCACATCCTACAAGTCCAAACACAAGGAACTGGGGACAGCTATCTCTGATTGGCATGCAAGACTCTGGAAGTGGTTGTGGCTCTGAACCGTTGTCTGGAGCTATAGATGAAACAGTGTGTAGGGGGGAAACTCTCAAACGAACATCTGTTCATATTCTCTTTGCTGAAGGTTATACAGCTCCCAATAGCATAAGACAGGGCTTGTCATTGCATTTCTGGAGTGCGGTGCTTTCTTTGATATCATGGTCACATTCACTTGGCTACAGCAATGGTTTTGTGCGTGTGATCTGCAGTTTCTTTTGAAAATTCCGCACATGGATCCTCTTCTTCCCTTTCCTCCAAATGATGATGAACATGAAGCTGAATGAGTACTACTTTCTGAGAAGACATTTTCACCTAATAACTGGGAACGCAGATCATCGTGATGTTGGTGGTACACATTTAAACAAGTATCCGTATCAGGCAGCCACTGAGATAGGACTGCAACATAATCTACATTCTCTTACCTGGACTCACTTGCACCTTAAACAGGCTTTCTGGCGTTTGTTTGCTGGTATGCAATAACAGGTTTTGATTCATACAATAAATCTGGAATTTTTGCAAATAATTTTAGTGGGTAGCTGGATAGTGAGAGTTCAGATAATGAGGGACACCTGGGTGAATTAAACCTTTACTGCATGGTAGGCATAGGCCTGGGTGCTGTGTGTATTGTAATCAACACAATAAATATGGTGCTGCCCTCATGGCCTTACAGCTAGTGAGAGAGCAAGAGAGAGAGAGCAACAAACAAATAAAATGTAAACCACTGCAAAGTGTGATAAAGACCAAGAGAGGAAAATAACAGGATGCTATTAGAGATAGTAATGTAAGGATGGGGAAGGGGAGGGGAGCCCTTCTGCGAAGGTAACGTCTTATTTTTGCTTTTGTTTTTATGGAACATTTTGTTTTGAGTTTTCTATGGAAAGGTTTAAAGTGCAAAAAAGTACCAGGAAGAAAATAACATCCACCCACATTCCCACCATCCAGAAATAACCTCTCAGCATTTTGGCTTTGTTACTTCCAATTAAAGCTTGTAAAAGATGTATTTTGCTGCTGCAAGGAGCAGTGGATTTAATGGAGAAATCAGGGTTGCCTGGCTCAGTAGTTACTGCAGCTGTGGGGTAAAGGGAAAGTGACGGAAAGGATTTGGTATATACCCGGGCTTGGGGATGATTGAGTAAGTGGCTGAGATAGGGAGAAGGAAGCAACTAGGATGAATCCCAAGTGTTTGGCATAATCAAAGAGCTGATGATGATGTCATTAGGGAGACAGGAAAGGGGTGTTCTGATTTCATTCTTTTCCATGTGGCTGTCCAGCTGTCCCAACACCACTTACTGAAGAGACTGTCTTTTCTGCATTGTATATTCTTGCCTCCTTTGTCATAGATTAATTGACCATAGGTGTGTGGGTTTCTTTCGGGGCTCTATTCTGTTCCATTGATCTAAATGTCTGTTTTTGTGCCAGTATCATGCTGTTTTGATTACTGTAGCTTTGTAGCGTAATCTGAAGTCTGGAAAGGTTATGCTTCCAGCTTTGTTCTTTTTCCTCAGTATTACCTTGGCAGTTCTGGGTCTTTTGTGGTTCCATATAAATTTTAGGATTATGTGTTCTAGTTCTGTGAAAAATGTCATGGGTATTGTATTAGGGATTGCATTAAATCTGCAGATTGCTTTAGGTAGTCCAGCCATTTTAACGATATTAATTCTTCCAATCCAGGAGCATGGGATACCTTTCCATTTCTTTGAATCACCTTCAATTTTCTTTATCAATATTTTATAGTTTCCAGTTTATAGGTCTTTCACCTCCTTGGTGAAGTCTTAGCCACAGCTTAATAGAAGTGGTGGGAAACCCCATCTTGGGATTCTTTGGCTAAGACTGATGGTGAATTACTGTGGTAGGCAGACTGTCCCCCCAAAGATGTCCATGTCCTAATCCCTGGAACGTCTGAGTATGTTATCTTACATGGCAAAAGGGGCTTTGCAGATGTAGTTAAGACTATAGGCCTTAAAACAGAGAGATTATCCTGTATTATCTTGATGGGTCCAGTCTACTCACATGAGTCCTTAAAAGCAAAGAACCTTCTCTTAGTGGAGGCAGAAAAGATGCTGCACCATCATCGGAATGAAGATGGAGAAGGCAGTGTGGCGAGGGATGCAGATGGCCTTAAGGAGCTAAGAGAGGTTTCTAGGTGACAGCCAGCAAGGACATGGGGGCCTCAACCCTATAACTGTAAGAAACTGGATTCTGCCAACGACCTAAATACTGGAAGCAGATTCTTCTCCAGAACCTCCGGAAGAGAACTCAGGCCAGCCAAAAATCAAAGTGAATGTCACTAAAACTGTTTAACACAAACCACAAGTTGAAAGATGAGAAACTTGGCAAGTTTTGGTGTTCAATTTGCTTCTGGAACATTTAGCCTGACTGTTGACTTGCCAAATATGAGTTGTGATGGTGACAACTTAGATGATGTTCCTTTCTACAGAGTCCTCCAACATAATAAAGGGAAATGCTGATGGGCATCAGAAATTATTACTCCTGGCCAGCCCTGTTGTAAAAATATGACACAGAGCTATGACTATTGCAAAAAAATGTTCAAAATGAAATGCATATTTGGAAAAAAGAGGTTTAACTATCATCAAGACAGTTTTCTCCTGTAATAGACGTATGAGAACAGCAGGGACTTTTGAGCAATTTATCTTGGTCATTTCCCATGGATGTTAGGCTAGACAGTTGGGCACATCCACAGCCTTAATGCTCTTCTCAATTTCCCAGCAACAGACTTCTAACCAGGAGTCTCATTAGGAAATACCTGCATTTTAGAATCATGGTATGATCCTTTAAAAGGCTTCCATCTGGGCATATTTTATTAACTCAAATAACAGAAACCAACTGTACTTAAGCAGAAAATGCATTTATTGCAATAATTTATTAAATAGTTCACAGAATTAACAGGAAGATTTGGAGAATCAGCTCTGACAATGAGCAATCAACAAAGGGAGCTAAGCAGTTGGATCCACTGCTAAAATTACTACATCACAGGGAAAATCCATTAAAGAAGCCACTTCTGAACCACCAGTGCTGCCCACCCACCCCCTGACTGTCACTTCTGGAAGCTGGCTACTGTGGCTGCAGCTGCGAAGAATTCTGAGCTGTTCCCCATTATCTCCAGATCCAAAATCCCAAGTGGACGGATTTAATTTTTCTCAGCTTAGATAACATGCAAAAAATTACAGCCACCAAGGGTCAGGAAAAGCACATAATTTGAGTTTCCTCAGTAGGAGGCAGGACTGTTCTTCCCTCCAAGACTCACACTGTGGGCCGTTTCCCAGACATAGAAAAGGGTGCAAGGTAGACAGAGCTTTCCACCCCTCTGGCTGTCCAACACCTCAGAAGACTCATCTTCTCATGTGTCTTTTTTTTTTTTTAAGTGCTCCCACTTCAAATAATGCAACCTACTCTATTTCCAAAGAAAATATCCTGCTATTTCATCAGTCACTTCTTCTAGCCCTCACCCAGGGCATCTGAGGGATATCTGTTTCTCTCATAATCCCTTCTCAACCACCGTCACACTCTATGTGCATTAGTGAAGTAAAGGAAAAGGGAAGAAAGGGCAATCACTTCAAAATGTGTAAATAAATAGGTGACACAGTGAGGAAGAGAATCTGGGTAGAGGCTATGTTCCTTGTTTCTGCACCTGACGATGAGGTATTTATGACTTCCATCCACTATTACCCCTTCATGGTCCCATTATCTTCAGCCCCACCTGGGCTGGCTGCAGTGGTATGCTGGTAAGGTTTAACCAGCTCTCTGAAAAAATAGATATCCATTACAAATTTTACTAATATAGAGGATGTTTAGCACACACTTTAAAACTAATAATAAAATATACAATGCTCTTTATTATAAATTCCATATAGCCAATTGATCATCAATGGTTGGGGTTTTTTTTTCGGGGTGGGGTGGTTGTTTGTTATTGCTGTTGTTGTTTTTACCAGCCTGTGGTCATAGCTCAACCATGATTTGACAAAATCAGAGTAGAAATAAAGGCTTGGGTACTGTCTGATTCAGTCAGGAAGTTGCTTGAGTCATTAACTAATGAGTGTAGTTCTGACATGGATATTGGTTGATCATTCTGTTTGCGTTAACAAGTAAGATGGAAGTAAAAAAATTGAAGATAGGGGCTTCCCTGGTGGCGCAGTGGTTGAGAGTTCACCTGCCGATGCAGAGGACACGGGTTTGTGCCCCGGTCCAGGAAGATCCCACATGCCGCGGAGCGGCTGGGCCTGTGAGCCATGGCCGCTGAGCCTGCGTGTCCGGAGCCTGTGCTCTGCAACGGGAGAGGCCAAAACAGTGAGAGGCCCGCGTACCACAAAAAAAAAAAAAAAAAAAAAAATTGAAGATATATAATGGAACTTCATTCCTTCATCAGGGACATGAATGACTGCTTTACTGGATCAGATAAGTTTTGAAATATTGGAACAATATTTCCTAAAATTTGTGTGTGTGTGTGTATATATATATATAATCTTGACTGGAATTATGAATTTTAAATATTATCTCTAAGTGTTAAAAATATTCTTTTGGATTAAGTTATCATTAGAATTATTATTTGTACACAGTTGACCAAAACAACATAAATATAAATGTTGACAATCATAAGACACAAAAGCAAAATGTAATTGAAATTGGATTTCTTAGTTATATGGAAGTGGCTGACTTTTAAAAAATTAGCTCATGTATCCATGGATGAATATGACTTATTGCTAGAATGAGGCAGGGTTTGGCAACAATTCAACAATTTATTCTATTTTTTCATTGTTATAGATGTGAGTTCTGAAATCTTACACAAATAAGTATATAGGAATGGAAGAGTTTTGCCATACCAATGTCACTCAACTTGTTGAACTCTTTCCAAGTATGTGCTAAGTGTTATGTGGTGATCTATCAACAAAAATTATTTTTAATAATGTACCAGCTCCCAGCTCATAGGATTTTCAACTTTCTTAAAGGCAAAAACTTAGAACTATATGACTTGAGAAATTGTCATCTACTCTTTGCATCATTTACTTTCTCCATTTCAGAAAGTATACTAAAAAGACATTACTATGACTTAGAACAACAAGTAAAATTAATAGTTGTGTGATTTCTCCAACAGGCATCTCATTTAGAAAAGTTTAGCAAGTTCTTTTTTTTTTTCAGTACACGGGCCTCTCCCGTTGCGGAGCACAGGCTCCGGACGCACAGGCTCAGCGGCCATGGCTCACGGGCCCAGCCGCTCCGTGGCATGTGGGATCTTCCCAGACCAGGGCACGAACCCGTGCCCCCTGCATCGGCAGGTGGACTCTCAACCACTGCACCACCAGGGAAGCCCTAGCAAGTTCTTTTAACTATTTTTCACCACACTATAAAGTGCTTTTATATTGGCACATGCTTTAATTACATTTTTACCAAAAGCTTGAAAGTGCAGCTTTAGCTCATTCAAGTTAAAGTGTCTGCCATATCATCTAAGTGGGAAAACCCATCCTCAATGTCAAACCAGTTGGTCAAATCAGACTTGTCTATGTCTTTTTCCACATGGTATCTCATGTTGACTTGGGCTTCTCCCAGTGTAGTGGTCTCAGGGTAGTTGCTCTTCTTACAGGGCGGCTGCCTTCCAAAAGGCAGGAAGCAGGAAGTGTCTGGCCAGTTAAGGGTTATACGTAGAACTGGCATGGCGTCACTTCTGCCCTATTCTATTGGCCAAAGTAGTCACTGGGCCCACCCAGATTCAAGGCAGTAGAGAAATAGACTCTTCCTCTTACTGGGGTATTTGCAGGGTCACATTTTCGAACACCATTGGGATGGGAGATAGCATTACAGCTATCTTTGGAAAATAAAGTCTGCCACAGTTGCTGAGAATATGTTTCATCAATACTCAGGAACTGAAGAAACAACCTGGGGGTGGGTTCAGTGTCTCATAGGTATCACCATGAGGTGGACGCCTGTCTAACATCCATTTATCTTCTGACAAATCTAACTAAAGAGCCACAGTAACTTTCTAGGTCCTCAGGAATTAATGTTATCTTATAGCCAGTGTCCAAAAATCCCCCAAAGATGTATGTGAGTCCCTTTTCCCAGCGTGTATTTACTATGGTAAATGATGAAATCTCTCTGATGAGGGCTAGAAGGAAGATCCAGGAGATCCTAGGGAAGTCTTTACAGGGTTCCTTCTTGGAGTCTTTACAGGGTTCCTTCTTGGAACCTCTCCTTCGTTCTCCTTGCAGCCTCTCCTTCGTTCAAGGAGCTCTGGTCTGGGAGCTGGGTGACTCAGATTTTAGAACTGGGTGACAGGTCTCAACTCAGTACTTTTATTTGGGGGCACATGCCTAACCTCTGTTAAGTGGATATGGAGTTGCGCTGTTGTCGTCAAAGTCAAATAGGGCCTTGGTAGACCACCCGTGATCTTCAGACCTGGCAATCCCATGGTTATTCCATTACTGCCAAAGATCCCTGTGGCTCGGACCCTTCTGATTCCCACTCTAGTAACCATGATCATCTTGCTTCTGATGGTTAAGTAGTGCCCCTTGGCCTCCTGATAGTAGGACACATTGATATTGGGAAGCCCATTTCCACATATCATCTCCTGTCAGTAATTCTGGCCTACTGAGAAGAGCACTCCCCTCACCAGTTGATTTCTCAAGGCCATGGGAAGGGACTGTCTTCTGGGCAGTTCTCAAGTGACATTAGTGGAGACACACCAAAGAATGAACTCAAGCTATGTCCATAAGTCTTTAGAATCCTTACAAATCCTTGCATCTCAACCTCATTTAAGGTGAGCCCCACTTGAATCAGGTTTTAGTCCACCAAGTAAACTATTAGAACTACTTTCAGCTTCTTTTTTCTTTCTTTTTAAGAAATTTTTCTTTTTTAAATTTATTTATTTATTTTTGGCTGCATTGGGTCTTCGTTGCTGCACGCGGGCTTTCTCTAGTTGTGGCGAGCAGGGGCTACTCTTCATTGCGGTGGGCGGGCTTCTCATTGCGGTGGCTTCTCTTTTTGCGGAGCACGGGCTCTAGGCACGTGGGCTTCAGTAGTTGTGGCACGCGGGCTCAGTAGTTGTGGCTCACGGGCTCTAGAGTGCAGGCTCAGTAGTTGTGGCGCACGGGCTCAGTTGCTCCGCGGCATGTGGGATCTTCCCGGACCAGGGCTCGAACCCGTGTCCCCTGCATTGGCAGGCAGATTCTTAACCACTGCACCACCAGGGAAGTCCTACTTTCAGCTTCTTTAGCTAGGCTGCAGGATCCAGAATCTCTGATAAGTGGGCCCATATTGATGAATTCAGCCTAATATAAAGTATGTCTTTCCGTCTTTGGTCTAGCGCCCTCATTTCTAGATATATTCCCCAAATTTTTGTGAACAACCTACAATTATTTTGGTGTATAAGCCTTCTTCTGGGGCACTTGATCATTGGCTACCAGAACATGCTGATCTGACTCTAGGGATCAAAGGAGTAGACAGTGAGAAATGGTTTTCTATTGAGTTTCTTTCTTTAGACAGTTAGGAGACAGAAACCACATAGTAACATGGGGGGAAATTTTAAGGATTACTAACTAGTAACAGGAGATTAGGTGCTAAATAGTATGGAGATCTTTAAAGAATACAGGAATGGTGGATATAGGCAGCAGCCACTACCTCTAAGCTAAGACAGAATACCCAAGGAAGGAACAAATCTGGAAGAGGCTCCATCCACCAAGCCTGCCATTTAGACCTTGGTGGAGGGAGCGTGACTGTAGTCCTGGATGGCAGAGAAGTTCCCTGAGATGCTGCAGGTCAGGTGGGGCAAGCAGGAAACCAACTGCTGGAATGTCAGTGAAACTCACTAGGAAGCCAACTGTTGAGATACTGGTGGAACCTTCTGGAAACCACCCACAGGGGTGCACTGAAACTTGCTGGATAGTGAGCCCCACTGGGTGTCTTGTACTTCAGCCACTGGATGCTGAAGAAACAAGGCAAACACACCAGGATCAGGAAGAGAAGCCCCTTCCTCCTGCATTGCACTTGCAGTACCCCTCTACTGTCAGCCCTTAGGATCATACTAGCTAGCAAAGGAGAAGTGTTTACAGGGTCCAGCTCTAGAAGACAATGAATGGACAAATGGATAATTGGCACCGGAATGACCTTGTCAAACAAATCCCTGAACTAACTGGACCTACAGCCAGTGATCCTACCATCTTTTCATATTTCCCTTTTAGATCCCCACTGTCCTTTCTATCCAGCTTAATTTCTTTGGTCAATCACTCCATTCACCTACCCTGGTTAAACCCAGCTCTCCACCTAGTCCATTTCTATACTCACACAGCTTAATGTGGCTGGATTGTTGCAGTCTGGGTCCTAAAGGAAATAATCTGTAAATACAAGAGGTGATGGTCAGAGAATGGATCTTTGAATCTCAGACTATGGAGGAGTTGCAATTTTTGGTGACTATTTTAAGGTCTGTGTATGAACATGAGAATGAGTGGCTGAGGTAGGGTGGACAACGAGAGAGGTCAAGGAACTGAGAAACTAGGATATAGAAAGGAATATACCAGTACACATACATCATATACCTGAATACTCAAGAAAGACAACAGTACTGGAGAGAGCAAGAGAGTCAGGAGATAAAACCTTCAATAAATGTAGGAGAGTGGCCACCCGCAACAAGGAGGGCTGGTGGGAATGTAGTCTGATGTGAGACTCCAATTTGGAGGGAAGAGGGAGGAAGAATGGTCTGGAACTGGCCGTGAGGAGCAAAGAAGATATCTAGGCATCTCCATGCCCTATGCTGTATGAAAGATGGGGATGAAAAATAAAAACAGCCACCATTTGAAAGGGTTGCAGAGGAAGCAATGTACTCATGCAAAAGCCCTGAGGCTTTCTAACAGTTTCTGTTAGAACATGCCCTGTGCTCCATTGGGGAACCCTGTGCTAAGGGGTCATTCAGAAAAGAAACTGAAGCCAAGGGGGTTCTGCTGATGACCAACTAGGGGTTACAGAGGGCACCTTGAAGGAGCTGGGAAAGGGTGGGAGGTGGGATCTGAATAGGGGATATGCAGAGCCATGCGGGATTGAAGCACAGAAGATGAGGGTGATGTGGCGGTCTGGGCTTCCTGTGATGAATGAAGGACACAATGAGATTAGTCCCAGTGGTCCTAAGGCAGATAATGGTAAAGGGGTGTGAGTGAGGGGAGGGTGAGAGAGATGGGGGCCTAGAGCTGCTTGCCTCATCTCTCCTGCCAGGAGAGAAATGATTCCCCCTCATGAGGGAGGGTTGCACTCTTCATGCTGCCAATGGAGATGTGGCAGTCCAAGGAGGAGCACATCTTCAAAGAAGACATTATTCCAGGTGACCCTAGATGAGTAGTTTGCTCGTTTGCCAGCTGCTGCCACAGTCCCACCCCTTAACACTGCCTTCAGACTCAACTAGGACAAATAACTCCCTTCAGATAACCTCCATTTCCCTAAGGCTATTTGTTGAAACTCATGCCCAGATACCAATTTATGTGTGAGTCAAGGTTTATGATTGTAAGCAGTAGATACTGACCCATCACTGGAAGGATACTGGATAATTCACATATTCAGTGGCAGTGCGGGAGAAACAGGCTTGGAGAGGCAGTAAGAGAAAGAGGTGAGCATGACGGAAAAACATGCCACAGAAAAGTTTGGTTAGGACATCAGTGTACCACTGCCCCGTCCTGAGCCTTGCCTCAGACACTGCTGCCATTAGACTGGGCACGCCACTACCATCAATCTAGAATGATTTCTAAATCTAAACTGTTCACTGTTCCTTTTTCCATACTCAAATGGCCTGCCTTCACACAGCCCATGCTCTAGCTCCCTATGGATGCAAGTATATATCCTTTCTGTGTGGGAGGCAGGGAGAGATTCAGAATGACTGCACCTCTAAACGAAGAACTGGATACGGTTGTTGGTCAAAAAGGGAAATCTAGTAAATAACTTGCAGGATCCCATATTCATTTCCATGGAAGAACAGCCAAAATAGTTTATAGCTAATGCTATATATTAGCTACATACTAATAGTTTATATTAGTATATATAGCTAATAGTTTATATTAATATATAGTTAATAGTTTATATTAGTCAAAATAAACTTCAGCTCTGACTAACAAAACCCCCAAAGGACAAGAAGTGGTTTTGTTTTCTTCCTTCAGAAATGTAAGCAGCCCAAGTCTACTATTTTGGCTCTATGGACCTAGGCTCTTAACAGCACGCAGCTTCTACCTCATGGTCCAAGATGGCCACTCCTGCTCCAATCATTACATCTGCATTGCAGCTAGAAGGCGAGAGGAAAAGGGGAAGAAAGAAGTAGCTGACCTCTCCCTTCAGGGACATTTACCACGAATTATAAACACTGTTTTGCTTAATGACCCTTAGCCAGAATTTAGTCGCAGGGCCACTGTGAGCTGCAAGAAGAGTAGTTGTGCAGCCAGTTGAAATTCAGAGGTTTTATTACTGAGGAAGGGAAAGGAAAGTGAGTATCAGTGGACATCTACCTCTCTCTGCCACTTTCAAGACATTTTTACATTTACAGAGGTGAAACTACCTTCTCCCTTTTCTGTGCTCCCATCACCCCCCAAATCACCGTGGCAGGGAAGCCATTCAATGGAAGAGACTTGCTTGCCACCCTTCAATCTCAGGGCATCTCAGGATATCATATAATGATATACTCAACCACATTTCCATTGCTGGTGCTTTCATTTCCTATTCCTTCTTGATGCTATTACCTCATTTGCCATTTTCACTGCACAGCCTAGCAGGCTACCAAATCATTGATATCGATTACACATTATATTCAAGTTCTCTTTCTCTTTTGCTCTTTTTATCAGTTTATTCAAGGGTGCTTTCTTATTGAACTGATACTTAAGCCCCAAGTCGTGTACAGTTTTGCAATGACTTACATAAACAAGACTGACAGTCTCCAGTGCTTTGGGGTCATGGGGTTTAACCATGAGGATATTTTATTGGAGCTTTCAAAAAATCCTAATAGATGAAAACATGCTGCTTTTACAGAAAAGGGAAATCTGGGTCTAATCAACTGATTTCTAGGGATACATCTATTTTAAAAATAAAACAAGCCCTCATAGTGATAGTAATCTTGTGTGTTAATTGAATATGGAGAGCAAGTATTGTTAATCATGTAATATTATCTATACTTCTATAGGTATGTTTATTTATATATTTATATAGAACTATATTTACTATAGATAGATATAGGCTTCCCTGGCTTTATCGCTATAATGTTACGATGAAAATGTAGTTTGGAAAATGTGAGGGGATGGGGATATTTGTGAAATTAATTGACATAGGATGCCCTGTAGAATTTCTAGTTGTTAATTTATTTTCATTGTCAGTACTGTTTCAAAATGGTTACCCTTGTAGGAAAAAACAAGGATGCCACTCCCCTATCCAGAAGATATTCTACCCCTCATTTGTAAAGGGAAAATACCAGGAATAATTCACTTTCTGATTTAATGTAACGATGTATATTTAGCCAGTTACATCTTCAGTAGAAAATGTCTATGATCTACAATAAGAATTTCATTTTTTTCCATTTGTACCCTGTACCTTACCCATATCCTCTTGGCTTCCACATTTCATCACATGACCCAGCTTCCAACTTGCCAGTCACCACATACCTTTGTCGCGGGGCTTTCCCTGACCTGCGAAGTGTACTTTGCCAGCTGGTGTGGCAGGTGGCCCTCAATCAGTGATGGATGGGAGCTGGCACCTAAATACTCGAGCTCCCTTGCTCGAGCTGGGACCACTCTGGAGCGTGTGTTCTCTTTCAGGCTCCCAGAGCTTCCCCTGCGGGATTAAGCTCCAGTTACCTGTCTTTATAACTAGCTTCACAGCCTCCTTCTTCAGCTGCCTCCCCTTCCTTATTTCATCTTCCCAGCCCCTGCTGGTATTTCCTTCCCTGCCCAAATAAGCTACCTTTACTTAATTCCTTGCCTCAGAGTCTGCTGCTGGGGAAAGAAATGAACACAGAAGCAAACAAAAAGAAATGCTTATTGATTTGCTTATTACCCTGGAGGAATCTGGACTGTGAGGGATTTAAATTAAATCAAAATGACTTGAAGCATGACTTAAATCACTAGATGGATAGATTCATTCTAAATCACTGTTGATAATTTTTTCCCTATAATTTAGCTATCCATATACTCATCAAACATGGCACTCAATGTAGCCCTCAAACATACTCATCAAAACTCTCGAAGTGTCTGAGTGAAGGGACTCCACACTGCAGTATTGTTTGCTCCAACAGGGCCTGGCCCTGTACTGGATCGAGGCTCATCTCCTATCAATCGGGTTGTAGGCTTCGTTTTGAAAACACATGAAGCATTTTAAATGATTGTTTCTCTTTCTAACAGAGCATCCAGGATTGAAATGCAGATCAGCCTCAGTTCAGAGACCAAGCTCTTAACTGTGCAAAACCTGGGTACTGGCCCCTGAAAGCTAAGAGCAGGAGGGAGGGCTGCTCGGAGCTGCTTGGCGGGCCAGGGCTGCGTTAATCTCGCTGGAGTAAGGAGAGCAAATAAGGGATTAAGAAAGGGCTGGGGCCTGAGTCACCTCAGGGCAGTTCCAGGTCACATGTGCATTTGAGACTATGTGACATTTAAATGTCTCGGGTCACCCCAAGCCAGATTATCTTTTAGTCCTTGCTTGGCTTCACCACATGCACTTGAAAGCTCTCACACATCCTGCTTAATACCCTTCAGAAGAAAATAGATGATGAGTGTTCGATTGTGTATGAAACAGATAGGCTTCCCCTGCTCAGCCAGACCACAGAGAAGCCACGGAATCATCTTCGGTCACCTCTACTTTAGAGCAAGTGCACTCACACTCTCCTCCTCTCCCCTTCCTCTCTCCCTGTCTCATGTTGTTTCATTCTCTCTCTCCCTTCCCCCTTCCCTCCTACTCACCTTTCTCTTTACTGCCTCTTACTTAGCAAGACAGCTCTGAAGTTTAAAAGCAGACGTGCTTTGACTGTCTTTGTTTGGGTGAAATCATGTGACACCAGGCCGTTCCCCACTCCCCCCCACCCCCCGGCCAGCCCCTCCTTCACAGCTCCCACCTCTCTTGGACCCACTGACCTTGGGTCTGGGTCTCTGTAGTACATCAATAATAGGTCAAGTACAATCAGGCCTCCAGAGGAGAAGTCAGTCGTTCTGAAAATCTGATTCCCAGAACACAGCAAGTGATTTCTGCTTATTTACTGGGATCAAAAGTTGGCACATAACCATGCTGTCCGAGGACGAGAGACTGTTACATAATCATCCTTCGGCAGACACAACGAGGTCACATGTTTGCCCATCTAATCGCTGATCGGAGACATGTTTGATTGCAGATAATGTGCTCGCTGGCCCACAACTTAATTACTGAGTGTCTGAATCAACAAAGCTTTCAGATGTAGGTCTTGCCTAATGGCGCATCTGTTAGAGATCATTGCCTCTGTTCGGCCTCTAAATGAAAGGTCTGGGGGATACCACGGGCCGTTGCCAGCGCTGTTCCCCATGACCTCTCACTGACAAACATGCCAATTCCCACGGTTTATTTTCCAGCCAGCAATAGGCATTACTGTTTAGATCCGGGGCCAAATGGAACGAATGACTCCAGGGTGGCAGATACTGGTAAAGCCTCTAGTAGAAAGAAGCACGCTCTCCAAGGAAATTAATGCCACAGTCATTTTGGTATAGTATCTGCAACTAGAGTCCAGTTATACAGATGGGAAGGTTGCAGAGCCAGAGAGAGAGTGGGGTTCCTTTCCCAAACTGGTGAAGAAAATGTCGGGAGAAGTCTAGGGAAATAAGCAAGCAATGAGTAAAGTAGAGGGTCACAATGTTGAATCTATAGGTTGGGGGTCCCAGCAGCTCACCACGATCAAACTACAGAGTTTGGAGCCCATTGGGTCTCTCATTAAGCGACATCTCTCTGGCTATTTCCTCCTTGTGAATTCCCCACCACGTACGTGTGTGTGTGTGTGTGTGTGTGTGTGTGTGTGTGTGTGTGTGTGTGTGTGTGTGTGTGTGTGTGTGTGTGTGTGTGTGTGTGTGTGTGTGTGTGTGTGTGTGTGTGTGTGTGTGTGTGTGTGTGTGTGTGTGTGTGTGTGTGTGGTTTGTCTGTATTCCAAGTGGAGCTCCCACCCTCCCCCTCCTCGGCCATCATTATCACAACCATGATGCCTGGCAATGACTTCAAGATTTGGAAAACACTAAGTTTGGGGCGGGGTGTTCGTCTGTTTAAGATTTAAGGAGTCTTGGTCTATGCACAATTGTTATTAATCACTGGAGATGGCTATGCCTGTTTCCTTGCCTGCAAGTTTAAATAAAGGCGACATACCATTTTCAAGACATTATAACAAAGGTGGACTCACCCAGATGATTTTAGAACACTAGGCAAAGGCCTAATTTCCAGTACTAAGCAGAAATGTCCATGCCCTGGTGGGTGTCCAGCCCCCAGAAGTGGGTAAGGGAGGGTGAGAATTGCCTGAACCCAAAAATCTTTGTGTGGCTGGAGCCAGAAGACACAGTATAAAACAAAGCTGTAAATAAACCTCAAAACCTTCCCCATTTTTGTTTTGTTGTTGTTGTTTTGGTGGGGTTTTGTTTTGCTTTTACCTAAAGCCTACCATTAGCTGTAAGGCAGTGCGGCTTGTGTGGGCAGGTGGATTGAATGTCAGTGTGTTCCAAAATGCTTCTGAACAGGAATTCCTCCAGGACCCTGCCTTGTCTAGTGCACTATAGCGTCCTGAGCAATATTAAGGAGCGGAAGGGGTTTGCAGAGAAGCCTAGAGCCGTCTTTCTGTTTGTAGAGAGCAGCCCGCCCACCAGGGTGAAATCCTGCCTGCGCCTCTCCCCGTCGCTCCGCCCAACTCGCGATCAGATCTGAAAATTAGATGTTAGAGTGCAGACCTGCTTTTGCTTTGTAGCTCATCTGCAGGTATCTGAAGCCCAAGGGTAGAGCCCCCTTTGCGCCTGGGCTCTGCTTGTTGACTATATCCTCATTGAACTAGGGGAAGAGCAGGTCATAAAAAAGAGCCTTGTTATAGTGCCGTCTCGTAGTCCGGGGTGGCACTGAATTATTTTGCACTGAAGTCAAATGTTATGGGAGTTATTTTCTCCTTTAATAAAGAAGCATAGGGTTGAGGGATATGAGGCCAAGTGCTTCCCAGAATCTGAAAACGATTGCTCAGTTGAGGTTGTTTTTCTTTCTCTGAAGAACACCTTTAGGTGATGGTGGTGTTAAGGCTATAATCTTATTTTACAGCCGAATTCCCTCTTTTATAATCAGCACAATTTTTTTTTTTGACAGTATGATTTGCCTTCAGTGCGGGATCTGAGCAGGTTTGGTCATTTGCTTAGAGAAAAAATGAACTCAGTGTATGAGCTCTAAGGGTTTTCTTCGCCCAGCAACATGCTGGCAGGTCGTGTTACCCTGAATGGTAGCAGTGTGCGTGGCTTGTTGACTGAATACACGATCACGTCTGAATGTTAAGAAAGTTTATCATCTCCTTTGGAGAAGCACAGAAATTTTGCGGATGGTGTGTGAGGCAAGGAACTAGCTGTGGGCCCACTGATGCATCTATTCAACAGCAGGTTGAAATCCCAAGGGAGCGTGAATTACCAAGTTAAATGCAGTTTCTATTTTAAGCTAGAGACTGCAAAGCAAGGGGAGAATGCCACATTGCCTTGGAAGGGAAGTTTTAGTTGATCAACCTGTGGTCTTTGAATCCAAATGAGCTGTTTTCATTCCCCTTGAACCTTTCCACATCTTATCTCGGAGGGGGGACCCTAATTCTAGGTCAGCCCAAGAGTGTAGGAGAGGGAGTGTCACAGGGTGGCACAGTCACATCCCACTCCTTCTAGGGACCATAACAGGAGGCTTTGTGTAAATCCTCTAACTGCTCTAGTTCAAAATGAGCGATACATTTGGGTAATTATCATCCCCCTTTGCCCTGGGCCTCACTTTAAAAATTCTGCTGTGTCATTCAGCTACTCGGGAAGTAACCTTGGAAGCAAAGCTAATTACCCTCCAATCTGTGCTCTAGAAATGTAAAGATCTTAAAAAGTGAGTGGTTGAGACGATTCTGGAGAGCCTTACTTGTTCCAGATGGCTTCTGCTCCAGAGGGAGAAGCTTTTCAAGTGTCCCACGCAGTCCTGGACCCTGTGGGGCCTTCTCCTTTCACTCGGGCCTCAAGCACAGAACACAAAATGCTGTCCCGGGGAAGGGAGAGACGCAAGGGGATGTTCTAGGTGAAGGTGCCGTGTTCCCCCCAGCACTCCCTGGGGAGCCTGCGCAAGGCGGGCAGCCAGCTGAGGTGGGTGGAAGGACTGTACTTTGCCCTCAAACATCCTCCCCTGTCAGCAGAGTCGCTGGTAGTTGGACCCTTTGTAGCACGTGCACGAAAAACGCCATTGTACCTGTGCTTGCTTTTAATTACTCAAACCAGTGTTGTTTGTAGTTTTTTGTCTCTCTCTCCTAACAAAACTTCAACTACTTGTACCTTGTTCCGCCCCCACGGAAAAGCTGCATAATAATCAGTTGTTTACAAGCCTGTAAGGTAAATAATCACACTGCTTCAGTGTGATGTATGAGTTTTTAAAGAGGCATTTAGCATGACGTGTGAATTTTTAAAATTATAACTTCATTGAAAATAAAATCTGTCTTTCCCTAGATTATATGTACTGTCCAATGACTGATAGACTATGGAACTTGCTAAATCCCATAGAGTGAATTTGAGTCTTAACAAAATAAAATACATATTAAGTGAAAAACTAAAAAAATACATTGAATTTGTCTAACGACTCTGGTCTTTATGCTGCAAATTTGACTTGGGAGACAGACTGCACTAAAATATGAAGACGGTTTTTATAACATGAAACCAGAATTTAATTTTGAAACTGAACATGGATCATTTATATATAAACAAAAGGAACACTGGGGCAAATTTTGTAACCCTACCCAACTACCCTAATTAGGAAGGAGTGGAATGGCCTGAGGCAACACATCACCATATTACTTAGGATCTGTTCTGTTGACAGATGATGATCTGGTATATTTTGTTCTGCTTGATATTCCCCGCCCTGTATGTCTACAGTAGATTTAGATCATCAGGCTAAGCCACAGCCCAGCGAGGTGCCTGGGACCCACGACCAGGTGGGCGCCCCTTCACAAAACCTAAGCTCATCGGGCACCGCCTTAATCTGCAGCCAGTCACGTGTGTGCAATAATAGCCCTGCTTCTGGAAACCTATCTCTACGAAACAGAAAAGCTAAAGACTAATTTGTGCTTGGGATGTTTGAAAGCACATCTGGTTTTCTTGTAATGGCAGGCAGTGAAGTGAGGAAAAAAGTCATGGTGTTGGGGTGTCTGCCTACCAAGTGGGTGATACACTTGTCTCTAAAACGGTGTGATCTCGAGAACCTGGTCCCTCAAATCTTCATATTGTGAAGTTACAGGGACATCTGGGAAGATCAGCAGACTCTAGCGTGGCATGGCTAATTCTTCTTGGCTTGTGATTGTTTCATAGAGACTCTCCATCTTAGCACCAGTAGACACACTTCTTCTTTCTTTGGATAGCTAAGGTATGAGCTGCCCCTCGCTTTCATTCTGACGTCTCAGCTTTACTTTATTGTGCCTTATAATGGACTCTACTCCATCTGGCCAAAGGGAATTTCTGAGCGTCTATGGAAGTAAAATGCACTCACCATAAAAGCTGTCCCTGAAGGAGGAATGTCAGTGATGCCCAGTTCCTCAGGCATTACTTAACTTCATTTGCAGTGATAAGTCAGCCATAGCTTTACCTGTGGTCCCCAGTAATTCAGAATGAGAAGCCCCCACTTAGGCAATGTGGGATTTGGTTGGCGCTTACATCTCATTTCTGTCCATGTGGGGGAATATGTAGCTATCTGAAGATACGAAAATTAATGTAGTCTAGATTCACATTTTACATTTACTCAGATATTCATTTGAGCTCATACAAAGTTTATTGACATAATTTAGAAGATGAAGAACTAAAATACATTCCAAATATTGACCAAAATAGTGTGGGAAGTCGCTCAGAGAACTTTCAATCAAAATCATTGCTATGCATATTGCCATATCCTTCTCCATAGAATCATATCCCTCCTCAAAACCACACCCTCCCAAGTGGTGAATTCTTGAGCTGATTTGCTCTGCAAGCTGCCGAACGTGAAGATAAAGTAAGTAGTGCAGCCAGCTAGAAGGAAGAGATATAAATGTACAACCAGGACGTTTCTGCTAGAGTCTTAGGCATTCGGGAGGTACGTAATCTTCATACAAATATATAAAACTTTTCAGTGAGCTATTTTCATTTGAATCCATTCTCTTACTCTTCAGTTCTTCACATCAAGCCTGCAAAGGAAAAAGCAAAGGAACCGTTAGTTGAGTTTCCATGAGGTACTTTTAGGGACAGCTTGTAAATCAATATGATAGGTACAAGTCAAAATTGAAGGCCTCATTTTCACTTGAAAACTTCATTTCTCGATTCCATGAAGGTAAAGTGAACTATGAGTAGAAGGTGTGACCATCAACTCTGGCTCTAGTGATCTGAGTAATTCTAAACTAAAGGAGGATGGCTTCCTTCTGAAGGATTAGACTATAATGCCGACCTTATGATTATGACTTGCAAGACCTTTGGTGCCTTGGTAAATTTGCATTCATGGCTCCCATCCTCCACCCCTCCCTAGAGCCACCCCCATGGCCATGTAACTTTTTAGTTTCCTACCATCATGAGTAGGGTAGGATTCCTCATGCCTGAGGTTAGCCATGTGACTTGCTTTGGCCAACAGGATGAGGTAGAAGTGATGGTGTGTCAGTTCTGAGCCTGAGCCTTAAGAGGGATCACGTGTTTTGGTTTTCCCTCCTGCACGTCTGCCATTGCCACAAGTAGGGTATGCCCAGGCTTGCCTGTGGGTTCCTGGAGAAGGACGGGCAGCATGTGGAACAGAGCCCCCAGCTGACACCGATACGTTAGTGAGCCCAGCCTAGATCAGCTAAGCCACAAACACATGAGCCAGAGTAATAAATGCTTTTGTTTTAGGGCATTGGATTTGGCGATGGTTGGTTATTGCAGCCATAGCTAATTGATACGGTGCCATTTCTTTTAAAGGCTCTTGCAGTGCCGAGATGGTTGAACATTATTCACCCATTTGTTTTCCATTATTCTTTGCTGCCTTTTCTTGCATGCTTTACTTACGTGGATGGGCTGAATCTTTTCTAAGAAATAGAATGCTTACTTTTTTTTAGCACCAATGGCTGTAGAAACAAAACTCCACAGACAAGGATCCCCCCACCCCCGCTGCGGCAGTCGCTATGACTTGGCTCTCTCCATATCCATTCACAATCCCCTTCGCCCTTGCTTTTCTCTACTCCAAAGGCTGGTAGCCAAATACTCTCTTTCCCAGTCTCTCTCATGGCTTGGGACAGCCATGTGACGCAGTTGTGGCCACTGAGCCCCGAGGAGAATTCTGCAGCAGAGGTCTTTTAGAAAGTTTTGCTTTCCTGTGTATTTCTTTAGAGTTTACAAAGCCTGTTGCACCACTTAACAGTTATATAGCATTGCTGTGATGCAGGTTGTATTATACTCATTGTTGAGATGAAACACCTAGAGGTTCAAAGAGCCAAGTGAGTAGCCCAAAGTCTCATAGCTGGTAAAGAGAAAAGCTGGGATTTGAATTCCTGTGTCCTGACTGTAGGGCTCCTTCCACTCCACTAACGGGAAGGTTTGGATGGTTTTTGAACTGGAGGGGAAGGTAGGAAGGCATCATTGACTGCAGAACTGAAAATGTTACCAACAGCCGTCAGCACTGGCTCACGTATTTTTTCTAGCATTTATTTCTCTTTGTTAGAAACTCAATTTTTAGTCCAGGTCATTCACCAGGAAGAAGCAAGATACCATCTCCTTCCCAGCCCAGGATTTCCTGGCTGAAATGTACTTTGTTGACCAGCAGCTTCCCAGCGTCACCAGGGCGCCTGCCTCCCCATGCCAGTCTGTTTCTCCCTCGCGCAACCTGAACCGAGTTTGTTGGACACTCACTGCTTGTGTAACGTGATTCAAGCCTTCAGGCCACTCCCTCTTGCCTGATAACTTTAGACTAAAATCCTCCCCTCCCCCCATGGCTCGCCACATCATAGGCTGCGGTGTAATTAGTTGCCTATATGCATCCTCTCTCCCGGCTCATCTCTTTCCCGCCATAGCTGTCCTGCCTCTAGGCCGTGACCTTCTGAAGGGTATGAACATGCCCTATTCGTTTTTGCATCCCATTTCCTATCATGGCACCTGACACAAAGCGGGAGCCTAGGGATTGGTGAGGTGGAGTGCTGGAGGGGTGAGAGCAGGACAAGAAGTGGGATCGGAGTGCTGGTGAGGTAGCAGGAGTGGGCGAGGAACCGAAGATGCAGGAAACCGGCAGTGTTGATGAGCTGCGCTGCGTCCCCACTGTGCTGTTACACCTGTCCTAGGCCCCAGTCGTAGCCCCATCATGGCCAGCGTGTGCCCAAGCCATTTTACTGCTGTGGTCACTGTGTTGGGTGACATATGGCCGGTCTGTCTGGCCGAATGAGAGGCCCAGCACAAGCTACCCTTGAAACCGAGACATTCCTTGGGCTTCTCTGAGCAGCATGGAAGGGGTGATGATTCATAGTAAGTTGTCACTGAAGCCTGTTCTGTGAGGTGGCATTTCTCTCCAAGAAGTGTCCAGACTGTGAAGCCTCATCTGCAACCAGAAATGGGAACCATTTCTATGACAGGCTTGATATGGACTTTGACCCCCACACATCTGTCTCACATCGGTGGAATTATAGCTATACTGAGAAAGAGGATGAGCCATTTGCAGTGACCCTCCAGTGACTGTTTAAAAACCCTAAGATGCCCCTCATGACCGGCTTCGGCTTGTGGACCTCTCTGACTTTAAGACAGTTTTGGAAACATAAGGAAACCTTGATGCAGTTTGCCCAGACCACCATGGCCACTGCGATCACCATATTATTTAGGAAAAGCAAATGCACAATTCTTTATGCAGTACTAGCCCCAGGGGAACTGTGCTTCATATGGGGATGGAGGAACCACTGACTTTACACAGTGCCCTCATTTAATCTACAGAGTGAGCCCTGGTCTTCCTTGTAGAAGGAACTGGGCAGGAGGCAGCTGATAGAACAAAGGAGTCACTGCAGTTGTTTTGCAGACCACCCTTCCCTCCCCCAGCTTCCCCTCTCCCTCCCGGATCCCAGGAGAATTTGAGAGGGCCCAGCAGCCCTGGACACAGGACACTGCTGATGGCCAAGGTCACAGATGGTCCTTCCAGGAGTGCAAGGCCCCAAGAGGACCAGAGTCTCCGTCCTTGGCCTGGTGGGACTCCGGGTGTTCTCAGAACGCCTTTATGTTACCTGAATACCAGAATCCAGGAATTCAGAGACCTGGGTGAGGGCTCAAATTTAAAAATGGGAACAATGGGAAGGGATCCAGAGCTAAAATTGCCCCTGCTGTAAAGCACACTTGTTTGTCGGGGTGCTGGAATGCAAGTGTGTTGGGCGGTGTCCCAGGCCACACTGCTTTGCTGCCTAGACAACAGCTGTCAGCTATTCTCCTGTGTCCTGTTCTCCTGTCGGGGACATTGGTGAGAATGATGCAGAATGCGAGGCCCCCTGCGGAAAAGTCACTCTCCAGCTACCGCACACCCCTTTTGTACCCAAAGCAAAAAAGTTTACATTGGGAAAGGCACACCTTGGCTGGTGCAAGGGTGATACACCAGATATCTCCTGTGTGTCACTCTAGGTCCAGGCTGAGGAGCATGTGATGTTTACACCCTGCCCCGACCCATTTATAGCTGTGTTACTCATACTTGCCGCAGCCCCACATACATCATTTAGGAAATGGAGGCCACTCAACACTGCTCTGCATTTGGTCCTTTAACCAGACACTCGGGGGCGGTGCAATGATTACTTCTTCCTACGTGGTGCTAAATCATAGAGCCATAAACACAGTGGCACTCAAACGTAATCGAGAGAAAGGCCGTGCCTCGTGTTCCATCTGGTTCCGTATGCAATGACTGACCAGGCACCCAGAGCAAACTGGTTGAAGCTCTGGAGTTTGTTAGAGGGCATTTGTGGAGTCCCCTAGAGCTCCTAGCACACCTCCACGCCAAGGTCGAGGACCCAGGAAGTGCACGGCGTGAAACTGCACCCGGGTAACTCCAAACCCAAGACTATTTTATCCCCACCAGCCACTCACAGAGTAAAAGAAACAAAGCTCTAAGTAAAAACTTTTAAAACTTTTTTCTTAAACTGCAAAATATCCACCCAAATTGGGTTTTGTGCGTCATGAAGCCTTTGGTGGCTAAAATAAAAATGGAAATGCTTCTACCAATAACTAGTAAAAGCAGGGAAGAGCAGAAAGACACAAAGAGCAGGACATTTTGGGGGGGAAATTCTGCACCTAAAATCCAGAGTCAACAGTGTTACGTGCTGGGTGAGGAGAATTTGAGTAACCTTAAGGAGAAGGCAAATTGCATGTCCAGGTCAAATCATTAAAAATAAGCTCAAAAGGAGTTTTTTAATCCTACTGTATTGAGAGTTTGTTGCCTTGGATATCAAGTCAGGGTTCGGCAGGTGAGACAACATTGAATTTGTTTGGGGAGATCTTGGTGGAATAAGGGGTATAATCCAAGACCAGTCACCGCTGGTGGCTGCTAGTTTTGTGGTCAATTTCTCCATCTGTCAGAGCACAGACCACCCTGTTTCTAAAGGGGCCACAGATTTTACTGGAGAAACACTGGCCCGAGACTCCCTAGTAAAGCAGAGCTCGATAACGCGCGGAGGTAGACAAAGTATTGAACAAGTCGAGTAGACTGCTGTCTTAACAAGAGGTTCCAAAGATGGCAAAACCCTTCTATGTTGTTTAGGCTTGAGCATTTGAGACCTAGGGACAATGGCGCTTACATCAGAAATACCCAGTATCCTCTTAGAACTGTCTGGCACGGTCTCTGGCAGTCAGAGGTCCTGGGACATCCAAACGGAAAAGCAATTTCTTGACATAAAGTTCACATATGAAATAAATGTAGGCCTCCCTGTCTCTCTCTAATAAGACATCCTGGAAAGCACATTGTCACAGAGATTCCCTTAGAGCTGATTGATATTTTGTTTGTTTATTTTTACAGTAACAATTATGGAAGTCAGTGGTCCATAGTCTCAGTATTCAAATTAAAAACATGGCCATTGGTACACCATCAGGCAGATATAAAAGCTTTATAATCCTCTAAAATAGTAAAACTGTTTTCGAAGATTGAATGGAACTTGAGTTTTCTTATTGCTCCTCCTTTTATAAATTAGGAAATTAGGGAATTCCCTGGCGGTCCACTGGTTAGGACTCCACGCTTTCACTGCCGAGGGCCCGGGTTCTACCCCTGGCCAGGGAACTAAGATCCCACAAGCTGCGCAGCACGGCCAAAAAAAGAGAGAGAGAGAGAAATTAGGAAATTAAAATCCAGAGGGGTTGAATCCAAGGTGAAGGTCCAAGGTCACACAGCTAGTTAATGGCTGGTCCAGGATTAAAAGCCTGTCTGGAGCTCTTAGCTCCTACAATAAATCTTTACATGTTGACGGTATTAGAGGCACCTTGCATGAACAACTGATACATAGAAATGTACCTGTAATGTAAAAATAATTTGACTTGGCATTCTTGTACTTGTTCTAATGAACATCCAATTTTAATTTCAAAAGATATGTTTGCCTTGTCAGAATTTAGTAGAGTTTTTTTAAATATTTTTAGAGAGTAAAATGCACAAATCTTAAGTGAACAGCTTCATGAATTATTTTATGTATGTATATACCCATGTATGGCTCTTATTTTTACATAACTCTTAAATACTACCCTGTATGCCAGTAATATATCATCAAGGTTTTGTTTGTTTGTTTGAGAAATACTAGTTCCAAGAGACGATAAAGCAAGTTTCACCTTCGGAAGAAAGGGAGGGGAGGGGAGGGAAAAGAATCTTTCCATGGTCAGATAAATTGAGGAATATGGGGTTAAGCACAGATAAACCATTTTCTTCGTTTCAGAGCTCCTCAGAGCTTTAAATATACAAATATATATTGTGTATATTGGGTGTGAGGATGATATCATGTAGCATTTCAAAATTTACTTGATTACTGAATCATTTATCCAGTTTTTTACTGTTTGTATTCTTTTTCATTTATCATTCATTATAGCACAGATAGTGTGCATACTATTCCATCAGGTGGATATATGAGAGTTGAATTAATCGTAATCCTATTGTTGGACACAGGTTCTTAATCAATTTTGCTATCAAAAGTGAACAAAACTTCTCCCACACCTTCTCCCACACGTTTTCTTTAGGATGGCGTCCATCAAGGCCTAAGTGGGTTGGAGGACATACAAATCCACAATGGCTGGAACTTTCTCCATTTACTAAGCCCCACACCCTCATCATCTAGACTGGCATAGCGCCTGCTGTACAGAAGACAATATCTGTTGAGGGAATGAGAAAGTGTCCATTTCATGATCATTTTCCCACTTATTTTTGTGAATATTACAAGAGAAAAATTGCTAACTCTTTTTTCATTGAGTATCCCCCTTTGAATACTAGTGAGGCATATTTTCTCATGGCTTCTCTACTAATTATACATCTACTTCTGTGAATTGTGAGTTCATTTCCTTTATTTATCTATTAAGGTGTTAATGTTTTGCTTCCCAATTTGCATGGGCTCTTTATACAATTGTACACTTCATGCAAAACAGTTTTCTTGATAGAGTTCACCATTTAATGTCTGGGTTTATTTTTCAAGTACGGAATTGATTTTTAATTAGCAAGATTTTGAGGGGTGATTTTGATGGCTCTTCTTTAAAAAGCTATCTGGGCAAGCTTAAATCAGTGCCTTCATTTTTTTCCCCAAATCAGTCCAACCGTTATTTTTAAAGTTAGTTATGGCCAAATCGTCCCTTTTGAAGCCTTCATCAAAGGCCTTTAATTTTATCACCTTAAAAGTGATAAGAGGTCAAAAAAGAAGGATGTTCATGGAAAGAAAAGCATCGCCTTGGAGATGTGGGGTCTTATTTAGAAGCTGTGGTAAGTTGCTCCTAAAGTTGGGGAGGGGGATGAGTTTTTTTAAACCCCCCACAACAGGAGCTCAAACTTGGCTACACATTAGAATCATCTGGTGAGTTATTAAAACTTCGGAGGCCCAGGCTGCCCCAGAGCAATGACATCAGCGTCTCTGCGGGTGGGCTCAGTATTTTTTAAAGCTCCCAGGCTTCTGATGTGCAGCCAAGGTTGCAAACCGCTGATCTAGGAGCACTTCTCAGACTTTAATGTCCAGAGGAAGTACTTGGTGATCCTGTTAAACTGCAGATTCTGACTCAGGAGGCCTGGGATGTGGCCTGAGGTTGTACATTTCTAGCAACCTCTCAAGGGATGCTGTTGCTGTTGGCCCATGGACTACACTTTGAGAATCGAGGGTCTAGAGCAGTGATTCTCAACGAAAGGGATGGTATTTTGCCCCCCAGGGGCCATTTGGTGATATGTGGAGACATTTTTGGTTATTAAAACGAGGAGGAGGGAGTGCCACTGACATCTAGTGGGTAGGGCCAGGGATGTGCTAAACAGCCTACAGGCCCCAGGACAACCCCCACTCCAAAGAGTTATCTGGCCCAAATGTCAGTAGTGCTGAGGGTGAGAAACCCCACTCTAGAGAGGGCTGGTTCTGTGAACAAAAATGATCCCAAACCTGAGCTGGAAGGCTGTCTGCTCTGGTGTGATGAGTGGTCCCTTCTGAGAAGCATTTCTGATAAAACATATGAGTGATTTTTTTTCTGATAACTTTAATGAGATTAAGATCCCCTTGTGGGAAATTAGATTTACCTGCCTCACTAAATTAGCCTTGTGACAGAGTTTAAAGACCACTTGTACCCAGTCTAACAGTGTTGTCTAACCACATTTTTTCCTATTCCACGTTTTTGAACTGGCTTTTTGAAGCCTCTTTAAGCAGCTTTGAAGTAAAGCTTTGACATGTGCTGGCAATGAATTCATCAGAGAAATTGCTTCAACACCCTTTGCCTTGCCAGCCTCCAAGCTGCTTCCCAGGTGGACCCTGTCTATAAATTCAACTGTTTACTGAGCGCCTTCTGTTGGAGACATTGTAGTGCAGACTCTGCTTTCGGATCCCAGCAGTCCTACTTTCTAGCTGCTTCACCTTGGGTAAGTGTTCTATTAAGTACAGGAAAGTAACAGTACCAAACTCCCAGGGATGTTGTGAGGATAACATATTAAAGTGTTCAGCAGAGTGCTTCCCACATAGTAAATGCTCGATAAATGTGAACTGTTACTATTACTCCAAGCTGAAGACCCAAAAAAGCTTATAGATCGACGTGCCTGCCCTCCTCCTCTGCCGTCCAAGCAAGACTGAGTCTTTTTTTTTTTTTTTTTTTACAGCTCAGAAGGAATGCTGGCATTTTGGGTTTGCTAATCTACATGGCTTTGTGTGCTCTAGTCTTTCAGTCACAATCAAATAATCATTTCCTCTTGTTTGTCTTCATTTATTTCCTGCCCCCTCCTTGCATTTAACTATCAAATGTCCTTTGCTTTTGACCAGAGGCTCTTCAACAAAAGCCCTGTAGTTCCTGACATCATTCTTTTGTAAAAAAGAGTGCTTGGGCATATACTAACATAAATAGTTCTTTTTTGTTGGTCAAAAGCAACTGTTCAACTTATTGTACTGGTATTCTTATACAATATAAGACTTCATTCCAATACACTATCATAAAGGGATTTAGGAAAACAGGAGCTGTGAACAGAAACTTGCATTGTGAATAATGTTGTTTTGACATTGAATCTGAAATCTTCATTTGATTTTAGGGTTTTTGTTTGTTTATTTATTTCAGAACAAGCCATGAAGTATAAAGGTTATCTATCTGTCATCTATGAATCTATCTTCTATGTCTATCTCTCATCAGTCATTTTTTTTTAACATCTTTATTGGAGTATAATTGCTTTACAATGGTATGTTAGTTTCAGCTTCACAACAAAATGAATCAGTTATATATATACATATATTCCCATATCTCTTCCCGCTTGCGCCTCCCTCCCTCCCACCCTCCCTATCCCACCCCTCCAGGCGGTCACAAAGCACCGAGCTGATCTCCCTGTGCTATGCGGCTGCTTCCCACTAGCTATCTACCTTACGTTTGGTAGTGTATATATGTCCATGCCTCTTTATCGCTTTGTCACCGTTTACCCTTCCCCCTCCCCATAGCCTCAAGTCCATTCTCTAGTAAGTCTGTGTCTTTATTCCTGTTTCACCCCTAGGTTTTTCATGACATTTTTTTTTTCCTTAAATTCCATATATATGTGTTAGCATACGGTATTTGTCTCTCTCTTTCTGACTTACTTCACTCTGTATGATGGACTCTAGGTCTATCCACCTCATTACAAATAGCTCAGTTTCGTTTCTTTTTATGGCTGAGTAATATTCCATTGTATATATGTGCCACATCTTCTTTATCCATTCATCCGATGATGGACACTTAGGTTGTTTCCATCTCCGGGCTATTGTAAATAGAGCTGCAGTGAACATTTTGGTGCATGACTCTTTTTGAATTTTGGTTTTCTCAGGGTATATGCCCAGAAGTGGGATTGCTGGGTCATATGGTAGTTCTATTTGTAGTCTTTTAAGGAACCTCCATACTGTTCTCCATAGTGACTGTATCAATTCACATTCCCACCAGCAGTGCAAGAGCGTTCCCTTTTCTCCACACCCTCTCCAGCATTTATCGTTTCTAGATTTTTTGATGATGGCCATTCTGACTGGTGTGAGATGATATCTCATGGTAGTTTTGATTTGCATTTCTCTAATGATTAATGATGTTGAGCATTCTTTCGTGTGTTTGTTGACAATCTGTAAATCTTCTTTGGAGAAATGTCTATTTAGGTCTTCTGCCCATTTTTGGATTGGGTTGTTTGGGTTTTTGTTATTGAGCTGCATAAGCTGCTTGTAAATTTTGGAGATTAATCCTTTGTCAGTTGCTTCATTTGCAAATATTTTCTCCCATTCTGAGGGGTGTCTTTTGGTCTTGTTCATGGTTTCCTTGGCTGTGCAAAAGCTTTTAAGTTTCATTAGGTCCCATGTGTTTATTTTTGTTTTTATTTCCATTTCTCTAGGAGGTGGGTCAAAAAGGACCTTGCTGTGATTTATGTCATAGAGTGTTCTGCCTATGTTTTCCTCTAAGAGTTTGATAGTTTCTGGCCTTACATTTAGGTCTTTAACCCATTTTGAGCTTATTTTTGCGTATGGTGTTAGGGAGTGATCTAATCTCATACTTTTACATGTAGCTGTCCAGTTTTCCCAGCACCAAGGACTGAGTCTTTGTTGTCTTGGAGTCAAGCTCTTTGTGGCGCTGATGGTTGGTGGAGGTCTAAATGGGCGGAGAGCACTGAAGGCAGTGAATTGAGTTGAAATTACAGAAAAAAGAAGGGCTGGGGCAATCGGATAACCGGATTCTGGGGAAAGGATGAAAAGACATTTGGAATAAGAAGTCTCTAGGATGAAGGACTTTCAGGCTGATAATGAATCAAGAATGTTTAGGTCACTTTACAGTGTTAATCGTAGGTGAAGATTTGCATTCCTTTTTGACACTGCTTTTGATGATCAATTTATGTTTCTTTTGGAGGAGGCTCTGTGCTTAAATGGTCTTAAAGGTGGAAACCAGATGCCTGGTTTTATTTTGGTTACATTATATGCCAGAAAATGTATTAAGTAGGCACTGTGGATACACTAGTGGGCAAGTTATCCCCCTTCACGGAACTGAACATTTAGAAGGAAAGTCAGACAAGAAAATAAGTGATGGCAATCCATTCCTCCATGGTGATGGGTGCAGCTGTGATGGGACAAAGGCAGCTGTGGATGCTTTATCCAGTTTAAGGGGCTATGGAAAGGCTTTTCCAAAATTGTATTTAAACTGAGACCTGAATGATGGGTAGGAGTTAGCCCGCTCATGGGTAGGGGAGGAGAGAGATTGGAAAACAATATTCTGAGCATGTATAAAGGCCTAGAGTCAGTATGACACCTCCCTGAAGTGGCTTGGAGCAAGGGATGCCCTGAGTGGGCAGAAATGCCAGTTAGGAGAACCTGGTGAGTCTGAGTCAGCTGGTGCAGGCCCTGGGGGCCGTGCGGAGCCACTGAGGCCTGTTCTGCAGGGCAGTGACATGATCACTTTTGTGTTTTTACTTTTTTAAAAAACCTGTTTACTGCAGGGCTCTGGTGAGGAAAAACGAGGGAGAAAAGGCTTTAAGGAGTGAAGGGCACAGGTCACTCTGACAGCTGTGGGCTATTAATGCTCCGATTGTTCGTTGAGGTCATGTGCATGGCAGCAACAAGCATGGTGGATGAATGGAGTTTGCAAACCTTCTCTCAAGGTGAAAGAGGGGTCAAACATTTCAAAAACTCACAGCACTTATCCAAGGGCTCTCGCCTGAGGATTGAGAAAGGCAGCCCCTCACCATCAGCAAGGGCCCAGGGACTCCCCACTGAAAGATCTCTGCACCAGATCTCAGACTTCCAGCAGGGGCTTAGAAAAATTCCCACGGGCCTCCCACTTTATTTGGAGAACTAAATACAAGACAAATCACACGTGACCACAGACTGCCGGGTGGGCTCTCACCTGGCAGTGCGCAGTATTTTGTGGGCTAGGAAGAATCTGAGCTTAAACAAAGCAGAAATGGACAGTTTCTCCGATCCCATGGCTTAATTTATTGAACAGGGGAAATAAGCCTTGGGAGGAAGAAGGACCCATTCCTAACGATTTAACCATTAATAAAGCCCTACTATAAATGGAACTCAGGAGAGAAGGTAGCTTGTCAGAGGGCGAAGAAGTGGCCCTATTAGGCGAAATAGGTCAGGCAGGGAGAAAGTCACCCTGTTCCTGCTAGTTACGTTGATCAGAGTGACAAGCCTTGTTGTTTTTTAACTGTTTGAAAAAGGATAGAGAATAAGAGGTTTCTTTCTGGTTGTTGTCCTTCTTAGAAGATGGCTGTTTCAAAGAGGATCCTGAAAAGAAAAGAACTGATAGTATTTATCACAGTTTTGAGTTTTGTGCCTAAAAACCTGTGTGTATGTGTTTTCAGAAACATAAGTTTTTACCGAAAAAAATTCTGTGCTTCTCCTAGGGAGTCCCTATGGCTGATCACTGTCTTTCACTTGGGATTAATGAAACAGCAACTCCTAAGGAGGGTGGCCTTTCCATTGATTTTTGGTGTTACTCTGCTTTTTTTCACCCTCGGAAATCAAGAGAGAACAGGAAAACTATCACAATAGGAGAACAAAGCGAGGAGAGGGAGTATTATACAAGCTAAGATTTAACCCTCCAACCCTGACTTTTTAGTTTACTTCTGGGTTTGCCCTCCTTAAGAGGTTCCACTTTCTTCTCCTTCCTTTTGGAGCACCTCCTCCCTCATGACTCAAGGAAGTGAAGAAAAACGTTTCCCAAGTGCTCAGAGTTTGCACTTTGCTTATATGTTGTCTGGTTTATAAAAGCTTCTGCTGTTAGAAACATCATGGAAACTGGCTTCACATTTGGAAATAATCTTTCTAATCTCTCCAAAGATAAACAACATTTGGTGTTTTAAATAAATACAAGAACTTGTGGATGGTGAGGATCAGTAAGGTTAAAAGAAAAGCAAATACTGAAATGTTAAGGCTATGTGACTTTGGGCAAACCTCACTTCTCCAGACCTCAGTTTTCTCATCTGTAAAAAAAGAAAAAGAAAAAAGAAAGAGGGGTAGGCTGCTGTGTAGGCATCCTCCCAGATGGCCCCCAGTGAGTCTTGCCACCTGGCATTCATACCCTTGTATAGACCTGTCCAACACCAAGTAAAGCTGACTTGTGTAATCAATAGCATATTACAGAAATGACAGAGTGTGACTTCCAAGACTGGGTCATAAAAACCAATGCAGTTTCAGCCTTGCTCTCTCTTGGATCACTGGCTCTGGGGGAAGCCACCTGTCATGTTGTGAGGGAACTCAAGCAGCCTAGTGGCACCAGGGCCTCCTGATAACAGTCATCACCAATCAGCTAGCTGATCACCTTTAAGATGAGTGCGCCAAATTAAAAGTGGATCTTCTAGTCTTAGTCAAGGGTTTAGATGACTGCAGTCCCAGCCAGTATCTTGACGGCAACCTCATGAGGGATGCCAGCCAGAGTCATGCAGCTCAGCCACTTCTGAATTCCTGACCCACAGAAACTCTGAGATAATATTATTGTTTTAAGCTGCTAGGTTTGGGGTAATTTGTTATACAGCAATATATAACTAATACGGTTGCCTTAAGCCAAGTCCAGCTCTTATATTTTATATGTCAATGAATAGGTGTTATTTCTGGGAATCCTGAAAAGTTGGCATTTCATTTATGTCAAAAACCAGATCCTAGCTGCAGGGTAGGACTGTATTGCTTCAGGCATTTCTAAAAAGATGAGTAGCCAGTCTCTAGAGACATGGCGTCCTGAGAACTCATGGATTCAACTTTGTGGAAGCAGGCCAACACAGCTGGCTGACCTTGAACCAAAGCTTACAGTGCGATAGTTCAGCACCCAGCAATTAGTCCTTAGCACAACGTACCAAAAACGTATCCCACTTATATTATGTCTACACCCAGACACTGAACTTGTTAAAAGAAACTTCAGTGGAATGGGGACTTACCGGGGCTCTGTTCTTAATGAGTCACTCCAAAGGGTGCAACTGGGATTATTTGGAGGGAACAACACCCCTAGCATTTTTTAGTGTGAGATGAATTGGGATAGGGGTTAAAAGTTGCTGATTTCATGGTTAAACTCAAGTGACTCTCCAGGGCGGGGGACATATCTGTAAAGCAGGGGGTATAGAGAGGACCTCTGCATGGGCCTGGACCTTGGTTAGACTAAGTGGCAGTGGTGGTGCCCTGACCTGTGAGAATATGTCTCTACGTATCTTGGGATAGACACACATCACGACACTAACAAGGCACAGCACACTCACTAGGGGGAACCAGCGTGTCTTCAGCCCCTTCTAAGCCCTTCTAAGCTATTTTTTGGACTCATGTGGCAGTCTGGATAACTTAGTATCTCTTCCCCATGTCCTGTCCCAAACAGAGGCTGTGGCTCACCACTGGATCACCCTCTGAATAAATGTACATATATGCTGCATGGCTTTCCAAGAGCGTGTGGCTTTTTTCCATAGTTAGAGACTTTCATCCCAGCCACCTTGACATTCAACCGAAGAAATACTTTTCCAAACAAGAAAGATTTCAGTTTGGTTTGTCCGTGGAGGATCTGAGAAACATTCTCTAACTCAGTCCTTCTGACCTGAGTTGCACATTAGACTCACCCAGAGGTCTTGTGAAACATACCCCTCCCTCAAGGAATTATGGGTCGGGGTGGGGCTTGGGCAAGTCCAGGTGATCCTGGTGTGCAGTCAGCACTGTGGATGGTCTAACTGTACCCAACAACTTGCTGCTGCCTGATTCCAGGACTAAGATAACTAGAATAAAAATAAGTGATACTCACCCAAAGCCCAAGGCTGGACAACTCAGGTGTTCAGAAACTGGCTTCAGTTCTTACACCATAATATTTGAGAAAAGCTATACAACTGCCTATCAATCAGCCAGGTAGCTGGGATCCTGGTCCTGTCTTGTATTGGACTTGAAAGATGTTCAAATTTAGAATGTCTTCTGTGTTTTATTTCCACTACCTGGACATCCATAACAGTATGCTTGAATGAAGATGATCAAACCTGGCGTTTTGGTCTCTGCATATATTTGAAACTTGGAAAGGCCTTCCTTAGAAATATTTCTACAGAGATTGGCAAAGTGACTCCTCTTCTTTCTTCCCAACCGCTGCATCCAGAGGTCTCTGTATTATTTCTTACAATTGCATGTGAATCTAAAATTATCTCAATAAAAAGTTTAAAAAGAAAACCAGGTTGTGGGGTACATTTGGCCCCTGGGCCCTGGTTTGCCAACCCTTGGACTGTAGCAGTGTTAGAACTTAACAGTTACAGAAATTAATATTGTATCAGTGAGATTAAGTGACTGGTAGGTAAGTTGATGACACTAGCATTCCTCATGCATTATTATTAGGATTGTCCCTCATAATTTACACAGTACATTTCACCCCCATGGAACTTTATCTGCCACATGGAGAATCAGTCTGGGGCAATGGTTCAGAGGCAGACAGCCTGGATTTGAATTCTGGCTGCCCCACCGTCTAGCTCTGCCACCTTGGGGAGGTCATGTAGCTTCTCTGTGCCTCAGTTTTCTCACCTGTAAAATGGAGCTCTTATGTATACTAACTCATTTAAGAATTACAAGGTAAAGTGCTTGGGACAGTGCCTGACCCTTGGAAGCACTATTATAAGCACTAATGATTGTTGCTTCATTGATGCATTATGTATCTGAATTTCAGCAAGAAAATTTGGCCTAGTTGCTCACTATACCTTTGGATACTAGCTGTAAAACCGTGGACCAGATAATGGGATAGTTAGGGGATTTGGAATGTCCAGACCTAAACAATCTAGACTGATGGCTCTAGGTCAGTGGTTCTAAAAGTGGGGCCCCTAAACCAGCAGCAACAGTCCATGGGAACTTGTCAGAAATGCATATTCTCGGGCCCACCCCAGACCTACTGAATCAGAAACTGGAGGTGAGGCCCAGCAATCTAAGTCTCAGGAAGCCCTCCAGATGATGCTGATGTATGAGAAAGTTTGAGAACCACTACTCTAGGCCAATCCAAAGAGTTTCCATTGCCACAGCCCACAGGATGCTGTCCTTGGTGCTGCCTTGTCCCCACTCTCCTCAAGACCTCAGTTAAATACAGGGACGAGCTTGCTTCTCAAATTAACAGATCAGAGGTGCAAAGCCAGCCTGGAGGGGTAACTACACTGTTGGATGCTGGAATGTGGACCTGAAATGATCTCGGTCGGTTGGAAGTGCCAGCCAAAATTCGCAAAGTTGTGATTTTTAATAGTGCTTTATTTTTACCTAACGCAAATTTCTAACTCAAGTTTCTTGGCATTTTAACTCCTACATGTTCAGTGAGGTTTTCAGCAGTGATGGTGGGTATCCAGGCACCACATTTCTGTTTAGCACCATGGCCAGGACTGTAGGATTGCAGCAGGTTGACCCTGAGTACAGGAGCGAAGCCCTGCCCATCACCTCTTGGCATTTCATAATTTGATCACCTAGTGAGAAAGGGTGCCCGCCAGGAGAAAACAGAGTCTGCAGTCAATTATGAAGGGATGGCAGTGAGATGGTGGGGAGGTTCGGGGTCATTCTAATGCAGCTGCATTTGCCATCTGTTCTGGTCTCTGAGCATTATCAGCTGTTTTGTCTTATCTGGGCCACGTGCTCTTCCCATGCACTGGGATTCCCTGCCAGCCAGGGGCTCTAAGAGCAGCTCGGTGGTGTAGCCTGCTCCTGGCTGTGGAAGCAGGTCTATAATTGGCCCATAATTGGATTGGATTTGGCTCAGACTGGCTCCCAGGTTGTCTCTCCCCTGACAGATAACCAGAAGTAAACTTCATGTATAATTCTGCAGGGAATCTGGGATGCCATTTCTTGGCTGTTGCTGACAATGGAGAGCTTTCCAGAAGAGTTGACCTTTAGGGTGATGATTTGGGGCTATCTTAGAGTGAAGTTTTCCCCAGGCCCATTGGTTTGCCACCTGGTCTTTCTGAAATTAAGACATTTCAACCAGATTTTCAAATTTCATGATCAAATGTGTGTGTGTGTATATAAATGATACAGTATGTTTTTTTAATTAGGCAGCAAGAAAACAGTAAATAGAAATGGAAATTGAGATAGTACCTTTCCTTTGAAATGTATGTATAGATCTAAGTGGGTAGCTTAATCCTAGCTCTCTTTCTCTGTCAGTGAAAGAAGTCCCTCTGGGTGTAAGCAGAGCCATTACCTGTCCTGGACCACAGCACAGTTTGTAACTAACCCCTCCTTGGCACCTGCTGCACACTGCATTGGTGGTCCTACTTTTCTGATTAAAAGGGATCACACTCATTTTCTACAGATGGACTTGACTAGACTTAATAATTAGTCTTAGAACAAACTTCCTCTTGAGGGACATGACGATACATCCCACAATCTTCCACCCTGGGTGAAGCTGGAAGTCACATAAGAATGAACTGCAAATTCGATTCCTGCCCTACCTGTCTCATAGAACTGTTGTGAGCCTTGAAAGAGAATGAACACAGAAGTATGGTGGAATTCTTAAAAAAGGGCAAGGGCTTGTTAATATTATTACTACAAGTAGGTTCTAGTTAAAAGATGGGATTTAAAACTTGCCATAAAACTCTAAATAAGCCTCTGTTTCCTCATTGCCAAGTTCATGGCTTCCCCTAAGGTGGTCATTTCACAGTCTCCAAGCTGCCATGTTATGCGGCACCTGTATTTATTACTGACTGCCTACCTGTTTCACTCTTATTACAAAGTAGACATGACTTAATTGTCAAATTAAGTAACATCAGAAAGAGGGAGAAAACGCTCCTGGAGAATAATAAGATGGGGAGGTTGGATGTGAATGGGGATAAGCCAGGACAGGATGTCGTGGAGCAGACACAAAGGCACTTCTGGATGTTTAGATCGACATGGATCTTGTTTTAGTTTCCGGACCAGACTTCAATAGTACACAGTCTGTGTACAAAAGATTACTAAAAAGATGAGATGCCTCTTTTTTTGGCCATCAGGCCCGTTCAAAATGCTCAGTAAAATGGTGTCTGAAATGCATTGTTTTACTTTTCCTTGATAGTAAGAGAATGGCAGCTTGACTCTTTAAATATTTCTTTAACTGATTCTCTTCAGAGAAAGATCAGAAATTGCAAACTGGACATATTTGGTAGTTAAAAGTGGCTGGGGAGGGGGTAGAGATCCCTTGAAGTCTCCAAAATCAAATGAAAGTGCTGAAGTGAAATGCTTGTCATTTTGCTGGCTTTGGAAATAGGAGCTGCTGCAGGTTTTGAAAAATGGGACTGCAGTGCCTCCTCCCGGAGAAAGATGGTACCTGCAGATTAGAAATCATCTCAGGAATACTTCAAGGAGGGGTCCTCCCAGGTACTTACAAGGGTCTCAGCGAGCTCAGATTAGTCACAAACAATTAATGAGTTTTCTTTTTCAGTGAGCTTTTTCATACTCCTTGGGGAAATATGCAGAGCCACTCTTCAGAGAGTATTTCATTTAAAAACCAACCAACCAACACTTGGCCTTGGAAGAAAGGGGCTGAGAGCAGAGGGCATGAGCAAGTTGTGGGGACAACAAAGGGAAGGACAGTTTCTGGATGCCACTTTGTGCCAGGTGCCCCATCTGAGTCAACTCACTGTCTTTATGGTTGCCTCTGAAGATCGGGATTATCATTTCTGTTTATAGACGTGGCTCAGAATGGTCAGGAACTTGCCCAAGGTCACAGACTTACTACGTGACATAGCCGGAAGTAGAGCGCAAGTCTGTCCGACTACATCCAGCGCGTCCAGTGCTCAGTGTCTTAAATTAAGTTGGTAACATGCTATCGTTAGTAATAATAATAGCTCCCACTGCACTGGGGACTTTGTACACACCATGTATGTGAACTCAGTGTTTCTCACCCTTGACACTCCTGACATTTCTTGTGGGGGGCTGTCCTGCACGTTGTGTCATGTTTGGTGGCATCCCTGGCCTCTACCCACTAGATGCCAATAGTACCCACCCTGCGTTGTGACAACCAAAAATGTCTCCAAACATTGCTCAATGTCCCTTAGGACGGGGAGCGAAATTGCCCCCGTGAGGTAGGCATTTCTCTCATTTTTCAGAAAAAGAAACGGAGTGCTAAGCCAAATCACAGACCAAGAGAATAACAAAACCAGGGCATGAACCTACGCCTGCATCACCTCTAAAGTGTGTGCTCTTCAACCTTCTTTCAGTAGAATATTTGTTTTGCAACACCCTGTCTAGAATCTCTGTCACTTGTATTCAAAGGCCATGACATGTTTCTTCCTTCCTGCTGCAGCTGTTATGTGCTAAGGTCCCCTCTCACATTCACACCCAACTAGACTGGGAGTCCCTCGGGGGACATTGTCTTGTATTGCCTACCGTTAGTGTGATAGTGCCTGGCATGGAGTAGGTGCCAGATGTTCACTTACTAAAGGAGTGAATTCATTCCAGTACTTTAACCCTTTCTGTTCAACCTCAGTTCATGCTGTTAACTTGTTTTATGGAGAAAAAGGTTAATTCGGCCAAAGTAAATTCCAGGTAGCCCAAGTACAAAATGATTAGGAAATTAAAATTGAGTTTGAATAAATGGATGTTTGAACACTCAGAATTTAATAACCCCGTTTGGTAAGTTTTCAGGAACTGCTGCTTCTGGAACTAAAGAGCGGCCATGGTTCCTATCATTTGTATCTAAAATTGGGCGTCAGGCAAGAGCTAGGCAGAAAAATGTGTATGACGTGCTAAGGATTCGGCTGCGCGTGTGACACGTCACGGAAGGAAGTGTCACTGTCCTTTCTAGAAGGCATCCTGTGACTTCTGGGTGGTAAGACAGGCTTGGTTTCTGCTGTTTTTCCAGCAGTCAAGATGAATGGTTCTGAGCAGTCTTTGTGCCACCCGCCTGGTCAAAAACGACTCCAGTCTGTCCGCTGCTTAAAAGAAATTGTCCCTCAGTGAGAAGCCAATTGACTGTCCCTGCCTGGGATTAAAGCAGCCACCACCTCGCCATCTGCGTAAAGCCCTAAACCGGAGGGTGTGGAATGATCAGTCCCCGGGCAGGGAGCCGTGGCGAGGGAGTACAAGTTAAATGTGCAAGTCTCGATTTCCCCCTCGTGACTCTTTCTCCTTCTCAAATGCCACAACGTGCGGGGGGAGTTAAAACGAGCAGCGTTGTCACGATGCAGCCAAGCCTGATTAGACAGCCTGGAATTGACTTCCCCAGTTTTCTACGTGGGCTGCGCACAGCATGAGAAGGCATGAAAGAAAAGGCTTCATGGGTAGGAGACGGCTGCCTCTTGATGACACAGAGACGCCTGCCAAGCCCTCGCTCAGCCCAGGAGCAAAGCAGGGCTTTGCAGAGGCCTGGCCTTCCTCTGCTGCAGTTTTGTCAGCACTGGGCCAGGGCCACGTCATCCCAGGCGCAGCCACCACTGCTGCTGTTCCATCCCCTCTCCTTCCTCTTCCCCTCCTTTCCTTCCTTTCCTTCGCTGCCTTGGCCTTTCTCTCAGTGTCTCTCTCATGCTTTCTCTGATATTTACAGACGTTAATGAACCCTCTGTTTTTCCAAGACCCTTAAAGAGAGCAAATTATTTGTGCTTCCAGGCAATATTCTGCCCATTCACCTGACCCTGGCTAGACTCCCTGATGTGTATTTGAATCCCCAAAGCTGACAACCTCGGCGCCTGGTGCATGCTTTATGCTCACTAAATACTTGTTGAATGACTGACTGAATGAATGCATGAATTGGATAATTGAATGAGCAAACGAATGAACACGTAAATAAACCAACATGTCAGAGTTGTGGTGTCACCTCTTTGTGGAGGTGACAGTTTCTGCAGCCTCTTTAAGCCTTTGTTTGTTTTTACTGTGACCTAACACAGTGATATATTGGAAAAGCTCAGAAGACTACAGTTAAATAACATTTTTAAAGAATGCAGTGGGTGCTAGTGATTAAAAGGACTGGCTGTGGAGTGCGACAGATGACAGTTGGCATCTCACCTCTGTGACTTAAAAGCTGGATGACTTTGGTCAAGTTACACAAACTCTCTCAGCCTTCTTTTCCCCATAAATGAAATGGGCATCACAGTATATACTCCATGCAGTCAGCATGAGAAGTTAATGAAATAATGTATGTTAAGTGCAAGACACAGTGTCAGTTATATCACGAACATGTAACAAATGCTAACAATGACAATAAAAATGATGACATTAGGGGCTTCCCTGGTGGCACAGTGGTTGAGAGTCCGCCTGCCGATGCAGGGGACACGGGTTCGTGCCCTGGTCTGGGAGGATCCCACATGCCGCAGAGCGGCTGGGCCCGTGAGCCATGGCCACTGAGCCTGCGCGTTCGGAGCCTGGGCTCCACAACGGGAGAGGCCACAACAGTAAGAGGCCCACATAATGCAAAAAAAAAAAAAAAAGATGACATTGATGTTAGTGCTGATGATTACTAATACTCTATGTTTAACATTCGTATTTTTAAAAACTTGATGAGAGACTTCCCTGGTGGTGCAGTGGTTAAGAATCCGCCTGCCAACGCAGGGAACACGGGTTCAAGCCCTGGTCCAGGAAGATGCCACATGCCACGGAGCAGCTAAGCCCGTGCACCACAACTACTGATCCTGCATTCTAGAGCCCGTGAGCCACAACTACTGAGCCCGTGTGCCACAACTACTGAAGCCCCTGTGCCTAGATCCCGTGCTCCACAGCAAAGAGAAGCCACCGCAATGAGCAGCCCGTGCACTGCAACGAAGAGTAGCCTCGACTCACCGCAACTAGAGAAAGCCCGCCCACAGCAACAAAGACCCAACGCAGCCATAAATAAATAAATAATTAAATAATTAAATAAATAAAAGACTTGATGAGCTGCTGAGATAACCTACTGCTTTCTGATACTTTTGCGGTGAAAAAATAACCTACCAAAAATAGTTGCGTTTAAGGCCTAATATGTACCGTATACCATAAATATATTTAGTTTACCAGTTGACAAGAGAATCATATTTAAGAGTAGCTGATTCCTAAGTCTCTGATTAATGTGAAGAGATTATAAATATTAGGCGGTTAATTACTATTCTCTGTTTATTAATGTTTTGATTTCTGTAAAATGCAGTGCATTGATTGCTTGGAAAGGAACGTTTGCAAGTTGGTCCTGACATCAACTTTTCAAGTTGATCAATCAGCGTTACTTAGTCTCAGCACAACTAACATTTAGGACTGGGTAATCCTTTGTTGTGGGGGGTGGGGGCTGTCCTGGGCATCGTGGGACATTGACCAGCATCCCTGACATCTCCCCACTAGGTGACAGTGGCAGTCCATACTTCCCTCAAGTTGTGACAACTCAAACTGTATCTAGACATGGCCCTCTGCCCCCAGAACCACTGGGTTAGGGTAATGAGTTCCATTGCATTGGGAGCAGGGCAAGCGCCAGTGGTAACTGCCCTTTAGCCCGTGGAAATCTACATGCCAGAGTACAAGGTTTTACAAAATTTGGTCCTGAGTCACCTCTGCCTTCTAGAGAGCTGGCCGGAGCAGATGTGCTTCTCTGGGCTCAGATCTATTCTCACCAATTTCACATCCCTACTGAGAATTCACACACTAGGCCCTCCAGATCTCTGTTTTAATAGAAACCATCCAGGTAGCTTCTGTGTGTTTGTGTGTGTTTGTGTGTGTTTGCTGAGAGGCTCTTAAAGCAACTGCCATGATCAGCTCAAAGGCTCCTCACGTTCGCCCTCAAGAGTACTTTACACCCACACAGGCTGTAACCAGGGCCTAGAACAGTAGCTTTGCCAGGCAGGTTAACAAATGAATAAAACCTTGATGCAGTTCAGAACCACTGCAAAACTCATCTTTATCCTAACCAAGTGGGGAGCAGGGAAAAAAAGAGCATCACAAATCAAAAGAAATGTGGCTTCACTAGAGAGTGAAAAATCTCAGCATAAAACCATTTCCTTCAAACAAAATGAATAGAGCTTCTGTAATTGGGTCAAAGCAGGGAACATTCCAAAATTGAGGACAAAAAATTTGCAGCAAACCACAGAGAAGACATTTGGAGAAGTTGTTGGGTAAGTTTAGTTCTGTGTAAAACAATAAATCAGTCCTCTGTCTTCTGGCAGAGGGAAAAGGTTATGAAATCATAAGTCAAAGACTATGAAAAATAAATCACTTAATTCTGAAAGCTACAAAGCAGCATAAAAAATTCTTATGATAGAGAAAGACAAATACTATACGATCTCACTTATATGTAGAATCTAAAATGCACACACAGAGTCATAGACAAGGAGATCAGATATATGGTTACCAGAGGCAGAGCAGGGGAGGGGGAATTGGAGGAAGGTGGTCAAAAGGTACAAACTTCCAGTTACAAGGCAAAGAAGTACTGGGGATGTAACATACAACACAACACAGTGGCTATAGCTAACGCTGCTGTGTGGTATACAGGAAAGTTAAGAGAGTAGATCCTAAGAGTTCTCATCACAAGGAGAAAAATGTTTTTCTTTTTTCTCCTTTCTTTTCTTTTTATTGTATCTGTATGAGATGATGAATGCTAGCTGAACCTATTTCTATAATCATTTCACAGTATATGTAAATCAAACCATCCAGCTGTATGCCTTAAGCTTAGGCAGTGATGTATGTCAATTATTTCTCAGTAAAACTGGAAAAATATTCTTATGAGAAAATGTGAAGTGGAAAAAGCAAGATTCAAAACCATACATGTGCTATGAATGATGCTCTGTAGGAAAAAAGTAAAAGGAGAACCAGTTCCCATTTATGTGTAGTTATTCTGTACCAGGTGCTATGCCTAGATGTATTTTTAAAAATACCTCTCCCTAATCCTTCACATCTCCCTAATCCTAAACCCTATGAGGGAGACACCATTTTCTGCTTTTTATGAAACGAAATAGAGACATAGAGCTCAAAGTTGCAAAGGTAGAAGGTAATGAGACCAAGTCTTCATGACCTAAAGCCCCATATTGTTAGCAAATTAGTTGTATTGCATTCCATATGTAAACCCAAGGGGAAAACTGGAAAGGAAGATATCAACTTGAGTATTATGATAAATGGTGATCTTACAGGTGATTACATTTTATTTCCCAGCTTCTATTATGTTGTTACAGTGTTTATATAAATAGGTTGTTTTAGCTTATTACATTTTACCATTTAAAAGGGCTGATATTTCCATTCATGCATCAGTTTAATCATTTGCCATTTATGTAGATATGGGTTAAGCTTACTCTAAGATGATAAAAGGCCTGGTTCCCAAATATGGAGCTGCTAATATTGATTTGATTGGTTGGTTATTGATTTGATTGGTTGGTTATTGATTTGAGATCTTTGTTCTTTTTTAATATAGGCATTTACAACTATTAGTTTCCCTCTAAGCACTGCTTTTGCTGCATGCCACAGTTTAGTATCTTGTATTTTCATTTTCATTTGTCTCAAAGTATTTTCTAATTTCCCTTGTGATTTCTTCTTTGACTGATTGGTTGTTTTTTTTAAAGAAATTTTGCCTTTTTTTAAAAAATATTTATTTATTTATTTATGGCTGTGTTGGCTCTTCATTTCTGTGCGAGGCTTTCTCCAGTTGCGGCAAGTGGGGGCCACTCCTCATCGCGGTGCGCGGGCCTCTCCCTATCGTGGCCTCTCTTGTTGCAGAGCACAGGCTCCAGACGTGCAGGCTCAGTAATTATGGCTCACGGGGCTAGTTGCTCCACGGTATGTGGGATCTTCCCAGACCAGGGCTCGAACCCGTGTCCCCTGCATTGGCAGGCAGATTCTCAACCACTGCGCCACCAGGGAAGCCCGACTGATTGGTTGTTTACGAGTGTTGTTTAAGTTTCACAACGTGTGAATTTCCCAAACTTCTTTCTGTTCTTGACTTCTAATTTCATTCTATTGTACTCTGAGAACATACTTGCCATGATTTCAATCCTTTTAAATTTATTGAGACTTGTTTTGTGGCCTAACATGAAATAAGTCCTGGACAATGTGCCATATGTGCACTTGAGAAGAATGTGTACTCTGATATTGTTGGGTGGAGTGTTCCGCTGATGTCAGTTATATCCAGTTGGTTTATAGTGTTATTCAAGTCTTCTATTTCTGCTATAGACTGAATGTCTATGTCCCCCCACCCCAAATTCATATGTTGAAACTTAATCCACAGTGTGATGGTATTAGGAGGTGGGGCCTTTGGGAGGTGAAAGGTCATGAGGGTGCAGCCCTCGTGAATGGAATTAGTTCCTTATAAAAGAAACCCCAGAGAGCTTCCTTGCCCCTTCTGCTGTGTGAGAACACAGGGAGAAGATGGCCATCTATGAACCAGGAAGCAAGTTCTCACCAGACACCAAATCTGCTGGTGCCTTGATCTTGGACTTCCCACCCTCTAGAGCTGTGAGAAATGAATTTCTGTTGTTCATAAACCACCCAGTCTATGGTATTCTTTTATACTGGCCCAAAGAGACTGAGACAGTTTTCTTGTTGATCTTCTGTCTAGTTGCTCTATCCATTATTGAAAGTGGAGTATTGAAGTTGCCTGCTATTATTGCTCAATTGTCTATTTCTCCCTCCAATTCTGTTAGTTTTTGTTTCATGTATTTTGGGGGTCTGTTGTTAGGTGCTAAACACACTTCATCAAGGGTCTGAGTACATCAATTTGCCCTTCTGCTAACACTGTCAAAATTAGCCTTTGAATCAGCAAGAACAATCGTGATGCGTAATGTTTAACATTTAAGAGTAATGAACACCTTATGTTCTCCTCAATCAGAGATGGCATCTTTCTCGATGACTGGTTGGTAAATATGTCTTATCTGGACATAGACATTCTTTGAAAAATAAATCCAAAGAATTCTTGAAAATTAAATGATTTTCTTCTGGATTTACATATTTTTCTCCCCTTTTGAGGAAAATGAGCCAACCTTGACATTTTCCCTAATTATTCAGTTTCCCAGAGGAATAAAGTTATAATCAATGAATTAAAGTCAAATTTCTGAGCCCTTTACTGATCGCAGTCAACAATGTTACCGTCAGTCCTTGACAGAAAAGCTAGTCTTGCTTTTAAGTAGTAATCTCCCTGAGAATGCAAGGACTTGGAAAGTCTACAAGAACACATTTCTAGGGGACACCAGGCTTGCTGTGGTCAGGGTACCAGTAATAAGGCATGTGTGCTCAAGATGTATCAGATGTGCCCTAGCCTCTAAGAAGCTATATGCTGGCATCATGAAGAAGATTTAAAAAGCAAATGAATACATCACTTTGGTAAGGACTGTGACAGCATAAACAGAAGATGCCAGAGTTGGGGCAAAGTGCTGGATGGAGAAGGCATGCCTCCCACAACAGGGCATTATAATGGTTCTTTTCCAAACTACAAAATCTAGAATCAAGGCTGGTTGACCAGTGTGGGGTATGGGATAGAGACTAACTTGAGACCATGGCGCAGCGTATGGGTGTACAGGAGTTACAGATCATTCCAATTCACTCTCACTTATTGCACTATAGCAGTGTTTCTCAAAGTATGGTCCAATGCCCACTGGGTGACTTCGAAAGACTTCCTGATTCCAAAATGCGAGTGCTTTACTCAGATCTTACAACAAAATGGAGATTCATTCCATAGACTTTCAGTTATATACATGGCCAAAAGCTACTAAGTGAGTTATTAAGAATCACTACAATTTTGCATTTTTCTAAAACCCTGGTTTAGTACATAATCATCAAGTCTGGCTGTTGCACAACACATGGCCATGCTGCAATGTCCAACACAGAGAGGAGTAATTCCTGCCACTTCAGAAGGACAATTTCTTTCTAGTGCTTCATCACTCCCAGGGCTTTCAGTTGCTGCTATCTTTGTGTTCATTAACGTAATTGTAGAATTCTTCTTAGGGTTTATCTTTGTTAATCATTCTTCTAATAACTGCTGCATTGCTGCTACTTTGATACTTATTTTTTTCCTCTCTAATTCTTTGTTATCACTGAGTTCTTTTACTGCTGGAAAAAGAGAAGAGATGATGTAGGCAGGTTGTGGAATCTTGCTTTGCTCTGCTCCAAAAGTTTAAGAAGTATTGCCCTAGAGGAACTGTTTGGTCTCAGCAGGGTGGCCCAATAATGATGCTCTGGACATTCCCTAAATCCAGAGGTTATCTCTGAGCCTCTGTTTAAACCATTCCATTCCCACCACCTCCTTGAAATTGTCCCTGATGCCAAATCATTGTGAGTTCCCCCTCTCGTAAGTCATAACCTTGCTTTGCTCTACTGCCTACTTGTTAGTGGGTCATAAACAAGCATGGGGTATCTTGAATCACTGAGCTGCTATCTAGTTTTTGAATTGTTACCTATCTTTTGAAGTATTTTATTTTTATCTTTCCATCAAGACCTAAGTATCCTGAGAGCAGGGACCAAGTCTGACATCTATATATCTTATAGCACGGAATGAAGAAAATGCCTACGGTACAGAAGCTAGTTACAAAGGTTTGTTACTGGGCACCTGTGGTCTGATCTGGGCGTTGAGAGTGGACACAGAATCTATTGGACACCCGCCCTTAGCAGTCCTCCAGGTTCCCCAGACCCCTGTCCGTGAAGTCTGAGGTGGCATCCCCTGCAGCTACAAGCAAACAAGCTGACAGTGGCTTTTGACGGTGGACATGGGGCGGGGGATTCCTGATCATGCAGCAAACAAGCAGGCATGCGAGTGTGGGAGGGTTCTTGGTTTTCAGACATTGCTGCTGGTCCTGTCTCTTATCTGGCTCCTGGGCTTGCTTAAATCACCATTTGGCCACCGTAAACCACAGCCAGGAGAATCCTGAGAGGTACGGGGCTGAACACCTGCCTTTCCCTGCCCCAGCCTGTTCCAGCGTGGAATAGGGCCCCATTTGGGATTCTCCCGTGTCTCTTGGTCTTGACTTGGTATGTGCTGCCTCTGTGTGGCCTGGTTCTGGTTCCTGATGAGGTCCAGGCCCTAACTCCTTTGCCACAAGCCGTGATTACTGATCTCTAACTGGCTAGTCATTGGCCTTTCTGATTCTTGTCCTATAGTATTTTTTATCTATTTTCATGAACAATTCTAGCCATGACACAGGGCATGAAAAGAATCTGAAACCCCACTTAAAAGGATGTGCTGATCTTAGCTAGAAGGAGGTGCTGCTCTGTCTTATGTCTAAAATATTGTAATAGTTATATCCTAGACTTTGAGCCTTTAGTCTTGTGGTTTTCATAGTTTGGTACTATGGACTTATTCACTCAGTCTTCAAACAACGACCTGTTTGATTAAATCATTGAACAATACATGGTGAGGGCAGGTGATGAAGTGGTGGTCCAAAAGGAGAAAGTCAAATCCAGCCAGTGAGGGGCAAAATGACGGCTGGTCCAGGGTATTTACTGTTTATGATTCCGCTGAATCAATCAACGTTAAGAAATGTTCTCCCTCTGTGACCATAAACCATGACCACAGAAGTCTCAAAATCTGACAGATTTGCAGGAGAAGAATTGATGAGTCAAAAACAAACCAGCTCACTACCTCTCCTACAAGAAATAAAGATCACTCCTTGGGTCAAAACAATGACTGTCCTCATCGGGAACTCAGATCAATTACCTGGACAACTTAGGTTTTCACATTCCTGTAGAATAAGGACAAATAGGCTTCTCCGAGTGGTTTTGCATTATTAGAATTTGTTCAGGAGAGAAGAATCATTAAAGTCTTCTGTGAGAAAATGAAGTAACAAAAAATGTTTTCTGGATACTCTAGTACCTTTTTGCTATTTTATGGAGTTGGTATTGTTCCCCATTACTGTAACCATAGATACAAGGCTACGGAATCAGCCTCTCTGCTGAATAACACCACAAGATTCTCTCTGAACTTATTTTATTTTATTTTTTTATTTTTTTGGCCACTCTGCACGGCATGCGGTATCTTAGTTCCCCAACCAGGGATCAAACCCGCACCCCCTGCAGTGGAAGCATGGAGTCTTAAGCATTGGACCACCAGGGAAGTCCATCCCCTCTCTGAACTAATTTTAAAACAGCATTCCTTTGGATCTTCCAAACAAAATTCTTCTGAAACTGGAACTGGGGTTAAATTTAGGTTGACAAGGATTTAATAAAAGCAAAACCCTTTAAAATTTGCATTAAAAATTCATGTATCAGGACTTCCCTGGTGGCTCAGTGGTTAACAATCTGCCTGCCAATGCAGGGGACATGGGTTCGATCCCTGCTCCAGGAAGATCCCACATGCCGTGGAGCAACTAAGCCCGTGCACCACAACTACTGAGCCTGCGCTCTAGAGCCTGCGAGCCACAATTACTGAGCCCTCGTGCCAGAACTATTGAAGCCCGCACGCCTAGAGCCCCATGCTCCACAACAAGAGAAGCCACTGCAATGAGAAGCCCGCGCACCGCAACAAAGAGCAGCCCCCGCTCACCACAACGGGAGACAGCCCACGCGCAGCAACGAAGACCCAACACAGCCAAAAATAAATTAATTTTTTTAAAAAATCACATGTCTAATTGAACAGCCTTGGTTGGGTGATGATAATAAATATTCCCAAAAGTTCATTTCACTTCTGCGGGCTTTCTCACAAGAAAGTTCTGTAGCTTTGTCCCAAGCATATTAGAATATTTCATCTCAGCTTGGCAACACAAGCAGGACTGATATAATGATAGTCATCAGTTTGCTTCATTCTGTCATAATTAATACCAAGTGTGTGTGGCCATGCTTCAGGTCAGTTCCTGCTCACGTCACTCTGTCCCCATCCAGGTTCCTGGGATTCACGCTATGGTCATAGAATCCACCGTGTTTTATTCTTACTCCTTTTTTCGTTCATGTAACTGTGCTGAAAACACTAGATACTGTCCTGTTCTTTTAACTCAAACTGGCTCCTACACTATGAAGAAATCTTTTCGGCAGAACTTACTTGCAAATGTCTTAGTAAGTCAGCATAAGCGTGACTCCATCACGAGTGGGATTGTCTCACAGAACGTCTGTTCTTCATTATGTTTACAGAAGACACTGTAGGGCCCCATTGCTGTGCTTGCCTTTGCCATCTACGTGGTCAGAAGATGTCACCCTAATACCCACAGGGAGTGTATCATGAAACTTAACAAACAATAGGTAGAATGCTCCTCACACCGTATCTGTCACATGATAAGTAATCAGTATATGTATCTAGTGTTCAGTACACAGCAGATACTCAATAAATATTGGTTTAATAAATGAATGACTGGATGAATGAACAAATGAATGGACAATCAGCCAGATAAATACCTGTTTTATGTTGCCAATATAGATTCCTCTCCTCTAGACTTAAACTTCTGCTTAAGAAATGGAATAAACTGTGCGTGGTGGCCTTCAGTAATGTTGGGTAAAGCTCCCAGGGTCTCATAGGAGAAAGAGCCATGACTTGGGCCAATTCCACAAGTCCACTACTGACAGAAATCCCACACCAGTCTGCAGGCATCAGGTCTGCAGTGAAGGGTGGGGCTGAGCCCTCACCAGGGGATCATTACTGAACAGAGCCAATGAAAATAAAGTCACAGGCCCTGCTTGCAGTGCCTCTAAGGGTGGCAGGTACAATTTTTTTGTTTGTTTTGTTTTGTTTAACATCTTTATTGGGTTATAATTGCTTTACAAGGGTGTGTTAGTTTCTGCTTTATAGCAAAGTGAATCAGTTATACATATACATATGTTCCCATATCTCTTCCCTCTTGCGTCTCCCTCCCTCCCACCCTCCCTATCCCACCCGTCCAGGCGGTCACAAAGCACCAAGCCGATATACCTGTGCCATGCGGCTGCTTCCCACTAGCTATCTACCTTACGTTTGGTAGTGTATATATGTCCATGCCTCTCTCTCGCCCTGTCACAGCTCACCCTTCCCCCTCTCCATATCCTCAGGTCCGTTCTCCAGTAGGTCTGTGTCTTTATTCCTGTCTTCCCCTAGGTTCTTCATGACATTTCTTTTTCTTAAATTCCATATATATGTGTTAGCATACGGTATTTGTTTTTCTCTTTCTGACTTACTTCACTCTGTATGACAGACTCTAGGTCTATCCACCTCATTACAAATAGCTCAGTTTCGTTTCTTTTTATGGCTGAGTAATATTCCATTGTATATATGTGCCACATCTTCTTTATCCATTCATCCGATGATGGACACTTAGGTTGTTTCCATCTCCGGGCTATTGTAAATAGAGCTGCAGTGAACATTTTGGTGCATGACTCTTTTTGAATTTTGGTTTTCTCAGGGTATATGCCCAGAAGTGGGATTGCTGGGTCATATGGTAGTTCTATTTGTAGTCTTTTAAGGAACCTCCATACTGTTCTCCATAGTGACTGTATCAATTCACATTCCCACCAGCAGTGCAAGGGCGTTCCCTTTTCTCCACACCCTCTCCAGCATTTATCGTTTCTAGATTTTTTGATGATGGCCATTCTGACTGGTGTGAGATGATATCTCATGGTAGTTTTGATTTGCATTTCTCTAATGATTAATGATGTTGAGCATTCTTTCGTGTGTTTGTTGACAATCTGTAAATCTTCTTTGGAGAAATGTCTATTTAGGTCTTCTGCCCATTTTTGGATTGGGTTGTTTGGGTTTTTGTTATTGAGCTGCATAAGCTGCTTGTAAATTTTGGAGATTAATCCTTTGTCAGTTGCTTCATTTGCAAATATTTTCTCCCATTCTGAGGGGTGTCTTTTGGTCTTGTTCATGGTTTCCTTGGCTGTGCAAAAGCTTTTAAGTTTCATTAGGTCCCATGTGTTTATTTTTGTTTTTATTTCCATTTCTCTAGGAGGTGGGTCAAAAAGGATCTTGCTGTGATTTATGTCATAGAGTGTTCTGCCTATGTTTTCCTCTAAGAGTTTGATAGTTTCTGGCCTTACATTTAGGTCTTTAATCCATTTTGAGCTTATTTTTGTGTATGGTGTTAGGGAGTGATCTAATCTCATACTTTTACATGTACCTGTCCAGTTTTAAGGGTGGCAGGTACAATTTTGAGCCTACCTTTCCCTCCTCTATTTACAGAGTCATTACCAGGCCCTCTTGGTCTGCCTTACCCACACCTGGGCTACCACCAGACCTCCTCAGCTCCTTGCCCCTCTGATTCTCCAGCTCAGAAGTAGCTCATCGCTGTTTGGGGCATCTGGGCAGGGAAACTGAGGCATGCAATGATGGAGGGCTCCCTGTACCTGAAGATCAAAAGCTCCTCAAGGACCCCCTCCCAAGCATCTTTCCTCTCCCAACCCCACCCCCACCCTTCCCCAATCAAGAAGGTAACCAGCAAGGGGATGGCAGGCAAACATCCTCAATGGCCCTCTGACTGGTTTGGGAGTAAGGTAGGCTTAAAAGCTTGGCTTTACATACCAGAAAAACTTTGCGCCGGAAATACTGGTCTAACTTGAAGGTCCTGATCCTTAGCAAACACTTCTGGAATTCCAGACTCCTTCGGTGCAAGGCTTCCATAAACCATTTTTATAGTGGTCTTTTTGAGACAAAGAAAAGAGTTTTTCACTCACCTTTTTTCTTCCAACTACTGTTCAGCTTTGGGGACATACTTCAGTTCACTTTTAATATTCTGGATCTCTGATAGGTTGACCGCAGGTCCTGGAAGTTTCTTAGCTCCTGGAATTGACTTCTTCTCCTCATCCAAAGTGGGAGGAGCACCCTGAAGAGAAAAAAAGGAGAAAGATTTAGCTCACCGAAAAAGACATTTGGTCTCTCTAGGTCATAGACATGAAGCAGAAAACAATTAAAGCAAAAATAGTGTCAGAGAGTAATTCTAGCAGAGTGACTTTTTCTTGTGCTGTTGGGTTACCCTCAGAGTTTCAAGATCTCCTGAAGTTTATAGAAGAATAAAGTTGGAAGAAGAAAACAAGTAATTTCCGCATCACTTAGAAAACACAAGAGTACTGTTCAGTGTCTGATAGCTAATAAAAATTACCATTAGTTAAAAGGATTTGTGTTGTGTTTCCAAGAGAAGCATCTTACAAGATCAAATTTAATTTGGTATCATAATATCATAAGACGCCTGAAAGGCACAGGTTTGTAGACTGTTAGTGCACGGCTATCTCTAACAATGACTTGGTCCAGGAGTTTTCCGTTCTTTTGTTTGGGGTGCAGTGGCTGCCAGCCTTTATTACAGTGACATTTCTGGGAAGCAGAAACAAACTGAAACTGACATCAGCAAAACCTTTTTGAATATGGGTGGGGTAGGATGGAGTGGCAGAGGAGGCCCAGCTCTCCCCTCCTGCTTTGGAAAGCATTTTACGTTTCCTATTGTTTTATGTTTTTCTGTTGTTGTGGCTTTAGGGCGGGACCATATCCTATACATTTTTCTGTGGGTCCTCCAATGCCTGGTGCAGAAGTGCACAGGCACACTTGTTGATGGTTGTTTAGCTGATTAAGCCTGAGAATGTGCCATAGTGACAAATCTATGCCTCTATGTACATACACCAAACACATATTAACAGTGGCTGTAAAACAGTAAGATCCGTTGCTGTGTGTAGCTCCTAGAACTTCAATTCATTACTACAGACAGTTGCTGGTTAGCTCATTCCTCCTATTTACTAGCAGTGGGGGGCATATTCCCCAGGGCCCTGGAACGAAGGTGTTGGAGGAACATTTGATCTCTGTGGCAGCCACAGGAGCACGCCTCTGGGATCAGTTTCCTGCAGGGAGGATAATTGAATGATAGGCCCAGCTGCTTCACCCTGAAACCCGCCCATCACCATGCTGAGGTCACACTTCCCACGGCTGCTCGTGACCAATGAATGAGTGTCATAGGATCCTAAGGCGGGCCCGTTCCTGGGAGACCTGGGACTCCCCTGGGAGGGACTTGGGCTCGAGAATTTTCCTTAGAACAGCACTGTTGTCTAAGATGCTTCCGCCCAACCCTCTGTCCCACTCTCCTTCACCTGCATCACGGTCTGAGGACCCTCTCGTTTTTCCTTACAAGTGTTTTCCCCAATAAATGTTTTGCCCATAGAATCCCACCTTTGGATCTGCTTCTTGGAGGACCCAAATTAACAGGCCCCCTATGAGACTGGCAGAGCTCCACCTGCTGGGCCAGCAACTGAGTGAACCAATACAGTTCTGGGAAAAAGAATAAGAAACTGCACGTTTTTCTCAGGTGCAAGCCCTGTGCCCATATGTGTTGCCGGCCTAACTAGGCAACCCTGTAACTTGGGTATTAAAGCCAATGCCATGCTTTAGCCCCCATCTGGCTCCTATATCTAGTTCTCAAATTGTCTAAACCCTAAAGGGAAAGGGCAGAAAATGTTCAAGCTTCCCAAACTTTAACAAATTATTTGGTAGATGTTTCCTTTACAGAAACGTTTTTAAATTGCTTATTTGAGGGGCTCATGGTTTTTCCTGTAGTCATTTTCTTTGAATCTGACCCAGTGCTGATGAAATAGCTAACATGTCACCCACACGAAATGATACAGTAGTTCGATGTAGACTGTACCTGTTGTAAATATCTGTTGTATATGTCTGGAAAATGTTTCCGCGGGTCAATGTATAGAGCCATAGGCTCAGCTTCCTTGCATCATGCACGCACATTCATCATTTATAAATGCAGATTTAGAAGCAATAGTTAAAACTGTTAAACATCCACTTGGAGGACATGGTATTCCAAAATGTTCTTTGTTGGGCTTTTGGAAAGAAATTTTAAACAAGGCTATAAAGTGCTCTTTAAAAAAAATTATATATATATATATATATATATATATGTGTAGTGGTGAAATGAAAAATGTTTCCTTGCTTATAAATGTTCCCATGGTTGTTAGGTGGGTAGATCTTAATAAAGAAGTATGAAGGAGAAAAATGTTTCCAGTTCCTTCTATTAAGTTCCTGGGTGAGTCATAATCACTATCTTTCTAATATCAAAATGTGCTATACTGGCACAATTAACACAGAAAACCAGCGTGTGCAGTTATGTGTCTGTGTGCAAAGATTTACTGTGCAAACATACACAGTTAAAGGATGAAAATACTTAATATTAGGCACTTTCCTTTAAATTTATTAAAACCTCAATGCACTGTGTTTTTTATTTATCAAGGTAAAACTTTCAACACTTGATTTGGTAAGGTCACATATAATGGAAAATTATAAGTGGGTATATTTAAGAACTAGGTTTTAAGATATTGACTCAGGAGGGGGTTAGTGGTGGTGCATATTCTTAACTGAATCTTCTCTCATCTTCTAAAAAAGAATGCGAATCAGATTCCATTTTTTTCTGTGAATTTGTTATCATAAGAATTATAATACATTAAGGCATGAACAGGCAGGGGCCAGATGGTTCCATTTGGCTAAGTATGCTCTCTTTTCTTTTGTAAGTAGATATTTGAATTGAGAAGGGATATGGAAGACATTCTTTGGTTTTAGATAAAGAAAGCTTGAGAGAAGGCTTATCAGCCCCGCGCCATTCCCAGTTTCAGAAATGGCTATTGTCAAAGGGAAATGCCCCCCTTGGGGGGTGACAGAGTATTTGTAAAATTTGGCAAAATGGTGAACCATTTCCCAGCTATCTCACCTTCATCTCCCTCTTTACTACCAGATGCCCTATTTCGTTTTCCCCTAAACTCTCTTCTGTACGACACAACAGCCTGATGTGCTTATACACACAGTGTATTATGCTCATACACTGGAGACTTAATAATAACAGCAAACACACTGCTAGCTCTTCTAAGTTACACCTACTAGCTCATTTAATCCTCACATCAATTCTCAATCCGTGGGACTTCCCTGGTGGTGCAGTGGTTAAGAATCCGCCTGCCAGTGCAGGGGACACGGGTTTGATCCCTGCCCCGGGAAGATCCCACGTGCTGTGGAGCAACTAAGCCCATGCACCACAACTACTGAGCCTGCGCTCTAGAGCCCGCGAGCCACAACTACTGAGCCCACGCGCCACAACTACTGAAGCCCGCGCACCTAGAGCCTGTGCTCTGCAACAAGAGAAGCCACCACAATGAGAAGCCCACGCACGGCAACAAAGAGTAACCCCCGCTCACCGCAACTAGAGAAAGCCCGTGCACAGCAATGAAGACCCAACACAGCCAAGAAATAATTAATTAACTAATTAATTAATTACTTAAAAAATTCTCAATCTGCTACCATTATTATCCCTATTTTACAGTTGAGGAAACTGAGGCACAAGGTGAGGGGGGGGTTAAGAAACTTGCCCACGGCCTCACAGCTAGGAAGTAGCAAGACTAGAATTAAATAGTGTATTTGCATCATGTGAAGGGATCAGGTGGAGAGGGAAATAATTAACAGAAAATCCCAATGTGCTGTTTTGTGGCTTAATAATGATGTAATTGAGAGATTTGGGAGGCAGAGCAGGGGCTTGTCAATACGCTTCAAATCACTTTAATCAAGCAGCTGCCTTGTCTTATGCAGAGCAAGGGCTTACAGAGACCATAGGTGGGCGGGAGACTCAGCCAGTGCTCACAGGCCTTGTCAGATGGCCTGTCCTGGCTTCCTGCTAGGGTCCACCTTCTTCACGTCTGAGATGGTGGCGGGTTTGAGATGGGGGAGCTCCTGGCTGTGATAGAGGTGGCCTGTTCTGTTCAGGAGTGGTTTGTTATGCCCTCGACTTTAGACAGTGATTATCTTAATGGTAAGCTAAGCAATGAATCCCAAATGTAAGAAAGTAAGCAATTCTGAAGTTTTAAACTGGATAGTAATAGAAAAGCGGGGCTCTACTGGTTATTTGAATTCAGATTCCATTTTCCCATTCAAATTATGCAACCAAAGGTGGCTGGGGCCTCGTAGCCAAACCAAGCTGCCTAACTGCTCCCCTTGCAATATTGCTTCCATGAGAAACTTACTCCAAGGTCCAGCCCAGAACTTGAGTCATTAGATCCCACCTCTCCATAAGACCCCACAAGTCCTGAGAGTCCCTTTCAGCTCTCACAATAAGGGAATACCACCCCTCGCCACCCTCCCGACCGGTGAGCCCCACAAGAAAGGTGTAGCTCAATTCAAGAAACACTTCTGGGATCTCTGGATCTCTGTGGACACCTCGCTCCCTCCATCCTGAGAAGAATGTTGGTTGACATTTGTTTATGTGGTTGGTCATAAAGTAAGTTTTCAAAACCCAGGCTGTATCAGTTCTTAGTTATTTTAGAATGTGCCGGAACCATCAGGCTGGGGACAAGGCAAGAGTACAAGCAGGGTGCTTTCCCAAGCTCCTAACTGGGGCACTTGTGTGGAGGAAAGTACCAGTTGTAGAGAAGAAGCGAGGGCCATCTCTACCACAGAGGAAGATGGATGCAAGCCTCCAAAACAATAGTCACATCAGTCAATTTAGTGTGAAAAGAGAGTCAAGCTACCTTCCAACTGATTGCCAGACCCAGTGACACACAGCTTACGAGGAAGCACAGGAAGAAAACCTAATTACAGATGAATGGAGATGTAGAAAGAATGCCTTTCTGCCCTCCCTTCTACCTCCCTGTGCTTTTTTCTTACAACATGTGAAATAATAGGCCCAGGAGTCCTTCATAAAAATTGGATAATTCGATCAATCGATGAACAGTCATTTATTGAATACATGACTCTTTCCTCACAGCAACCCTCTGAGGAACGGACAGAATCGTATTTTGCAGACAGAGACTCAGATACTTGACCAAAGTCCCAGAGGGAGAGCTCATGATCATGAGCTACCTGGGTGGCCAAGTTAGCAGCAGCAGAACTAGAAATTATGTACCATCAGAGCCGAGTAGGGCCAGGTCTTTTCAGCTTGTATGTTGAAAATTTGTTATTCGTCAAGGGTGACTTAGTGACTGCAACTCCAGAACTTGGTGATGTCACTCAAATACTCTATCTCCTCCTTTCAAAAATTATCTTTCTATTTACAGGAAGCTGGAACCACTAACTGAGGACCACATCAGGAATTATTTATGAGAGAAAAAGGTTAGATGCAGGACAACCAGTTTTATTAGCAAATACCAAAAAGGTCACCTACAAAAGTTTAAAAAGCCTTTTCACCTTTTAAAAAAGGTAAAATACAGTTTGCAATACCCTGTGGCTTTATTGCTCCAAGACCTTAACTTTTTTTTTAGAATCAGACCTTCCAGGTTTCATCAGAAAAGTCAGAATTGAGGAAAAAATATAAACATTTGGGCAGAGAACTATATTTATTGCACCCATGATGAATTTTAGCCCCCATTTTAGAAGACTGGGTATCTGAATTTGGAGGAAACGAAAAGAAAGAAAGGGAGGGAAAAATACAGAAATTGATAGACTCCTTTGCAAGTTCCTCTTTTCAAAGGAAACACCCAGAGATTGGGGCTTTTTGTTTGAATCCACAAGTAATTTTACGTGCTTATTACCTGCGTTCCCACTGGGGTTTATCACTTATCGGAAGCTGTACTACATACATCCAGCTAGATTGAATAAAAGCTTCAGAGTGAAAACTTAGCAAGCTACTGACTGTTGCTGAACCAAGAGCATCTGAGAGGTTCCCCCTCCACACACACACACACACACACACACACACACACACACACACACACACACACACACACACAAGAAGACACACGCAATCAATAAACTAGATGCTAAACTCAGCATCTTGAAGTACCTGGGCCAGGCACTTAGATTTTTGGCTGGAGGGAAGTGAGGGTCAGTGTGTTTCGTGGCTGATTGAGCAAGACAACCAAAGAAATGTATGCACTACATGATGACTCCTTGACCCACATCCATTGGTGCCCTCCTTGTCCTGGAAAGCTGGCCCTCGCCTTGCCTCTGCCCTCCTCTAGTCAGGATGTTGGAGGAGAAAGATGGTGCTGAGCTCTGCCAGCTCAGTTTTTCTCACCTCCTCCGTTTCTGGAGTACATTCTTTTCTTCTGGGGGGTTGCCCAGCTCCTGGCCGAAAGGCTCCCATTGGGATATTGATATTTGCCTAAAAGAGAAAACAGGGAAGATTTAGGTTAAGGAAAGTAAGAAATTGCAATGACACTCTGAGATGGTAATCATTGTGAGGCAAAACAAATCTGAAAAGTACGTCTTTAAAGCTTTTTACCTCAAGAAAATTGCTATGACAGTACAAAAATATGCCAAGGAAAATTTGACTTCCATTTATTCCAGATTTCTTGTACTCATCCTGAGGTCTGTGCAGTGATTTCACAGTTCCCTATTGGCTGGAAGAATTGGAAGACAGTTTGTTCTGGCTGTTGCCCTCCTGTGGTGCCTAATATTTTCCGCTCTCTGGGATGAGGAAAGAACACATAATGATAGGAAAGGAGGCCATGGCATTTGCAGAAACCATCCCACATCTTAGCCCTCCTTCAGCTTCCTTCAGATTTACCACGGGAGGGGGGCAATCACACCTCCCAAACCACCTCCTCCCTCCCATAATGTCCTAAGGCTATTCTAGGACAGCCTTAGGTCTCTGTAATTTGACACTCTTTTACTTTCTCCCCAACACCCCACTGTGTGGGTCAGTGTGTAAGGAGAGTGCTGGAAAGTCAAGTTGATTGGTATCACAGTTCATAGATTTTTGTCCTTTATTAAGATGCAATACCAATTTCTACCCACAGTAAACATAAAATAACTTCTAGAAAACATGAAATATGCTAAACATTAAATTATGTAAGGAAAATACCGACATAGTTCAAACTTGGGAAAGAGAATATGTAAATTTGAATTTTGTCCATACTTCTTCATCTGGTATCAAAAGGCAAGAATGTTTAATGCAGACCAAAAACATCTTCACCCAGGAGTATCACTCACATAAAACAAGCATTAAAACTTTTTTTTAAGGCAGAGTGTATTTTTTTCCACTTGAGATAAAGTGTTGCCTTATGAGTAGTTGGATTTGTGGGCTTGAAAAGTTGAAATTGCGCTCTGATGTTATGAATGAAAATGATGCCCGAGCAAAGGGAGCAACATATTTTGTTACCGTATGACTCAGTTTGGGCAATTTTGGTACCACACCAAACAAAATCATTAGGAAGTGTGGTATTTGGAACTGCCTGGTATGAGCTCTGTTGCCAGGGGAATGTTTAACTCAAGACACAGGAAATATCCAGTGTCTGTGTTCATGCAACATGGTGGATCTATGTTCTGCTCCGTAGAACAGGAGGTGACTTTTTCCACATAGGACTTTAAAACTTTCTTCCCTACTAGAATAATGATGATCCCACGGAAAGGAAACAGATCCAAAGTGTTTGTTGTGGGTATCAAGAGAGGGACATCACCATTCCTAGGGCCAACAAGCCAAGAAGTATTTGGGGTCAGTATGTATCATATATGCTACAATATAAGTGCAGCACAATTTTAGAGGGAAGCATTTTGGAAAAACTAAGGCTGAGCCTTCTATGCTATTCCTCTGTTTAATGGAAATATCAGGTGGCCTAGAGTGGGGGGAGGGGGAGGTATAAGACAAGAGGGAAAACATGTCTTCTATGGTGGCAAATATGGTAGCATACTTCACGAAGTCCAAGATGCACCTCTTTCAATATCTCTGAAATCAGAGCATGTCTTACAGTCAATGGTATCTTAAATTTTTAATGGGCACACTTGTTTTATTTCTTAGGACATAAAATACTGGTATTTTACAATTGACAGTGTCTTAGATAGGATGAAATATCATTAGGGTCCTGAAATAAGATCAAAACAATGTAAGTAAGACTCACCGAAGATGATGTATATTGAACCAATAACTATTTCCATTACTACAGTTTGGATGAAAGAGGGGAAAAGTTGATATAGGGACTATTTGGAAGACAGTTAACTGGCTAAAAGTTTAATTAGATCACCACTACCCTGACCCATTTATTAAGCATGTACAGAGGGCATCTTCCTAATGGGAAGTTCAAGTTAAAGTATTGTTTCTGAAAGATATGATTGTTAAACTAACCCGTTTAATCAAGTGTGTATGCTCTATGGTGGGTTGTAGTTTTCAGTAATGGAACATGTAAAAATCATCCAGGATGGTGTATTCAGTAAAGCACATGCTATGGAAATACCACCTTTTCTTGCTCAGAGATTGATTTTAGGAATGCTTGTAGCCTCTCCATGGTACCTGGGTGGCTATGGTAGTGAAAAGAGCCCAATGCTAGGAGTGGCTATAGATTCCCTGTACTTGAAAGAGTGACAGCTGCTCTGGGTCTTGTCTTCCCCACTTGTTTAATGTGAATGTTAGGCTTCACTAATGGAACCCTTCTTGGCCATGGAACCCTTCTTTTCAGTAAAGTGTTGTGAGAATATGTAAAATGCAAACTAGGTGGAGGTGGAGCTGCTCTGGCCAAGGTTATAGGGAGCCCAGACCCCATCTGCTTCCCCCAAGCCCCGGACCGTGAGCACTTCCAAGGAACTTGGGGGCCCAAATCTGACAACCATTGAAAGAGATCACCCCTAAGTGAATGAGTATTGATGTGCATTTAAAATGTTCACTCTGCCCACTGTTAAGATGTCTGTAATTTACTTTAAACTACTTTAGCATAGACAGTGTGATATTTTATACGCACAGGTTGGTTTAACTACAACTGTAGGGAACACTATTGCTCTCATTGGGAGTTCATCCTCCTGGGGTGGTTAGGTGGTAAAATATCACTAAGACCACGTTCCCCAGATTGCTGCTCCAAGTGTTTTCTGTTAGGTTTATCTCCACCAATAACCGAGGCTTTAATGTTTGCATAAATGGCAAAAAATCAGTGAAATAATGGAATGACTATTAGAAATGGCTTGTCTTGATGAAGTTGGAAGAGGTTAAGATATGTAGAGTGGTTAAAATATTTTAGAGACAATTCCCACCCTGCTGAACAGAGTGTAAGAATCTGATGCCTATAGCTTGCATCTTTAGAGACAGAGCTCAGAGGGGTGGTCCCTAAGTGGGCCTGTCTCCAGTCATTGATAATGAGGATTTCTAGCGGACTGCTGCCAACTAGGGGCAACAGAATCCCCACCTGCCTCCCATGAACCTTTTATGCAAACTGGCAGTCACTCAGAGCATTTAAAGGGACAAGAGCTGAGGCTTCATCAGGCTCACAGACAGACTGTATGGATGGTTTCTGCTTGTTTGCTAACAAATGCATGTTTAACAAAGTGGCAGAGTTGGGTTGGGACTAACTTTCATCTTAACCTGGCGATGAAGTTGTGGAACAGTAACTACCCCTCCCCACGGTCACCACAAACCACCCTTATCCACCCTAAAACCCCAAGCAAGATTCAGCTAGGTTGTCATAACACCTTCATCCTCACAACAAACTTCTGAGGTGCAGACTATCATCTTCATTTTACTCATAAAGAAACTGAGCCTCAAAGAGGTTAGGTGATTTGCTCAAGGCCACACAAACTTACACCTTGAGAATGGCCTTGGAAAAGGGGCACGCCAAATGGATAATTCTAGAATAGGCATCAAAAAAAGCCACATTTGAGGGCTTCCCTGGTGGCGCAGTGGTTGAGAGTCCGCCTGCCGATGCAGGGGACACGGGTTCGTGCCCCGGTCCGGGAGGATACCACATGCCGCGGAGCAGCTGGGCCTGTGAGCCATGGCCGCTGAGCCTGCGCTTCCGGAGCCTGTGCTCCACAACGGGAGAGGCCACAACAGTGAGAGGCCCGTGTACCGCAAAAAAAAAAAAAAAAAAAAAAAAAGCCACATTTGAAAAGTGAGCCGTTAACTCACTGGCCTGATGCTTTTTCATCTTTAAGGCATGACTCAAGAAACCCAGAACCTAAATGGGTTTTTTTGTGGTTTTTTTGTTTTTGTTTTGGGGGTTTTTTTTTGCGATACGCGGGCCTCTCACTGTTGTGGCCTCTCCCGTTGCGGAGCACAGGCTCCGGACGCGCAGGCTCAGCGGCCATGGCTCGCCGGCCCAGCCGCTCCGCGGCATGTGGGATCTTCCCGGACCGGGGCACGAACCCGTGTCCCCAGCATCGGCAGGCGGACTCTCAACCACTGCGCCACCAGGGAAGCCCTAAATGGTTTTTTTGACAGCAAATATTGACAGGATCCAGAGCAGCCTGTGAACGTGTCAAGTATCCAATCATTAATGTACACCTAAGGGAGTGTCAGAGGATTGCTTTGTAACTGATTAGAGATGATTCATTAATATAATTGTAGGGCGGTGATATTTGAGTGACAAATTATAGGCTAAATTAGAACCATAAGAAAAATTCCTTGTAACTTGAATTTCATAGAAATGTGTAGACCTATAAGCTCTCTGTTTTTGTTCCATCAGCCAGAGGATTGGTGTCATATTCTTGTCTTTTTCACTGACTTGCTGTTTGAACACAAACAAAATACTTTCTCAATGACTCGATTTTTCCATCTGCAAATTGAACATGGTATTCACTACTCAAAATGGGTTTGGAATATGAGCTACGTTTTTATGAAAGAATAAACAAACAGAAATCAATGACCTGGAGTTGATATGAGGTTGGACTTCCTTCTCTATATAGATTCTGTGTAAGTGTAAAGGAAGCAGGCTTTTGTTTTTTCCTTTTGTAACACCTTCCCTTGCTTTTATTCCCTCCTTGAGATTTATTAATCTTAAATATTTCTAAATATGCCCCTGATGTAGCAGACCCAGTGCATCACTTTCCCAAGCTATACATACTTTGTTACATCCTCAAAGTTGGAATGGAAAAAATCTACTAGATCATCTTTTGCCAGAACAGGATACAGTTCCCTGATAATAGACCTATCTGATGTGAAATGAATACTACACTTGATCTCACCAGGTGAAGAAAAGCCGAAAGAATTCCCTGTAAGTTAATTCCACTAGTCCCTTAATTATTTGTATTGTTCTCTTGCTTGGCTCCAGGCTTTGAGCCCGAGAATTCTGGAAACAGTATTCCCTCCACAGCTACTCCTGTGTGACTTACAGTGCAATGGCATCTTTCCCCAGTGGGCTGGATTCTGTAGCTGCTAGCCACTGGATACTGACAATCCCACTCCACTTTGCTTTCCAGAGCCCTTGTTCTCTTATCTCCCCCTCCCTTTTCGTCCCCACTCAGTCTCTCCTTTTAGCGCTCAGGCTTTTGGAGTTTCCTGCCATTGCATATTTGTTTCAGATGACTCCCCACGGGTTCTATCTTTAGTTTTCCAAGGTCTCCAACAGTACCTGCCAGAATCTATAGCCTCCCCCATGGCTTTCTCCCAGCCGCTGGAAGAGGAGCCCCTATAGGGTTGCATTTTACAATATTTCTTTCTGTGCTCTCCTATTCTTACAGTCCTAGTCCTTCTCTGAATGGAGCAGGATATGACATTTTGAGATTTCTAGCATCTTCACAGAAGACTCTCAGAAACAGGGGTGTTTTCCCAATAGCTAATTTTAAAAGATTTCTTATTTGATATATTAGCCTAGATTAGGAAGACAGACAGACAGACAGACAGACACACACACACACACACACACACACATACATACACACACCAACTAAAATATATCCAACCCATTTTAAAATAAAGCTCTGTATCGCTAGAATGCATGACTTCTTTGTCTTTAGGGATTCTTGAAATGTGAAATAGATTCAGAACACACAGAACTTTCCCACTCAATACAATTTTGAGAAACTCCCACTCAGCCAGTTTTTCACCCATGATGTTTCATACTGAAAGGTTGTTGTGTTTTTTTTCCCCTCTGTTCTCAACACTTTTTGTTCTCTTCAATAATTTTCTGAGTGACTCAACTGTAGTCTTGTCATCCAGGGGAAAGTAGATTTCAATAATGTATCGTACAGCTATTAAGAGAATGTCTACAATCGGTTGAAGGCAGGTTATATTTCTGAAGTACTTGTGAATGTCAGCCTCAAAAAATGACATCCCTTAGTCAGTGTATGTCACCAATATGGAGCCCTGGCAGAGCAGCAAAGATCACCAGCTGGAGGTAGCTCTAGAGTCAAACTGCTACATTTCAAGTTCTGGCTACACTTCAAAGAAACCAGCAGTGGAAATCATAAACACTGTGTTATAGTGGTTTACCTAAGAAAGAAACAGTAGATCCAAGGTCAAAGGAAAAACATGTGACAAATGAAAGTTCATATTTTATCTTTCGCATTTAAATGCACTAGTAAAGGAAGGTATGTATCATCATTATTATTATTAGCTTTTTTATTTTTTTGCGGTACGCGAGCCTCTCACTGTTGCAGCCTCTCCCGTTGTGGAGCACAGGCTCAGCGGCCATGGCTCACGGGCCCAGCCGCTCCGCGGCATGTGGGATCTTCCCGGACCGGGGCACGAACCCGTGTCCCCTGCATCGGCAGGCGGACTCTCAACCACTGCGCCACCAGGGAAGCCCCTATTATTTGCTTTAATAAATGTATTTGATTAACTGACCAGCCATGGGTGGTTTTAGTCTGTTCCTTTGTACAAAGGATTGTCACATACCTGAAACCTTTTATAAACTGGAAGTCCTAGATGGAATTAGAGTCCCTAATACCTGTCTGTAAATATTTTTGTCGGGCTCTTTTCTTCCACGGAGCCCTTATGCCCTGAGCAATGGAGAGTGGAAGAGCAATGGTAACGGGTGGGGAAGGGAAAGAAGTACTAAAACTCAGGGCATCAAGATATTCTGTTCTACACATGGATTGGGTGACAGTGGAAACTTCCCATAGTAGGAAGCCATACACTAACTAATGATGCAAGGCTCATATAATCATTCCTCTAAAATGTATGATAAAGGAGTTAGTTTTAGTTTCACGAGCAGCTTGATTAAGTCAATTAAGCAGAGAGGTGGGATTCAGTGGCCATGGTCATTTGTATTTCAAGACCATGTTTGTTACTGAGTCACTTTACTTTGTACTTTTCACTCCTAGCCAACTTACATTTAAGATGACTTTAATCAGGGTAAGCTATTAGCTGCTTCTGCTGAAATGCTGGCACCGTTTCTGAATGTCGGTTGAGGGCTTTAAAAGGGAGGACCCAGCATCCATAAAATGGTAATTGTCCTTCAAGTAGCCTTGGTAGTTATGATTACACCCACTCCTCCATCTTCACTCTCGGTGCCAGACTGGAGATAGTAAGTAATAAGACTAGTCACTGTTACAAAATGGTTCCAAACGTGGGCTTTGGGATCAGGCAACTCGGGTTCAGTTCCTGACTCTCCTACTCACAGGCTGTGTGATCCTGGGTGAGTTTTTTTGCTTCTCCAAACCTTTCATTATAATCCATGGAAATCCCATTGCACTGTGCCAAGTACATAGTAAACCCTGAAGAAACTGACTATTATTATCGTCCTAATAATAAACCTTAGAAGTTATTCTCAAGAAGTTCATGGACTATTAGAAGCTGGACAGAAGCTTACAGGTCATTTAATGCAACATCCCCGCCCCCTGCCCTTTGCAGCTCATGAGGACCGGGGGTGAAGTCACGGAGCAGAGCTATGACTAGGGCACAGGACTCTTTTCCGTTCAACCATGAAACTCTCAGATCTCACGTGAAAGGACAAATAACACTCAGCTTACTTTGATCAATGGTGAAGAGAAAGGGCCAGTGACGACTCAGAGGACATTGGCTCTGGGTGGGCTGAGGCCCTGGGGAGGCCCATGGCAGTTGCCAAAGGGGGTGTGTTCAGGAAGAAGGGGAAGGACAGGCAGGTGCTGCCAGTGGTCAGTGTCACTTGGTCTCATTAGACTTACCAAACAGATCGCTGATGGGATTAGATTTCCCGGCAGCTCTAGCTTTCCCCACCACCTGTCATGTCAAATTCTTTCATCTGAAAGGATCAGACCCACTGTGCCTAGTGTGCTGATGTTACCTTGGTTGCAACTCCATTCCCATCAACAGTGAGGTTTAACAAGCAGCCTACAGAGCACAGAACTGGGGTCAGCAAACTACGGCCCATGGGCCACATCCAACCTGCCACCTGTTTTTGTAAATAAACTTTCATTGGCACACAGCCACACCCATTCATGTATGTATTGCCTATGGCTGCTTTTGTGCTGTAACAGTAGAGCTGAATAGTGCAGCAGAGGCCCAGTGATCTGTAAATCTTAAAGTATTGATTACTATCTGGTCCTTTACAGAAAAGGTGGGCCAGCGTCTGGTCTAGAGCCTTATCAGCTGCTTAGGAGACAAAGGCCCTCTGCAGACTATGGAAGAATCAGCTGACTCCTTCAGGATGTTTTTATGTCCCTGCGATAAATGAGATTTCACTAATACAACTGAAAAGTAATGCAGACTTAGCTAGAATCCCCTTACAATTCAAAGGCCATCTCTTCTTCAGTGTGGATGTGAAAGACAACTGTCCATCTCCTCTGAGGGTGGGTCTGATTCTGGCCTCCCGCTTATTCTGGGGCAGGGAGGAGATGGAAGCAGCTGAAGAGAAAACAAGGCCATTCCATGCATTACTTACTTGGATAATTAGAAGAGCCATCTCTTAAGGACTTTGTGTGCTATAAACTAGGCACCTGCCATACATTATTTTGTGTATTCATTATAACAATCCTGTTAAGTAGTATGAATGTCCACATTTTACAGAAGGGTAAACTAAGGGTGAACTGAGGTCACAGAGTTAGTGAGTGGCCAGGTAGAGATTTATAACCATTTGGCTCCATGTTGTCTGGTGTACATAAGTGCAGTAATTCAACTACCTATGCCTGACTGTTAGAAATATGGTTGACAGAGGCTTAAGTTTGCTCAATCCAAACAAAATAGAGATCTAAGTCATTACTTCTAGAAGTTTGCACTGCAAAATACTATCCTACAAGATACTCATTTAAAAGGTCCAATATGTTTAGAAAACATTGTATACATCACTGCCTTCTTGGAAATATATGAAGCCATTAGCAAGTTATGGACTCTGAGAAATCCTGCAGTAAAGATCCCATTCAACTTTGCTTAATGTTGTGTTCCCAGACACTTTAGCATGGAACCCTTTAACTAACAACATCCCATAAAACTGCTATTCCAGGAGACGCACTTTGGGAACTGTTGAACTACATGATTACGATGATGATGATTGATGATAATGGCTAATATTTACTGAGCAATTACAATGAGCCAGGAACTAGCCTAAGCACTTACAAGTATTGATTCATTTAACCCTCGCAGGAACCCTATGAGCTCACGTTATTAATTCCCCACTTGACAGATGAGGAAACTGAGACACAAAGAGGATAAAACAACTTGCCCAAAGTCGCATAGCTAGTGAGTCCTGGAGACCATGAGCTCCTCAAACTCAAGGATCAGGTTTCAGTTCATCTTTGCATAGCCAACACTTAGTATGGTGCCTGGAACAAAGTATGCACCCAGAATGTGACAGTTGAACTGAATTGGAAATGAGATCCTAATAAAAAGAAGTGACTAGAGTGTGTTGAATGGAACATTTAAGATCTTTAGTACTTATACAACAAGGGCACTCCTTCATCAGCTGGGGTTTCTATTTGTTCCACATAAGACCATAGCCTAGGTAATGTTCCTACTACAAAGCATTTTGTATAGAGTAACCATTTTCATATTTTATTTAATAGACCCTACATTTAATGCAGAAATGATAGGAAAATATCAGATAGTGCAGATCCTATTTAGCCACAAGAAATAGTATTTCATTTGAAGGTGCATTAAGTTAGGCTTTCTGTCTGGCATAAAATATATTGAGAGAGGCAATACCACATCCATAAGGAAGCACTGCCTTTGTTGGTAGAGTAGATGGATTTTTTTTTAAATGCAGTATAATAACAGCTATTGAGAACAGTCAATAGCAGCTTTTTAAATATTACAGACCTAAAAATATATCAAGGTCAAAATTAATAGGTAAAATACGGGTGAATTTTCAGTGTAGATTTGAGGGAGGCCAGGAAGCACTAAGGAAGAAAAATCAACACACTTTCAGCTATAAAAGGAAGAGAATAAAAGGCAGCCTGAGAGACTATGTTTTTGTGTCCTGCAAAATAGAAAGGAAATTTTATGTTTAGCACTTTGACAGCTTCAGATGCAGTGATTAAATGGTATTATTTTTTGTCACTTTAACACAGAGCATTCCGGAATGATAAGTATTATAGTAACAATGTGACCCTTAATGAGGGCTTACTGTGCTGTTTTAAGCATCTTATACGTGTAGCCCTAGGAGGTGAGTACTGTCCCCATTTTACAGATGTGGAAACAGAGGCAGAGAAGTAAAGTAGGTAAAGTGGTTTTCCCCGTGATCCCACACCAGTACAAAATGGATTAAGGATTCAAACTCCACTAATCTGGCTTCACAGCCCATGCCACTAACAGCTATACACACTGGGTAAAAGAGAAGGTTCAAAGGCTCAAGGATGCTCACAGGCCTGGGAGGCAAAATGAATTCTACTACCAATGTCAGGGTACATACATCAGAAACTCACTAGGTGGACACCAGAGGGCCAAACATGGCAATGCAGAGTTGAATCCTTGCCAATAGGCCCTTCCTTGGTGGTTTGTTCTGTGACAGGTTTCCAGAGGTTGTTATATATCTTACCAGTTAAGAACCCCATCCATTTGAGGCTATGCATTAGTCATGACGGGTAAAGATACGTCCCTCCACCCACTTCCACCACCGGTGTGTGCTAGGATTCCTCACACCACAATCTAACCACATGCATGTCCCTTCAAAATACAGTCGTTTATGAGTAGGTGTATGTATGATGGTGCATCAGACCCCAAGTATTCAGAAACTACCATATGCTGTGCAGTATTCAGGAAAGCCCAGGGAAAAAAAGTTTTAAAGTTCCTTTAGAGAAAGTACAAAAGGCTCCATCTTGATGGAAAGGAAAGATGGAATTTTACGATAAAGCATTGTGCCCACCGTCTCAGTATGGGAGCCACTTGAGAGTTAAACACCAAGCTCTTAAGAGAAATAACAAATTTAGTACTGAGTCAAAACAAATACTAAAATTTTCTCCATAATTGTATTTGTGTTCCAAAATGCCTGCTTCCCCCTCCCCTTATTGTGGGTAACACTTAAGTCAGATGAAACAACCAAAGAATTTGTTTGTTGAGAGGGCATGAGGAGACATAATAGCATACGGACCTTAAAAAATAAATACCCAAGCCTTGGGAAGAACACTTGACAAGAAAAGGATGTTATTTAAAGAAAGATGTATTCTAAACAGATGAGTCAACAAACTCAATTGGATATAAAAATGGAAATTGAATTGTTAAATTCCCATCGATGAGCATATCAAAAACTTACACATCAAAAAGCATATCAAAAAACATACACACTGCATTTTTGTAGAAGACCATTTAATTCTCATTTATAAACTTTGACTCCCTTACAAAAATACCTTCTCCCTTCTCAGTTATACATTACCAGCCTTATATCCTTCCTTAATTGTACCTTACACGAGTCTTTCTTTTCTTTTTGAAGTGAATCATCAGTTGGGGTGAACAGTCACAAAAAGTCTGATTTATTAAGCAAACAGACTGGAAGTTGCTGATGTTAAAACACAAATATGTCTACTTACCTGGATGGCTCTGACATTGGAAACTGGCTGTTTCGACATATCGACAAGGTCTTATCCCTAAAAAAACAGGTAAGAAACTGTTAGAGGTGGCGGCATTCAGATTCTCAATCGTGATAAATTTGAATTTAACTCATGATTCAACTGGGCAGTCACCCCTTTCACTGGCCATATATTCTTTCAGTCTCAGTTTCCGGTTACTTAGAGACTCTCCTTCCTAATGCCTCAGGGAGAGGGAACACTAGAGCGCTGGATAAATCATTCAGGAGGAGAAATGCTGAGATGCCTCTCCCCTGATGCTCATGATAGGCAATCAGAAACTTGAAAGGCGCTATCATCTCCTTCCCTGCCCTCTTGCCCCCCTGCCAAGAACAGCAAAGCAAAGAGGTTGTGGGAATAAAACACCTTTGTTTGGGGCCTCAGAAGCTTTCTGCTTGAAACTGAACTTTTGATCTGAACCGAGTTGTTGCCAGGGCTGCACGTCAGTCCATCGGGACCGCCTCGCCTCTGTCAAACACCCAAAGAGAAATGGCCTGTATCGCATTCTTACTATTGCGATGCTCCCTGCTCGCTGTGCTCGTGTCTGTTCTGCACAGAGACCTGGGGGACATGGGCCGCGTCTCCCTGCTCTGTGCGTCCAGAGCCTGGGCTCTGTAAACCAGGCAACCAGGCAGCTGGCAGGCAAGCCTCGCCTCTGTCTTCTTTTCTTTTAACGAATCAGTCTCAGAAGGCAAATAGGACTTATGTGACCATGTCAGATCCCTAAGAGGTAGCAGTGCTTCCTTCCCAAAGGACCTTTGCTTTCTTTCAGTTCGTGAGACCTGACTTAGAGCCCAGGGACTAGTGGCCGAGGTTTACTGGGGCTCAGGGAGCAGGGAACAGCCCAGCTCTGTACAAGTGATGTTATAGCTAGGTCTATTAAATGTCGACAGGACGGAGTGAAAAAGTTTGAAATTCAGTGAATTAAAAACACGCTGCTTTTTAAACCCAAATGATAAACTGGGTTGACTAGAGTTTCCTCAGTTGACTGGTGTAAGTGTGTGGGCTCACTGGTGAGTCAGTGAACACCGAGAGCCGTGTTGGCATTTGTTGCACGTCCGGTGTCCTCTGGACTACGTCAGTCAACATCTCTAGGCCCATTTCCTCTTCCTTAAATTTCACCTACTTCACAGGTTGTGGTACGAATCAAAATGACATAAGGTTCCTGAAAATGCCTTGAAAACTGTAAAGCATGGTGCAAATATGTATTGTTTTATTGCCATTGCCCTTAGCTGGAGACTTTTTAGTTCTATACTGGTCTACAGCTCTAAGTACAGAGTAAAAACTGCTGTAGTGATGCCCCACACACTTTAGAGATAAAATTTACGATCTGAGAACTCTGAAAAACTTGCTTTTTTTTCTTTCTGAGGTCTTCAAAGTCTTAGGCTCTATTATACAAAGTTAAACAATTACATAATTTTTTTAAATCTCTGAAATTAGTATACTCAACTATATAGTCCTTGGAGTCACATACATGAAAACAATGGGATTTTTTTTTTTTACAGTTTCACCTGAATGTTTTGGTAATATACAGATACAGCCTTCATGCATAAGGGTCTAGGTAGAATTATTTTCAATATGGTTAAAAAAATAGGGACTTCCCTGGTGGCGCAGTGCTTAAGAATCCGCCTGCCAATGCAGGGGACACGGGTTCAAGCCCTGGTCCGGGAAGATCCCACATGCCGCAGAGCAACTAAGCCCGTGCACCACAACTACTGAGCCTGCGCTCTAGAGCCCATGAGCCACAACTACTGAGCCCGAGTGCCACAACTACTGAAGCCCAGGCACCTGGAGCCCGTGCTCGGCAACAAGAGAAGCCTGTGCACCGCAACGAAGAGTAGCCCCCGCTCACCACAACTAGTGAAAGCCCGAGCACAGCAACGAAGACCCAAAGCAGCCAAAAATAAATAAATTTATAAAAAAATAAATAAATTTATTTTTTTATATGGTTAAAAAGTTAAAAAGCAATAACAAGTTGAACAATTAGGAATCCATTTTTGCTCTATGATATGTTTCAGATAGGTTGCTGTCTTTCCTGCAGTGTCAAAAAGTCAATGAAGGATTTTTAATTTTTGGATCTAGGACACACAGCTCAATTTCAAAAGGAAAAGCTTGGTAGTTTAATTTTTAATGTTTCTATTCCTCAAAAGCTATTAGAAGACATGCAAAGCAATAATTCTCACAGGACTTTAAATATCTCATCATATAGCATTCTCTGTACGTGTACAATTAAAGTTTAACTAATATCACTTGGGAACTTTAAAAAATTTATTGTATGTCAATTTGAAATGTGGGGATTAGGAATTTCTTTATGTTATTACAATAGCAAGTTGAAATGTGGGAAAAAATCAGGCAGTGAATGATTGTGTTATTTATACCGCATTGACTTTTTTTTAAATTAGGCTGATTTTGTTTTTTCGCTAAAGTCCTGGATTGCTTTGTATTTTGTGGACCTCTCAGCCTAGCGGATGGATATTCCTTGGGCCTTGTATAGCATTGGTATAATCTCATTTGCATACAAATTCCTTCTTAACATATACGTCAGTCTGCGAGACAGACACCTCTAGAAAGTTGGTCAGATCCCAGCTCTCATTCCTTGCAAACGGGCTAGATAACGTTTGTGTAAATCATTTCTGCAGCCGTTCCCGCTGTCCTCATTATTCTCAGAGAAATCAGGGCAAAGCACACTGATGAATAAAAATAGACAGTGTTCCCTGGCTCTTTCCCTGGCCCTGCGTTCACCTCCATTAAGGATGCAGGGTGTAGAATGCACCTTCCTTCTGTATCTGCATGCCTCATCCCAGGACCAAAAAAGAAAGCTATGCCTTAGATGCACAACTCCACTCACACCGGGGCCACAGCTTTTCATCCAAAGAGGTACTCTTTAAAGCACTCTATTACTGTGTCTCCTGGTTCTGGCTACAATTTGAGAACATGGAAAGTTTTACCATTGACTTTTACAAAGCCTATACTACAATGGAAATGCTTGCCGGCTTAGCACAGTTGAGCTTTCCTGGCAGTTCTGCAAGTCAGTGGGGATCTTTAATGGTCCGTATGCTGAGTCATGTACAATATACCTCTGCTGGTATTTGATTGGACAGCATCTAATATCTGACTTCTAAGTAAGACTCTTTCACTTACTAAAAATTTGTCAACATTAATATCGCTAATTTAATAAGCAGGGATTCAGAGGAAAATAAATCAATATATGGAGAGAGGGGGCTTCGTTTGTTCTTTTTAAAGGTCAATTAAGTGGCTACAGCTCAGTCTCACAGGGAATTATCTTCTGTCTGCTGCTAAAAATAATTCCCAAGAAGGGTGTAGAAAGATGTTCAGCTGTCCGAACTAAGTCTTTATTCAACTCTGCCTGAGATATGCCGAGAGCGAAGAGACACTCAGCATTGCCACGTATCATAATCTGGTGCCCACATAGGGAGAGACAGGGCTGCTGCCCTCTACTCTGCTGGGTATGGGGAACACTGCGATTGAAGTGAGGCTTTCAAAAAGATGGGTCTGGAGTATTAATGGATTTATAGGTTGATAGAACTTTATCACTGAGGCCAAGCCTGGTGCTTAGGGAGAGGAGAAAAGCGTTTTAAACTTGTACTGTGTTAACAGCTCTGGCAATAATTTGCATTTAGGTAAACCAAAGAGCTAGCATTATAGCTTTTCTCTGACCCAAATTCTCCTGATTATTTCTAGGCTTACAGCCCGAATCAGTCTGCAGCTGACTGACTGTAATCCTGGCCATAAGAATCAAAATGATCTCATGCTCAGGGTCACAGTCATCATATCTGGACCATGGAAATTTTCTTAATGTCCCTATCAATGAAAACTACTTTTAGTTCGATATCCTTTCAACCTCCCCGCCCCCCAACAATTTATAAAACAGAAGCAGCAACATCACCAATGAACAGTGAATTTACAAGGAAGCTACACCCACTGGTTACAAGCCTACAAAGTTATAAGTAGCCACTTCAAGTTAGGTAGCAAGGAAATTTCCTTCAGAAAGCCCAGTTGCCTGAGCTGGGTCCTCCTGCTTACCTGCTTTATGTACTTGTTTCCTGCCTGAGGAAAGTTCCAGGCAGCCAGGTGCAAGAATACAAGGCTTCTCAGTGAGTGGAAGGGACGCCCGGTGTCCTCTGAGCTGTGATCTCAGTTCCGATGCTTTTCATGTGGCTGAAATAGCTCAAGTGCTCTGTGCCTCACCCGGTATTGAGAGCTGCTCCTGGCTCGGGGCTGGAGGGGAACTCGGTTTAAGGATAAGTGTTAAAGAGAATTCCTGTCATAGCTCACAGTTGTTCTTCCTAAATATAGAGTTTGATACAAGCCATACGCTGCCTCCAAAAGGCTTGACCGTGCTGAAAGGAGGGCTCAAATGTCAGCCGGAAGGTGGCTCCGGAATCTTACTGCCTTCCTAATCTTCCAGAAGATGCTGGTTGTGTTTTCTCACAACTTCTGAGGGGGCACAGGAAAGTTTGAAAAGTAGGAAAAGTTTCTATCTTTAGCTTTATTACCCAGAGGTGAGAAGACCCAAAGTGTTCAAAAAAAATTGGAGAGAGGCGGCACGGCACCACAAACAGTGTTTGAGTCCTTGCTTGGTCACTGAGGAGCTGAGAAAGTTATTTCATAATCAACACTCAGTCAGATTATGATGAACTACCAGATATCATCCTTTTCGTCGGTCAAAAATGGTCACAGATCAACTGACTCGTGTGGTTCCAGGGCCCAGAGTCCTTACTCTCTCTGCTCTATACCGCCCCTACTCGTGGCAATGACTTTGGCCCTACAGCACATGAGGCAACAGAACAAAACAAAAGAGAAAGTATCTATCTTAAGTATGACAAGGGCCAGGACCAGGTATGAGGCAAAACACTTTTTAAAGAGAACACTGCCAAATCCTAAAGCACATGCTCATTATTTTTAACACTACTTTTAATTTTTTTTTTTTTTTTACTTCTCTAGCCTCTAAAACTACCTTTGCATAGAACTCCCCTTCAGTAGAAGGACTAAACAGAGTGGACTCACTTATAATTCATCCAGTGGATGAAAGTGAGGGATGACTGAGTCCCTCACAGCACGGTCAGCTGCTGACCCATCACCAGCAACCAGTCCTCTCGTTATGTGAGGCAAAGAAGCTCCGATCTGTATGAGCCCTTAAAGTCAGATGTGAGTTCCCTGCAACTGAATGCATTCCGAACACTTGATTTCAGGTGAGTAAAGAGAAAACCAACTTTCCAGTAACTTAGGAGGTCAGCAGATAATTGTGCATCATCTCAGTTTGGGGTTCACCATTAAGTTCTGTTCATGTGCTGTTTAAAAGAATTGTGTCTTCAAAATTCAGTTTAGACATTGTACTTTGAGATCATATGGCAGCAAAAGTGAGTTCTTTACACACTGGGGAAGAGATTAGGGTAGGCACCTTAATATTTCCCCAGAGTTTGGCTGCTCCTCTGTGTTCAGAGCCCTTCACCAGACAACAACGAGCCATTTTTGACCCCTGGCCCTGCAGCCAGCCCATACATTTTGCCACAGTCCTTTTGCCCCCACTGACCCCTCAGTAGCTACTGGTGTGGCATATGTTAAGGAAAGTGCTCCTGGCGGCAGTGCCTTGTACACAAGGCTGGCCCAACGTGGACGTAGCTGCCTCTGTGGGAAGAACTGAGGCGAGCTTCATAATCGGGACTTCTGTAGCCATAAGTGACAGAAACGCAAAGTGAACTAGTTTAAGCCCTGAGGAGGTGTGGCAGACACTGTTGATGTCTTTCTCAATATTGCTCTGCCCACCTGAGTTCTGCAGCTATAGACAGTCCGCAGGACACTGTCACCTTCTCACCTCAAAAACCTGAATCTCTCTGCTCCTCCACATTGGGGCTCTCTCCATCTCCAAGGCAGGCTGCCTGGGTGTGCTGCAGGCATGACCCAGAAGTGCCAGGGAGCAGACACCCCTAGGGACAAATCTCAGCCAGTAGGGATGGAAGTCGGTGATAAACGCCCCACCTCCCCATCCTCTGGTGGAATGACTGTGAGATATGGTCCAGTTTCCAGAGGTCCCCAGCAGGACTGAGCTTCAGTTGCCCACAGCAGGAAACGACTTGCTCATTATTACACCCTTATTGGTTTTTTCCTTTCTCTCTCTCACTTCCCCACTCCCTCACTTACGTTCTCTGGGATCATCACCCAAATACACCACCAATCAAACAAGATCAAGTCCTTGTCTCCGTGTCTGGATTTGATGCAACCCAAACCAAGACAAGGGGGTTCACTGGGAAAGCTTCATAGTGTGGCAGGAAAGGCATGGGGTGCAGGTGGGCCTCAGAACTAACCAGAACCAAGAACTCAGACCTCACTAGAGAGTGCCAAATCTATTTCTCCCACTCCAGTTTTTAAAATCCCAGGGTTCTGATTGCCCCATCCTGAGTCAATCACCAAACTCCTGGCCAGGTCACCTAGCATACAGGAGGCCATTGGGGTGCACACCTATGGAGGAGGTCCTTCCCAGAGAGGGGAATAGTTGTGACCTGAACAGCCCTCCCAACTGAGGTCCCCAAAAAGCACTAAGAAGCCAAGTGCTTTTCCGTGATCTACTCTTGTCACCCCATCAGTTTAAGGCCTTGTATAACAGAGAAAGCCCCGGGCACACACCAACACATAACTGCATTGGTGGGCAACAATTAACTGGGCCTGAGGTGACAGGCACAAGATGAGTCCATGTCTTATTGGAGAAACTGAAATGGGAGAAGAAGGAATAAGAAAGCATCTTTAAATATGAGAAATGGAGAACTAGACAGTACTGGGCATTGAGGGGACAGCTTGAGACCTTTGGGAATATTTCACTGGAGATCATGAAAGAGGGGCAGCATTGGGGGTTGTTGACAAAAACCAAATTCACTTAAGTCATTTCTACCTGCATGCCTTCATCCCTCCTCCACGGCAGTCAAACAGCAGGAGGATATCTAAGAACACCTTAGGTCTATATAACCCTTGTGGAGTTGCAAAGCATTTTCATTTGTAGTTATTATATATTTCATTTAGCCCTCCCAACTACACTGTGGGTTAAGTGGTATTATTCCCATTGTATAGATCAGTAAGTCGAGGCTCAGAGTGTTAATTCAGAGCCAGTTATCCCAGCTTTTTGACTCCCATATTTAGTGTTCTCACCTGTTACACCAAAGTCCTCAAGGAAGCACACTCACATGCACGCTCCCACATAAGCACTATGCACATGGTATCAGGTAGGATGCATTTAGTTGCAAGTAACAGAATACCTGACTAGCAGTGGCTCAATCAATAAAGTCATTTAACCATCTCACAAACCTAGAAACCTGAAGTGAGGTAGTTCCAGATTGGTTCAGAAATTTGATGAAGTCAAAAAGACCCAGGCAACTTCCAGTTCTTCTACTCTGCCACTCTCTACAAGTCAGCTTTTCATCCTCATGCTTCTTACCTCATGTTCTCAAAATGGCTTCCACAGCTCCAAGAATCAGGATCTTTCACTAGCATCCAAACAATACAGAATGGCAGTGATGGTGGGAAAAGTGGCTCTCCTCTTGTCAGGGAGGAAACTCTCCCAAAGCCCCAGCAGACCTCCCCTTACATCTCGTTGGCTGGAACTGGGTCTCATGGCTGCAAAGGAAGCTAAGAAAATAAATAAGTAGTGGAGGGTGAATGGAGTAGAAATGATTAGCTAAGCTCAAATATCTCATATAAAATCAGGATGCTCTTAGCAATGAAGACGAAAGAGAATGGTAGTTGTGTAGACAAGATACACACATACATATAGAGTTTTATAGTGGAAAATGTGCTTTCACACACAGAATCTCATTTAATCCTTACCACTTTGTGAAGCAGATGTTGTTTTTATTTATCTCCATTTTATAAATGACAAATCATCCTGAAAAAGGTAAACTCACGTGCCTAACAAATGTCCAAGTCAAAACCCAAATCTAAGTCTTCAGGGTCCAAATTCCATGGGTTTCCCCTTGTTCCTCTACATACAAGCCAACAGAGAGAGCCAAGCTGCTCAAACCATTGCCCAGTCCCTCAATGCTCTCGTGGGTAAGACTCCTATCATGTACCCCAAATTACAGGCTTCTTTCAGGTTCCTCTTTGCTCAGTTCTTCTCTATCCTGGGCCCACCTACAGTTTGGGCAAAGAGGAAAATAAATCATAATATGAACATTTTTAAATGAATTAACAGATAACTATTTGTACCATTATGTGTAAACATGTAACCTCTCCCCACAAAACAAACAAACAAAAAACAACAACAAAAAACTGTGTAGGCTGACAGAGAGAAGAAAATATTAGCAAATGAAGAATGATTAGCTAGGAAAAAAGAATTATGAAAAAGAAACTAGCTATGACCTTTGAAAACACTCTTATTTTCCCATAGCGTTCACTTCTGTGTTCAATTTAAATTTTTGACCCCATAACTATGAACAAATCAATGCTTGTTTTTCATGCAGGAGAGCAGGTGACAAGGCTGGTCCCCTGAGGTACATACTATGTGATGACTTCCTTCCTTACCTGACTGTGTGAGCCAAGCCACTTCTCTCCTTAGCCCCTGTCGTATGCCATGATGCAGTGGCCATGCTCCTGTCTCCTTCCTTGGAACTTAGCTTTCTTCCACGAATACCCACAGAGAGGAAAAATTGTTTTTCTAAGAAGTAATGTGCAGAGTTATAACTCTACCCATAGGAAAAAATCTTTTATATAATTATGCAAAAGAATTTAGCATCTCCTTGTCTACAGACTTCTCATTTCAAAAAGAGACCTCTGTTTCACATTTGTACAGCTCAAGAGCTTTTTTTCCCCAAATATTTTCCTTGCCCAAATAAAGGGGCTATCTAGCCTCAGAGGTGAATTCAGACTTCCATCTCCAAAAGCACAGTATCTGCTCCTCTGTCCTCAGAAAAATTGCACTCCCAGCTTTTAGCTAAGTCATCCTTTCCCATGAGAATACTATTTCACTCATTTATTCATACATTCATTCATCACGTGCCATCATTGTATCAAGTGCCTACTATGATCCAGGCATAGCACTAGAAGCAGAGGGTTTAAAAATGAGTAAGATATAGCTCTGTGTTCCAGAAGCCTGTTCACCATGGCCTGGTCAAGGAGACAAACAAGTAAATAACGCGTGGTTATTGGACTTACGTGCTATACACAAACTGTTACAGGAACTCCGAAGAAGGTGCCCCTAACTCTCCCACGATGCTGAGGGCTTTACAGAGAAGGAATGTTTGCACTCAATGTCCTGCGCTTCTACTAAATGCCAGCACTGTCCTATCCCCACCATCCCTGGGGAGAAAGCAGTGAATAAGCATGTGTTCCTGCCTTCAGAGCTTACAACAGGGAGTGGGTAGTGGACAAAGCTGAGTAAACAAATAAACAAGATAAATCCTGTTAAGTCATATGAAAACAGGGACTTCCCTAGTGGCGCAGTGGTTAAGAATCCGCCTGCCAATGCAGGGAACATGGGTTCGAGCCCTGGTCCCGGAAGATCCCACATGCCACGGAGCAGCTAAGCCCGTGTGCCACAGCTACTGAAGCCCGCACACCTAGAGCCCCTGCTCCGCAACAAGAGGAGCCACCGCAATGAGAAGCCCGCGCACCGCAACAAAGAGTAGCCCCCGCTGGCTGCAACTAGAGAAAGCACGCACACAGCAGCGAAGACCCAACACAGCCAAAACTAATGATAAATAAGTAAATAAAAAGTAATATGAAAACAAACGATGGGAATTCCCTGACGGTCCAGTGGTTAGAACTCAGAAAAACAAAAACAAAACACAAAGACTGAAGAGAAACTGGGACAGAGGGGGAGTGGCAGGAGATGCATCTCTGCAAGAAGAACTGAGATGGATAGAGTGAGAAAAGAACACTTCAGGCAGAGGAAACTGCATGTGCAAAGGCCCTGAGATGGGAAAGTATGTCCTCAGAACTCGCAGAAAAACAATGCAGCCTAAACATGGAGAAGAGTGGCATGACATGAGGTGAGAAAGGCAGAGGCTGGCTGGGCCTTTGTAGGCCATTTTGGCAAGAGATGCTGGTTTTCTTCTCAGTGTAGTGGGACTCCTTGGAAGGTTTTAAGCAATAGAGTTGCCTGGTTTGAGCTTTGATGAGCTCACTGTCACTGCCATGTGGAGAATGGACTGTAATAGAATAAGCAAGGAAGAGCGTAGAATGTTTAAAAGGTTAGAGATGATGTTGACCTGCACAAAGGTGTTGGCAATGGAGATAAAGACAAGAAGAGAGGTTCAAAGTGTATTTTGGTAATAGAGTCAAATGTGTCCTTGCCAAGGGATTGGATGCAGGACGGTGGAGAAGAGGAATGGAGGGTGTCTCTTAAGTTTCAGACTTGGGTCATGTGGCATGAAGGAACGTGGTCCCTGGGCAAGGAGCAAAGGTAGCAGTGACAATAATGAGATCCACATCTAAAGCACTCGACACAGGGCCTGGCACATAGCGAAGTCTTAAGATGGGGCATGAAGATTTAAAAGCTACTGTTGACTCAGAGAGAAGAGCTTCAGTGGATTGAGGGGATGCTTCAAAAACCAGGTTACACCATGAAGGCTTGAGGCAGCAAGTGGGCCTATCTCTTCTAGACCCTTGATGAATAGTAGATAAAAAGGATAGTGCCTGGGTTTGGAGATTTCCAATATGGAGAGAAGTTTTTTGGCTATATCTTATTTCAGTCTGAATAATATTTAAACATGTTTAGAAGCCAAGGTGCAGAAGTTGATAAAGGTCAAGAGGAGGTCATTGTCAAGCAAGGTCCATAGAGGTAGGAACAAATGTTTTTCCCACTGTGGAGGAGCTGAGGTGGAAGGCTGAGGCCGAAAAGTTTGTAAGAGGGTCTGTGGGGTTGGAGGAGGCAGAATGGGGAGAACAGAGGCCACCTGATGGCTGGCCTCAACTTTCTAAGGGTCTTGAAGAGGAAACCAGGTGTAGTGAACAAAGAGCTGGAAGTACTGCCCAGCAGTGTGGAGGGTCCAGTTGAGGTTGGAAACCTTGCCACCTCAGAGATAGCTGTTCCATCAACATGGTGACTGCTTTGCAGGGGTGTTGGTTCTAAAGAACACATATCTTCCATTGGGTTCCCCCAGAAGCAGATCTTGAAATCAGGATTTGTGTACAAGTGATTTATTAAGAAAGTGTTTCCAGGAAAACTGGGGAACAGAGGAGCGATCTCAAGTCCCACAGAAGGCATCTTCTGTCTGATCCTGCAGGGGGGCTCTGGAGTATAAGTTATGCCATAAAGGTTTGCCCTAGCCCAGGCAAAGGAGTGGGGCTGTCATATTCCTGCACCTGTCCGTCATTGGAGAAGGACTGCCCAGGCTAACAACTTCCCAGGGACTCTGGCTCTCTTTACCAGCTGGAAAGGCAGGCTACAGAAGCCCTAGGGCAGGCCTCAAAAACAGAGCTAAGGTGTTGGAAGCAAGTGCCCACTGAAGCCAGGAGCAGGCAGCAAACTGGGAAGTGGGACCTGAAGGGATTTGGGCTGAGCTTGGTTATTGTCTGCCCCAACACAGCAGGCCCTTATGGCACACAGACGTCAGCAAAGTTGCTCTGAAATATTGCCAACACATTGGCATCTTGTTTCTTTTTTTTTTAATTGTTATTGGAATATAGTTGCTTTACAATATTGTGTTAGTTTCTACTGTACAGCAAAGTGGATCACCTATACATATACATATATCCCTTTGTTTTTGGCTTTCCTTCCCATTTAGGTCACCACAGAGCATTGAGTAGAGTTCCCTGAGCTATACAGTAGGTTCTCATTAGTTATCTATTTTATACATAGAATCAATAGTGTATATGTGTCAATCCCAATCTCCCAATTCATCCCATCCCCCCACTCCCCCCTTGGTATCCATACATTTGTTCTCTACATCTGTGTCTCTATTTCTGCTTTGTAAATAAGATCGTCTATACCAATTTTTTCAGATTCCACATATGTGGGTTAATATACGATATTTGTTTTTCTCTTTCTGACTTCACTCTGTATGACAGTCTCTAGGTCCATCCACAGCTCTACAAATGACCCAATTTCGTTCCTTTTTATGGCTGAGTAATATTCCATTGTATATATGTACCACATCTTCTTTATCCATCCCTCTGTTGATGGACATTGCCAATACATTAGCCTCTTGTTTCTAAAAAGCCTAATTTATTTGGAACAATCTTATAAAGTTATACGGTTGCAATGTTGAGCACTTCTGTTTCTAATTAGTCATTTTCTAATGAGTGTGGAAAGAGACTATCTTTGCAGGGTTTTTGCAGCTTACAAAATTATTTAGAGTTACATTTTCCTGCACTGTCATATGAAACCACTGTATGCTGGCTTTTTTCCAAAAATGAGGTAACTCTAGTCCCTTTGGTGACACATGGTAGATGGGGGACAGTCCTCCTCTAGGGTCTGAAGCAGAAACAGTAGCCATCTGCACATGCACCGGAGATCTGGAATGTTACAGAAACATCACTGCAACCACCTGAATGAAATTTTTACCCAACTAGAATTTTACCCAAGGTCAGGATCTGTAAAACCAGGGAGAATCACAATGGCACCACATACTATACAGGGCAATTTCCTGTCTCCTCTCCCTCCTGCCCTGCAAAGTTTTTGTTTTTAAATGAGAACTATAAACATAAATGAGACAATAAATTTGTACACATTTGGATCCTCCTAGAGGGAAAGAAAGAATGAAACCCTAACTTAAAGCAGGTCACAGAGGCAGTGCTGTAAGTTCAGCCGTTGTCTCCTCTTTATGGCACACAGGACGCTGTATTTTCCAGGCTCACTCACAGTTGCATTTGGGGTCACCTGGCTGAGTTCTGGCCAATAGGATGTGGGCCCCAATTACTGTAAGCCAGTGCTACTCATAATGTGGTCCATGCACCAGTGCCCATTTGCAAACTGTATGTTACCAGTTTGCAATGAGCTAATACAGAAATTTAAAAGTAAGCAATTAGGGGACTTCCCTGGTAGCGCAGTGGTTAAGAATCCACCTGCCATTGCAGGGGACACGGGTTCAAGCCCTGGTCCGGGAAGATCCCACATGCCACGGAGCAACTAATCCTGTGCGCCACAACTATTGAATCCCGCACGCCTAGAGCCTGTGCTCCATAACAAGAGAAGCCACCACAATGAGAAGCCTGCACACCGCAACAAAGAGTAGCCCCAGCTCACCACAACTAGAGAAAGCCAGCGCAGCAACGAAGACCCAACACAGCAAAAAAAGTAAGCAATTAGGGACTTTTACAGCAGTTTGACATTGCCTCTGCATCCAAGCAGCATTTCCTTGTTCTAGTAATTCATTTTTGTTGCATTTTAACAAAAGTATTGGTCTGTGATGGATTAAACTTTTTTAAAAACCCGGTCCTCGGACTTCCCTGGCAGTCCAGTGGTTAAGACTCCACGCTTCCACTGCAGGGGGCATGGGCTCAATCCCTGGTTGGGGAACTAAGACCCTACATGCCCCGTGGCATGGCCAAAAAAACAACAACAACAACAACAAAAAAAACCTGGTCCTCAGTTTGAGAAGCACTGCTATAAGGCATTCCAGGCCTGGCCCTTAAAAACATCCTGTGCAATCCAGTTCTTTCTTCTCCGTCTGTAGCAACCTTAGAAGCCACTGGTCCTAGATATCATAGCTACAAGATGAAAAGGGATCACTAGACTCACATCAGACTCTGACATGGATGAGAAATAAACATTTACTGTGTAAAGCTAAGAAATTTCGGCTTGTTACTGACACATAACGTAGCATTATTTGACTTATTCAAGGAATTATTGCCCTCATTCTGGAAGTTGCACCAGCTGGTGCTGGAGGACCCACTTCCAAGATTGGTGCTTCACTCCCATGTCTGATGCCCTTTGGCAGGGACGGCTGGAAGGCTGGCTCACTTGGGACTATCAACCAGAATGCCCACATGTGGCCTCTCCAGGACGGTAGCCTCAGGGTAGTTGGCTTCTTACATGGAGGTTCGGGGCTCCAAGAGCAAGTAATCCAGGAAAAAGAACTGAAGCTACATGGCTACCTTTCTCCCCAGGCTCTGTGCTCTGCCACGTTGCTCTCTCTGACCCGCTCTCCCAAGGTCTCTTTGTCATTGTCTCTATCTGTCTGTGGCTCTGTCTGCACCTATCTCTTTCTCGCTCTTCATCTGTCTCTGTATGTGTCTGCCTCTGTCTCCCCTTCTCCCACCCTGTGACTCCTCCTTCCAATTTATTGGTCTCCCTCCTTATTATGTTCTCTCTCCACCGGGGCAGCACACCCCAGGGCCCCTGGTCCCTGCATTGAAAAGTATGGGGCGGCAGCTCTCATCCCTGAGACAAACATGCTCATTTGCTGAGTTTCTCTCACGCCATTTCCTCCTGCACAGGTGGGAAGGTGAGGCCTTCCTCACTCAGCAGGGCCAAGACTAAACTTAAGTTTGGGCTTTGAAAAGGAGAAGATTGGTTTTTCAAACAGGGGAACCTGGCGGAGGAAAAGGAATTTTCCATCATGTCTGTGAATTGGCAGTGTGGTTGGGAGCCACAGCCCCGGGAAGTTATTGAGCCTGGTTTGCCACCTGTATGCATCTATTTCCCTCAAGGACCACATACACGGTGGGGTTGAGGAGAGAATGACTAGTAAAAGATTAATTTGGATGTTCCTGAATCCCTTAGGAAATTCCTCTTAAATTCACATTCTTAAAATCACCTCAGAACCCAGTGGAAGAGTAATAATTGTAACATTTCTAAGGTGGGTGCATGCATGCGCGCTGAACCAAATGGCTTTAGAGCAGCGAGTCGGAAGGTGGAAGGAAAGACATAGCCACAGTTAGATCAGGTAGAGCCTTAGAGAACATTCCATGTGCCAGGAATAGTTCTAGGTGCTGGAGGTACCTGAGCAGACAAAACACAGGAATCTCTGCCGTCTTGGATCTTATATTCTGGGAACAACCCCCAGCTTTAGGCCTAAGCAGTCAGTGAATGATGAGGTAGGGAATGCTGGGGTGGGGACCCTGTGCGAGAAGCAGGTTTGGGGGTAGGAAACAAAGTTTGATTTGGATAATCTTAACTTTGTGACGCCTATTAGATCTCTAAATGGAGATACCAAAGAAGTTGAAGAAGTTGGATGTGCAGATGAATTCAGAATTCAAGGAAGAAGTCCAGCTGTGATCCCAATTTGGGGGTCACCATTGTGGAGATGGTATTTAACGCCAGGATTTAGATGAGGTCTCCTAGAGAAGGAGTGTAACTAGAGCAGAGATGGGGTCAAAGGGCTGAGCCCTGGAGCACAACAACATTTAGAAGTCAAGGAGAAACTCAGGACTGGGGGGTGGGGGGGCGGTCAGTGTTTCATAGGTACAGAGTTTCCCTTTTGCAAGATGAAAAGAGTTCTGTGGACAGATGGTGGTGATGGTAGCACAACAATGTGAATGTACTTAATGGCGTTGAACTGTACGTTTGTAAATGGTTAAGATGGTAAATTTTGCTATGTGTGTTTTACCACAACTTTTTAAAAAAGAGAGTGATAAATGCATACAAGAACCCAAGTGAGGACTTCCCTGGTGGTGCAGTGGTTAAGAATCCGCCTGCCAATGCAGGGGACACGGGTTCAAGCCCTGGTCCAGGAAGATCCCACATGCCACGGAGCAACTAAGCCGTGCGCCACAACTACTGAGCCTGCGCTCTAGAGCCCACGAGCCACGACTACTGAGCCCATGAGCCACAACTACTGAAGCCCGCGCGCCTAGAGCCCGTGCTCCACAACAAGAGCCACCGCAATGAGAAGCCCGCGCACCACAACGAAGAGTAGCCCCCGCTCACTGCAACTAGAGGAAACCCGCACACAGCAATGAAGACCCAACGCAGCGAAAAATTTAATTAATTAAAAAAAAAAAAGAACCCAAGTGAAAGAAGTGTTTCCAGAAGGCAGGAGGTCAAATACCGCTGAGAGAACAACAGAGTTAATCGTTGGTTTTGGCATGTGGTGACCTTGAGAGCAGAGCAGTTGGCAGCAAACACTTGCTTGAACTGGGCTCAAAGACAACATGGGGCATGAGGAAGGCAAGATGGAAAGGGTAGCTAACTTTTCAGGTGGCAGAAAAATGAGGACAGTGACTGGAAGTGGTCACAGGAAGGAGTCTTATTTTTAAGAAGAAAGATAATATATATCAGGCCTGAGGCTGGAATGATCCCACAGAGGGGGAAACATTGATGAGGCAGGAAAGGTAACAGGGAACAGCTAAATGGGACTCCAGGCTGGATCTCTTTCTTTGACTTTAACCTTTGCTTTTCGTTTCTTTTGTTTTTATAATCATACATAATGGACTGCCTCAGGGAACCCTGCCCCTCTGCCTGAATGTTAAAGTAAAGTGCCTTTGTTCCGCTCACCGGGAGACAGTCTGACCCTGCCTACCTGTGAATGGCTGCAGAAAAAAAGAAATTAACACATCCCCTCCTATTTTGCAAGATAAACGGCCTTTTTACTTTACTTCCTCACCTCCTCCTCTTCTCTGTTCTATAAAAGAAACTGGCGTCCAGACCCCAATAAGATGGTTTTTCCGGGGACACTAGTCTGCCATCTTCTCAGTCTGCCGGCTTTCCGAATAAAGTCATATTCCTTGCCTCAACACCTCGTCTCCCGATTTATTGGCCTGTCGTGTGGTGAGCAGAGCGAGCTTGGACTTGGTAACAGAAAGAGAAGGGACACTTGTCACAGGGGCACGAAGCCCAGCGCAGCCGCAAGTGGTGGGGATCCGATTTATGGAGACAGCGTAGGAGCAAGGGCAGCTGATGGGTGTGACAGGAGGGGGAGAAGGCCTGTGGATGCAGAGGTGAGGAGGTTGGTCCACTTGCCAGGGAGAGGGTGAGGACATGCTCTTCTGATCGAGAATAATTTTTCAGTGAAATAAGAAGCATGGTTGGGGACTTCCCTGGTGGTCCAGTGGTAAAGAATCCACCTTCCAATGCAGGGGACGTGGGTTCGATCCCTGGTCAGGAAGCTAAGATCCCATATGCCACAGGGCAACTAAGCCCGCATGCCACAACTACTGAGCCAGCACACCTCAACGAGAGAGCCCATGTGCCGCAAACTACAGAGCCCTCACGCCACAACTAGAGAAGAGAAAACCCATGTGCCACAACTAGAGAGAAGGCCTTGTGCTGCAATGAAAGATCCCACATGCCGCAACGAAGATCCCACGTGCTGCAACTAAGACCCGACGCAGCCACAAATAAATAAATAATAAATCTTTTTTTTTTTAAAAAAAGAAGCATGTTTGGCAGCTGAGAGTAAGACGTGAAGAAGAAGTTTTGGAGTTTTGAGAAGGTTTAAACTAGCCCTCTCAGAGAGGGAGAGGGAATTGCTCTGGAAATGTAGTAGGTCATAAACTTCAAGTGAGGCCAGGATCAGTTTTCATCTGAATATATGTTATTTTTATTGTTAATAATTTCTTAATAGTATGTAATTTCAGTTTTTATTTCCTCTTTCATTCATTTAGTATATACAAATTTTTTTAATATTTCTAATAAATTAGGAGTATTTTTTAATACAAATACAAGCCACCAAATATATTAGCCATGAATCTCTAAGTACTGACAACTTTTCATCAAAATATAGAGAGCAGAGACTATTATAAATACAAAAAAAAAGTTTTGACAAAACACCTCTTCAGAATTTAGAAAACCATCTAGTTAAATATGGATATAAAATATTGTAATTTTACAGTTTTTAAACTCAATTGAATAGATGTACACACATACAAGATTATGTATGTATAATACATGATGTATATGTATAATATGTTACATGTATATACATATATGTACACACATAAATTTTTAATTCAACATTCATTTCTTACTGCCACAAAATATTTACAGAAGGGCTTAAGGCACTATGAGACAAAACCTTAAGTCTCCAAATTTAGAAACTGCATATTCCACGATCTCTGACCTGAATGCTAAAAAACTAGAAATTAACAACACAAAGAAATAGAAATGTTAGGAAAATAAATACTAAAATACTCTTCTAGGGTATTCCTTGGTAGTCCAGTGGTTAGGACTCCATGCTTTCACTGCTTACGGGCCTGGGTTCAATCCCTGGCTGGGGAAATAAGATCCTGCAAGCCGTGTGACACAGCCAAAAAAATAAAAATAAAAACAAAATACTCTTCTGAATAACTCGAGGGCCAAAGAAAAAAATCAAAATTACAATAATAACCCCTTTATAAATTAACCACAGTGAAAATAGTGCACAGTCAGAGGAAAATTCTTGGCCCTAAGACCACCTCTTGTTGGAAGAAGCTGCTAAATAGTGTGGCCATGTTTTTCAATTTACTATGAAGGCAAAAAATAGAAAGGCCTAGGGAGGTACCTAGAGAAACTGCTGCAGAACATATCTTCTCTTTTAGATGATGCTTTTGAGATCCAGTTTAGCGAGCTCAAATATGTCCTGCTTAGGAATAAATGACTCAAAGTGGGGGCCAGCAGCAGTCACAACCTGGTCCAAAAATGATCACTAACATCTTATCCTGTCCAGCCTCTTGCATCTCAAGGGCATGGCCAGCCTAAGGAAGCATCCTGCCTTGCTTTCAAGGTCAAGGGAATAGCAGAATAAGGGATTTTATCTTTTCCTTCTCTGTCCACTGTGCCCGAATGAATGGTCCTTGTTTCCTTTTTATGTGTGTAGTGATGGATGCTCAATTAGGTTCATCCACACAGGTGGGTTAGATACGAGGAGGAAAAGCCTTTGACTCCACCCTAATGCTTTGGGTCAACTGAAATGTCCTTAGGAACATGTATAAATACTCAGCTTAAATATGGAAGATTACAAATGTGTACAAGGGTCAAGGGAACAGCTGTTGGAAAGGTGAAACGCATTGAGACAGGGAAAGTGAAGTAGGCAGGGAAACAGTAGGTACATTGAGGTCACAGGAAATGCACTAAGTCAATTCAGTATACACTGCCAGGCGCTGGAGAATAAGACATGAAACATGTCTTCAAGGAACTCACAGCTGATAGAGGCTTTCATACAATGTTCACTAGAGCTTTCCCCCTCAGGGGTAGGAAAGGAGTTGAAATCTGGAGTGATCCAAATGAAAAAAATGTATGTAGAATTATTTGAAAGGTTATAAAGCACTGCATTCTATATGATTTTCACTATTAGTTGATCACGATGGTCTCCCTAATGATGTATAGACGGGGTTGGCAAACTATGACCTGCTGCCTGTTTTTGTAAATAAAGTTTTATTGGACCACAGCCACGCCTCTTCATTACATATTGTCTGTGGCTGCTTTTCACCCACAGAGGTAGACTGGAGTAGTTGTAGTGGAAACGGCATGGCCCCCAAAGCCTAAAATATTTACTACCTGCCCTTTACAGCAAAAGTGTGCCAACTCCTGATATATAATGTTATTCCAATATTCCCAGAGTCACTCAATTCTCCTGAATCTTCTTTCTTTTCTTGGTGGGGAATAACAGTTTTCTTTCTTTTTTTTTTTTTTTTTTTTTTTTGGCTGTGTTGGGTCTCAGTTGCTGCACATGGGCTTTTTCTAGTTGTGGCGAACTGGGGCTACTCTTAGTTGTGGTGTGTGGGCTTCTCATTGCGGTGGCTTCTCTTGTTGTGGAGCACAGGCTCTAGGCGCATGGGCTTCAGTAGTTGTGGTGTGAGGGCTCAGTAGTTGTGGCTCACGGGCTCTAGAGCGCAGGCTCAGTTGTGGTGCACGGGCTGAGTTGCTCTGCAGCATGTGGGATCTTCCCAGATCAGGGCTCGAACCCATGTCCCCTGCACCGGCAGGCAGATTCTCAACCACTGCGCCACTAGGGAAGTCCCTAACTGTTTTCATGTATAAAAATGACCACCCTCATTCAAGATATTCTTTAAAATCATGTGAAAAGCATTATGGTATATTCTCCATATAATTATATTAATATATAAACACAATTATATATTGTATAGCATGATTAACACAAATTATATTTATTATTTTCTATTTTACTGAATTATTAGAAGTAAAATTTTGCTTTTATTCATGAAAAAATGTATTCTGCAATGTGGTAACTTGCTTCTTTCTAGTCTTTTAAAAATGAAAGCTTTTTTTCCTTAAATTGTGACCCTCTGTTTTGTAGAAGAAATAATTGCTTTATGTTTAGGTGCCTTGCTTTATTTTGTTTTATTATTGCCAAGCAACATCACCTTAAATCCCAAAGTTCTAACTTCTTTTAATAGACATAGAGGTATTATCTGGGTTCCAAGAATTTATATTAAGCTCTTACAAAGTGTATTATGAATGTAGCCCACACAAACACTGAAATATAACTCTGGGACAGCTGCATCAGACCCAAGGTTGGTTTCAGTTACCATTTAATCTTTGAATATAATAAATATCCAGCGGTGAAAAACCCTTTGAGAAACTAAGGTATTAGTTGGCTTGGATTAATCCTACATAGGCATTTGTGATCATCAGAAACCTTCAGCAATAACCATGTGGCCTAACCAGGATGGTAGCATGAACTTTCCTTTGCCCTGACAAAAATTACTTCATATATACTCTCAAAATCATCATTCCACCTAAGACCAACAGGTTTGCTATCTTTTAACATTTGAATTAGGTTTTAGGAAAGAAAAGCCTTTGGTTTATTTGAACTAGACCTTAGGAAACCACTTCTGAGGCTCTGAAGAAATAAGAACTAGGCAAATGTCAGCTTTGAAAACCTGAAAGATAGTCATACTTAATATTCACAGTCTTCTTCATTATTGCCATTTGGGCACATCACTCCCCTAGTCCTTGACTTCTCTTCTAATAGTTTCTTCTAGTCACCATCTATTGAGTGGTTTTGGAAGTGTTAGGTCACCTGTTGTGAAGGCTGATGTTGTCCCAAAATAGAAGTGAAGAAGCAGCCTAGGCCAAGAAAGGGCTTAGAGTGAAACATATGCATTAACATGAGAAGGTTTTGGAAAGTAGGTAAGAGGAATATCTTCAGGCCGAAGAAAGGAAGAATCCTGTTTAGCTAGAGAAAAGTGCTAAAAAGATTCTTGCTAATTCTGAATATATTTTTGTTTGTTTTTTTGTTTTATCATTCTTTTTTTTTAATATATATTTTATGTCTACACTTTATCTGAAGAGAAGAGTTTACCCACTAGCAATCTACTTCTGGGGCACAGCCAAGCTTTAAAACCATAATTGGCACTTTCCCCATTAAATGTTATGGATTGAGTTGTGTCTCCCCCAGAATTCATATGTTGAAGTACTAACCCCCGGTACCTCAGAATGTGACCTCATTTGGTAAGAGGGTCATTGTAGATGTAATCAGTTAAGATGAGGTCATACTGGAGTTGGGTGGGCCTCTAATCCAGTATGACTGGCATTCCTATAAAAAGGGGACATTTGGGCACAGACACGCATGCAGGGAAAATGCCATCTGAAGATGAAGGCAGAGATCCTGGTAATATATCTACAAGCCAAGGAAAGCCAAAGTTTGCCAGCAAACCACCAGAAGCTAGAAAAAAGGCATGGAAAAAATTCTCCCTCACAGCCCTCAGAAAGAACCAACCCTGACCACATCGTGATCTGGAGACTTCTAGACTCCAGAACTGTGAGACAATAAATTTCTGTTGTTTAAGCCATCCAATTTGTGGTACTTCATTATGGCAGCCCTAGAAAACCAGTACAGTAGCGTCCCCATCAAACTCTCAGTCAGCATCTATACATCTGTAACAGCACCGCTCTAGATCACAGGTATTCCCCCAGGTTCATTCCTTCTGTAGACCACTCTGGAGAAAACTCCAGTCAACCGTATATAGATTATTGTTCCTCTTTATAGTAACATTCAGTTCACTTTTCCATTTCTCTATTAAAGCAGCTATTCCTCAGCTTTATCAGTTTTTCACTTCTGGTTTCCAAACTAAAGTAATAAAAAAAACAATGCATACATTCTTTCTTTACCCCTCATTGGATTAAAATAAACATGATACCTTAAGAAAAAGATGTTAGTTTCAAAATACAAATAACCAGAATACTCACTGATTTTTTTTCTAAATCAGGATATGCACAATTACCTCTAATATACGATCTCAATTTGTTTCATTATTTTTCTCTTGATGAACAGTTAATATACAAGGACCTACCAAATCTCTATACTTGAAGAGTTTTGTTCCACTAAACCAAAAAAAACCCTCAAATGTGAATTATTCAAATTCTCTCTTAAAACATAAAATTAAGGTAATAAAAGAATCCTAACAAAAGTATAATAGTCAACTTTGTGAGATAAAATGATTTGGAGACTTTGACTATGTTCAAATCCATGAGTCATGAGTAAAGTGGAAAAGAATGTACATACAATATGACTAAAACATAACTAATGTTTTCTATATTGAATGTGGTAAGTGCTTTAGTGACATCAGTTATTCCACTGCACAATCTTATAAGGTAGGTAGTACTAGTATTGTCCCCATTTTATAAATGTAGAAACTGAGACATCAAGAAATTAATTGCCCAAGGTCACAGAGCTAATAATTGGTGTAGCAGGAGTGACGCTTAGGCAGCCTGACTCCACAGTCTACACACTAACCCCTCTTTGATACAGCCTCTCAACATTCCGGCACATACACATTTATATTTTACTTTTCTCCTTCTGCGTGTGGGAAGTGGAAGGCAATATTTTTAAAAAAGACAAAAAACCTGTAGTCATTTAAAGACATTGGAGGTCAAGAGTTGAGGAAATTGATTTTTAATGCTCTTAGAAGCACTTAATTATCATATTTTCTAACAGGTCCACCATCTTTTAAAATTCTTGCTACAATTGAGAGGTAGGAGTTATTTGCTTTTAAAGATGGAGAATTCGTGAGGAAAGATTCTGGATGTACTTCACATTAATAAGATCAGATACCAAGGAAATACATGACGTAAGTAGGAGAGACTTGTTGCTTTTCAAGGCAACTGACAAGCTTTTAGGCCAAGGTACTGATTATACAAAAAGAGATTAATCCCTGTCCCAAATGCAAGGCAAAATTGTGAAGCCAGTGATACTTAGATTCTATGTCATGATGTCTCTTGTTTTATGATCCTATCTTCAATAAAACCAACCTTAGGAGTAAAGAAAGAGAGAGAGAGAGAGATGAGGAATCCTAGTGTGGGTTCCCTAGATACAGAGCCTGAGACAGGGATTCTTGTTCATGTGGTTTTCGTGGGAGTGCTCTGGGGAGAAGGGACATGAGAGAAGCAGGATAGGAAGGGGTAGATGTGGTCTCAGCTGGAGACAAGCTTTAGCCTGATGCAGTGGAGAGCTCTGGAGTACAAATGGCACCATGCCAATGAGGCATCAGCATTATCACCCCCATTTCTTTTCTAGGAGGTTGGGGGTGGGAGAAGCTACTGTTGGGCCAAGGGCAACTCCTTGGAGAAGGGGTCCCCAACACTCACAGCAGCTGGGGGACTAGTGCACTGACTAGTAAAGAAGATCTGGGTGGGGCACCAACAGCACCCACTAGGCTTAAAGAGGTTGTCCTACAACAAGTTTCTTTTCAGATGTCATTTCCACCAAGAATCCTCCCCTGAACTTCCAGTGTGGGTCTGAGAGAATTCCCAATTTTTTCTAAGTCTGCTCTCATGCAGCAAGACCGAACTTCGTGCGTTTCCCTTTGACTCTAAAAGCAAACAGCCTTCTCATAATAAAACTACTCTACAACTAATACCAAAACTGAAAGGAGGACTAGCTGTCTCTGCTATATCAAAGATGTCCTTCTATCCACTGGCATCATTTTTCTTCCAGTCTTTCCCCCTATCTTTTGTTAGTCTGGTTTCTTTTTCTCTCCAACTTCTGTTCTCTGTTGCTCCTTCTGACTCCATCTGAGGCTACAGCCACAGTCCTTCATGGACTTCCATTTTCTGACATTGCCCAGGGTCAACTTCAAAATGACAGACCACAAAGATGGGGCTTTCGGCTAAGGGTCCCTCAAACAGGGCAGCCAAGCTTTGATCTTCCACATGAGCTATTGTTTGAAGATGGGGCTCAATGACTTTACAAAGTTTCAGAAACACTGGTGTCTATACCACAGTTGCATGCACAGTGTTTTATTTGAGGAAGCTGAATCCTTCTGTAGACCAAGCATTCTTAAATTTGTGCCATAGACCTTTTGCATCTAGTAAAGCCTATGAGTACCTTCTCAGAATGTTTTTAATGCATAAAATAAAATACACTGTACTATAAAGCTAGTCGATTATATTGAAATACAGGTATCAAAATATTTAAAATCAATCTGAAATAATAATATATGTGTTTGCTTATTAGTGCATTAAAAACTAAAGTCCAGAGGTAGTTCTGTTAACTATCATAATTCCCAAGTGATGAGCATAAACAATATTTCAACAATTGCAACAATGAAAATGTCCTTGGGAAATATCTGTTCCATTGGTGGTAAAGTTACAGATCAATGCCTCATATCACTGTGGTTCATTGCCTATATTCATAATTGAAATAGTTACTAAATTTCAGTTAGAGGATAGTGAAAAGAAAGATGCAAGTCCTTAAGCCCCCTGAATGAACTCCAGGATAAGAAGCAGCCCTGGTGAAGATAGAATTTAGAAGATAGTTATCATGTCACTCTTACAAATTGTTAAATAGCTCGTACAAACACACATACACACACAACAAGAATGACACGTTTGTGCCACATTCCATGAAGTCGAATGCCATGACTTGACTCCCAGGAAACCCCAGTGGCTCCTGTCTCTTTCAGGGTCCAAGGTCACCTCACAGTCTTTGGGAACAGGGTCAGACATTAGACAGATGCCCAGAATCTCCTTGAAAAGTAAAAATAAAGCATCTTCAGGAACATTTCAGGAACACCTAAACTCCCTACAAATTTGGAATGTGAAAGTTCAGCTGTAAAAAATCACTTGCCAACACAGTGTGAACTGTGTGATTTGTGAGATGTTAATTGCAATTGGCACTTCTGAAGCTGGTGTGAGATGTGTTGTCCTTCATCTCCAGAGTTGTTTCTGACCTGCTTTCTTCCTGATCACCCCACCAAAATAAAAAAGGAGGAAAAAACTTTTGAATTTGCTCTAAGTGTTTTCCTGAGTACTTTTGGGTTTTTTTGTATTTTTGCGGTACACGGGCCTCTCACTGTTGTGGCCTCTCCCGTTGCGGAGCACAGGCTCTGGACGCGCAGGCTCAGCGGCCATGGCTCACAGGCCTAGCCGCTCCGTGGCACGTGGGATCTTCCCGGACTGGGGCACGAACCCGTGTCCCCTGCATCGGCAGGCGGACTCTCAACCACTGCGCCACCAGGGAAGCCCCTGAGTACTTTTAATTAAAATATTTTGAAGGATAATGTGCTTTCATAAAAATTTTAATGACAGTTGTCTTTAGAGCTTATATTTTATGTCAGCAGGCAATAATGACCTAGACTGAACAAAATTTGGGCCTGACTCATTTTTCTATTAATATAGTAATACTCCCTCATGAATATTCATAAATTCTCCATTCTCCATGTTTTTACATATCTCCCTTAGATTAAACAGCTTAAAAATTCCATTTTTATCATGGAGGAAATAGGCACAGTAAATTTCAAACAGGTAATGTAAACTTCACCAAACTTGGGTTAGTTTTCTTCTTTGATTTTTGTGTAAACATGTTTAATTCTCAAATGAAACTCTAGTCAAATGAGTCCCAATCCATGAAGACCATCTAATACATCAAGTTCTTTCTTCCCACTCCATAAGGTCTCTTCCTCTAGCAAAAGCATTTTTTATTCCATCCTTACCTGCTCAAATGTTCTAAACTTCAATTTATTTGTTCAACATTTACTGAGACCATTCTCTAATGGGCAGTGAACTCAACCTGGAGATGCAACAATAAATAAGACCTGTTCTGATCCCTGAGGGCCTCATAGTGAGGAAGACAGATAAGCCTAACCACACTGGTGGTACAATAGAGGAAGGAACTGAAAGCTGTAGAAGTAATGAGGAACTCACCATTAATCTGTTTAAGGGATTAAGGTGAAACTTCAAAAAGATAATGATTTTTTTGAATTGGGTCCTAAAGGATGAGTAGGAGTTTTCCAAGTGGAGAAGCTTGGAACAAGACACTCCAGCTTAGAGATATAGAATTTTCAGAAAACAAAATTAATTAATAATTTGAAAAGTATACCTAAATATATTAATCCAAAAATTGGATGAGAAGATACATATAAAATGTATGAAAATAACTGCCTGTAGAAAGGGGAAGAAAAAAACAGGGAAAGAGATTTCAAGTTTATCTATAATGCTTCTGTGTAAAAAAATAAATTTGATAAGATGTTAATCATTAGCAATTATGGCTTATGGGTACAAAGGTATTTATTATATTGGTCTCTGCACTTTTCTGTATCTCTAAAATTTTGTCAAAATTAAAAAAATAGTAAAGGAATTTATTTAATCTAAAGTGGAGATGGTTAAGGTAGCTAATAAATTCAATTAGAAAAAGACAGAGATAATCTTATCCATTCCTTGTACAAAAAGATTTCCTCACTCATAAATTGTGTCTCTACCAGGACATCCTGAAATTTTGCTTGGGCCACCTCCAAACCATTTGACAACACAATGCTTTCCCTCTCAGAATACCCACCTCCACCCCTCCAACTTCCACCTCCTGAATCAAGAATGTTGAAAAACGTTTTTTAATTTAATGTTTATTTTATATTGGGGTATAGTTGATTTACAATGTTGTGTTAGTTTCAGGTATACAGCAAAGTGATTCAGTTATACATATATCCTTTTTTTTTTCATGTTCTTTTCCCATATAAGTTATTACAGAATATTGAGTAGAGTTCCCTGTGCTATACAGTGGGTCCTTGTTGATTATCTATTTTATATATAGCAGTGTGTATATGTTAATCCCAAACTCCTGATTTATCCCTCCACCCCCCTGCCACCTTTCCCCTTTGGTAACCATAAGTTTGTTTTCTATGTCTGTGAGTCTGTTTCTGTTTTGTAAATAAGTTCGTTTGTATCATCTTTTTAGATTCCACATATGAGTGATATCATATGGTATTTGTCTTTCTCTGTTTGACTTACTTCACTTAGTAAAATAATCTCTAGGTTTATCCATGTTGCTGCAAATGGCATTATTTCATTCTTTTTTATGGCTGATTAATATTCCATTGTGTATGTACCATGTCTTCTTTATCCATTCCACTGTCAGTGGACATTAGGTTGATTCCATGTCTTGGCTATTCTAAATAGTGCTGCAATGAACATTGGGGTGCATGTATTTTTTCAGATTATGATTTTCTCTGGATATATGCCCAGGAATGGGATTGCTGGATCATATGGTAGTTCTATTTTTAGTATTTTAAGGAACCTCCATACTGTTCTCCATAGTGGTTGTACCAATTTACATTCCCACTAACAGTGTCGGAGAGTTTCCTTTTCTCCACACACCCTCTCCAGCATGTATTGTTTGTAGACTTTTTTTTTTTTTTTTTTTTTTTGGCGGTACACAGGCCTCTCACTGTTGTGGCCTCTCCCATTGCGGAGCACAGGGCCCAGCCGCTCCGCGGCATGTGGGATCTTCCCGGACCGGGGCACAAACCCGTGTCCCCTGCATCGGCAGGCGGACTCTCAACCACTGCGCCACCAGGGAAGCCCTGTTTGTAGACTTTTTGATGATGGCCATTCTGACCACTGTGAGGTGATACCTCACTGTAGTTTTGACTTACATTTCTCTAATAATTAGCGATGTTGTTTCATGAGCTTTTTGCCTATCTGTATGTCTTCTTTGGAGAAATGTCTATTCAAATCTTCTGCCCAATTTTTGATTAGGTTGTTTTTTTTTTCAATATTGAGCTGCATGAGCTGTTTGTATATTTTGGAGATTAATCCCTTGGAGATAAATAGTTTCTCCCATTCTGTGGGTTGTCTTTTCATTTTGTTTATGGTTTCCTTTGCTGTGCGAAAGCTTTTAAGTTTAATTAGGTCCATTTGTTTGTTTTTGTTTTTATTTTCATTACTCTAGGAAGTGGATCCTAAAATATATTGCTGTGATTTATGTCAAAGAGTTTTCTGCCTATGTTTTCCTCTAAGAGTTTTATAATATCCAGTCTTACATTTAGGTCTTTAATTCATTTTGAGTTTATTTTTGTGTATGGTATTAGAAAATGTTCTAATTTCATTCTTTTACATGTAGCTGTCCAGTTTTCCCAGCACCATTTATTGAAGAGACTATCTTTCCTCCATTGTATATTCTTGCCTCCTTTGTTGTAGATTAATTGACCATAGGTGCGTGGGTTTATTTCTGGGCTTTCTATCTTGTTCCATTGATCTATCTTTATGTTTTTGTGCCAGAAGCATACTGTTTTGATTACTGTAGCTTCATAGTGTAGTTTGAAGTCAGGGAACTGATTCTGCCAGCTCCGTTTTTCTTTCTCAAGATTGCTTTTGCTATTTGGGGTCTTTTGTGTTTCCATACAAATTTAAAAGATTTTTGTTCTAGTTCTGTGAAAAATGCCGCTGGTGATTTGATAGGGGTTGCACTGAATCTGTAGATTACCTTAGGTAGTTTTGACAGGATTGATTTTTCCAATCCAAGAACATGGTATATCTTTCCATCTGTTTGTTTCATCTTTGATTTCTTTCATCAGCATCTTATAGTTTTCAGACAACACGTCTTTTGCTTCCTTAGGTAGGTTTATTCTTAGGTATTTTATTCTTTTTGATGTGATGGTAAATGGGATTGTTTCTTTAATTTCAGTTTCTGATCTTTCATTGTTAGTGTATAGAAATGCAAGAGATTTCTATGTATTAATTTTGAAGGATCATACACCATGATCAAGTGGGATTTATCCCAGGGATGCAGGATTTTTCAATATCTGCAAATCTATCAATGTGATACACCACATTAACAAATTGAAGAATAAAAACTATATGATCATCTCAATAGATACAGAAAAAGCTTTTGACAAAATTCAATACCCATTTATGATAAAAACTCTCCAGAAAGTGGGCACAGAGGGAGTCTACTTCAACATAATAAAGGCCGTATATGATAAACCCACAGCTAACATCATACTCAATGGTGAAGAGCTGAAAGCATTTCCTCTAAGATCAGGAACAAGACAAGGATGTCCACTCTCGCCACTTTTATTCAACATAATTTTGGAAGTCCTAGCCACGGCAATCAAAGAAGAGAAAGAAATAAAAGGAATCCAAATTGGAAAAGAAGAAGTAAAACTGTCACTGTTAGCAGATGACATGATACTATACATAGAAAATCCTAAAGATGCTACCAGAAAACTACTAAAGCTCATCAGTGAATTCGGTAAGGTTGCAGGATACAAAATTAATAAACAGAAAACAAATTTTTAATGTTGAAAAAAATCCCAAGATAAATAAAATAACATCTTGGGGAAGAAAAGTATTACACTAAATTACTAATGAGCTGATGATAAAATAAAGAAGGTCGAATTCCAGAGGCAAAATTATAGGACAGGACTGAAATGAAAATAGCTTTATTTCAGTGGAGAATCTGACTCAAATTCTTTTCTAGGGTGTTCCTTTTACACCATTCTTTCAGTCAAAGACTTCCCAATACCTCTCTCCAGCACCACTACCTTGTTGTGCTGTGGAAAGCTGTTATGACTCATGTACCTTTGATTAATATTCTATGTTAATCATACAAATAAGAGTTCACTGTGACAATGATTCTAACATAATGAATGTTCTCATTATTTGTCCTCCAAGGTGTAGGTTGGCTATATATAATTGTATTTCCTCAAATTTCAGTCCCTTCCTAACTTTTGTTGTCACTCTTCCAGTATCAGGACAATTACCAAATATCATTTCTGATTAAAGCTTCTCTGATTAGTTTGTGAGCACACCTGTAAAACAATGTCCATATTCCAAAACCAACTTCAACTCAACATGAATTTGGTATAATCCTCCAAACATTTTTGGAACACATACTTTTGTGGAACACTCGGGAGAGGATTACAAAGAGAAATAACTTCTGTCTTCCTAAAATTCATATTCTGTGTGAGGAAACTATCATATAAATAAATACTTAGGATGTTTTGTGATGAGCACTATACTGTCACCGAGGTTTACACACATTATGACGACACTGAGGAAGGGGAGATTACTTTGGCTTTTCAAGGTGGCTTTACAGAGGAAGTGATATTTGAGCTAGGTATCGAAGGCTGAGTTAGCCAGATGCAAAATCTGGTAAAGGCATGAAGGCAAGAAAGGCTAGATCTTGAGGACAAAGAGTTGATAAAATGATGTGATTAAATATGTGCTTTGGAAACACATCAGTGTTTAGGTCTGGCAGCAGTGTGGATCATGCCCATTCCTTCATTCTTTACAGTAACCCCAACCACTGTGTGCATGCAGATTTATCCAGGAGGGAGAAGATCATAGCCTCAAACATCAAAGGAGAGTGCCAGACAGGAAAGAAGAAATATGAGGAAAGAGGAAGTATGAGGTATCATGGGTGTGAAGTAAGATAATGAGAAAAATAGATGAAAGCTGAGGGAGAATAGAGTAGATGCAGACACTAAAGAAGTTGTAAAGGTGCTAAACCTGAATCTGTTTACCCGTTGTTGAGAGCAAGAGTCTGGTGTAAGCTTAACTTTGCTGGGTACTGGCCAGACTTCCAACTGTCAGCACCTATAACCCTTCACTTCAGGGCCTGCTCTGGTTGCTATAGCCCACTCTGCTTGCAGGCTAGAAATGGCAAAGAATGTCTGGGAGCATTCCTCAACCAAAGACCGGCAGGAATTGGTAGATAAATACTCTAGCTCCCTTCCTCCTTGGATGGGATAACTCTGAGATATGTGTTTTAGCTTCCCACCTAGATTAAGCTGTAGTTGACCAGAGGGGGCACCCTTGATAACACATCCTTTATTAGCTGACTTCCCTGCCCTATCTTACTTCCCCACTCCCCAGCTGGAATTTCTTAGGATCACCTCCCAAAGAAACAACTTGTACTTGAATCCTTGTCCCATAGGTTGATTAGAAAGAAAGTAGGTGTGAGGGAATAAATGAGAATGGAAAAGTAAAAGGTTAAAAAGTGAATATGAAAAATAAAAGAATAACAGGCAGAAAAGATGAAAAGGAAACTTGTTAAATCCTGGAAGAGATGAAACAAAAGAATCCAACCATAGATCCCTTAAAGCAGAGGTTTTAAACTTTGGCTGCACATTAAATCACCTGAGGGGATTAAAAGACAAACAATCAGTACCCAGGACCTAGGCAGAAATTCCTATTTAACTGGTATGGGTGGGGTTGGGAGGCATTTGGTGCTTTATAAAAATTCCCCATGTGATTCAAATGTGCAGTGGATTGGGCTTCCCTGGTGGCGCAGTGGTTGAGAGTCCGCCTGCCGATGCAGGGGACACGGGTTCGTGCCCCGGTCCGGGAAGATCCCACATGCCGCGGAGTGGCTGGGCCCGTGGGTCATGGCCGCTGAGCCTGCGCGTCCAGAGCCTGTGCTCCGCAACGGGAGAGGCCACAACAGTGAGAGGCCCGCGTACCACAAAAAAAAAAAAAATGTGCAGTGGATTGAGAACCACTGCCTTGAAGGGGCAAAGACACTGTTCAAGACAGTGACAGGGACTTAACAATTATAAATATATAGCACCTGTCTCCTGACTCTTCTGAACCTCCAACTCCTGCTTTGTGCTGCTCTGGTATTTGTATCATTGAGATCAGTGGAATAGGTAGAAATGTATACTTGCAAGAGTGAGTGGCTGAAAATGAATGAGAAAGGAGGGAGAAACAAAAGGAAAGCTAACTGAGTAACAAATAGAGATCTGCATTACTCTTTTTTTAAAAATTGTTAATTTATTTTAAATTTTTTTTTATTTTTTATACAATTTTTAAAGGTTACTATCCACTTAGAGTTATTACAAAATATTGGCTATATCCCCCTTGTTGTACAATACATCCTTGAGCCTACCTCACACCCAGTAGTTTGTACCTCCCACTCCCCTACCCCTATACTGCCCCTCCCCCACCACACACTGGTAACCACTAGTTCTCTACATCTGTGAGCCTGCTTCTTTTTTGTTATATTAACTAGTTTGTTGTATTTTTTTAGATTCTACATATAAGTGGTATCATACAGTATTTGTCTTTCTCTGCCTGACTTATTTCGTTTAGCATAATACACTCCAAGTCCACCCATGTTGTTGCAAATGACAAAATTTCATTCGTTTTTATGGCTGAGTAGTATTCCATATATCACATCTTCTTATCCATTCATCTGTTGATGGACACTTAGGTTGCTTTCATATCTTGGCGATTGTAAATAATGCTGCTATGAGCATTGGGGTGGTTGTATCTTTTCAAGTTACTGTTTTTGTTTCTTTCAGATATATACCCAGGAGTGGAATTGCTAGATCATGTGGTAGTTCTATTTCTAGTTTTTTAAGAAACCTCCATACCGTTTTCCACAGTGGCTGCACCAATTTACATTCCCACCAACAGTGTAAGAGGGTTCCCTTTTCTCCACATCCTTGTCAACATTTCTTATTTGTGTTCTTTTTGATCATGGCCATTCTGACAGGTGTGAGCTGATATCTCATTGTGGTTTTGATTTGCATTTCCCTGATGATTAGCAATATTGAGCATCTTTTCATGCGTCTGTTGGCCATCTGCATTTCCTCTTTGGAAAAATGTCTGTTCAGCTCTTCTGCCCATTTTTTAATCGAGTTGTTTGTTTTTTTGTTGTTGAGTTGTATGAGCTGTTTATATATGTTGGATAGTAATCCCTCATCAGTCATATCATTTGATCTGCATTACTCTTGAAGGCTTTGGGTTAGACTGGGTTTTTCTTTTAGATGTATAACTATGCTGAGGCTGGCCTCAGGGTGGTATAGTTTTTGAAAAAGACAGTTTTTATAAGCATTTGATCTACAGGATTTGCACGAGAAATGAACAGAACAAATGCGCCTAAGAGAGAACATATGGCTAGTTCTGGGAATTCCGATTACCTCACTGGGGCCAAATCCAATAGATCACATGACATGTATTCATGATCTCTATTGTCCTGATTTGGGGTGGAAATTAATTTCCTCTTTGACTTTGGACAAACTTTTAAGGAAAATAATGACACTGGTCAATATATGTTGAGGACTGGGTTGTCAGGGAGACTCAAGATGGAAATAGATTGAGGCTCAGCCCCAGGAATCATCATTGAGTGAGGCAAGTGTTCTTACTTTAATGAACGGGATAGAAATAAACATTTTAACAAATGCAAGTCCCCCAGATTTCATCTCCTCGAAGAGGAGGATGAAAATCATTGGCACATATAACATATTAGCACCCCCCCAAAAAAGAAATCCACAGCAAATTTAGAACTAGAAGAAAAATCAAGTTAACTTTCGTTCTTCAGTTATTCTTCACTTGTATCATTAGATTACCATTCTAAAGACAATCGGTGGTGAACAACACTGTATGGTGCAATGAAAAGAGATGGACTTAGAAGTCAAACACACCTGGATATGAATCTCAGGTTACTAGGTGTGTGTTCTGGTGCCTGCTTCATTAAGTTGTTGCCAGGATTAAATGAGATAAAAAATACAGTGCATGTGCCTAGGGCATAGCAATTGCTCAAATTAACCAGCAGTCACAGTAGTAGCAGTAGTAACAGTAGTACTAATATTATTTAATAACCTTTCTGAACCTCACTTTCTTCATTGGTAAAGTGAGAAAAATTTATTCTCAAAAACCCTTACCCACCTTGTAAGGGTTTTGAGAATAAATTTGCAAATGAAATAACATTTAAAATACCTAAGCCAGTGTCTGGCTGAAAGGAGGTATTCAGTTAATATAGTTGTTATTGTTATTGGTGTGTTATTGTTTGCCTAGGACCTCATGACCTTCCCTCACTGATTCCTGTCCCCACTCACTAGACATGTCCTCAGAATCATGTCAGCTATTCAGTCAGTGGACCATAGTTATCTCTCTACCCCATGGCACGTGACATGCAATTAGAAATGTTTATTATCCTCATAATACAGCACATAGGCACACTAGTTTGGTTTGGTCCTCACTGAAAGTTCTCTCTCCCTGATTCCTTTGGCACTCTTTCCCCCACTGGCACTCTTTAACTGTTACCAACTCCTTTAAGTCATTGATTAAATACAAGTATTTTTTTCTGAGGGAAGGAAGCAGCATCATTGCTTAAGACAAAGTCCTCCAGGCACTCGCATTAGGAGATCGTGTTATGGTGAAATCTCTATTCTAGACAGGCTGTTCAGTCTTTTGCTTGGACAATCGAAAGAGCAACCCAAGGAATGCGTGAAATGGGGGCGAACCAAAATCCTGTTCCCGAAAAATACAGGTTGAGCCAAGTGGTACCCGGCAGGTGGTAAAAAACAGAGACTGCTTCTTACTTTGGAGCTTCTGTATCAACCCCAAGTAATCTGCATTTTGTTGAAGGGGACGTTTAATCTCTGAAATAAAACAAAATCCAGCTTTGATTAAAAGCCTTTATTGTGAATTTATGAAGCATCTGAATTTACAAAGTACAGCTCCTGAGAAAGTAAATTGTACAGAGAAAGCTGGTTCATGATGACAAATCCAAGAAGAAAAAGTCATTTCCTATTTCACTCAGGTTGCTGAGGTTCCTGTCTTTTTCATTTATATTAAATTTCTTTTTGCCTTATGTTAATTGTTTCAAACTAGCAATTAATATAGAATAAACATGTCCTAACTTTTTAAAATTAACTATTAAATCCTATAGGACTAACACTTCCATTTTCCATTTCATGTCTTGTGTCACAATTAAACACAACTATGAAATGACATATACAGCATGATTCAATCAGCTCACTTTATTTATCTTTTTTTCTGAATAATAAACTAATACATGTTCCTTGTAGAAGAAATGTAGAAATTTCACAAAGGCCAAAGAAGAAAGAAAAATCACTTACAGCCCCAGTAGAGAAACAAACACTATTAACATGTTACTGAAGTTCACTCCTATACTTTTCTATGCATTTGTGTGTTTTATTTAATCAGAATCATAGTATACATATTGTTTTGTGATCACATTTTAAAGTCATTCAGTATCTTTCTGAATATGATTTTTAGTGGCTGCATAGTATTCCATCAAATGGTTAATTTAGATAGTTTCAAATGGTTGACCCTTTGGGTTGTTTCTAGATATTTTTGCTGTTTTAACACTTCAGGGAACATTCTTATACATACATTTGGGCACAACCATGATTATTTATTTCTCTAGGATAAATTCCTAAGAAGGGAGTTTCTATACAAATGGTATGTTTACTTTATTTTAAAATTTATTTATTTGTTTATTTATTTTTGGCTGCGTTGGGTCTTTGTTGCTGAGTGCGGGCTTTCTCTAGTTGCGGCGAGCGGGGCCTACTCTTTGTTGCAGTGCGCAGGCTTCTCATTGCAGTGGCTTCTCTTATTGCGGAGCATGGGCTCTAGGTACGCAGGCTTCAGTAGCTGTGGTGCGCAGGCTCAATAGTGTGGTGCACGGGCTTAGTTGCTCCGCGGCATGTGGGATCTTCCTGGACCAGGGCTCAAACCCATGTTCCCTGCACTGGCAGGCGGATTCTTAACCACTGTGCCACCAGGGAAGCCTGGTATGTTTATTTTAAAAGGGTTTTTTAAAAGGGCATTTTTTACTTTGTAGAACCAACCAGAAGTATAACTAAATGACAATTCTTGTAATTATTTTTCAAATGACTGACTTCCCAAGTAGTTCTAACAATTTGGCTTCTAATCTATATCTCCCTCACTTTCTTTTAAGTCTGAAGGAAATGTAAAAATCTTTTGTCAAGAGCACGTGTCTATCTTTTTACTTTGGGCAACATGGTAGCCATAACCATATGCCATGAAAGCAAAGTGTTCAGTAAAGTCCCAGATATTTGCACACCTAACACAGATGTTCCCTATAGCCAGTAACTTCTGCAAGGGCAGGCATCTCATATCTGCTTACCTCTGTGTCTGTAGACACAATATAGCATCTGGCACATAGTAGAAGCTTAAAAACTACTTCTTGAATAAATGAATGAATGATCATCTGGTAAGGCTTACCTCAGTTTGCATTCCCACCAATAATGAAAAGAGCCCTCATAACCTCAGTCAGCTAACTTTTAGGCAAAAATTGTACATATTCCATAAATGGTCAGTTATTTTAAATAATATATTTTAATAGCTTAAGCAGATAAAACTACCTAAAGGAGTCACTCAGTCTCACCAATGTTAAAAGCGTGTGATGTTAATTTACCTACTTCATATGTAAATGACCAATAGAAATATGATGCAAGCCACTTAAGTAATTTAAAATTTCTTAGTAGCCATAAGAAAAAAAATAAAAATAACTGAAATTAATTTTAATAATACATTTCATTTAATCCAATAAAATATTTTCACTTCAACATGTAGTAAATATAAAAAAGTATTACAGCTTTACATTCTCTTTTTCATAAGTCTTCAAAATCCAGTGTGTTTTACAGTTAGAGCACATCACAATTCAGACACTAAATTTTCATCAGAAATACTTGACCTGTGTTTAGATTTCATAACATTTACAGCTATTCCATACTCAAAGGTGTTGCAACTACTCACATCTAAATCGTTCCAAATATACTACAAAGTTTTCCAATAACTGAATCAAGTATCATTTTTAAAATTTTAATTCAAATAAAATAAAATTCAATTCTTCACGGCACTAGTCATACTTAAATGCTCAGTAGCCACATGTAGCTAGTGGCCGATGTATCAGACAGCATTGCAGAGGCCAGCTCTTTAAATGAGTATCTTTCGTATGGCCTATTAGCATTTAACAAGTTATTGCATAAGTTAGACCTTATTACCCCTGTTTTCATGAAGACATGGAGTCTCTGAGAAGTTATCACTTATATAAGATCACACAACTAGGAATTAGTTAAGACGCAAATCTAGGCTTTTGACTCCAGAGGCTGAATCCTTCTCCATGTCCCACTAGCTAAAAAACCCCAAAGAAACAGCAAAATGGAACATCTGTGTTAGGTGTGCAGATATCTGGGACTTTCCTAGACACTTTGCTTTCATGGCATATGGTTATGGCTACCATGTTGCCCAAATTAAAAACATAGACACATGGTTTCGACAAAAGATTCTTGCACTTCTTTCAGGTGTGAAAGACAGTGAGAGAGACATAATTAGGAAACCAAAATGTTGGAATTTGAAGACATTTCAATAGTTTATGGTAGTAGTTTATAACTTCTTTTAAGCAGCAGAACCCTTTTGTCCCTGAGATCTTAGATAGAACCCAAATATATAAAATCAATGAAAGTGAAGCTGCTCTATTAAATCATAGGTGAGGGAGTTCCCACTCCATGTCCCCCCTCTGCCACCCCCTCCCCTCACCATGGAAGCCTCTGAGGTAATACCCCAGAACCCCATGACCCCACCTTCTAAGTAAAGCTAAAACCCTGAACATTATATATAAAACAAATATAAGAAGACTTAGGGGACTTCCCTAGTGGTGCAGTGGTTAAGAATCCACCTGCCAATGCAGGGGAGACGGGTTCAAGCCCTGGTCCGGGAAGATCCCACATGCCGCGGAGCAACTAAGCCCGTGCGCCACAACTACTGAGCCTGTGCTCTAGAGCCCACGAGCCACAACTACTGAAGCCCGCGCATCTAGAGCGCATGATCCGCAACAAGAGAAACCAGTGCAACGAGAAGCCCACACACCGCAACGAAGAGTAGCCCCAGCTCGCCGCAACTAGAGAAAGTCCGTGCATAGCAATGAAGACCCAACGCAGCCAAAAATAAACAAATAAATAAATTTATTTTTTAAAAAAAGACTCAGAAATGTAAACAGAAGAAGGTAGACAAGCTAGAGACCTTAGGGCCTAAAGAAAAACATGGTGGTGAGTTCTTGGTTTTTTGCCTTTTTGTTTTTGCCTCAAATATCCCAGTCCATGTACTGCAGAAGCTTGCAAACTGGAAATGCCAATGGGCACAGACCAAAAAAAGCCCCCCAAAAGCCCGCTCTCTCTAGCCAAAGGACCATGAAAGAGACAGCCTAGAAAGACAGAAAAGTTTTCGACAATGCATTCTTCAACAGGTAAACAGCATACAAAAACTGCTGCTGCCACTGCCATCTTCATCAGCAAAAGAAATGATGGGAAACCCATACTTCCACGCTCTCCAGGCTGTCACAGGGCACTGAAAGTGCCCCAGAAGGGTGTTGTCAGAAAAGACCAAGTAAGGAACCGGGCTAAAGATGGCTCACCCAGCTCCTGGTGTCAGTGGAGACCACATGAGGAGCCTTGACTTCCATTGCCACCTGGCAGGAAGGAGGCACCTCCCTCCTTCCCACCGGAGTGGGGTCAGAGGGCGTCTAGCAGAGAGTCAAGACTTTCACCACCACCCTGTGGTAATAAGGCCTCGCACCCATGTTGTCAGTGGAAGCTTTGTGGAGAGCAATAAAGAGGCTCCCCTATTCCTCTCAGCCAGGGTAGTTGGCAGAGGCCCAGTAGGGAAGGAGCCTGAACTCCCACCTCAGCCCTGCAGTAATGAGGAGCCCTCCCTGCCCAGGTGTCAATGGAGGCCAATGGAGAACCTGGATTTCTACCCCCACCTAGTAGTAACAAGGCAGCACACACACCCCTCCTCCCTGCTGGAGTGACGTCAAAAGACGTCAGCTAAAATAGAAGCTTTAAATAAGATCCAGTATCTCATAACATAAGACCTAATATGTCCAAGTTTCAATCAAAAATCACTCATCACACCAAGAACCGGAAAATCTCAACTCGAATGAGAAAAGACAGTGAACAGACACCATCACTGGGATGACACAGATGTTAGAATTATCTGACAAGTATTTTAAAGCAGCCGTCATAAAAATGCTTCCATGGGCAATGATGAACACACTTGAACGAAAAATTAGAAAGTTTCAGCAAAGTAATAGAAGATATAAAGAGGAATCAAATGGAAATTTTACAAGTGAAAATATACAATAACTGAAATTTAAAATTAAATGAATGAGCTCAACAGCAGAATATAGAGGATGGACAAGAGAAGTGGTGAACTGAAAGATAGAACAATAAAAATTACCCAATCTGAACAACAGAGAGAAAGTAGACTGAAAAAAATAAATGAACAGAACCTCAGAGACCTGTGGGACTATAACAAATAATCTAACATCTGTGTCATCAGAGTCCCAAAATGAGAGGAGAAAGAGGGTCAGGCTTTAAAAGTATTTGAAGAAATAATGGCTAAAACTTTTCCAAATTTGGCAAGAGAGACAAACAGATTCAAGAAGCTGAGCAAACCCCAAATGGGATAAACCTAAGGAATTTCACACAAAGATATATCATAGTCAAACTCCTGAAAAGACAAAGGAAAAATCTTGAAAGCAGTGAGAGAGAAATGACACGTTACCTATAGTGGACAACAATTCGAATGGCAGCAGATTTCTCATAAGAAACTAGGGAGGCTGGAAGGGAGTGGCACAAAATTTCTCAAGTGCTAGAGAAAAAAAAAGAAACTGCCAGAATTCTACATCCAGTGAAAATAACCTTCAAGAGTAAAAAAGGTGGGCTTCCCTGGTGGCGCAGTGGTTAAGAATCCGCCTGCCAATACAAGGGACATGGGTTTGAGCCCTGGTCTGGGAAGATCCCACATGCCGCAGAGCACCTAAGCCCATGCACCACAGCTACTGAGCCCTGTGCTCTAGAGCCCGCGAGCCACAACTGCTGAACCCGTGTGCCACAACTACTGAAGCCCGCACACCTGGGCCCCATGCTCCGCAACAAGAGAAACCACCGCAATGAGAAGCCCACGCACCGCAACCAAGAGCGGCCCCCGCTCACCACAACCAGAGAAGAGCCTGCACGCAACAACAAAGACCCAACGCAACCAAAAAAAAAAAAGAATAAAAAAGGTAATAAAGACATTCGCAGGTGAAGGAAAAATAAGGGAATCTGTCACTAGCAGACCTATGCTAAAATAATAGCTAAAGGACATTCTATAAACAGAAAGGAAATGATAAAAGAAGGAAATCTTGGAACATCAGAGAGGAAGGAAGAATAATGGAAAGAATAAAAATATGGATAAATACAATACACCTTCCTTTTCTTCTTGAGTTTTCTAAATTACGTTTTACAGTTGAAGCAAAAATTATAATACTGCCTGGAGTTCTCAGTGAATGTATAGGAAATATTTAACACGATTTTATTATCAATGGGAGAGGATAAAGGAACATAAAGAGAAGTGAGATTTCTACACTTCACTCAGACTGGTAAAACGCTGAAACTAGTAGAGGGTGATAAGTTATATACACGTAATATAGTAATTAGAGCAACCATTTAAAAAGTTATTCAGAGAGATACACTCAGAAACAATAAATCAAATAAATACAAATTAATCACAAAAAATTCCATTCAAAATGGAATTCTAATCATTGTTCAGGTAACTCATAGGAAGACAGGGGAAAAAAAAACACAGAGAGCACAAACAGAAAACAACAAAAAAAGTGACAACAACAACTTCTTTCAAGAATGTAGAGTAACTGGATCTCTCTTACATTGCTGGTGGGAATGTAAAATGGTACAGCCACCCTGCAAAATAGTTTCACAGTTTCTTAAAAAGCTAAACATACACTTAACTTATGACCCAACAATCTTACTCCTGGGCATCTATCATAGAGAAATGAAAACTTATTACCACACAAAAACCTGTACGTGATTTTTCATAGCAGCTTTATTTGTAATAGTCCAAAACTGGAATCAACCAAGGTGTTCTATGATAAGTGAATGATCAAGCAAACCGTGCTACATCCATACAATGGAATCCCACTCAGCAATAAAGAGGAACAAACTATTGATACACACAACAATTTGGATGAATCTCAAGGACACCATGCTGAGTGAAAAAAGCAATCTCAAAAGGCCACAAGACTGTATGATTCCATTTATGTAACATTCTCAATATGACAAAAGTATAGAGACAGAGCAAATTAGTGATTGCCAAAAGTTAGGGCTGGTGTGGGTAGAGCTATAAAGGAATAGCATGAGAGAAATCTTTGTGGTGATGGAACAGTTCTGTATCTTAATTGTAGTTCTTTCAATCAATCATTATTTCAAGATAAAACGTTTTTTTAAATGGTCAGACTGAACCATATCAAATGTCAGTAAGAAGGTTAGAGTATAAACTGATACAATCACTTTGGAAAACACTTTGGCCATACCTACTGAATCTAAATGTGTGTGTGTGTGTGTGTGTGTGTGTGTGTGTGTGTGTGTGTGTGTGTGTAGCCAAAAGGTACACACATACACCCCTTTTGATTTGACAGCTCCACTCCTTGGTATATACTCAAGTGAAATGAGAGTATGTGTCGACCAAAAGACCTGTAAAGGAACACTCATAGTACTTTTATTCATAATATTCAAAACCTAGAAACAACTCAAATATCCATGACCATTAAAATGGATGAGTAAATTGAGGTGTATTCATACAATGGAAATGACACAGCCATGAAAAGAACTGACTGCTGCTACACACAACCACACAGAGGAATCTTAGAGACATTTTGTTGAGCAAAAGAAGCTGGACACAAAAGAACACATACATATTGTATAATTCTGTTTGCACAAAATGCAAGAACTGACAAAACTAACCGGTAGAGGTGATAGAGGTCAGAATACTGATCATCTCAGGAGAGTAGTATAGGTATTGACTGGGAAAGGGCAGGAAGGTGCCTTCTGGGGCTATGGATATGATCTATATCTTACTCTGGGTGGTGTCTATGTGGGTGTATACCTATGTGAAAATTCATCAAGCTCTACATGTAAGATTAGAGCACTTTACCATATGTAAGGAAAACCTCAATAAAAAGTAAAAAACAAAACCAAAAAATGACAAACTGAACCTCTGGTATTGGGGGACTGCTCTGCAATGTCTGGGCTATCGAGTCATTTTGAATGCAGCACTGAAGTGAGGAGTGGTGTGTGATGGACACTGGTACACCTTCCTGCCCTTGGTGGCAGCATTTAAGCTCCAAATCTGGTGTCCCTAACTCCTCAGTCCAAGCTGGGGTTATGTTATACTATATATTTACTTACCTCAGTTAAAGAAGTTATCACACCTTGGGTGAATATCTATTTACAAATATTTGCAGAGAGAAATGTGGCACAGTGCTTAGGCATGTGGGCTGTGGAGTCAGATTACATTGCCTGGGTTTGAATCCCTATTCTGTCACTTAATAACCCTACTTTGGGCAAGACCTTCAGCTCTGTGGCTCTTCAGTTTCCACTTCACAGGGTTATGATAGCCAGTAGACTCTAAATTAAATTGAGGTAAAATATGCAAGATAATATGCCAGTGTCTCACACTTGAGGGCAGGAAGCAAATCTGATTCATTCCTGTGTCCTAAGTACTTAATACAGTACTTGCCACACAGCAAATGAAAGTATAGCCTAATGATTCAAAGAAAGAACTCTGGAGCCACAGAGACTCAGGTGTTCAAAACCCAGCTCTCCTGCTTACCAGCTGTGTGGCTTTGGGCATACAACTTAATCTCTCTGATGTCAATCCCATTATTTATACAAAGAGAGAATTAAGTGACAATTCATAGAAAATGCTTAGCACAGTGTCTGATGCATAGTAGAAACTCAAAAGTATTAGCCTAAAAATAAATATCTGTTTAATTGAATTGAGCTGTAAAGGAGTTATAGCTGAATCTACAAAATGAACAATTGTACTTCTCTGAGTAATCGGAGCCTAAAGTCTACATGGAGTTTAGGATAAAATATTTGCCCCCAGAGTATCCATCATAGTTGAAGTGTATAATGTACTATTGGGGGGAAGGTAAACTTCTTTTACTTCAGACTCAGCCTCTGAGGGGAGAGATGTGAGCTGCTTTCACTGGTGAGCCAGAGGGAGGGGAAGAAAAAGCTGTCCTTTGCATCCGCGTCTTCTGGATAAGGGCTAACTGCTCTGTGGAGGCTGATGGGTGGCCCTGGGCCTACTGAGGGATATTGATTTGCTCTTTCCAGGAAGAAATGCACATTACTCTTTTTTTTTTTTCGTGGTACGCGGGCCTCTCACTGTTGTGGCCTCTCCCGTTGCGGAGCACGGGCTCCGGACGCGCAGGCTCAGCGGCCATGGCTCACGGGCCCAGCCGCTCCGCGGCATGTGGGATCTTCCCGGACCGGGGCACGAACCCCGTGTCCCCTGCATCGGCAGGCGGACTCTCAACCACTGCGCCACCAGGGAAGCCCCATTACTCATTTTTTAATAGGCTGTCTTGTTCTGTAAGGCAACTCCTGTGACTTTGAAATAACTCGTTTGTGTGGTTTAGCTCTTGGCTGATTTGGAGGGGAGGTGTGCTGTTTTGATTAAGTGGTTACACAGGAGAGCTCTGTTCTCGGTCCCATGGTTAATGGAGAAAATGTCCTTAGTCCTGCTCCCCGACTGCTCCTCCCTAGACTCTCGTAGTGCACAGTCTCCCCAGAGCTCATTATGACCGATAACTTGTCCTGTGGTGCTGTCCTCTCCCATACGATCAAATGTGTCATTCTACACATTGGTTTGAAAAGTTCCTGGTCCAGCATCATTTCTCCTGGCACTGTTTTATTTGTCCCTCACAACAACCCGGTGAGGTGACATACAGACCTAGTTCACTGCCGAGAAAATTAAGGCACGGGGTAGAAAATGGAGGACAAAAAGAATAGGAGTCGGCCAGCCTGAAGAAGGAGGAGCTGCAGAGGCATTTAGGACCGAATTAATCATTTAATTAATTAGTTAAGTAATACTATGCAGCAGATGGTGCTTTTTCTACTAAGAAAAAGACGGAAAAATAGACATCTTGAAACACTGCGAATGGAAATCAGATACTTAGGAACACTTTCCCAAAATATACTGACACAACTTTATGGAGTAGAGATTCCAAAAAGTTGTGCTAAATATAATTTCCTTCTATATTCATGAGTTTATTCATGAAATATTTCTATAAATATCCATTGCATGTGTCTTAACTGCAAGACACACTGGGGAAATGGAAAACTGAAGAAAAAAACATGTGACCTGAAGAAGTTTACCATAGAGTAGAGGAGACTGTTTGTTTGTTTTGGCCACACTGTGTGGCTTGTGGGATCTTAGTTCCCTGACCTGGGATCGAACCTGGGCCCACGGCGGTGAAAGTGCCGAGTCCTAACCACTGGACCCCCAGGGAGTTCCCAGAGTAGAGGAGAGTTTAAGGTACACAACTAAAACAACATGGAAAGTGACTTTAGGTTTTCAGAGGAGGAGGAGGACCATGGGAGCAGGAAGCAAGGGCATCTCTGAGCCTAGAGGAGTTCCGATTTGCACAAATGGGGAGCGTGTGAGACCCCACCAGAGAAAGGGGCTGGCATAAATAAACACATCAGAAGCCAGAAACACAGAACTTTTCTCCAGGTGTCGGAATGACAACAGCTGAGCCTATTACTACTGAGGCCTATGTTACAGTGCTTGAGGGAAGAACATCAATTCTCTCATAATGTAGGTTCTCTGCTTGGGTTACACATTGTGCAAATTCAAAGCGGTGTTTGTATGCTTTCTGGAAGCACTGGTGCGATTTTCTGTAGCAGAGATGCGGCAGAGGAACCTTTCGTAATCATAGCTGGGTGCTATTAATGATAGTATAAATTAGTCCCAATGAAGACTCTCAGATTAGGCCTGATTGGGCTTTGCAACTTCTGACCCCAGAAATAATTTGGTCTAGAAGGCCGCTTCGAAAACCACCTGGGGTTTCCAGCCACCAGGTTTTGTACCATCCAAGATTTGTGTAGCCTTGTTTGTTTGGTGCTCCTGAACGTGGATATCTGTACAGTTCTGGGCTGAGAGCTCTCACCTACCCGGGATTTGTCCCAGGCAGCTGTTCTCCTGGCTGTCTTCACTAGATGACGTTTTTTATTGTTGACCCTGCTCAATGGATAAACCTGGAGATGACGTGTAAACTCCCTTCCCAGCAGGCCTTAGGACAGGGGATTAGGACGCCACCTGGTTTGTGCCCTCATGGAATTACTGATCGTAGTGGCCTGGAATGGCCTCTTCAGTTATTTTTAAGCCAAGTAGTTGAGAATTAGTCATCACCTAGAATTTAATATGTGTGTTTCTTGGCCTCCTAGCAGAAAGCTTTGCCCAGTACATATTTACCCTTGGGTGCAACATATAATAAAACTGTACTGTTTTGTAATAGTTGCTCATGTCATAGTCCAGGGTGATGGATCACCCTGAGCCTTTAACTGCTCACTTTGGTCTCCAAAAGGGAAGTGATTCAAGATCCTTTCCCACTAGTAGGCTTGGCTCAAGATCGGCCCTTATCTAGATACCCTCCCTCTCAAACCAAGAGCCATCAGGGTTTTCTCTGTGTATCAGCAGGAGGGATATAAGAGGCTTTCTAGCTTGGGGGGAATGCCCACAGGATCAATGCTTGTTGGTTTCCAGGACCTATATTGCTTCCTGGATGGGTACTTTGGCCCCTGACCACTACTTTCGCTGCCACTTGGTTCCTGTGGATTCTCTGGCTCTTTACTACATGGCCACCCTTTACCCTCTGCCTTTCTTTCACCTTTCTGGCAGCTGAGTCTCCCCATCTGTCTGCTCTGCTCCACCCTCCCTGGAGCTCCTGCAGTCTTTCTACAAAGGGACAGTTCACCTGGCGCCTGGCCCCTACTTCTGGCTTCACTGTGGGCCTGAATGAATCTCAGCACCTTACAGCAGAGCCACGTGGTCTGTCTTCCGACCCTTTCTTCTCCTTGCACTTGGCTCTGATCCTTGCCTTAGCCCTCTGGATGTGGCTACGTGTCCTGTCTTAGCAAACACTTACTGCCTGTGTTGGTACTACTGACACCATATCCACATGTAAAAGCCGTATAACTCAGCAGTCCCACTCCTAGGTATATATCCAAAAGAACTGAAAGCAGGGACTCAAACAGATCTCTGTACACAAATGTTCGTAGCAGCACTATTCATAATAGCCAAAAGGTAGGAACAACCCAAGTGTCTATCGACAGATAAATGAATAAACGAAATGTGGTCTGTCCATACAATGGAACATTATTCAGCCATAAAAAGGAATGAAGTTCTGACACATACTATAGCATGGATGAACCTTGAAAACATTATGCTAAGTGAAAGAAGTCAGGCACAAAAGGATGAATATTATATGATTCCACTTATATGAAATATCTAGAATAGGCAAATTCATAGATAGAAAGCAGAACAGAGGTTACCAGGGGCTGAGGGGAGGAAGAAATGAGGAGCACTTGTTTAATGGGTACAGAGTTTATATTGAGGATGATGAAAAATTTGGGGGTATAGATAATGGTGATGGGTACAGAGCATTGTGAATATAATTAATGCCACTGAATTGTACACTTACAAATGGTTAACATGACAAATATTATGTTATATATATGTAACCACAATTTTTAAAACTGTTTTTTTAAAAAAGCAGTCCCCATCCCAGCATGAGTTATCCCAAATGGGCTTTTTCTCCTTTTGGTGCCCTGCACCCATTTTGCCTCTCAGTACATCCGTGGACAATAGCTGGCACATAGAAATGCTCAGATGTTAAAAAACAGATGAGCTTACATAAGGATAGACTTGACTATACACTAAAGGCCTTGCCATTTCCAGCAGAGTTCGTTCAGCTGGATTGCCACGGCCTTGCAGACTTACAAAGACAAATATACTCATAAGGGCCTGCGTTTCTTAAGACAGCGGAGAGAAGCAGCAGAGTACATTGAAAAAGGGATAAGGCACCTTGCATATGCCAAAAAGTGGGAGCACAGAGCTCATTTCTCCACCCCCATTCCTCAAGCTTCTTTCTTGGTTCAGCACAATCGTAGGAGAAACTTCATCCGTAAACAGCCATTCTGTCCCTGGCACTGGTACTTCCCCAAGAAGGCAGTGTCTCTGGAATTTGTCCAAGAGCAAAATGGATTTTTAGGGATCAAAGACTTAATTCACATGAAAAGCAAGGTTTACAGCTGGGAAGAATTACTGTTTAGTGCTTTTTTTAACCTCTCCTTTCTGTAATTCATTTCTGGTGTGTTAGAAAAGCCGCGGGGGGCGGGGGGCGGGGAATTAATGCGCTTTTTAAAAAATTAAGATGGGCTCCAATGAAATTTTCATTATACTCCCCGAACCTCAAATTTAGAAAGACACCATGAGTACTTATGAAAATGTCCCTCAGTGGTCTAAATAATTTCTTTAAGGTGTACTCTATAATTTTTATTGTATCTCCAAGTTTAAAGTTCACTTCCTAAAATACGTAAATAGCAGTGTCAGGCAAAGGTTCACCACTCCATTTTGTACACAAAAAATAGAAGCCCAAAAGGGAACAGTAGCAGCCTACTTTGGTTGGTTTGTGGGAGAGACAGGACTAGAGCCAAAACCTCCTCAAGCTTAAAATCCAGGCCTCTTTTCCAAAATAACATGCTGAACAGATGCAATGCAGGGATTAAGATCAGGTTTATTGGCCAAGGTCAAAATGACATCAGCAGCATGAGAAAATCGAAGTAGCGAGGCACTTAGTACTCAAATTGTCAGCACTGAGAGGAGCTGTTTCTGGGCTTAACCTTCCAGGCTGTGCAAGTCCCAGCCAGCGTGGGCCCACCTGTCAGCCCTGCTGCGATGTCACCTCAACCAAAGGTCTTTCAGGGGGACATGCATAAGACAGAACTGGGCGAGCCTGAGACCAAGGGAGCTGACCTCTTGGGTGGCCTCTAGTTCAAATCACAGTGTTCCAAATAATAGGGAAGCCTTGGGTCTGGAAGGAAAACACAGAAGGGGTGCAATTCAGTGAATGGGATACCATGGCAAGAATCTCTGGCCAGATTCTCCATCTGAGTGCCGGAAAGTGGGGCATCCTTGGGTCTTGGCCAGCGGCTCAGGATAGTCAACTCCAGCACCTTGGAGAGAGGGAAATGCAAGAGCTGGTAGGGCTACCAATACCTGATCACACAAGGGCCTGACTCGGGGCCAAAGGGTGTGCAATCAGGAGAAAAGACAGCAGTTCATGTACACAAACTAGACATACAGGGTGAGAGTTAAGGGACCACTTGGAAATGCTTCTGGCTATAAGTGACAGAAAAACAGCTAACAGTGGCTTATACCTTAAGAGCATCTGTTGTTTAAAATAAAAAATTTTATTTTAAGTCCAGAGATAAGCAGTCCCAGGATTCGTTCAGCAGCTCAGCAAGGACATAGAGATTTCAGGGTTTTTCCATCCTTCCCCTCTACCATTCCTCGGAATATTGGCTTTCTTGCCTTTGGACTTGATATCTAATGGTCACCACAGCTATAAGCATCATATCCTCACATAACTGTCCCCAAAGGCAGAAAGCAGGGGAAAATATTTCTCCAAAGAGTTCTCCTTGTGTCTCCTTGGCCAGAGCTGTGTCACATGACTACCCACGAGAACACGTGGTATTTGAGTTTGCACTTCTACAGTGTGAGGTAGGCAAAGGAAAAAGAGGAATGGTTATAGGATAACCAGCCAACAGCATCTGCCACAGCATGGCAAGGAGGCTGCAGCTTGATGGAATATGCCAGGGCCCGTGGTCTCCCCACTCAGCAGCATCCCAGACACCAGGCATGGGCAGCCACACCAAGTCCAGATCCCCATTTCCAGTAAGGATGGGGCTTCTAACACTTGTTCAGATGGCTCAGGGCCTGTATGGGACTAAACCTTTGGCTGAAGGTCTTTAGCATAGACAGATGTTTTTGGAACAATCCTCTTAACCTAAAACTATGTGCATGAAATACTCCCTTCGTGTAAGAAATAATGGCGAAGTCCATCATCACGCCCTTCTGGGAGCTTAGCTGCCGCCACCAGTTCACTGTTCGTCTTTGCATCGATGTCAGGAACTCCTGCCCTGGCTCCACTCAGGTGAAGGGAGGCTTTACTATGCAGGGGCTGCCAAGCCCTACCCAGTGACAAAGTTTTGTAAAACTGTCTCCTAAGATACTGGTCTCCTCAGGCATCCCTCAGATTAGTTCCTGTGATAGGCTTTCTAGGTGTCTTGGCAACTAATGTCCTGATAAAGCAGATAGACCCTCTCCTGACAGATGCAATTCCAAATCACAGCAACTGTTAACCAGAGGCAATGACAGCTACCCAGTGACAGCTGACACTTAGGTAGCATTTACTATGAGCCAGGAACAGCATTCTCTATGTCCTTTATATGCCCAAACATATTTAATCCTCATAACAACCCTGTGAGTAGATACTGTTATCATGATACCCATTTTATACACGAGGGAATGGGACACAGAGAGGTTAAGGAACTTGCTTAAGGTCACACAGCTAATAAATGGCAGAGCCAGGATTTGAAGCAGGGCAGCCTGGTCCCAGAATCCATGCTCTTAACTACCAGACTGCCTTTTACCCACGTAAATTTTGCAGTCCTTTGAACCAAACATTGAAAAATGCAGCTCACGGAGGCAGTAGGAAGCACATGGATGAAGAAGGAATGCCAGGCACTGTCATTCATTCAGTCATTGGACCCCAGGGTCTGGTGCCTTTCCCCAGTGCTGTGGTGGTAGGTTGTGGTGGCACCCATCGGGCAGTGAGGACTACTCCATCTGGACAGTGACACGCTGTGTTCATAAGAATCCTAAATAGACAGTATCTAATCCAAATATTTGTGAAAAGAGCAGTCCCTGTGGCTGGGCTGCTCTTGGCCAGGCAAGATCAGACATGGCATATGTTAGGGTGGAGTTGCCACTTGGGTTATACTTAACATTCCCACATAATGGAGTCTTTGTGAACTTTTGACAATACATAACCAAAGCATCTTGTTTCTCACACAGTTACTTCAGAGAGATTTTATGGCTGCCTGCTGAATGCTGACATGAAATAGCTTTTGTCTCAACTGCCGGAGTCATGAGGTAACAGTATTTGAAACACAAAGCTTGCTCCTATCTGTTTTAATTACTTTGTGCCTTTCTTGTCCATGAAGTACTAAATACAGAATTCATTTTAAGGAGGCTTTTTATACATATAGATTTCCTTCCGGGCTCCTTTTAAAGCCTACTCATGACTTCATAAAATATATAAAATTTGGGTTAAAATATGAGGACTGTTTATTGGCAACACCTTTAGGTAGCTCAGCCTCTGGCGAGGGGAATGCCAAAATTCTAAAAGCTCAGAAATAGTATTTCACCTAAGTCCGGTGTTTGGGATTTGCCTCTGGATGATGTGTGAATCACAGGGCAGGTATACAGTATTTTCAGCCAAAGGGTGACTCCCTAATGACATAATCCAATTCTGGGGCTGCCATTACCTCACCTTAAGCTGATTCACTTTAATGACACACAGTGGGTGACATTAATGATATAATGCAATAAATAATAACCAGTGAATACCCTAAGTCAACCTCTTTGATAATTTTAAATTTGATTATGAAAAAAATGAGCAACATAGGATAAAGACTGTTTGGCAGTGCTAAGATGGAAATCGAAATTTAACATTTAGGATACAGTCCAATAGCCACCATCTTAAAATTTCCTTCTGCCCCCAGTTAGGGATAAGGAATGGCCTCCTCTGAGAGGGTAGGGTACATGGAATGGTACCAGGTAAGGAAGAACCTTCTAAGGCTCAGGTACAGAGCTAACTCTCAAGATTGGCCCTCTGCAAAAGTATGAGGTCAGGAAATTTTGCCTACCTGCAATCCCCCAAATCCCTTTCTTGGCCTGGTCCCCTCCTCCTCACCCTCCTTCCTCTCTCCCTTGCTTTCTCTCTAGTGGAGGAAGGGGTGGTCAGGGAAGGCCTCAAGGTCACTGTCTCTTATCTAAACTCCCGGCTCTGATGTTTCAGTTAACCAGGTTGATTAGATCCATTCAGATCTAACCCAGACTCTTAGGAAGTGAATTTGTAGCAGCATTTCAGATTAATAGCTTACAATGGAAATGTAGTTTCCAAGCAGACCAATGGATAAGACATTCCCTCACTTGCAAGACAACCTGCTTACAAGGCAGAAGAAAGCTGCAATAGTCAGGCTCAGCTAAGTTAGCCTGTGGTAACAAACAACTACAAAACTTCAGTGGCTGACAACAAGCAAAGGGTATGCCTACTCACACTACATGTCGAGCACAGCTCTGCTGCACGTCATATTCATTCAGGCTGTCGAGGCAAAAGGAAAAGAGGGATCACGAACCACAAGGGAGGGGTACTGAAGGGAGAGAAAAAAGGGAGTATTTGGGGGAACAGTAATACAATCTACCACAAGTACATGGAATTATTTTTCAGAAAAGCCCTAGACTTAGAGTTAAAAAGCAGGATTCCCTTTCCAGCTTTGCTGCCTAACCAACTCTTGACCTTGGCCAAGTCACTTCACCTCTATGAGCTTCACTTTTACAATCAGGAAAATAAGGGACTGAATTCCATGACTCTAAAAGTGCCTTCCAGCTTAGAGACCAGAGGTTCCTGATGGCTATAATAGGGACCCTCTCACCAGCCAGGGCCTGGAGCGCATCGCCAAAATTTTTCTCTAAAGACTATAGGGACTTCCCTGGTGGTGCAGTGGTTAAGAACCCGCCTGCCAATGCAGCGGATACGGGTGCGAGCCCTGGCCTGGGAAGATCCCATATGCCGCAGAGCAACTTAGCCCGTGCACCACAACTACTGAGTCTGCACTCTAGAGCCTGCAAGCCACAACTACTGAAGCCCGTGTGCCACAACTGCTGAAGCCTGTGCGCCTAGAGCCCATGCTCCACAACGAGAGAAGCCACCGCAATGAGAAGCCCGAGCACTGCAACTAAGAGTAGCCCCCGCTCGCCACAACTAGAGAAAGCCTGCGTGCAGCAACAAAGACCCAAAGCAGCCAAAAATAAATAAATAAAATAAATTTATAAAAATCAATCAATAAATAAAGACTCTAAAACTCTTCGGACTCTATCAGAAGGCACCTTATTTGGCTATAAAAAGCCTGATATCTCAACTGGGTTTCCATATCTGGACCCCAGAACACAGAAGATGATGCAAGTGACTCTGTTCTCATTTCTCCCAAGGAGAGTTGATAAGTATCATTCTAGATGCACAGGAAAGATAATTCATTACATAGAATGAATGCCCATAGCACACGTGGGTCTAATTCTCTCTTGAAACTCTCTTATAATTGTCACCTGGGTCCGTTATTTGGCTTTGAAGGAGCTCAGGTCTCCCCAAACCTTGTGACAGATTCAGTGCTGTCCCCAAATGTCTGCAAATTCCTTGGAGCTCATGATTTCCTGACCACTTCTTGGTAAGATTTCCAGCCCTTCCTGAGTCTCACTCACACATTTCTTCCTATTCTGTTTTCTCCTCTCGGTCCAAGAGGGAAATACAACCCCTTATCCTTCATTCAGTTGAGGGAAATCAGCTATGCAAAAGCAAAAGAACTCTATGTCGGGCTTCCCTGGTGGCGCAGTGGTTGAGAGTCCGCCTGCCGATGCAGGGGACACGGGTTCGTGCCCCGATCTGGGAGGATCCCACGTGCCGCGGAGCGGCTGGGCCCGTGAGCCATGGCTGCTGGGCCTGCGCATCCGGAGCCTATGCTCTGCAGCGGGAGAGGCCACAACGGTGAGAGGCCCGCGTACCGCAAAAAAAAAAAAAAGTACTCTATGTCATGTGTCCCAAAAGTTAAAAACCCAAGTAGCAAAATAGATCCTTAATGTTTTGTTCCCTCAACATTTTTAAAAAATATTTATTTATTTATGTATGTATGTGACTGCGTTGGGTCTTAGTTATGGCGTGTGGGCTCTTCATTGTGACACGCGAGATTCTCTCTTCTCTCTACTTGTGGCATGTGGGCTCTCTAGTTGCGGCACACAGCCTCTCTAGTTGTGGTGCGCAGGCTCCAGAGTGTGTGGGCTTAGTTGTCCCGCGACATGTGGGACCTTAGTTCCCCGACCAGGGATCGAACCAGCGTCCCCTGCATTGGAAGGTGGATTCTTAACCACTGGACCACCAGGGAAGTCCTGTTCCCTCAACATTTAATGGCTCTGTTCTTCTGAGTGAATACTGTCATTCTTTCTATTTCAGTAGTCACCTGAATATTTTTCCAGGTGAACAATCATTCTATTTGCTGTGACTCTCTTTGTTTTCAAAATGTACACTTGAATTGCTTTTCAAAGTCATATATATTTGTTTATGAATACTAGAGTCTCCATTCCCTGTGGATCCCAACACAGTTTCTGGAAAGTGTTGGGAGGGGTGGGGTAGGCATCTTGAATTGTACTCATGAATAAGAGAAATGGTAAAACTGTTAAGAAGTGAGGCACCACTATGGAGAACAGTATGGAGTTTCCTTAAAAAACTAAAAATAGAACTACCATATGACCCAGCAATCCCACTACTGGGCATATGCCCAGAGAAAACCATAATTCAAAAAGACACATGCACCCCAATGTTCATTGCAGCACTGTTTACAATAGCCAGGTCATGGAAGCAACCTAAGTGTCCATCAACAGAGGAATGGATAAAGAAGATGTGGTACATAAATACAATGGAATATTAGCCATAAAAAGGAACAAAATTGGGTCATTTGTAGAGAAGTGGATGGACCTAGAGAACGTCACACACAGTGAAGTAAGTCAGAAAGAGAAAAACAAATACTGTATATTAACGCATATATGCGGAATCTAGAAAAATGGTATAGATGATCTTATTTGCAAAAGACAAATAGAGACACAGACGTAGAGAACAAACTTATAGATACCAAGGCAGGAAAGGTGGGGAGTGGGATGAATTGGGAGACGGGGATTGACATATATACACTATTGATTCTATGTATAAAATAGATAACTAATGAGAACCTACTGTATGGCTCAGGTAGCTCTACTCAGTGCTCTGTGTGACCTAAATGGGAAGGAAATCCAAAAACGAGGGAATATATGTATACATATAGCTCATTCACTTTGCTGTACCGTAGAAACTAACACAACATTGTGAAGCAACTATACTCCAGTAAAGATTAATTATAAAAAAAAAAGAACTGAGGCAAGTTGATCTTTGGCTCTGGCTTGGAGCTGCTCTCCTTTCTTCTCACATGCATATGTTTTAGTAAATGTCAAATGTTTCTATTTCAAAAATTTCTGAGTCTTTGGTCTCACTGCCACATCAATTTCAAAAGAAAACATTCCCCAAAGGCCTGCGTTTACAGCAAATACCAAGTACTGGATGACCTTGTTCTAAAAGTCGTCCCCACTTCCACCACCAGGAATTTCTCAAGCATCCAGCCTGCTGCATCATTACCTGTTCACCCTGCCCCTCATTCTCAGCCTCACTCTCACCCTAGTCCTTGCTTACTTGCTCACTTGCTCTCTCACTCTCTACTTCCCCTTCTCCTCTTTCCTGTCTTCACTCACTCCGGGAATTCCTATCCATTTCTATGTAGGCAATTTTCTTTGTTATCTCCTTTCACTCAATGTCCACATACTTCATCTTCCATCTCCCAAACAGCCTATCAGAGGACTTAGACCCTTCCCTACACCCTGGTAGCAGCTGATAATCAAATTTTCATCCTGCTGTGCTAGCTTAAAAGGAATCATTTGGTAGAGGTACAAATACTCCTGCTAGGATGGGTTTGACCAACCTTAGTAACCGTGTCAGCAAATTTCCTATCAGTGATCTTAGCCTCCCAGTATCTGGGAACTGGGTTTCCTACCTGTTTTGGTTCTCTCCTACTGCGAACAGTACACTCCAAAACCTAGGGGCTTAAATAACCATTTCCTTCTCTTTCACCAGCCCCTTGGTTGACTGAGCTCAGCTGGATGGTTCTCCTGCTCCGCATAGTGTCATCTGGGACTGCAGTCATTTGGGGGCCCAAGTGGTCTGAAACAGTTGAGATGGCTCATTCATGTGGCTGGCAGTAAATGCTGGCTATCCAGTGGGATCTCATTTGGGGCTGTTGACCAGCATACCTCAGTTCTCCTTTACATGGCCTCCCCACGTGGCTTAGGCTTCTCATAGCATGGTGACTGGGTTATGAGAGGGAGTGTCTCAAGAATGAGCAGTCAGGCTTCCCTGGTGGTGCAGTGGTTAAGAGTCTGCCTGCCAATACAGGGGACACAGGTTCGAGCCCTGGTCTGGGAAGATCCCACATGCCGCGGAGCAACTAAGCCCGTGCGCCACCACTACTGAGCCTGCGCTCTAGAGCCCACGTGCCACAACTACTGAAGTCCGCGCACCTAGAGCCTGTGCTCCGCAACAAGAGAAGCACCGCAACGAGAAGCCTGCGCACCACAGCGGAGAGTAGCCCCCCACTTGCCGGAACTAGAGAAAGTCCGCACGCAGCAATGAGACCCAACGCAGCCAAAAATAAAAATAATAAACCAATAAATGTATTAAAAAAAAAAAAAAGAATGAGCAACCCCAGAAGAAGCATAAGCTGCCAGTCCTCTTAATGACTGGGCTCAGAATTCCCAGAATGACAGCATAAAGCCAGTTGAAAGGCCAGCCCAGATTCACAGGGAGGGGGGAAATAAGTTCTACCCTTGATGTAAAGAGTGACATGTGCGTAGAGAGAGAGAAGGAATTACTGGGGCCATCTTTGGAGACTAGCTAGCACACTGTCTATAACTCCTCGGCACTTAGTGCCTGCTTCCCCAGTATCTGCTGTCAGATCACTGTGATAACTAGGTGTTGGGAAATCTTCTAATTATCCATGCAGGCCTACGATATTGACATTTTAGATCTTGGGCTATCCAAAGATAATCATATTCTACTAGTCCTTTCCTTGTAAACCAACCTTTTGGTTTGAAATTTTCTTTGTAAAGCTCTTAGAATATTTCTTCTGCTTCTGTTCTTGTTTTTAGACCCTGACAGTACTGTTAAGCATCCAGTCTGAAAATAGAACCCAGGCCACTTATTTTAACAGGGAAAATTTAATATAGGGGTTTAATAAAGCAGGTGTTGGAGGGTTGGAAAAGCCAAAGGGGAACACTGAGGTAACACAAAGACAATAACTGCAAGAAGTAGGTACCAGCCCTGGGGCTGGGGAAACAAAGGAAAGAAGTCAGAGTTGCTGGAGCCTCGAAGCTCAGAGGAAGGGCCCCATGGAGCTGGGACCCTGAGTGGGCAGCTGCTTGGCTGGTGCTGGTGCCTCAGATGTGTGAGAAGACAGCCTCGTGGAACTGAGGAGAGCATGACGAGAGGCTCCAGGAGTGCTATAAACAACCTAGAAAGTGGAACCAATTGGTGCTGGAAGCCACGGCTACTGATAAAGTGAAGTATAGTCGCCGGCTGATGCTGGACTCAGAAGGAGCAGTCCGTTATCAGTCTCTCAGCTTTGCAGTCTCTCTCCAGTGCCCCTACAGACAGAGCCTAACAGGGACAGCTGGCAAAGCAGAGATGTTTGCAGAGTCCCCGCCCTAGCATCACAAAGAAGAGTTCGGAGTTGAGAAACAATGGCTTAATAACCTGCGCACTGCTTTCCTCTGAGTGCCAGGGGTTTAACTGAGTTATCTTCTTTCAATGAATGTAGTTTATAATATCACTTATGCGGATTAGTGGGGGGTGGGGGGAGGAACGCAGGAATTGCTAAATCTGTGAGTGAAAATGTACCTTAATCTGCACCCCAGGGACAGTCAGTGAACACTGAAGGGCTCTAATCAATAATCCACCCTCCGGGGTAGCTATGCAAACATGGCCATGTGAATCTGCACTGGGGCTTTTATGTTAACTTAAGGGATGTTAGAAAGAATTTCTCATTGGTGAAGTGAGTGGTGTTTGAGATATGTGTTGGGCTAGAAAGACTGCATGAGGCTCACAGCTCTTGCATAGTGAGAAAATAAGAATCCAGCGTACCCAGCAGCCTAACATGTTGGCACAGCATTCTGTTTGAACTGGTGTCCTGCGTCCTTCAGAAAGGACAATGTGGCCTGATCTGACTAAAAGACCTGCTCACCTGTCTTCGGAATAGTGCTAAATCCACGTGGATTAAACCTTTGAGGCCAGGTGCTTGTCGGAATGACTAAGGAACTGACTCATAGGAACAGGTTGCCTGTTTGGGGACTGTTGGCTCTAAGTTACTTGTATGTTTGGCAGAATTTGGTCTGTGATGTGCTTTTACAGTAATATCCCGCCTGGTTGTAAGGGAGGAGATCCAGGACTCTCATCTGTCTCTGATCATTAAGTCTTTTCCTATATTAATCCAAAAACCTGGCAATGTCTGAGCAGCCACACTGGCTTAGATTCATTTACAGGAGCTCAAAGAGTGCTGGGGAGAGAACCCCAAGGACTAGGTCATATTTAGGGGGCTGAGTCAGAACAGCATGGGCAGCAGACCATCCATCCATGGACATTCTCCTTCCAGGGCTTCTCCCCGGAACTTAGGTACTGTGTGTGTTGAGAAGTCATCTCTTCACCCTACAGATCATGATCCTCCCAGAACTGCCCCCTCCCTCCAGCCCTCAGCCCACTCTCCCTCACCGCCACTCCTCGCCCAGGCCCTGTCCTGCTGGGCTCCTCTCTCTGGCCACCAGAACAATTCCCACCTCCACTTTGAGGGTTCACTGTCCTGTGGGTGAGTAAATGGGCAGAGTTCCCCAAGGCCATTGTTAGGTAGCTAAGACGAGAGTTTCGCGGTAACTTTTGAAATAATTGGGAGATGAAGGGTCACAACACAAAGGATGGGAGGTATTACACATTTAGGAAGAGGCTAATCATACAGTCTAGAGTTCTCCACATCCCTGCTCCTGCGTATAAAGTGAAGTTTTCAAAGTCTCTTCATAACCATCTCCCACCACCCCCCAACACAAACACGAACACACACGCTCTGCCCAAAGGGATTACTGATCTCATTTGAGAAATAAACAATTCAGTGTTGCCGATCATGCCTAGAACAATCAGGCCACGTTTTCAAAGGATCGGGTTTTATGTAAGAAATGCAGAACATAAAAAAATCAATAAATGCAAGCGTCAATACCGTGACCTAGGATGATTTGGGCCTTTGGGGGAAATGGGAGCTATTTGGCACCTTCGGTTGTGATTTCTGTTCTACTGTTTGGTCAGGATGGGAATTTTCCAAGGCATTCATGCAGTTCATTAAATATGTTATTGTGTTGGCTTATGTTTCTCTTTCAATTTAAGAATTCAGCTCTTCAAAAACATTTGCCTGAAATGAGTCCAAGTAGTTTAGGCCTCAGAAGCAAATCCATTTTGACTAATAAAAGACTAATTCTCTAAATAAGCAAGATGGTTTTTCTTAAATGAGACTCTAATTGTTAAATCCTATATCCTTTAATCTAGCAAATTACTAGCAGAGACATTTCTAAGCCTATGCAACTTGGATCAGATTTCTCATCATCAGAAAAAGGAATAATTTCTCTATCATCAGAATTTGAAATGAGCTGCAAGAACATGGGCCTCAGCTGGCAATTACCTCTCGAAGTAAACAAATCCATATGCTGGGACCCTGGAAGGTTTGGGTCTCTTCCATGACTTTTCCCATCCCCTCTATGCACCCTGCTACCCTCCCACACCACACCACGCACCAGCCAGTCACTTTCAAATCCTTAATCGGCCTTCTTGTCTGCTCTTATTGGCGACTAGGAATGGCTCCTGTCTTTAACGAAATTTTCTTCCTCAAATTCCAGAGACAAAACATTATTGCTCATATTTTCATGCAGAGCAGCTAGTCAGGGGTGACTCATAGACTCTCCCAACCCTCAAGCCAGACTGTATAAATTGACACACTCTAAAAAGGAAAATTAGCATGTAACATCTGGGTCTCTTCACTCAGAAATGCATCGATTAAAATTAGTCTCCTGGCTATAAACAATAACTTGGAGCAGTGTATCTTACAAAGGCAGATCCTACCACTCCCTCCTGGGGGAGATGCCTTCGTCCCTTGGCATCCAATCAGCCACCAGAGCTGATCATTATTGCAGCTGCATCCTTTGAGTTGTTGCAAACATTATCAGCCCAGTTCTGTCTTTTTTATTATAGCCACAAGGTAAAGTCTCTCTTCAAACTACTAGGGTCACCTGTAGGCTGTCTTGCAGTGTAGTGTGTGGATGACAAAAGTCTAACAAAGGGGAGATTTGTGTAATAAAAATAAACAGCAGAGAGGACTTTGAAAAAGGCAAAGGATATGCAATATTTCATTGCCATGAGTTTTTTGGACATGTCTATATACTAGACTTTTCAAAATAAATTACTTTGAGCAGATCCTCAAACCAAATTATGTTCTTGGTTGTTTGTCCTCACTCATGTATACATTCGTTAAATAAAAACAAAATGAGCACTCCCTATATGCAAGGCACCACCAATGTTAGGTGCTGGGGAGAGGATGGTGAAATACATCACAGTTTGCAACCTCATGAAGGTCACACATAGCCTATCAGGGAAGACAGTCAATTAAGTAAGAAAAAAACAACGCCTTGTGCTAAAGGCTCTGATAAAATCAAGTGTTGGAGCTTTGGCAATGCAGAGAAAGAGTAACTAATTCAGTCCTACAGGAGGTGGTGACATTTACATTGATGGCTGGGAGAGGCAGATACCCTGTAGTAAGTGGGGGGCGGGGAGACAGAGGTGGGGAAGGGAGAAGGAAGAGTGCGGCAGCACAAGGCAGTAGCATGGATGAAGGCTTCAAAGTGAGAAATAGTATGTCCCATAACTGGACCTGAAAGATGATCAGGAGAATAGAGTGAGAAGAATGCAGTGAAGGAGGTGGAGAGGTTGCAAGAGAAGAAGGTGGAAAATAAGAAAAAATAAGATTGTGAGGGGTTTTGGACTTGACCCTAAGGTCAAGGAAAAGTAGGATTGATTGTTATTCCCAATTCTTCACTCCCTTCACGTTAGAGAAGTGATCATGCCCTCACAACGGGCAGAGTGTACGTCCCTGCCTTTGGGTTTAGCAATGTGACTTGCTTTGGCCAAAGGAAAGTTAACAGAGAAGGCCAGAGGAAGCTTGAAGGAGCTCACTTGGTTTGACTCCCCCTCATGTGCCCCTGCCATCAGCTATGAAAAGGATATGCTTTGGGTAGGTGCTGCCCCTTCAGCCTGAGCCCTAGGATGACAGACACTTCATGAGCTAGAACTAAACCCAGCCAGAAGCCTGAGGTCCTACCCAGCTGAACCCAGCCTTGGTGAGCTGAACTGCCACTAACCCACAGACCCGAGAGCATGAAAATAATATTTCTTTTGGTAAGCCACTGAGATTTGGGATTGTTATATGGCAAAAACTGACTAAAATACAAAACCATGGCAAAGTTTTCCAGAGGGGAATGACATGGTCATCGTTATAATTTAGAACACTCCCTGGCTCCATTATGGAGAACAGACTAAAGGAGAGAGGACCAGTTGGAAGCGGCGTAGAGACCATTTGGGACATGGTTTTGTTAATCGAGAGAGAAATGATGGTGGCCTTGCCTAGGGTGTCAGTGGGAGGGGACAGAGAGAAGTGCTAATACCTGTTTAGTATTCCTTTTGTGCAGTATTCTTGTTTTGTGGGGCTTTCTCTTTCTAACATAAAACCTATTTTCCTCTAAGACCAAGATAAGCACAATCTCTCTAATACATTAGAGCTCAACAGCCTATTTAGCAGTCGAGCTTCATTTGTTCATTCGGGTATTCATTCTACTGCCATTTGTTGAATGCCTGCTGTGTGAATAATAAGATATGACATCCCTGCCATCCCAGCACCCACAGTTCAGGAAGCAGAGACAGACACGTAAACAAATAATTGCAATAATATGTTGGAAGTACTATAATAAAAGTGAGAATAAAACCTACAGGAACATAGAGGAGAGTACGATCCTTTACTTTATTAATGTTCCTGGAGACATTTATATTCATTCATGTGGGCAGGGGGTTTTGTCTGTTTTATTCACTAAAATATCTCAGGTACCTAAAAGAAAATGCCTAGCACCCATAATTAGTAGATGGTTAATAAATATTTGGGTTTTGTGCTTAGTTTCCTAGACTTTGGCTCAGATTCACCCTCTGTCTCTCTCCGGTCTGGACTACCTCAGATAGCATTCCCCGGGGAACCGAGTTGATGGTCAATAGTTGTGAGTAGCAAAGAGAGTGTAGGAGGAAAACTGAGAAGACATCGCACTGGGCCACCAGGAGGCTGCTATTGACTTTTGAGGGCAGAGTTTTGATAGAGTGCTGGGGTAGGAGACCACACTGTAAGAGCAAGTGTCCTCATCCTGCTTTCTTGGTTTTAAGTTCTCCATCAGTGGGGATTAGCCTACTCGCCATATGCACTGTAGATGTGGGAAGGAAGGTACACAGAAGAAGGGCTAGAAGGATGGCTACTCCTTAATGGCATTTACCTTAACGAATTCACCCTGGTCTATGTCTGGCCCTCAGTTGTTACTCTCTATGAGCTTTCTCTCAGAGATCCTGATTCATGCTAACCACAAGGGACTAAATATTATGCACTAATATCCTTCATGATTAATTTTTATTGAGAAATATGACTATTGTGTGGACTTTTTTTATTCTTAGCTGTCTGACCAGTATACTTTTTCCTTTAAACAAGCTATATGGGATGTCTGTTTGTCAGAAGGTGGCTTGAGGTATATGGAATTAGAGCAAAGAAAGAGGGTTTAAATGTTAAAATACAATCAGGTTTTTCTTAACCTGCCTTAATTTCATGGTTTGAAGTGTCAGACATTTTGGGGGGTATTTATTGAGACTCCCAGAACCTAAGGTGTACTAACGAGTACACAGGCTACAGCTGGCCCTAAAGCACTGTCGGCTACCCATCCTGAACACTGCTATCCAGAAAGAGCTAGGACTTAGTTTAGTGCACTTCATTCAGTAGGTTTTAGAGAATGTCTCCCCAGGACAGTGCATAGAAAGGCACTGCCCATGTCTACCTAGCTCACCCTGTTGTTTTCTAGGCTCCATTGCTGGCCACCCTTGTTTCTGATTCACACTTGGGTCTCCATGAAACCTCTGTAGGGAATTCACTACATCAAGGCCATGGGACCTTCCCACGTGGAATGTTTTAATACAGCAGGGTAGAATAGGCAAATACAATTTGTTAAGAAAGAAAAACAAACAAAAAAACAGCAAGTGAAGTAGTGCTAAATAAATAAAATTTGGCTGGCTCTTCTTATAAAGCTGGTCGTAGTACTACAATAATGGCACACTGATTTTAATTGGGGGTTACACCTCCATGACAAGGGATTAGGGAAAATTTCACAAGTATTTGTTTGAACAATCTTTGGTCTTCCAATGAACCACAAAGTAAGAAATCATTCTGTCAGTGGTGTATTCACCTTTACATCTCCCCCAACTAACCCCTAATTAAGCAGTTTCAAGATAAAATTACATGGCACTGAATAAAATGTAAGCACAAGCTTACATTTTAAGCTTATCACAATAAGCTTTGATTCTTGTCAAAATCAAGGTAAACAGTATCACTATAGATCACTCTTTTTGTCGAAAATCAGCCTAACCCAGGCACTTACTGCTCTACAGGTTATTGGAACAGAGTAGCTGTTTTCTTTTCTTCCCCCCCACCCCCGCTGCATTGGGTCTTGCTGATGTGCGCGGGCTTTCTCTCTGGTTGCGGCAAGTGGGGGCTACTCTTCATTGCGGTGTGCGGACTTCTCACTGTGGTGGCTTCTCTTGTTGCGGAGCACAGGTTCTAGGCGCCTGGGCTTCAGTAATTGCAGCATACGGGCCCTAGAGTGCGGGCACTTCATTAGTTGTGGCTCACGGGCTCTAGAGCGCAGGCTCAGTAGTTGTGGCACACGGGCTTAGTTGCTACACGGCATGTGGGATCTTCCTGGACCAGGGATTGAACCTGTGTCCCCTGCATTGGCAGGCGGATTCTTAACCACTGTGCCACCAGGGAAGTCCCCAGAGTAGCCATTTTCAATGGATGGTTACATCAGAATCAACTGGTAGAGGGAGAACAGCTATCTCTTACAACTTTTAACACCCTAACCAGAAAAGGAAGTCCTTTCATATTTGTTTAAATCCCTTGGTTTGTTAGTGTTGCTACTAAAATTGGTACATGGTTTCCAGTTTGTCGTTTTTCTTTTAAGGTATCTGTCTTCTTCAGATATCTGGTTATTTTGGCCTATGAACGTACATTCCCTTAGAGGTACTAGCTACTTGGCCTGGTAATATCTACAGGTAATGACTGAAGGCCAGCCCCTAATCTGGGTCAGCTCCAAAGTTCAAGGGAAGTAGCAAAAAAAAAAGTACTCCCTATAAGCAAAGCCTCAAGGAAGGCACTAAATATATTATGTGCTGGGGACAGGATGGTGAAATAGAGTCAGTCGCCTGTTAACTCTCGTCCCACCAAACAAATTCTTGGGCTAGAGGTACACCTTTGAACCC